>NC_084817.1:14489488-15689488 GCF_963583255.1 Pyrus communis
TGCATTCATTCACTCCCCATTCCATCTCTCCATTTCTCACATCACAACTAACACAAACACTTCCCCTTAGAATCCAAAACCGTGAGTCCCCCTTCCACTTCTCACTCCATTCCACACTTCCATCCCCCAAACCAATTATCCCTAGACCTTATGCTACAATAAAGAGGAAGAGAAGAGGGCCTAAACGTTCATACAATTCAAGTTTGAGTTGTTGGAATGTTTAGGCGTTTCTTTGATTTCAATGTTTAATTTCAATTCTCTTTGTTTTGTATGAGGAACTAAACCCCCCTAGCTAGGGGGGTGATTCGAAATATATGTTTATGCTTGCAATATGATTTGATTACTTTTAATTACGTTTCATAAGTTGTGAATTCAATTTGTTTAACTATTTGATTGATATCCTATTTATGTATGTTTATTGAGAATGAACGCTTAATTTTCATGCATGAATATGACGCTAGAATATAAGTGAGTTTCACATAATAGTTATGAACTTATATTCACAAGTAGTGGAGGTTGCTTATAACAATCGCGTTAAACAAATTCTTGGCATAAGTTTCATGCAATCATAGTAACGAATGCCTCGTCAACACTTATAGTTTTCATGTTGCTTAATGATTCTTGCTTGTATCTCTATTATGCAATTCATGTAGGGAACTTGTGAGGAATGCTTTGGATTGTCGTATGCAATCATCCAATTCATTAACTTAAGGAAAACTTGACGGTTAATTTAAGCGGACCTAATTAACCCGGGGCGTTGAGAATTCATGGTTTATTGAAAAGCAATTAGAAATCGTTTTGTATGCAAGTATAACATGTATAGAGATGAACCCCTTAGCTAGCTTCCCATCCATTCATTTCCGTCAAATCCATATTTACAATTTGTTTTGTTTCCAAGTATCCATTTTAGTTTAAATTCGTCCAAATCCAATTCCCCCCTATTTCGTTGAAGTCTTAGTCTTAATCTTTATTATTTTTAGTTTTGCTTTCTTCGAGCATTAAATAGTGTTTTATATTGTGTTTTTACGTTTTTAAGTCAAATCCAAGTGATTAACAATCCCTCCTAATCCCCGGTCCAGAACGATCCCTACTTATACACTTCACTACAATTGACAAAAAGAGGGTTTAATTTGTGTGCGTATAATTCTCGCATCACTAATCAAAATAGCAAACAAGCAAACAAGCAATTACAAGGGACTGAAATCAGTCCCCGGCAACGGCGCCATTTTTGTTGATGTATATTTCCTTCCTGATGCTAGAATATATTTAGTATAATGGCATAAGCAAGGGTGTCGAATCCACAGGGACTAATTGGACCTATGTAATTACTTGTTTTGCAAGAACTCTAAGAAATGAATCAAACTAAACAAACTAGGCAGATTTGGAAATGAATCAAACTAGTCTAAATAGACAGATTTGTTGGTGTAACTTGAAAGCATGAAAAAATGAAGTAAACACAAATAAATGAATCAACAACTAATGTAATGGGATAGTATCAATGGAAATGAAGCTAGGGATTCGGGTTCACCATTGCTTAACTAAGTCCATGTTTGTCAAGTTAGTTTGTACTCATTCATCTACCTATTTCTTGAGTTTGTTTCACTTGGATATGATCAACCATATGATGTGTGGATTTGATCAAATGTCTCTAATCATGAACCTAATTGTGATGTGCAACTTTGGTTCATAATCAAGATTATGTAATGCACAAGAAACTTTCATAAAACCAAAGGGAATAACTCGGCAGGATGTATGCTAAACCTTCCCTTCATTCATTCACATATCTACCAAGATTATGCATGATGTGTGTCTTAATCTTGGCTACACAACTTAGTGATTAATTCAAATGATGATCAAACATTAAAATCAACACACTAAATCACCATTAAATCAGAGAATGAAACAAGAAATAGATGGACAAATTGAGCATTCTAACTTAATTACATGGCAAACTTTGCAAGGTTACATCGAATCCCTAGAGGAGGATTAGTTACAATTCATGTTTACAAAAGATTTATCATAAAAATATAAAACATGAATGAGCATAGAATTAATAAGAATAAACCCTTGAAGCAAAACTGATTTTGAAGTCCTTGAGGAGTGGCCTTCGGGGTTGGTTCTCCAAGTATGGTGCAACTGAATTAGATCCACTTGGTATGTTTTCTGCAAAGGGGAGAGCAAATGGGCAGAGAATCGGGTGAAATGGAGCGGCTATGGGTGAATAATAATGGAATGAATGCCAAGGACAGTTTCTGTGAAAAAGGAGAGAATGTAGAATGCAATCGAAAATGGAGAGAATGTATGTGTGTAATGGAATGAAAAAGAAGAAAACTTGTGGGCCTTTCCTATGTCCAATGAGACTTGTTTTATCAAAAAGAATGTGTCTCCAACAATCAGATTGGATCTTGCATTTGTTTAACTCAGATGGCTGAGCATAAATCAGATGGAATGATGGGTTTCTGAGGTAGTGGACGCATGGCATGGACAAGGTCTGCAAGCATGAGGTTTGTTTAATCAAAATGCATGTGCCCTTGCTGCAACAAGTGAGTGGAACCTGCAAAGGTGAATTGGAGCACCAGAAAATGTTTATACAAATCTGGAAATGGGAAGAACACACGGCATGGACAAAGGGATGAGTTGGATTTCTGAAATGATGGCTGCAAGGAGTTACTTGTTTAATCACAATGCATGTGAATTTATGTAAAGATGAAGTGTAGAAATGTAATGGAGTGCACGGAATGGATGTTTGTGTTTGTTGGTGTCAAAATGGCTGAAATGAATTAAGTGATGGAAATGGGATTGTGAGGAATCTGATTTGGTGCTAGAATTGCATCAAATGATGGGATGATATGGGAACACACGGCCAAGGTTGTGACATGCATGTGAATGCATGTTTTGATGTTGGAACCACATAGGTGACTTCCATGCTTTTGCTTTGTTTAGAATCACCCAATATGGCCGAATTGCATCTCTTAACACTTCACATCTTTTCTGGAATGTTTTTACTTCATTTGCCTTCCCATTGATCCAAGTTCACCCTTGGCTGCACACTAACACCAAATAGTGTAAAATGCAACTAGTTTAATCCAAAACAATCACAAAGACACCAAATAAGGAAGATATAAATGCATGCAAAATGTGACTTATCAGCGTATAAATCTCGCATCAAATTTTGGCGTCGTTGCCGGGGATTAGAAAATTTGCTAATCCCTTGGATTGTTTTATTTTCGTTTGTTTTTATTTTATTCCAGTTTCTTAATCTTGTTTTGTTTCTTGTTCTAGGTACTAGTTTATGACTCGGAGTTCTCATCCGATTCGTGAACATATCCTGGAGTGATTGGGTTCTTCGTCCGGCTGCAAGACGTAAAAGAAAGCGCTACTTGGGAGGCAACCCAATGCACCGAATAAAACAAAGCATGTTCAAAAAAAAAAAAAAAAAAAAAAAAAAAAAGACATGGCAGAACGATGGAGGCTTCACAAAGGTTGTTTACTTAAAGACCCACTACGTGGCAAAACTCTTGAAGCGGAAGGCATCGGGACGGAAGGCATCGGTGCAGAAGATATAGGAGCGGAAGGCATCGGAGCTGGAGGCATCGAAGATAGAGGATTCGAGGCCTCAATACATGGCCAAACGCTGGATGATCCAGGAAAAAGGTGACTCTGGAGGAAAGACGAAAACCTTTGACGGTCACTTTGAATCCGACCTTCAGACTCTTGCAGTTCATCAAGCTTCCTCTTCATGCCCGTCAAATAGTTGTTGGCAAGCACGTGCAAACTTCTATTCTCATGCTTAAGCAGTTTGATCTCCTGCTTAAGACTTTCCACCTCTGCCATCAATGATTCCACCTGACGGGAGCGGGCAAGCAGGCGTTGGCCCATGTTGGACACAGAACTCGCACACTGAACACTAAGTGCGAGGGACTCTTGAACGGCCAACTCATCGGACCGTCCTGACAGCAGCCTACTATCTTTTGGAGTGAGGAGGTTCCTAGCTACTATTGTAGCTGTTGTGGCGTCCTGCATAACGGAGTCTTCACCTGTAAGAAGACCGTTAGAAGATAAAAAAGAAGGGCGCCATACATTACCTTGACGGGGCGCAACTGGATCGCTGCTGAGACTCAAATCTAAGCTAAGGTTCGATGAGTTTGCCATTTTTTTTTTTTTCAAAAGTGTTCAAAGAGATGGGGTGGATGGAGTTAATTCTCAAAGGGCCGGAGTCGATTTTCAAGAATGGAAATTCTTCAGAGTGTGTTTGTTGTGGTGATCGATAGCTCTATAAAAAGCCAAGGCGACGCGTCCACCGATTCAAAAAGCCGGAATTTCCGGCGTAATTTAGGCGACGCTTTCTCGGCTTTTCAGAAGACGCATTCAACTTTGTCATAAGATTTCTTCTTTTCAGACAACACGTGGAGGCCATCATCGCAACTACACATCTTTAGCCGACAAGCGCAAAGTTCGGCGACGCTTTCTCTGCTTTTCAGAAAACGCGTGCAGCTTTGTCAAAAGGAGCCGCATCCGCACTACTACGTGTCGTTCAGAAAGCTAAGGGGCGCCTGCTCAGAAATCGAAGGGGCGTCGTTCAGAAATCGAAGAGGCGTCACTATTTCAAAAAGCCGGATTTGCGGGATCAAAACGTTTGTCGACAAGGGTAAAAGAAGAGTACCACCACTTGATATTATCTCTATATATGTCGACCTTCGTCTTTTATGGCAAGGCAAACCTGAAGAAAATGCCCAACTCTCCCTCACCTTTGAGGGCGCACTCCCAGCAAATCCTTTTGAAATACTCAATTTTTTCTTCTTCCCCAAAGATGATACCGGATGCCTGGAGTACAGATGACCCAGGAGGAAACGGCAGATTGAAGTGTGCTGATTCATTCACCGCTTCTTCAAAAGCAAAGGTATCTCATATCATCAAGGTCAAAAGCAAAAGTATCTCATATCATGCTCCTTCCCTGTCTTTTTCTTTGTCCTTGTTCTTACTCGCATGGCAAAGTAAAAGAAGCAATCAGCCGGCACTTGGAGTCAGTCTTCCGATCTGGAGCCAACTGCCTGGAATCTATTCCTGATTGCTTACCTAGCGTTGCTCTCGAGTAGTCATCTTCAACGGTTGATACACTTCCGGAGAAGGGACCACTTCTGCAAAGGGGAGCGAGTAAGGCAAGTGAAAATGATACATTGAAGCATGTGGAGACAAACATAGGCTGAGTTATCCTCCAACCCTTTTCAATACGAATTGGAAAGATTGAACAAAGAAACAGACCACAGGGGTAAGCTCAGACCTTCGGGGAAGACCAAAAGAATCCTCCAGCCCAGTAGCATAAAGGAAAATCAACAAGTGGAGGAGACCAAAAGAATCATGCAGCCCAATTCAAGAGTATGCCTGTGGAATCACCAAGATCAATGCATCAATGCAATCACCAAGGAGAAGAGGGAATTTACACTCCATAACCAGATTTGCGTCCCTAAACTCTTCTCTTTGTTAATTACATTCTGCCATGTTTAGTATGTTTAAATGCTTTTTGTGTGTTTACTTATGTTTTGTGTGAATCTATGCTTAAAACATTGAGGACAATGTTTGATTTAAGTGTGGGGGGGGTAACTAAAGTGTTTAGATGCAAATTCGTAGGGTTTTATCCACCATAACTTCTAATGTTGTTCCTTGCTGTTTTAAGGTGTTTTTAAGTTGTTTTAGAGTGTTTTAATATGTTTTGTTTTTATAAATCCGAAAAACATATAAAAATTTGAAAAACATGTTTTAAAAAAGCCTAAAAAAAGTGTTTTGAGTCGTTTTTGTGTGTTTGTGTCTTAGGGTACCTTCCAACAAAATGACATGGATTTGGTTTGTAATTGCATGACTGTTAAAGAGAGTTATAAACATGGATGAAAGTTTGATTTACTTTTGGTATATTCTTGGTTATGGTTATAATGTATGACTTCACATGCAATCATAAAAGAAAAATTCGTTTTTGTAACATGCTTGAAGGAAGAAACTCATAATAACGCTACATCCCTGTGAGACTCGAGCCATTACTTTCTTTGGAGAGTTATTTTCTGTGATTCTTTGTTTTCTAAAGTTGTTGCATGATCTCATTATTCCTTGCTTGGTTGCTACTTAGAATGCAATTGTATCATGATAGAACTAAATGCTAGAACTTATATCCGTTTCATTCAAAGCATGACATTGAATTGCATAATATATATCAAGATGAAGTTGTGTTGTTGCCACCATAGCCAAATAGCCTTACTTCCCATATTTCGTATATATTAGTTTTAACCCCGTTGAGCCTCGTTTAGCCTACTTTCTTTGCTAACCACTGATAGGAGCATATTCATGCGACTTAAATGGCTTGTTCTCGTGCATTTACGTTATGTTTCTCTAGTTATTTTAGTCCTTTATGCTTCTTTTGTGTGTTTTCAGGTTCTAAGGGCAAGGTATGCAAAAGGATGCCTTTTGGAGCCTTTTGGAGCAAATTAGAGATTGGAATGGATATCATATGCTTGGAGCCAAGAGGATGGACGAAATTAAAGACTTGAAGTAGGAAAGTTAAATCCTAAAAGACCTCATGTTTAAGCATCATTGAAGACTCCTACGCATTTTAGAACACAAAAACAACATTCCTTGCAACCTTAGGACATTGTCGTGTGTTTCCTTGTGTCTCCCTTCCTTGCCATGCAAGGAAGGGCTTTGTTCCCTATTTTAAACACTTAAAGCATTCATTTATCATATCATTCACTTATTATAAGCATTCACTTATCATATCATTCACTTATCAAACCATTCACTTATCACTTCCATTCACTTATCACTTATCACTTCCATTCACTTATCACTCACCACATATCATTCATTTATCACTTAACATATCATTCATTTATCACTTAACATATCATACACTTATCATAATCATTCACTTATACACTTATCATAATCATTCACTTATTCTTTCATCATTCAACCACCAATTCAACACATGCATTTCAAACCTTTCAACACCCTTTAATCATCTCCCTTTAAGTTATGATTTTATTTCCTAACCCTACATGCATTATTTATTAGCATCTTCACATGCATTCACACACACTTCACACAAACAAACAACTCAAAACCGTGAGCTCCCATTCCCTTATGCCATTTTCAGATTTCCACCCACTAACCTAGTCATCAACACATGCATTCCCTTCACATTCACCCACATGCACTCCCACTCTTTAATCATATGCACTCCCATCATAATTCCACCACCAATTCAGCCACAAAACATTATCATTGCACCACATTCAACCACTCCACATCCCTCACCAAGAAACCATTCAACACACACATGCATCCTGAAATTCTTTGCCATGCAATCACATGCATTTCCCTTGACATTTTCAGCCATCACACTTCATCATTACACCACCATTCACTCTTTAACCCACACACACTTCACACAAACAACATTCACATGCATTCACATGCATTTCCAACACAAAACACACTCAAAACCGTGGCCACCTTTGCATTTCAGGATTCCCATTTGCATTTTCAGATTTCCAGCTTTCCCTTTTATTTTCCAGCTTTCATTCTTCATCATTGCAGCCATTCCACATGCAATTCTCCATCATTCCTCCACACAAACACCTTAAACAAATAGCCATATACATCTCCACTCCTCCTATAAATACCCTTGCATTCCCATCATTCAAAACATCTCATTCACAACACAACACCCCTCAAACACTCCCATTCTTTCCTTAGCCGTGAGTCCCCCCTCCCTACTAATCCAAACACCAACCATCTTTCCATTTCCATCACTCCTCACTCCATTCCACACTTCCATTCCCCCAAACCAACTATCCTTAGACCTTATGCTACAACAACGAGGAAGAGAAGAGGACCTAAACGTTCATACAATTCAAGTTTGAGTTGTTGGAATGTTTAGGTGATTCTTTGATTTCAATGTTTCATTTTAATTCTCTTTGTTTTGTACGTATAAGGAATGGAAGAGAAGAGTGCCTAAACGTTCATACAATTCAAGTTTGAGTTGTTGGAATGTTTAGGTGTTTCTTTGATTTCAATGTTATGAAGAACTAATCCCCCTTTAGCTAGGGGGTAATTCGAAATAAATGTTATGAAGAACTAATCCCCCTTTTGCGGCAAAGGGGATTGTGTCCTTGCCGTGGGCTTGGTTGCAGCCTCTTCTTCATGTTGCAACGTCTCGTCTTCATTAGGACTTGTTTTGGATGGTGTGGATGTAGTGCCAACTTCTTTTCCACTCCTCAAGGTGATTGCGTTGGCCGTTTCGAACCCTCCCTTTGGATTGACAATGGTTGAGCTTGGGAGCTTGCCTTGGTCTCGGAATTGTCCCACAAACTCCGCAATCTGCCCTATTTGCTTCTCTAAGTGGTCCATCCTTTTGTCTTGGTTTTGCATTGCCTTTTCGTGGTTTTGCAATACCTTTTCTTGGTTTTGCAATACTTTGTTTTGATTTTCTTGCCCCTGAGACAAATTAGTAAGTAACTTAAGAATCGTAGTATTATCTAAAGACGTACCTTGATGGTTTTGGGCGGATTGGGGTTGGGTTTGGTCTTGGCCGTGGGTGTTGATGTAAAACCCCGGGGGTTGCTGCCTAAAGCCTCCTTGTTGGTAAGGTTGTTGAGGCTCCCTCCACTTGAAGTTTGGACGGTCTCTCCAACCTGGATTGTATGTATTGGAATATGGATCATTCCTTGGTTGATTTTGGCTTGGAAATCCAATGGCGTTTGCACTCTCCCATCCCCCATTCTCAATCAATTGAGGGCACTTTTCCGAAAGATGACCTTGAATAGAACATACGCCACATACAATTGGACTTTGGATCTTCATTCCTTCGGCCATCTGAGACACAAGAGAAGTAAGATTAGCTATTTGAGTTTGAAGGTCGGATTGAGAACTTACCTCATTCACTTGTTGCCGTGGGGGGTCCCTTTGCCCAATTCCTTCATATTGTTGTGCATTGAGAGCTCGGTTTGCTATGAGGTTCTTGGCTGCCATAGGGGTTTTATCCACCAACACTCCTCCCGCCGAAGCATCAAGCATTTGCCTTTCAATGGGAAGAAGACCTTCATAGAAGTATTGAAGTAGAAGCTCCTCCTTCATTTGATGTTGAGGACATGATGCAACAAGGGTTTTAAAACGCTCATAGTATGTTGGAAAAGACTCCCCTTGACTTTGTTGAATTCCGCTAATCTTCTTTCTCAAGAGAATGACTCTTGAAGTTGGAAAGGACTTTTCAAGAAACGCCCTTTTCATGCTCTCCCAAGAGGTGACAGTTCCGGGTGCTAACTCGTATAACCAATCCTTGGCCTTCTCCAAAAGTGAGAACGGGAAAGCCTTCATCTTCAAAATGCTACCGTCAACGTTAATTGGAGTCATGCTTGAACACACCACCTCGAACTCCTTCAAATGCTTGTTGGGATCCTCCATGGACAGTGCATGGAACTTTGGAATGTGGTGCAACAAGCTTGACTTCAATTCAAATTCGTCGGTCTCGTCTTGAGCCGCCCTTGGGTATTGGATGCACAAGGGTGTGGCATTGGCCATTCCCGAAGCGGAAAGCTCCTTGATTGTACGGTTGTCCACTGCCATGGTTTCTTCCTCTTGTGCCGTGGGTTCTTCTTCCTCCCTTGGCGTTGGCTCTTCCTCCTCCTCAAAGTTGGGAGCCGTATGATGCGTAATTTATACGCACACAAATTAAACCCTCTTTTCGTCAAATTGTAGTATATGTATAAGTAGGGATCGTTCTAGACCGGGGATTAGGAGGGATTGTTAATCACTTGGATTTGACTCAAAAACATAAAAACACAATATAAAACACTAAACTTTAAAACACTAAAACAAACTAAAAGACTCAAAACAACACAAACACACTCAAATCTGCCTAAAAACCACTTTCTGGGCAGATTTGAGCACAAACACAAATTTGGACGAAATTAAGTTCTAACTTGACTCAAGACTCTTATAAACACAAACTAAGACACTTTCTAACTAAATTAGACAATAAAGTAAAGGGGGATTTTAATTTGACAAAAATTGAAATAACGAAACAAGTTTAATAAACTAGATAGAATGTAAATATGAATGCGATGAAAATGAATGGATGAATGCTAGCTAGAAGGTTCTTCTCCACACATGTTACACTTGCATAATAAAATGATTTCCAATTGCATTTCAATAAACCATGAAACTCATCACCCCGGGTTAATTAGGTCCGCTTAAATTAACCGTCACGTTTTCCTTAAGTTAATGAATTGGATGGGTTAGCGCAACGCAATTCACTACATTCTCCAAAAGTCCTTTACGTGAACAGCACAATAAAGATACAATCAAAGATCATTAAGCATTATGAAAACTACAAGTGTTGACGAGGCATTCGTTACTATGATGAGCATGAAACTCGTGCCAAGAATTCATTTAACGCGATTGTTTATAAGCAACTGATAGGAGCATATTCATGCGACTTAAATGGCTTGTTCTCGTGCATTTACGTTATGTTTCTTTAGTTATTTTAGTACTTTAAGCTATTTTCGTGTGTTTGTAGGTCCAAAGGGCTAAAGGAGCAAAAAGATGCATTTTGGAGACTTTTGGAGCACTTTTGGGCTAAGGATGGATAGCTTATGCTTGGAGCCAAAGTGTTGGACGAAATTGAAGACCTAATTGAAGACCAAAGTGTTGGAACCTTGTTCCCTTTAGTTTTAGGACATTTAAACCTTTCATAATCCCATTCATCAACACATGCATCCACATGCATTCACCCTTTAAACCATTAAATCCACATGCTTTCCTATTCAATTAAATCAGCCACATGCATTCATCATCATAACCTGGCTGTCATTCCACTTCATTGCACATGCATTCACTCTTTAATTCACATGCATTTACTCTTTAATTCACATACAAAACATCCCATTCCATCTCCCATTTCAGATTGCATTCCATAATCATTCACTCACCTTTAATCCACATGCATCTTCCATAAATCAAATCAGCCACATTCACCACCACATTCACTCACCACAAACATTCCACATGCATTCATCAACATATCTAGTTGTCACTCACATGCATTTCCTTCATCATTTCCAACCCACATGTCCCTTTAATCATTCAAACATACACCCATTCACCACCAGAAATCATCCTTGCCATGAGTTCCCATCAGATTTCCATCATATTCACATGCATTCCATCCTTTAAAACATTGCACATGCACTCCCTTTAATTAATTAAGCCACATGCACTCCCATCCATTTCATCATTGCAGCCAACACATGCTTTCACATGCATTTTCAGATTGTCCCCTTGCACATGCAGCCACTTATTCAAAGCACATGCATTTCCACCCTTTAATCACATGCATAAATCAGCCACATGCATCTCCCATCACCATTCCAGATTTCCACCACCCTCCTAGCTGTCATGTTCCCCCCATTTCACCTATAAATAACCCTTCATTGCAGCCACAAAGGGGGGGATCCATTCACCATAGAAATAAGGCCTTTGTGCCAGAAATTCATCCATTCCATAAACACTTCCATTCCATTGTACATAACACCATCCTTCCATTTTCACCACTCCCCAAACCATTCACACCATCAAACTATCCTTAGACCTTGTGTTACAACGAAGAGGAAGAGAAGAGTGCCTAAACGTTCATACAATTCAAGTTTGAGTTGTTGGAATGTTTAGGTGTTTCTTTGATTTCAATGTTTAATTTCAATACTCTTTGTTATGTACGTATGAGGAATGGAAGAGAAGAGTGCCTAAACGTTCATACAATTCAAGTTTGAGTTGTTGGAATGTTTAGGTGTTTCTTTGATTTCAAAGTTATGAGGAAATTCGAAATATATGTTTATGCTTGCATTTTGATTTGATTACTTCTAATTACGTTTCATAAGTTGTGAATTCAATTTGTTTAACTGTTTTATTGATAACCTATTTATGTATGTTTATTGAGAGTGCACGCTTAATTTTCATGCATGAATATGACGCTAGAATATAAGTGAGTTTCACCTAATAGTTATGAACTTATATTCACAAGTAGTGGAGGTTGCTTATAAACAATCGCGTTAAATAAATTCTTGGCATAAGTTTCATGCAATCATAGTAACGAATGCCTCGTCAACACTTATAATTTTCATAGAGCGTAATGATTCTTGCTTGTATCTCTATTATGCAATCATGTAGGGGACTTGTGGGGAATGTTTTGAATTGTTGTATGCGCTAACCCATCCAATTCAATAACGTTAGGAAGATTTGAAGGTTAATTAGTGCATCACGGTTAACTTGGGGTGTTGAGAATTCATGGTTTATTGAAATGCAATTGGAAATCATTTTATTATGCAAGTGTAACATGTGTGGAGAAGAACCTTCTAGCTAGCATTCATCCATTCATCTTTACTATCTGTTTTTACTTACAATCTGTTCTTTTAGTTTAAATTCTTCAAAACCAATCCCCCATTTATTTTAAAGTGTTAGATTAGTTAGAAATACTTTTAGTTTGTGTTTATAAGTGTTTTGATTCAATTTGTTTCACAAATTCGTCCAAATTCACCAAAGTGCTCAAAACTGCCCAGAAAGTGTTTTTTAGGCAGTTTTGAGTGTTTTGGGTGATGTTTGAGTCTTTTGGTTTGTTTTAATGTTTTAAAGTTTAGTTTTACATTCTTTGAGTCTAGTTTAGTGTTTCATATTGTTATTTTACGTTTTTGAGTCAGTTTCCAAGTGATTTGCAATCCCTCCTAATCCCCGGTTAAGAAAGATCCCTACTTATACTTATACTACAATTGTCAAAAAGAGGGTTTAATTTGTGTGCGTATAAATCTCGCATCAGCAACCTCCACTACTTGTGAATATAAGTTCATAACGATTAGGTGAAACTCACTTATATTCTAGCGTCATATTCATGCATGAAAATTAAGCGTGCACTCTCAATAAACATACATAAATAAGTTATCAATCAAACGGTTAAACAAATTGAATCCACAACTTATGAAACGCAATTAGAAGTAATCAAATCAAAATGCAAGCATAAACATTTATTTCAAATCCCCCCCTAGCCAAGGGGGGTTTAGTACCTCATACGTACAAAATAAAGAGAATCAAAGAAACACCTAAACATTCCAACAACTCAAACTTGAATTGTATGAATGTTTAGGCACTCTTCTCTTCCTCTTCGTTGTAGCACAAGGTCTAGGGATAGTTTGATGGTGTGAATTGTTTGGGGAGTGGTGGAGGAATGGAAGAGGAGTTGTGGAGATGGAAGGATGGTGTTTGGATTGTAAGGGAGAGTCACGGCAGGGGTGGTTTATGGTCTACATTTCTGCAATGGATCAGTGAGTATGAGAATGAATGAATGAGTATTTATAGGTGAAATGGGGGGAACATGACAGCTAGGTTGCATGTGCAAATGTTGGAATGGTATGTGTGTGCATGTGAAATCTGCCAAGATGGGGGAAAATATGGAAAATGGAAATGTATGAATGTGCACGGCTAGGTGGAGTGTGTAAGGGAATATGTGGTGGATGATTAAAGTGCATGTGTTGGCTGAATTGTTTGTAGATGCATGTGCAATGATGGAATGACAATCTGAAATGGGATAGGAACCCACGGCAAGGATGAAGAAATGATTATGGATGCATGTGTTGAATGATTTCTTGGTGAGGGATGTGGAGTGGTTGAATGTGGTGCAATGATAATGTTTTGTGGCTGAATTGGTGGTGGAATTATGATGGGAGTGCATGTGATTAAAGAGTGGGAATGCATGTGGGTGGAAATCTGAAAATGCAAAAGGGAAAAGCTGGAAAGGCAAGGGAACCCACGACATTGAAGGTTTTGTGCATGTGGAGTGCTTGATTGAATGAGTAATGGGACATGTGGGGTGGCTGGAACAAAGGAGGAAACACGGCATGGGTTGTTGTTGAATGATTATGGGCTGAATGGTTTAATTAATGGAAGTGTATGTTTGAATGATTAAAGGGACATGTGGGGGTGGAAATGATGAATGAAATGCATGTGAATGACAGCTAGATATGTTGATGAATGCATGTGACTTGTTTGTGGTGAGTGAATGCATGTGCAAAGCTGGAAATGCAATGGGAACTCACGGCATTGAGTGATTTCTGGTTGGAAATGCATGTGTTTGCATATGATTGCTGTTTGTGTGAAGTGTGTGTGAATGCATGTGGATTAATGATGCGAACTAATTAAGCACACAAATTAAAACCCTCTTGTGACAATTGTAGTAAAGATGCAAGTAGGGATCGTTCTAGACCGGGGATTAGGAGGGATTGCTAAACACTTGGAAACTGACTTAAAAACTCAAAAACAAAGTTTAAAACACTAAACTCAACTCAAAGAATGCAAAACTAAAAGTTAAAACACTTAAACAAACCTAAAACCCAAAACAGCAACTAGAAGACTCAAAACTGCCTAAAAACCACTTTCTGGGCAGTTTTGAGCACCTACACTAATTTGGACGAAATTGGGTGAAAACTTGAATCAAAATACTTAGAAACACAAATCAAAACACTTTCTAACTAATCTAAGACTTCAAATTAAGGGGGATTTGTTTTGGACGAAAATTTAACATAAAACAGAAACTTTAAACTAAACAGATTGTAGAATGTTTTTGGATAAAAAGGATGGATAAAAGGCTAGTTAGGAGGTTCTTCTCCACACATGTCACACTTGCAAACAAAACGATTTTCAGTTGTTCTTCCAATAAATTATAAATACTCAACACCCCAGATTAACCGTGAATTGCACTAATTAACCCTCAGTTTTTCCACAAGTTATTAAGTTGGATGATTGCATACGACAACCCAAAACATTCCCTACAAGTTCCCTACATGAATTGCATAATAGAGATACAAGCAAAAATCATTAAGTTCTATGAAAAACATAAGCATTGACGAAGCATTCGTTATTATGAATTGCATGAAACTTATGCTAAGAATTCGTTCAACGCGATCGTTTTCAAGCGACCTTCACTACTTGTGATTATAAGATTGTAACTATTAGGTGAAACTCCCTCATAATCTAGCATCATATTCATGCATGAAAACTAAGCGTGCACTCTCAATCAACATACACAAATAAGTTATCAATCAAATAGATGAACAAATTGAATCCACAACTTATGAAATAACAACTGAATGTAATCAAATCATATTGCAAGCATGTACATGGTTTCGAATTCCCCCCTAACCAAGGGGGTTTAGTTCCTCATACTCACAACACAAAGAATATCAAAATTAAACATGGAATTCAACGGAAAGACAACACCTAAAACGTTCCAGCAATCCTCAATAGAATGGCATGAACGTCCCAAGCTTTTTCTCCTCCTCTTGTCTGCGGCACAAGAAATAGGACAGGTTCTAGGGGTTATTTAGATGGATGAGTAGGTAAGGAATGATATGGTAGTGTTTAGGGGACATGGGGGTTGCGGCAAAGTGTGAAAATATGGCAGATTGGTGGAGGAAGGCTGCGGCAAGGGGGCCCAATATATTTTGACGAATTTCTGATTTTGTGTAGAGGGTCCTCCTGCGGCATGGTGGTAAAACACATATATATAGGCAGCCAAACCCTAAAGAAATCAGGTTAGACAAATGGGCTAGGGTTTGGGTGCGGCAAGGGGTTGGAAATCCACCAGAAAATAGGGTTTCTAGAACATTAGGTGCGGCATGGGCTTAGGGTAGATGGATTAGGGTTTAACTTGGCAGAAATTAAATGATTAGGCCCTAGGGTGCGGCTGATTAAGTGGGTTAGGATTAGGGTTTAGGTGCGGCATGGGCTTAGGGTCCACAAGGAGTTAGGGTTTAGGTCATCTAAAAGCCCAAAGCCAAGAATAGAAACTCACGAAAATGGAAACCTCCAAGAATAGAAACTTCCAACTTTAGAAACTTTGGTTGCCAATTCCGACTTCTTTGCTCTTCACTTTCATTTCTTCATTTCTTAAGCTCCTTTGACCTTCAACCTCGTCCATTCCTCGTGCTCCATTTGCATACGCCACATTCCAGCTCAGTTTTGCTCCAAAAGCTCCAAATTGCATCATTTCATGTAATATGTCCTTTAAACCTGAAAACACATGAAAGTAGCTTAAAAGACTACTTTAACGAAGAAAACATAACAAAAATGCATAAGAACTAGCTAACTAAGGCGCATAAATATGCTCCTATCAATTAAAGGTGTTGTGTTAGGTGATGGGTGCATGTTAAGTGATAAGTGATAAGTGATATGATATGTGGTTATGATAAGTGATAAGTGATTAAGTGATATGATATGTGGTGATGATAAGTGATGATGATAAGTGATAAGTGCATGTGGGTTAACTAATGAAGGAAATGCATGTGCAATGACAATGTGTTAGCATGGATGTGTGTTATGCATGGCATGATTGGGATTAGGAAAGGTTTAAATGTCCTAAAACTAAAGAGAACAAGGTTCCAACACTTTGGCTCCAAGTAGGTCTTCAATTTCGTCCAACACTTTGGCTCCAAGCATAAGCTATCCATCCTTAGCCCAAAAGTGCTCCAAAAGTCTCCAAAATGCATCTTTTTGCTCCTTTAGCCCTTTGGACCTACAAACACACGAAAATAGCTTAAAATACTAAAATAACTAAAGAAACATAACGTAAATGCACGAGAACAAGCCATTTAAGTCGCATGGATATGCTCCTATCACCGTACTAGATTCTGGGTTCTTCTTCTTCTTCCTCAAAGTGCGCTCAAAATCGTCGTCAAAATCCAAGATGTTTGCACTAACAGGTTGAGAACTACGAGTCATAAACTAGTACCTACAAACAAGAAAAGAAACTAGGTCAGTAGCTAAAACAAAAAGAAAACAAAAAGAAACAACGGGGGATTAGCAAAATTGCTAATCCCCGGCAACGGCGCCAAAAATTTGATGTGATAAAAGATAGCACTCAAATTAAACCCTCTTTTTGACAATTGTAGTATAGATATAAGTAGGGATCGTTCTAGGCCGGGGATTAGGAGGGATTGCTAATCTAATGAAAATGGACTCAAGGATGTGAAAATATGCTTTAAAACACTTTAAATGACCTCACAAGACTCTTACTAACTTATATGACCAAAAACAAACTTAAAAGACTCAAAACAACTCAAAACAACCAAAAAGACTCAATTTAGACTCTATGACTTAATTTGGACGAAAATACACTTGGTTTTGACTCTAAAGACTCAAAAAGACTCTTTTGGACAGATTTGGAACAAATAAGAAAGGGGGTTTTGATTTTGGACGAATTTAAAAGAAAACAAGTGACTTAAAACTTTAAAACAGATTTTGGATGAAAATAAGAAAAACTAATGGATGATGGGATAGCCAAGGGATACTTCTCCACACATGATACTTTCTAACATAAATTGATTTCCAGTTGCTTTTCCGATAAACCATGAACCTCAACACCCCAGATTAACCGTGAATTGCACTAATTAACCCTCAGATTTTCCTCACGTTATTGAATTGGATGATTGCATACGACAACCCAAAGCATTCCCCACAAGTTCCCTACATGAATTGCATGATAGAGATACAAGCAAGAATCATTAAGTTCTTTGAAAACCATAAGCATTGACGAAGCACTCGTTACTATGAATTGCATGAAACTTATGCCAAGAATTTACTTAACATGATTGTGAAAACAACCTTAACTACTTGTGAATATTAGTTTGTGACGATTATGTGAAACACCCTAATATTCTAGCCCCAAATTCAAGCATGCAAATTAAGTAGGCCTCCCTAATAAACATACAAGAATAAGTTATCCGTCAAACGGTTAAGTAAATTGCGTTCACAATTTATGAAATCACAACTGGACTTAATCAACTCATATTATAAATGTAATCATGGTTTCAAAGCATCCCTAGGCTAAAACGAGTTTAGCCTCTCATGTTCATGACAAAACAAAGCAACATAGATTTAAACATTAACAATAAAGGATAGATTACACCTAGAAACGTCCAACACTCCAACTCGAATGCACAAACGCCCAAGGCTTGGTCTTCCTTCTCCTCCTCCTTGCTAAGTCACGGCAAAGGGTCTATGGTGGGTTTGTGGATGTTGATGCGAGATTTATACGCACACAAATTAAACCCTATTTGTGACAATTGTAGTAATGATGTAAGTAGGGATCGTTCTAACCGGGGATTAACTAGGGGTGCTAATCTATTTTGAATTGACTTGAAAACACAAAAACTAAATGTAAAGACTCTTAACAAGACTACTATGACTCAGAATAGCTTTGAAATACTCAAACTGCCTAAAACAATCAAATTGACTCAAACAGAAACTAGAACTTGATTTAGACGAATTTGAAAGTGTTTATGACTCCAAATGCTTAAAGACACAAAAATAAAACAAATACGAATGATTAAGACTCAACGAAATATGGGGAAATGTGTTTGGACGATATTAAATTAAATGGACAGAATATAATTAAGGGCAAAATGTAAATATGAATGTGATGAAAATATGGATGATGGAATAGCCCAGGGGTTCTTCTCCACACATGTTACACTTGCATACAAGATTGATTTTCAGTTGGTCTTTCGATAAGTTATGAAACTCAACACCCTGGGTTAATTAGGTCTGCTTAAATTAACCGTCAAGTTCTCCTTAAGTTAATGAATTGGATGGGTTAGCGTGATAGGAGCATATTCATGCGACTTAAATGGCTTGTTCTCGTGCATTTACGTTATGTTTCTTTAGTTATTTTAGTACTTTAAGCTATTTTCGTGTGTTTGTAGGTCCAAAGGGCTAAAGGAGCAAAAAGATGCATTTTGGAGACTTTTGGAGCACTTTTGGGCTAAGGACGGATAGCTTATGCTTGAAGCCAAAGTGTTGGACGAAATTGAAGACCTAATTGGAGCCAAAGTGTTGGAACCTTGTTCTCTTTAGTTTTAGGACATTTAAACCTTTCCTAATCCCAATCATGCCATGCATAACACACATCCATTCTAACACATTGTCATTGCACATGCATTTCCTTCATTAGTTAACCTACATGCACTTATCACTTATCATCACCACATATCATATCACTTAATCACTTATCACTTATCATCACCACTTAACCACTTATCATATCATAACCACATATCATATCACTTATCACTTATCACTTAACATATCATCCACCTACTTCACCTACAACATCCACCTACTTCACCTACAATATCCACTTCACCTACAACATCCACCTACTTCACCTACAACATCCACCTACTTCACCTACAAATGACATAGCCATATGTTCCCTCCACTACTCCTATAAATACCCTTGCATTCATTCATTCATAGACATCTCATTCACAACACAACACCCCTCAAACACTTCCATTCTTTCCTTAGCCGTGAGTCCCCCCTCCCTACTAATCCAAACACCAACCATTTTTCCATTCCCCTTCCACTTCTCCACCACTCCTTTTCCATTCCGCACTTCCATCCCCCAAACCAATTATCCCTAGACCTTATGCTACAATAAAGAGGAAGAGAAGAGGGCCTAAACGTTCGTACAATTCAAGTTTGAGTTGTTGGAATGTTTAGGCGTTTCTTTGATTTCAATGTTTAATTTCGATTCTCTTTGTTTTGTATGAGGAACTAAACCCCCCTTTAGCTAGGGGGGGATTCGAAATATATGTTTATGCTTGCATTTTGATTTGATTACTTCTAATTGCGTTTCATAAGTTGTGGATTCAATTTGTTTAACCGTTTGATTGATAACTTATTTATGTATGTTTATTAAGAATGCGCGCTTAATTTTCATGCATGAATATGACGCTAGAATATAAGTGAGTTTCACCTAATCGTTATGAACTTATATTCACAAGTAGTGAAGGTTGCTTACAAACAATCGCGTTAAACGAATTCTTGGCATAAGTTTCATGCAATCATAGTAACGAATGCCTCGTCAACACTTATAGTTTTCATGATGCTTAATGATTCTTGCTTGTTTCTCTATTATGCAATTCATGTAGGGAACTTGTGAGGAATGCTTTGGGTTGTCGTATGCAATCATCCAATTCATTAACTTAAGGAAAACTTGACGGTTAATTTAAGCGGACCTAATTAACCCGGGGTGTTGAGAATTCATGGTTTATTGAAATGCAATTGGAAAGCATTTTATTATGCAAGTGTAACATGTATGGAGATGAACCCCTTAGCTAGCCATACCATCCATTCATTTCCGTCAATTTCATATTTACAATTTGTTTTCTTTACAATCTATCCATTTTAGTTTAAATTCGTCCAAAATCAATCCCCCCATATTTCGTTTAAGTCTTAGTCTTAATCTTTCTTATTTTTAGTTTTGAATTCTTCGAGTTTAGTATAGCATTTTAGTTTGTGTTTTTAAAAGCATTTTGAGTCTTTTGATTTGTTTTAATGTTTTAAAGTTTAGTTTTACATTCTTTGAGTCTAGTTTAGTGTTTTATATTATGTTTTTACGTTTTTCAGTCAAATCCAAGTGATTAACAATCCCTCCTAATCCCCGGTCCAGAACGATCCCTACTTGCACCTATACTACAATTGATAAAAAGAGGGTTTAATTTGTGTGCGTATAATTATCGCATCATAGCGCAACGCAATTCACCACATTCTCCAAAAGTCCTTTACGTGAAAAGCACAATAAAGATACAATCAAAGATCATTAAGCATTATGAAAACTATAAGTGTTGACGAGGCATTCGTTACTATGGAATACGCATGAAACTTATGCCAAGAATTCGTTTAACGCGATTGTTTATAAGCAACCTCCACTACTTGTGAATATAAGTTCATAACGATTAGGTGAAAATCACTTATATTCTAGCGTCATATTTATGCATGAAAATTAAGCGCGCATTCTTAATAAACATTCATAAATAAGTTATCAATCAAACGGTTAAACAAATTGAATCCACAACTTATGAAATTCCAACGAAAGTTAATCAATTCATATTGCAAATATAAACATAGTTTCGAATCACCCCCTAGCTAAAGGGGGTTTAGTTCCTCATAACTTTGAAATCAAAGAAACACCTAAACATTCCAACAACTCAAACTTGAATTGTATGAACGTTTAGGCACTCTTCTCTTCCATTCCTCATACGTACAAAACAAAGAGAATTGAATTTAAACATTGAAATCAAAGAAACACCTAAACATTCCAACAACTCAAACTTGAATTGTATGAATGTTTAGGCACTCTTTTCTTCCTCGTTGTTGTAGCACAAGGTCTAAGGTGAGCTTTGGGGATTATGTGAAGTGTTTTGGAGGGATGGGAAGTGGTTGGATAGTGGCTGCAATGGAGGAGAAAAACTGCACAGAAATGGAAGGATATGCACGGCAAAGGGGAAGTGTTTGTGTTGTGAATTGTGTTGTGAATGGAATGAATGAATTGTGGCTGCAATGCATGCTTATTTATAGGTAAATGAGAGGGAACATGACAGCTAGGAATAGGTGGAAATGTGGCTGCAAGTTTGGTGAATGATTATGAGTGAATGCATGTGAATGTGGCTAGGTTGGAAAGCTGAAATTGTGATGGAAAGTTGAAACTCATCACCCCGGGTTAATTAGGTCCGCTTAAATTAACCTTCAAATCTTCCTAACGTTATTGAATTGGATGATTGCATACGACAACCCAAAACATTCCCCACAAGTCCCCCTACATGATTGCATAATAGAGATACAAGCAAGAATCATTACGCTCTATGAAGATTATAAGTGTTGACGAGGCATTCGTTACTATGATTGCATGAAACTCGTGCCAAGAATTCATTTAACGCGATTGTTTATAAGCAACCTCCACTACTTGTGAATATAAGTTCATAACGATTAGGTGAAACTCACTTATATTCTAGCGTCATATTCATGCATGAAAATTAAGCGTGCACTCTCAATAAACATACATAAATAAGTTATCAATCAAACGGTTAAACAAATTGAATTCACAACTTATGAAACGCAATTAGAAGTAATCAAATCAAAATGCAAGCATAAACATTTATTTCGAATTACCCCCTAGCTAAAGGGGGTTTAGTTCCTCATAACTTTGAAATCAAAGAAACACCTAAACATTCCAACAACTCAAACTTGAATTGTATGAACGTTTAGGCACTCTTTTCTTCCATTACTCATACGTACAAAACAAAGAGAATTGAATTTAAACTTTGAAATCAAAGAAACACCTAAACATTCCAACAACTCAAACTTGAATTGTATGAACGTTTAGGCCCTCTTATCTTCCTCGTTGTTGTAGCACAAGGTCTAAGGTGAGGTTTGGGGAATTATGGAAATGGATGAGGAATGGTGGAAGGGGGACTCACGGTTTTGGATTCTAAGGGGAAGTGTTTGTGTTAGTTGTGGTGTGAGAAATGGAGAGATGGAGTGGGGAGTGAATGAATTTCTCAATGAATGCATGGGTTTTTATAGGGGGAATGGGAGAATATGTTGTTGATTGTTTAAGAGTGCATGTGGCTCTTATGATTGTTGTGCAATGATGAAAGGCAAAGTGCATGTGCAATGTTGGAGGATGAATGTGTGATGGTGTGATTGAATGATTTAAAGGGGCATGTGGGTGAATTAAAGGATGGAATGCATGTGAATTAGGTTGCAAAGAGAAGGAGAAAAGCTGGAAAATGGAATGGGATACATGGCAAGGTGTGTTTGGTGTTGGAAATGCATGTGTTTGCATGTGAATTAAAACTAGAGTGAATGATGATGAATGCATGTGGATTAAAGAGGTGTGAATGCATGTGAAGATGCTAATAAATAATGCATGTAGGGTTAGGAAATAAAATCATAACTTAAAGGGGAATGATTAAAGGGTGTTGAAAGGTTTTGCATGGCTTTGAAGTGATTGTGGATTGGGCTAGGGTTTAAGTACATGAAATGGACCCAAATTGCTCCCCCTTGCATGGCAAGGAATGGTGTTTGTGTTAAGCCCAAGGCAAGGTGAATGTAATTGGGTTAGGGCCATTGTTTTATGTCCTCAAGTGCTTACAAGGCCTTCAATTTCATCCAACACTTGGGCTCCAAGCATAAGCTATCCATCCTTAGCCCAATAGTGCTCCAAAACACTCCACAATGCATCCTTTCGTCAAACACGTCTTATTATCCTGAAAACACACAAAAGAAGCATAAAGGACTAAACTAACTAAAGAAACATAACGTAAATGTACGAGAACAAGCCATTTAAGTCGCATGAATATGCTCCTATCAAAAGTGCATGGCAAAGGGAGGTTGTTTGTGGCTGCATGTTTGGGTTTGTTTAAAGGGTGCATGTGGGTGAATGTTAGGTTGAAATAATGATGGAAAAACAGCTAGGAAAAGAGGGAATGCATGTGAAAGTGTGGCTGCAAAGAGAAGGAAAGCTGGAATGTGGAGGGGAGTGCACGGCAAGGCATATTTTGGTGTTGGAAATGCATGTGTTTTAGGTTGTGAAAGCATGTGGATTAGGTGGAAAGAGGTGGGTGTGCATGTGAGTTGAAATGCATGTGTTTAAATGGTTGAAATGTGTAGATGATTATGAGTATGATAAGTGATAAGTGTATGGTTATGATAAGTGATAAGTGAATGATATGATAAGTGATAAATGAATGATATGTTAAGTGATAAATGAATGATATGTGGTGATGATAAGTTGGTCTTCAATTTCGTCCATTCCTTTTGCTCCAAACATAAGCTATCCAATCCAAGTCCGATTTTGCTCCAAAATGCTCCAAAATGCATCTTTTTGCTTCCTTAGCCATATGAACCTAAAAACACACGAAAGAAGCATAAAGGACTAAAATAACTAAAGAAACATAACGTAAATGTACGAGAACAAGCCATTTAAGTCGCATGAATATGCTCCTATCAAATTCCCCCACACTTAGCTTTTGCTAGTCCTCGAGCAAAACAGAAAAACAAAACAAAACGAAACGAAACAAAAGAACCCAAAGACAAAACAAAACGAACAAAACACAACCTACACCTTCCAACAATCGTCTCAGGGATTTCCAATGCACATGACATGTCAAAAATCATCATTCCCACAGATTTTGATCATCCTTACACTTAAGTACATACTTAATCATAGTCACCATATATTAGTTCACAATTAAGCATTTAAAACCATGTTTTGAATGTAGTAACATGCCTTAGAGAATTTGCTCAATTCCTTACAAGATATGCACTCAATTTTCACTCAGATTTTCTGACTACACACCCTAAACTAGTTATATGTGAGAAGATTGATGTAAACATAAAAACGAACACTCACATATATGTATTTCAAAGGAAGCAATTTCTGGAGTTAATAAGCATGTTTAGATATGATCTCATGAATGGAATGCTACTACTTAGATGCGAGAACCAGTGATTCCATAAGCTCATATCAATTCCAAACTCCACATTTTGAAACACATAACGATCAAGATAGAAGCATACGGGTTGAAACGGGGCTAAAGGTGTTTGGCTAACAAAGAAGGGATATGGAAAACAAAGGTTCTTAAAGAAATAGCGAGCAAAGCATTTGAATTAACGTAGAATTCACTTTTGAATGAAAACTCAATCTTTTGAACAACAAGGGGGAACAAGCTCTTTTTCCTTTCTTTCTTTTCTTTTCTGTTTTTCTTTTTTCATATGTTTTTCACAATTTTTTTCTTCTTTTCTTTTGACTCTCAAAACATACATAAACACTTAAGAACAAAACATTCTCTCCCCCACACTCATTTTCTTTCATAATGTACTCAAAAGGAATTCATTTAAGTCATGCTCACTATCTTTTAAGAACAAGGGTGTGGACTGTCCTACACTAGGCTAGGTGAGGATAATGTGGGTAAACAAAGAATAAAGGCTAAACAAGGCTCAACGGGGGTAAAACTTACAACATATACGGAATATGGGAAGTAAGGCTATTTGGCTATGGTGGCAACTACACAACTTCATCTTGATATATGTTATGCAATTCAATGTCATGCTTTGAATGAAACGGATATAAGTTCTAGCATTTAGTTCTATCATGATACAATTGAATTCCAAGTAGCAACCAAGCAAGGAATAATGAGATCATGCAACAACTTTAGAAAACAAAGAATCACAGATTATAACTCTCCAACGAAGGTAATGGTTCGAGTCTCACAGGGTCGTAGCGTTTGTTTGAGTTCCTTCCTTCAAGCATGTTACAAAAATGAATTTTTCTTTTATGATTGCATGTGAAGTCATACATTATAACCATAACCAAGTGATGCGTGATTTATACGCACACAAATTAAACCCTCTTTTTGACATTTGTAGTATAGGTGCAAGTAGGGATCGTTCTGGACCGGGGATTAGGAGGGATTGTTAATCACTTGGATTTGACTCAAAAACATAGAAACAAAGTTAAAAACGTTCACAAAGACTCAAAGGACTCAAAACAAAACCAAAAGACTCAAAACAACACAAACACACTCAAATCTGCCTAAAAACCACTTTCTGGGCAGATTTGAGCACAAACACAAATTTGGACGAATTTATGTAATAACTTGGCTCAAGAATGTAAAAACACAATATAAAACACTAAACTAACTCAAAGAATGTAAAACTAAACACTTAAAACATTAAAACAAACCAAAAGACTCAAACATCACCCAAAACACTCAAAACTGCCTTAAAATCACTTTCTGGGCAGTTTTGAGCACTTTGGTGAATTTGGACGAAATTGGGAAATAAATTGAATCAAAACACTTAGAAACATAAACTAATACACTTTCTAACTAAATTGGACAATAAAGTAAAGGGGGATTGAGGTTTATACGAAATTAAATTAAATTGCACAGATTGTAAATTAAAGCAAAATGTAAATGTGAATGTGTGATAGAATTGAATGGAATTGAAATGAATGAATGCTAGCTAAGGGGTTCATCTTCACATATGTTACACTTGCATAATAAAATGATTTCCAATTGCATTTCAATAAACCATGAAACTCAACACCCCGGGTTAACCGTGATGCACTAATTAACCTTCAAATCTTCCTAACGTTATTGAATTGGATGGGTTAGCGCATACAACAATTCAAAACATTCCCCACAAGTCCTCAACATGAATGCATAGAAGAGATACAAGCAAGAATCATTACGCTCTATGAAAATTATAAGTGTTGACGAGGCATTCGTTACTATGGATTGCATGAAACTTATGCCAAGAATTCATTTAACGCGATTGTTTATAAGCAACCTCCACTACTTGTGAATATAAGTTCATAACGATTAGGTGAAACTCACTTATATTCTAGCGTCATATTCATGCATGAAAATTAAGTGTGCACTCTCAATGAACATACATAAATAAGTTATCAATCAAACAGTTAAACGAATTGAATCCACAACTTATGAAACGCAATTAGAAGTATTCAAATCAAAATGCAAGCATAAACATATATTCGAATCACCCCCTAACCAAGGGGGGTTTAGTTCCTCATGGTACAAAACAAAGAGAATCAAAGAAACACCTAAACATTCCAACAACTCAAACTTGAATTGTATGAACGTTTAGGTCCTCTTCTCTTCCATTCCTCATTCGTACAAAACAAAGAGTATTGAAATTAAACGTTGAAATCAAAGAAACACCTAAACATTCCAACAACTCAAACTTGAATTGTATGAACGTTTAGGCACTCTTCTCTTCCTCTTCGTTGTAGCACAAGGTCTAGGGATAGTTTGATGGTGTGAATGGTTTGGGGAGTGGTGGAAATGGAAGGATGGTGTTTGGATTGTAAGGGAGAGCACGGCACAAGGGAGTTTGATGGTCTACATTTCTGCAATGGATGAGTTTATGGAAGAGTGTTTGGAATGGGTGAATTTCTGGCACAAAGGCCTTATTTCTGTGGTGAATGGATTGTGTATGAATGAGAATGAATGAATGAGTATTTATAGGTGAAATGGGGGGAACATGACAGCTAGGAACTTGGTGGAAATCTGAAATGGTGATGGGAGATGCATGTGGCTGTTTGTGCATGTGATTAAAGGGTGGAAATGCATGTGCTTTGACAGAAATGAAAGGGAATGCACGGTTTTGGTTGATTTCTGGTGGTTGTGAGGTGGAAATCTAGGTGGAAATGCATGTGGATTAAAGCTATGTGAATGATTAAGGTGAATGTGCATGAGTGCATGTGAAATCTGCCAAGATGCATGTGTTATGAAGTGGATTTTCTGCAAATGCAAGGTGAATGTGCATGTGATTAAATTAAAAGATGGAATGCATGTGAATGACAGCTAGATATGTTGATGAATGCATGTGACTTGTTTGTGGTGAGTGAATGCATGTGCAAAGCTTTTTGGGAGAAAGGTGGATGAATGTACATGTGACTTAGGTTGTGAAATCTGATGGAATGATGAAGTGGCTGAAATGATGAAATGAATGCATGTGTTGAATGATTAAAGTGCATGTGCAATGTTTTAAAGGATGGAATGATGGAGGAACAAGTGCATGTGAATGCATGGTGATAGCATGTGCACGGTTTTGGTTGGAATGATGGCAGATTGTGAAAACATGTGAATGCATGTGTTTGATGAATGATAAGTGGTGAATGATATGATAAGTGATAAGTGGTGAATGATAAGATAAGTGATAAGTGGTGAATGATAAGTGATGAATGATAAGTGGTATGATATGTGATTATGATAAGTAATGGGAGCATGTGAGAGAATGAATAATGAATGCATGTGTATGGTTTTGGGAGAAAGGTGGAGATGCACGGCATAAGGGAATTGGAAAGGTTTAAATGTCCTAAAACTAAAGGGAACAAAGTTCCAACACTTTGGTCTTCAATTTCGTCCAACATTTTGGCGCCAAGCATAAGCTATCCATCCTTAGCCCAAAAGTGCTCCAAAAGTCTCCAAAATGCATCTTTTTGCTCCTTTAGCCCTTTGGACCTACAAACACATGAAAATAGCTTAAAGGACTAAAATAACTAAAGAAACATAACGTAAATGCACGAGAACAAGCCATTTAAGTCGCATGAATATGCTCCTATCACCAAGCATATACCAAGAGTAAATCAAACTTTTCTCTATGTTTATAACTCTTTTTTAACAGTCATGCAATTACAAACCAAATCCTTATCATTGTGTTGGAAGGTATCCTAAGACACAAACACACAAAATCGACTCAAAACACTTTTTTTAGGCTTTTCAAAACATTTTTTTTCAAATTTTTATGTGATTTTCGGAGTTATAAAAACAAAACACTCTAAAACATCTTAAAAACACCTTAAAACAGCAAGGAACAACCTTTGAAGTAATGGGTGATAAAATCCAACGAATTTGCATTAAATATACTTAGTTACCCCCCCACACTTAAATCAAACATTGTCCTCAATGTTTTAAGCATAGATTCACACAAAACATAAGTAAAACACACAAAAAACACTTAAACATACTAAACATGGCAGAATGTAATTAACAAAGAGAAGAGTTTAGGGACGTAAATCTGGTTATGGAGTGTAAATTCCCTCTTCTCATTGAGGCTTTGATCTTTGTGATTCCACAGGCTTAATCTTGAACTGGTTTCCTCACATCGTTGATTTTCCACAGGCTACTCTTGAACTGGGCTGGAGGATTCTTTTGGTCTCCTCCACTCGTTGATTTTCCTTTGTGCTACCCTTGAACTGAGCAGCAGGATTTCTTTTGCTCTCCCCCGAAGGTCTGAGCTTCCTCCTTTTATCTCTGTTTCTTTGTTCAATCTTTGCAGAAGTGGTCCCTTCTCTGGAAGTGTATCAACCGTTGAAGATGACTACTCGAGAGCAACGCTAGGTAAGCAACCAGGAATAGATTCCAGGCAGTTAGCTCCAGATCGGAAGACTGACTCCAAGTGCCGGATGATTGCTTCTTTTACTTTGCCATGCAAGTAAGAACAAGGACAAAGAAAAAGACAGGAAAAGAGCATGATATGAGATACTTTTGTTTTTGACCTTGATGATATGAGATACCTTTGCTTTTGAAGAAGCGGTGCATGAATCAGCACATGTATTTCCTCCTGGGTCATCTTTACTCCAGGCATCTGGTATCATCTTTGGGGAAGAAGAAAAAATTGAGTATTTCGAAAGGCTTTGCTGGGAGTGCGCCCTCAGAGGTGAGAGAGAGTTGGGCATTTTCTTCAGGTCTGCCTTGCCACAAAAGATGAAGGTCGACATATACAGAGATAATAGCAAGTGGTGGTACTACCCTTGTCGACAAACGTTTTGATCCCACAAATCCGGCTTTTTGAAATAGTGGCGCCTCTTCGATTTCTGAACGACGCCCCTTCGCTTTCTGAACGACACGTAGTAGTGCGGATGCGGCTCCTTTTGACAAAGCTGCACGCGTTTTCTGAAAAGCAGAGAAAGCGTCGCCGAACTTTGCGCTTGTCGGCTAAAGATATGTAGTTGCGATGATGGCCTCCACGTGTTTTCTGAAAAGAAGAAATCTTTTGACAAAGTTGAACACGTCTTCTGAAAAGCCGAGAAAGCGTCGCCAAACTTACGCCGGAAATTCCGGCTTTTTGAATCGGTGGACGCGTCGCCTTGGCTTTTTATAGAGGTATCGATCACCCCAACAAACACACTCTGAAGAATTCCCATTCTTGAACATCGTCTCCGGCCCTTTGAAATTTAACTCCATCCACCCCTTCTCTTTGAACACTTTTGAAAAATGGCAAACCCATCGAAGGGCGCGCCGCGTCAAGGTAACGTATGGCGCCCTTCTTTCTTATCTTCTAACGGTCCTCTTACAGGTGAAGACTCCGTGATGCAGGACGCCACAACAGCTACAATAGTAGCTAGGAACCTCCTCACTCCAAAAGATAGTAGGCTACTGTCAGGACGGTCCGATGAGTTGGCCGTTCAAGAGTCCCTCGCTCTTAGTGTTCAGTGTGCGAGCTCTGTGTCCAACGCCTGCTTGCCCGCTCCCGTCAGGTGGAATCATTGATGGCAGAGGTGGAAAGTCTCAAGCAGGAGATCAAACAGCTTAAGTATGAGAATAGAAGTTTGCATGTGCTTGCAAATAACTATTCGTCGGGCATGAAGAGGAAGCTTGATGAGCTGCAAGAATCTGAAGGTCGGATTCAAGGTGACCGTCAAAGGCTTGCGGCTTATCTCCAGAGGCACCTTTTTCCTGGGTCATCCAGCGCTTGGCCAAGTATTGAGGCTTGGAATGCTCTAGCTCCGATGCCTCCCGCTTCTATGCGTTCTGCTCCGATGCCTTCCGCTCCGACGCCTCCCGCTCCGACGCCTCGTGATAGGAGCATATTCATGCGACTTAAATGGCTTGTTCTCGTGCATTTACGTTATGTTTCTTTAGTTATTTTAGTCCTTTTAAGCTATTTTCGTGTGTTTGTAGGTCCAAAGGGCTAAAGGAGCAAAAAGATGCATTTTGGAGACTTTTGGAGCACTTTTGGGCTAAGGATGGATAGCTTATGCTTGGCGCCAAAATGTTGGACGAAATTGAAGACCAAAGTGTTGAAACTTTGTTCCCTTTAGTTCTAGGACATTTAAACCTTTCCTTTATCCATTGCACATGCATTTCCAACCTAATCACTCACCCACACAATCTGCCATCATTCCAATCAAAACCGTGCACATGCTATCACCATGCATTCACATGCACTTGTTCCTCCATCATTCCATCCTTTAAAACATTGCACATGCACTTTAATCATTCAACACATGCACTCCCATTCTTTAATCCATGCAGCCACACATTCACCCACATGCATTTCCACCCACATGCTATCCCATTTCAGATTGCATTTCATTCATTTAACATGCATTCCATCCTTTAATTCACTCACATACACTCATAATCATTCACATTTTGCAATCACATGCACTCCCTTTAATTAATTAAGCCACATGCACTCCCATCCATTTCATCATTGCAGCCAACACATGCTTTCACATGCATTTTCAGATTGTCCCCTTGCACATGCAGCCACATATTCATTGCACATGCAATTCCAACCCACATGCATCCTTTAATCATTCAAACATGCAGCCACATTCCCTCCTAGCTGTCATGTTCCCCCCATTTCACCTATAAATAAGCATCCATTGCATTCATTCTCATTCATACACATTTCAATCCCACACTTCTTCCATTTCAGAAATGTAGACCATAAAACTCCCTTGTGCCGTGCTCTCCCTTACAATCCAAACACCATCCTTCCATTTCCACCACTCCCCAAACCATTCACACCATCAAACTATCCCTAGACCTTGTGCTACAACGAAGAGGAAGAGAAGAGTGCCTAAACGTTCGTACAATTCAAGTTTGAGTTGTTGGAATGTTTAGGTGTTTCTTTGATTTCAATGTTTAAATTCAATACTCTTTGTTTTGTACGAATGAGGAATGGAAGAGAAGAGTGCCTAAACGTTCATACAATTCAAGTTTGAGTTGTTGGAATGTTTAGGTGTTTCTTTGATTCTCTTTGTTTTGTACCATGAGCAACTAAACCCCCCTTTGGTTAGGGGGTGATTCGAATATATGTTTATGCTTGCATTTTGATTTGATTACTTCTAATTGCGTTTCATAAGTTGTGGATTCAATTCGTTTAACTGTTTGATTGATAACTTATTTATGTATGTTTATTGAGAGTGCACACTTAATTTTCATGCATGAATATGACGCTAGAATATAAGTGAGTTTCACCTAATAGTTACGAACTTATATTCACAAGTAGTGGAGGTTGTTTATAAACAATCGCGTTAAACGAATTCTTGGCATAAGTTTCATGCAATCATAGTAACGAATGCCCCGTCAACACTTATAATTTTCATAGAGCGTAATGATTCTTGCTTGTATCTCTATTATGCAATCATGTAGGGGACTAGTGGGGAATGTTTTGGGTTGTCGTATGCAATCATCCAATTCAATAACGTTAGGAAGATTTGAAGGTTAATTAGTGCATCACGGTTAACTTGGGGTGTTGAGAATTAATGATTTGTTGAAATGCAATTGGAAATCGTTTATTATGCAAGTATAACATGTATGGAGATGAACCCCTTAGCCATTCTATCATCCATTCATTCCATTCCATCAAATTCGTTTTACAATCTGTTTAGTTTATTAACTTGTTTTGTTATTTCAATTTTCGTATAAATCTAAATCCCCCTTTACTTTATTGTCCAATTTAGTTAGAAAGTGTCTTAGTTTATGTTTCTAAGTGTTTTGATTAAATTTGTTACATAAATTCGTCCAAATTCACCAAAGTGCTCAAAACTGCCCAGAAAGTGATTTTAAGGCAGTTTTGAGTGTTTTGGGTGATGTTTGAGTCTTTTCGTTTGTTTTAGTGTTTTAAAGTTTAGTTTTGCATTCTTTGAGTCTAGTATAGTGTTTTGATAGGAGCATATTCATGCGACTTAAATGGCTTGTTCTCGTGCATTTACGTTATGTTTCTTTAGTTATTTTAGTCCTTTATGCTTCTTTTGTGTGTTTTCAGGTTCTAAGGGCAAAGTATGCAAAAGGATGCCTTTTGGAGCCTTTTGGAGCAAATTAGAGATTGGAATGGATATCATATGCTTGGAGCCAAGAGGATGGACGAAATTGAAGGATTCCTCCCCCATTGCAGCCACATGCACATTCAATCATTCACACCAAAACCTTGCACATGCTTTCCCATTTCATTATTCATTCACCTTGCAGCCACTCCACATGCATTTCTAGCTTTTCCTTTGCATTCCCCCTTTAATCAACACATGCATCCACTCACCAAGAAATCATTCATTCCACATGCACCCAAAACACCACCAGAAATCATCATTGCCGTGGGTACCTATCCCATTTCAGATTGTCATTCCACTTCATTGCACATGCATCTTCATAATTCAACACATGCATTCATTATTTATTTACTTTGCATCCTTTAATTTAATCACATGCACATTCAAACAAACACAATCATTCCAGCCATACCTTGCATTTTCAGATTGTTCCTCCATCATTGCACCACAATGCAGCCACATGCACTTGTTCCTCTAACATTTCAGCCACTTGCACTCCCATTCTCTCCCAAAACCGTGCACATGCCTTCTCCTTGCATTTCCAGCCATTCCACATGCTATTTCAGCCACATGCACTCATAATCATTCAACCAACATGTGCACATGCAACCTAGCTGTCATGTTCCCCCCATTTCACCTATAAATACTCATTCATTCACACTCATTCATACACAATTCATTTCACAACAGAAATTGGTCCCTTGGGGCCGTGCCCTTCACAAGTCCATCCATTCCATTCATAAACACTCATCCATTGCAGAAATGTAGACCATAAAACTCCCTTGTGCCGTGCTCTCCCTTACAATCCAAACACCATCCTTCCATTTCCACCACTACCCAAACCATTCACACCATCAAACTATCCCTAGACCTTGTGCTACAACGAAGAGGAAGAGAAGAGTGCCTAAACGTTCATACAATTCAAGTTTGAGTTGTTGGAATGTTTAGGTGTTTCTTTGATTTCAATGTTTAAATTCAATACTCTTTGTTTTGTACGAATGAGGCATGGAAGATAAGAGTGCCTAAACGTTCATACAATTCAAGTTGAGTTGTTGGAATGTTTAGGTGTTTCTTTGATTCTCTTTGTTTTGTACCATGAGGAACTAAACCCCCCTTTGGTTAGGGGGTGATTCGAATATATGTTTATGCTTGCATTTTGATTTGAATACTTCTAATTGCGTTTCATAAGTTGTGGATTCAATTCGTTTAATTGTTTGATTGATAACTTATTTATGTATGTTCATTGAGAGTGCACACTTAATTTTCATGCATGAATATGACGCTAGAATATAAGTGAGTTTCACCTAATCGTTATGAACTTATATTCACAAGTAGTGGAGGTTGTTTATAAACAATCGCGTTAAATGAATTCTTGGCATAAGTTTCATGCAATCCATAGTAACGAATGCCTCGTCAACACTTATAATTTTCATAGAGCGTAATGATTCTTGCTTGTATCTCTTCTATGCATTCATGTTGAGGACTTGTGGGGAATGTTTTGAATTGTTGTATGCGCTAACCCATCCAATTCAATAACGTTAGGAAGATTTGAAGGTTAATTAGTGCATCACGGTTAACCCGGGGTGTTGAGTTTCATGGTTTATTGAAATGCAATTGGAAATCATTTTATTATGCAAGTATAACATGTATGGAGATGAACCCCTTAGCCATTCTATCATCCATTCATTCCATTCCATCAAATTCGTTTTACAATCTGTTTCGTTTATTAACTTGTTTTGTTATTTCAATTTTCGTATAAATCTAAATCCCCATTTACTTTAATGTCCAATTTAGTTAGAAATCAATTTAGTTTGTGCTTTTAAGTGTTTTGATTCATTTTATTTCCCAATTTCGTCCAAATTCACCAAAGTGCTCAAAACTGCCCAGAAAGTGATTTTAAGGCAGTTTTGAGTGTTTTGGGTGATGTTTGAGTCTTTTGGTTTGTTTTAATGTTCTAAGTGTTTAGTTTTACATTCTTTGAGTTAGTTTAGTGTTTTATATTGTGTTTTTACGTTCTTGAGTCAAGTTATTACTTAATTTCGTCCAAATTTGTGTTTGTGCTCAAATCTGCCCAGAAAGTGGTTTTAGGCAGATTTGAGTGTGTTTGTGTTGTTTTGAGTCTTTTGGTTTGTCTTAGTGTTTTAAAGTTTAGTTTTGCATTCTTTGAGTCTAGTATAGTGTTTCATATTGTTATTTTACGTTTTTGAGTCAAATCCAAGTGGTTAACAATCCCTCCTAATCCCCGGTCCAGAACGATCCCTACTTATACATATACTACAATTTGACGAAAAGAGGGTTTAATTTGTGTGCGTATAAATCTCGCATCATGTTTCATATTGTTATTTTACGTTTTTGAGTCAAATCCAAGTGGTTAACAATCCCTCCTAATCCCCGGTCTAGAACGATCCCTACTTATACATATACTACAATTTGACGAAAAGAGGGTTTAATTTGTGTGCGTATAAATCACGAATCAAATTTTGGCGGTGAGTCTCCCCTACAAATCCAAACACCATCCTTCCATTCCTCCACCACTACCCAAACCATTCACACCACCAAACTATCCTTAGACCTTGTGCTACAACGAAGAGGAAGATAAGAGTGCCTAAACGTTCATACAATTCAAGTTTGAGTTGTTGGAATGTTTAGGTGTTTCTTTGATTTCAATGTTTAATTTCAATGCTCTTTGTTTTGTACGAATGAGGAATGGAAGATAAGAGGGCCTAAACGTTCATACAATTCAAGTTTGAGTTGTTGGAATGTTTAGGTGTTTCTTTGATTCTCTTTGTTTTGTACCATGAGGAACTAAACCCCCCTTGGTTAGGGGGTGATTCGAATATATGTTTATGCTTGCATTTTGATTTGAATACTTCTAATTGCGTTTCATAAGTTGTGGATTCAATTTGTTTAACCGTTTGATTGATAACTTATTTATGTATGTTTATTGAGAATGCGCGCTTAATTTTCATGCATGAATATGACGCTAGAATATAAGTAAGTTTCACCTAATCGTTATGAACTTATATTCACAAGTAGTGGAGGTTGCTTATAAACAATCGCGTTAAACAAATTCTTGGCATAAGTTTCATGCAATCCATAGTATGTCATGAATTCATCAAAAAGGACGTTCTTGAAACCACAAAATCCAAAGAAGTTAAATTTGATGACATTGGACAAGTCATAACCATCACTTGCAATCTGGCCAAGTCCAATATCCCTGAAAATTTCAAAGGAGTGGTGTTTGTCATTGAGTTCTTGTCGGACAAAACAAGTAAGTCCTCTTTTCCAAATTCCATTACATTTTATACTAACTTGTTGTTTTTTATGAATCAGGCACCTACACTAGAATTCAAACCAATGCCGGTTCACTTCAAGTATCACCTTCCATTCAAGGACCAATTCCATGCCGTTTGATTTTATTTATGTTCATAAAAAAATAAAAAATAAAAATAAAAAAATAAAAAAAAACAAAAAAAAATAAAAAAAAATAAATAAATAAATAAAAAAAAAAAAAAAAAGTAATGATATGTGGGAGTGTGGCTGAAATGAAGGAGTGGAATGTTGGAATGTTATGCACGGCTAAGGAAATTGGAAAGGTTTAAATGTCCTAAAACTAAAGGGAACAAGGTTCCAACACTTTGGTCTTCAATTAGGTCTTCAATTTCGTCCAACACTTTGGGGCCAAGCATAAGCTATCCATCCTTAGCCCAAAAGTGCTCCAAAAGTCTCCAAAATGCATCTTTTTGCTCCTTTAGCCCTTTGGACCTACAAACACACGAAAATAGCTTAAAGTACTAAAATAACTAAAGAAACATAACGTAAATGCACGAGAACAAGCCATTTAAGTCGCATGAATATGCTCCTATCAAATACCCCCACACTTATCTTTTGCTAGTCCTCGAGCAAAACAAAACAACAAAAGAACACGAAACTAGACAAAACGAACAAAACACAACCTACACCTTCCAACAATCGTCTCAGGGATTTCCAATGCACATGACAAGTTAAAAATCATTATTCCCACAGATTTTAGCCATCTTTACACTTAAGTACATTCTTACTCATAGTCACCACATACTAGTTCACAATTAAGCATTTAAAACCATGATTTGAATGTAGTAACATGCCTTAGAGAATTTGCTCAATTCCTTACAAGATATGCACTCAATTTTCACACAGATTTTCTGACTACACACCCTACACTAGGTATATGTGAGAAGATTGATGTAAACATGTAGACGAACACTCACATATGTTATAACAAGGAAAGCATTTTCTGGATTTACGATAATGACATGAATATGATCTCATGAATGGAATGCTACTACTTAGAATGAGAACCAATGATTCCATAAGCTCATATCAATTCCAAACTCCACAAATTGAAACACATAACACTCAAGATAGAAGCATAAGGGTTGAAACGGGGCTAAAGGTGTTTGGCTAACAATGAAAGGTGAAGGATAAACAAACATTCTTCAAGCAATAGTGAGCAAAGTATATAATTAGGCACTTAGAATTCCCTTTAGACCGCAGAACTCAACTTTGAACACCCAAGGGGAAGTCACAAAACTTAGGGCCATATTCAAACTTTTTGGGCCCTTTCTTCGACAATCACACTTGTGAGTCCATTCTCACTTATTTTCACTCTTTTTTTTTTCTTTCTTTTCTTCATCTTTTTCTCACATATTTTTTTTCTTTTTTCCGTGCCTCCTTTAAGACTTAGGCACATAAATACACACAAAAATCCCTTCCCCCACACTTATTTTCTGCAACATATTAATCAAAAGGAATTCATTATCCGTCATGCTTACTATGCTTCAAGAACAAGGGTACGGATGGTCCTAATCTAGGCTAGGTAAGGGGTGATGTGGTTAGCAAAGAAAAATAGGCTAAACGAGGCTCAACGGGGTTAAAACTAATAACAAATACGAAATATGGGAAGTACGGCTATTTGGTTATGGTGGCAACTACACAACTTCATCTTGATATATGTTATGCAATTCAATGTCATGCTTTGAATGAAACGGATATAAGTTCTAGCATTTAGTTCTATCATGATACAATTGCATTCTAAGTAGCAACCAAGCAAGGAATAATGAGATCATGCAACAACTTTAGAAAACAAAGAATCACAGAAAATAACTCTCCAACGAAGGTAATGGCTCGAGTCTCACAGGGTTGTAGCGTTTGTTTGAGTTCCTTCCTTCAAGCATGTTACAAAAACGAATTTTTCTTTTATGATTGCATGTGAAGTCATACATTAAATAAGCAACCTCCACTACTTGTGAATATAAGTTCATAACGATTAGGTGAAACTCACTTATATTCTAGTGTCGTATTCATGCATGAAAATTAAGTGTGCACTCTCAATGAACATACATAAATAAGTTATCAATCAAACAGTTAAACGAATTGAATCCACAACTTATGAAACGCAATTAGAAGTATTCAAATCAAAATGCAAGCATAAACATATATTCGAATCACCCCCTAACCAAAGGGGGGTTTAGTTCCTCATGGTACAAAACAAAGAGAATCAAAGAAACACCTAAACATTCCAACAACTCAAACTTGAATTGTATGAACGTTTAGGCACTCTTCTCTTCCATTCCTCATTCGTACAAAACAAAGAGTATTGAATTTAAACATTGAAATCAAAGAAACACCTAAACATTCCAACAACTCAAACTTGAATTGTACGAACGTTTAGGCACTCTTCTCTTCCTCTTCGTTGTAGCACAAGGTCTAGGGATAGTTTGATGGTGTGAATGGTTTGGGGAGTGGTGGAAATGGAAGGATGGTGTTTGGATTGTAAGGGAGAGCACGGCACAAGGGAGTTTTATGGTCTACATTTCTGAAATGGAAGAAGTGTGGGATTGAAATGTGTATGAATGAGAATGAATGCAATGGATGCTTATTTATAGGTGAAATGGGGGGAACATGACAGCTAGGAGGGAATGTGGCTGCATGTTTGAATGATTAAAGGATGCATGTGGGTTGGAATTGCATGTGCAATGAATATGTGGCTGCATGTGCAAGGGGACAATCTGAAAATGCATGTGAAAGCATGTGTTGGCTGCAATGATGAAATGGATGGGAGTGCATGTGGCTTAATTAATTAAAGGGAGTGCATGTGATTGCAAAATGTGAATGATTATGAGTGTATGTGAGTGAATTAAAGGATGGAATGCATGTTAAATGAATGAAATGCAATCTGAAATGGGATAGCATGTGGGTGGAAATGCATGTGGGTGAATGTGTGGCTGCATGGATTAAAGAATGGGAGTGCATGTGTTGAATGATTAAAGTGCATGTGCAATGTTTTAAAGGATGGAATGATGGAGGAACAAGTGCATGTGAATGCATGGTGATAGCATGTGCACGGTTTTGATTGGAATGATGGCAGATTGTGTGGGTGAGTGATTAGGTTGGAAATGCATGTGCAATGGATAAAGGAAAGGTTTAAATGTCCTAGAACTAAAGGGAACAAAGTTTCAACACTTTGGTCTTCAATTTCGTCCAACATTTTGGCGCCAAGCATAAGCTATCCATCCTTAGCCCAAAAGTGCTCCAAAAGTCTCCAAAATGCATCTTTTTGCTCCTTTAGCCCTTTGGACCTACAAACACACGAAAATAGCTTAAAGGACTAAAATAACTAAAGAAACATAACGTAAATGCACGAGAACAAGCCATTTAAGTCGCATGAATATGCTCCTATCAAATACCCCCACACTTATCTTTTGCTAGTCCTCGAGCAAAACAAAACAACAAGAGAAACGAAACTAGACAAAACGAACAAAACACAACCTACACCTTCCAACAATCGTCTCACGGATTTCCAATGCACATGACAAGTTAAAAATCATTAGTCCCATAGATTTTAGTCATCTTCACACTTGAGTACATTCTTAATCATAGTCACCACATACTATTTCACAATCAAGCATTTAAAACCATGTTTTCGAATGTAGTAACATGCCTTAGAGAATTTGCTCAATTCCTTACAAGATATGCACTCGTTTTTCACACAGATTTTCTGACTACACACCCTATACTAGTTATATGTGAGAAGATTGATGTAAACATAAAAATGAACACTCACATATATGTATTTCAAAGGAAGCAATTTCTGGAGTTAATAAGCATGTTTAGGTATGATCTCATGAATGGAATGCTACTACTTAGACGCGAGAACCAGTGACACCATATGCTCATACCAAGTTCAAACTCCACAAATTGAAATACACAACACTCAAGATAGAAGTCAAGGGTTGTAACGGGGCTTGGGGTATGTGGATAACAAAGAAGGGATATGGAAAACAAAGGTTCTTAAAGAAATAGTGAGCAAAGCATTTGAATCAACTTAGAATTCACTTTTGAATGAAAACTCAACTTTTGAACAAAAAGGGAGAATTTAGACAATTTACGCCCAGAATTGGTGTTTTGGAACCTTTCTTCAATCACTTATTCTTTCATTTTTTTTTTCAAGCTCTTTTTTCTTTCTTTCTTTCTTTTCTCTTTTTTTTTTTTCTTTTCTTTTTCTTTTCTTTTGAATCTCAAAACATAAACACTTAAACATTCTCTCCCCCACACTTATTTTCTTTCATAATGTAACTCAAAAGGAATTCAATTAAGTCATGCTCACTATCTTTTAAGAACAAGGGTGGGGATTGTCCTAAACTAGGCTAGGTGAGGAAAATGTGGGTAAACAAAGAATAAAGGCTAAACAAGGCTCAACGGGGTTAAAACTAATAACAAATACGAAATATGGGAAGTAAGGCTATTTGGTTATGGTGGCAACTACACAACTTCATCTTGATATATGTTATGCAATTCAATGTCATGCTTTGAATGAAACGGATATAAGTTCTAGCATTTAGTTCTATCATGATACAATTGCATTCTAAGTAGCAACCAAGCAAGGAATAATGAGATCATGCAACAACTTTAGAAAGCAAAGAATCACAGAAAATAACTCTCCAACGAAGGTAATGGCTCGAGTCTCACAGGGTTGTAGCGTTTGTTTGAGTTCCTTCCTTCAAGCATGTTACAAAAACGAATTTTTCTTTTATGATTGCATGTGAAGTCATACATTATAACCATAACCAAGCATATACCAAGAGTAAATCAAACTTTTCTCTATGTTTATAACTTCTTTTTAACCGTCATGCAATTACAAACCAAATCCTTATCATTGTGTTGGAAGGTACCCTAAGACACAAACACACAAAAACGACTCAAAACACTCTTTTTAGGCTTTTTTAAAACATGTTTTTCAAATTTTTATGTGATTTTCGGAGTTATAAAAATAAAACATACTAAAACACTCTAAAACAACTTAAAAACGCCTTAAAACAGCAAGGAACAACATTTGAAGTAATGGGTGATAAAATCCCACGAATTTGCATCAAATATACTTAGTTACCCCCCCCCCCCCCACACTTAAATCAAACATTGTCCTCAATGTTTTAAGCATAGATTCACACAAAGCATAAGTAAATACACAAAAAACACTTAAACATACTAAACATGGCAGAATGTAATTAACAAAGAGAAGAGTTTAGGGACGCAAATCTGGTTATGGAGTGTAAATTCCCTCTTCTCCTTGGTGATTGCATTGAGGCATTGATCTTGGTGATTCCACAGGCATACTCTTGAACTGGGCTGCATGATTCTTTTGGTCTCCTCCACTTGTTGATTTTCCTTTGTGCTACTGGGCTGGAGGATTCTTTTGGTCTTCCCCGAAGGTCTGAGCTTACCCCTTTGGTCTGTTTCTTTGTTCAATCTTTCCAATTCGTATTGAAAAGGGTTGGAGGATAACTCAGCCTATGTTTGTCTCCACATGCTTCAATGTATCATTTTCACTTGCCTTACTCGCTCCCCTTTGCAGAAGTGGTCCCTTCTCCGGAAGTGTATCAACCGTTGAAGATGACTACTCGAGAGCAACGCTAGGTAAGCAATCAGGAATAGATTCCAGGCAGTTGGCTCCAGATCGGAAGACTGACTCCAAGTGCCGGCTGATTGCTTCTTTTACTTTGCCATGCGAGTAAGAACAAGGACAAAGAAAAAGACAGGGAAAGAGCATGATATGAGATACTTTTGCTTTTGACCTTGATGATATGAGATACCTTTGCTTTTGAAGAAGCGGTGAATGAATCCGCACACTTCAATCCGCCGTTTCCTCCTGGGTCATCTGCACTCCAGGCATCTTGTATCATCTTTGGGGAAGAAGAAAGAATTGAGAATTTCAAAAGGCTTTGCTGGGAGTGCGCCCTCAGAGGTGAGGGAGAGTTGGGCAATTTCTTCAAGTTTGCCTTGCCATAAAAGACGAAGGTCGACATATATAGAGATAATATCAAGTGGTATTGTTCTTTTACCCTTGTCGACAAACGTTTTGATCCCGCAAATCCGGCTTTTTGAAATAGTGGCGCCTCTTCGATTTCTGAATACGCCTTTTCGATTTCTGAGCAGGCGCCCCTTCGCTTTCTGAACGACACGTAGTAGTTCGGATGCGGCTCCTTTTGACAAAGCTGCACGCGTCTTCTGAAAAGCAGAGAAAGCGTCGCCGAACTTTGCGCTTGTCGGCTAAAGATGTGTAGTTGTGGTGATGGCCTCCACGTGTTGTCTGAAAAGAAGAAATCTTTTGACAAAGTTGAACGCGTCTTCTGAAAAGCCGAGAAAGCGTCGCCTAAATTACGCCGGAAATTCCGGCTTTTTGAATTGGTGGACGCGTCGCCTTGGCTTTTTTATTGAGCGATCGATCACCACAACAAACACACTCTGAAGATTTCCCATTCTTGAAAATCGACTCCGGGCCTTTGAAATTTAACTCCATCCCTTCTCTTTGAACACTTTTGAAAAATGGCAAACTCATCGAACCTTAGCTTGGAATTGAGCCTTAGCAGTGATACGGACGCGCCGCGTCAAGGTAACGTATGGCGCCCTTCTTTCTTATCTTCTAACGGTCCTCTCACAGGTGAAGACTCCGTGATGCAGGACGCCACAACAGCTACAATAGTAGCTAGGAACCTCCTCACTCCAAAAGATAGTAGGTTGCTGTCAGGACGGTCCGATGAGTTAGCCGTTCAAGAGTCCCTCGCACTTAGTGTTCAGTGTGCGAGCTCTGTGTCCAACATGGGCCAACGCCTGCTTGCCCGCTCCCGTCAGGTGGAATCATTAATGGCAGAGGTGGAAAGTCTTAAGCAAGAGATCCAGCAGCTTAAGTACGAGAATAGAAGTTTGCACGTGCTTGCCAACAACTATTCGACGGGCATGAAGAGGAAGCTTGATGAGCTGCAAGAGTCTGAAGGTCGGATTCACAGTGACCGTCAAAGGTTTTCATCTTTCCTCCATAGGCACCTTTTTCCTGGCTCATCCAGCGCTTGGCCAAGTATTGAGGCCTGGAATGCTCTAGCTCCGATGCCTCCCGCTCCGATGCCTTCCGCTCCGATGCCTTCCGCTTCGATGCCTTCCGCTCCGATGCCTTCTGCTTCAAAGCCTTCCGCTTCGACGCCTCGTAGTGGGGCTTCACGTAAACAACCTTTGTGAAGCACCACCTTTCTCCATGTTTAGTATTTTATTTAATATATGAAAATTTTCTTTTTTCTTTTTTTTTTTTTTTTTTTTTTTTTTTCTTTTTTTGTATTGGGTTGCCTCCCAAGTAGCGCTTTCTCTTACGTCTTGCAGCCGGACGAAGAACTCAATCAGTCCAAAATATGTTCACGAATCGGATGAGAACTCCGAGTCATGAACTAGTACCTAAAACAAGAAACAAAACACGATTAAGAATCTGGAATAAAATAAAAACAAACGAAAATAAAACAATCCAAGGGATTAGCAAATTTTCTAATCCCCGGCAACGGCGCCAAAATTTGATGCGAAAATAATTAAGCACAAATTAAACCCTCTTTTCGTCAAATTGTAGTATATGTATAAGTAGGGATCGTTCTGGACCGGGGATTAGGAGGGATTGTTAACCACTTGGATTTGACTCAAAAACGTAAAATAACAATATGAAACACCATACTAGACTCAAAGAATGCAAAACTAAACTTTAAAACACTAAGACAAACCAAAAGACTCAAAACAACACAAACACACTCAAATCTGCCTAAAAACCACTTTCTGGGCAGATTTGAGCACAAACACAAATTTGGACGAAATTAAGTAATAACTTGACTCAAGAACGTAAAAATACAATATAAAACACTAAACTAACTCAAAGAATGTAAAACTAAACACTTAAAACATTAAAACAAACCAAAAGACTCAAACATCACCCAAAACACTCAAAACTGCCTTAAAATCACTTTCTGGGCAGTTTTGAGCACTTTGGTGAATTTGGACGAAATTGGGAAATAAAATTGAATCAAAACACTTTAAAACATAAACTAAACAAATTCTAAACACTAAAGAACAAGAAAGTAAAGGGGGGTTTTAAATTGACGAGAATTGAAATAACAAAACAAGTTAATAAACTAAACAGATTGTAAAACGAATTTGATGGAATGGAATGAATGGATGATAGAATGGCTAAGGGGTTCATCTCCATACATGTTATACTTGCATAATAAAATGATTTCCAATTGCATTTCAATAAACCATGAAACTCAACACCCCGGGTTAACCGTGATGCACTAATTAACCTTCAAATCTTCCTAACGTTATTGAATTGGATGGGTTAGCGCATACAACAATTCAAAACATTCCCCACAAGTCCTCAACATGAATGCATAGAAGAGATACAAGCAAGAATCATTACGCTCTATGAAAATTATAAGTGTTGACGAGGCATTCATTACTATGGATTGCATGAAACTTATGCCAAGAATTCATTTAACGCGATTGTTTATAAGCAACCTCCACTACTTGTGAATAGAAGTTCATAACGATTAGGTGAAACTCACTTATATTCTAGCGTCATATGCATGAAAATTAAGTGTGCACTCTCAATGAACATACATAAATAAGTTATCAATCAAACAGTTAAACGAATTGAATCCACAACTTATGAAACGCAATTAGAAGTATTCAAATCAAAATGCAAGCATAAACATATATTCGAATCACCCCCTAACCAAAGTGGGGTTTAGTTCCTCATGGTACAAAACAAAGAGAATCAAAGAAACACCTAAACATTCCAACAACTCAAACTTGAATTGTATGAACGTTTAGGCACTCTTCTCTTCCATTCCTCATTCGTACAAAACAAAGAGTATTGAATTTAAACATTGAAATCAAAGAAACACCTAAACATTCCAACAACTCAAACTTGAATTGTATGAACGTTTAGGCACTCTTCTCTTCCTCTTCGTTGTAGCACAAGGTCTAGGGATAGTTTGATGGTGTGAATGGTTTGGGGAGTGGTGGAAATGGAAGGATGGTGTTTGGATTGTAAGGGAGAGCACGGCACAAGGGAGTTTTATGGTCTACATTTCTGAAATGGAAGAAGTGTGGGATTGAAATGTGTATGAATGAGAATGAATGCAATGGATGCTTATTTACAGGTGAAATGGGGGGAACATGACAGCTAGGAGGGAATTGATAGGAGCATATTTACGCACCTTAGTTTAGCTTGTTTTTGTGCATTTATAGTGTTTTTCCTTAGTAAAGTTGTCTTTTAAGCTAGTTCTATGTGTTTTCAGGTTTTAAGGGCAAAGTATGCAAAAGGATGCATTTTGGAGCCTTTTGGAGCAAATTAGAGCTTGGAATGGACATCATATGCTTGGAGCCAAGAGGATGGACGAAATTGAAGACTTGAAGATGATGATTCCTACTTGAGCAAGGTTTCCTAGTTGAAGTAGGAAAGTCCCTGATGCGAGATTTATACGCACACAAATTAAACCCTCTTTTCGTCAAATTGTAGTATATGTATAAGTAGGGATCGTTCTGGACCGGGGATTAGGAGGGATTGTTAATCACTTGGATTTGACTCAAAAACGTAAAAACGTAATATAAAACACTAAACTAGACTCAAAGAATGTAAAACTAAACTTTAAAACACTAAAACAAACCAAAAGACTCAAAACAACACAAACACACTCAAATCTGCCTAAAAACCACTTTCTGGGCAGATTTGAGTACAAACACAAATTTGGACGAAATTGGGAAATAAATTTAATCAAAACTCTTAAAAACACAAACTAAGATACTTTCTAACTAATTTGACATTAAAGTAAAGGGGGATTGAGTTTTATACGAAATTAAGCTAAAATGTACAGATTGTAAATTAAAGCAAAATGTAAATGTGAATGTGATAGAATGAATGGAAAGTTAGCTACGGGGTTCATCTCCACATATGTTATACTTGCATAATAAAATGAATTCCAATTGCGTTTCAATAAATCATTAATTCTCAACACCCCAAGTTAACCGTGATGCACTAATTAACCTTCAAATCTTCCTAACGTTATTGAATTGGATGGGTTAGCGCATACAACAATTCAAAACATTCCCCACAAGTCCCCTACATGATTGCATAATAGAGATACAAGCAAGAATCATTACGCTCTATGAAAATTATAAGTATTGACGAGGCAATTGTAACTATGAATGCATGATACTCTTGCCAAGAATTCATTTAACGCGATTGTTTATAAGCAACCTCCACTACTTGTGAATATAAGTTCGTAACTATTAGGTGAAACTTACTTATATTCTAGCGTCATATTCATGCATGAAAATTAAGCGCGCATTCTTAATAAACATTCATAAATAAGTTATCAATCAAACGGTTAAACAAATTGAATCCACAACTTATGAAACGCAATTAGAAGTAATCAAATCCAAATGCAAGCATAAACATATATTCAAATCACCCCCTAGCTAAAGGGGATTTAGTTCCTCATGGTACAAAACAAAGAGAATCAAAGAAACACCTAAACATTCCAACAACTCAAACTTGAATTGTATGAACGTTTAGGCACTCTTTTCTTCCATGCCTCATTCGTACAAAACAAAGAGTATTGAAATTAAACATAGAAATCAAAGAAACACCTAAACATTCCAACAACTCAAACTTGAATTGTATGAACGTTTAGGCACTCTTATCTTCCTCTTCGTTGTAGCACAAGGTCTAAGGATAGTTTGATGGTGTGAATGGTTTGGGTAGTGGTGGAGGAATGGAAGGATGGTGTTTGGATTTGTAGGGGAGACTCACGGCACAAAGGGGGTGGTTTGATGGTCTACATTTCTGCAATGGATGAGTTTATGGAAGAGTGTTTGGAATGGGTGAATTTCTGGCACAAAGGCCTTATTTCTGTGGTGAATGGATCCCCCCCTTTGTGGCTGCAATGAAGGGTTATTTATAGGTGAAATGGGGGGAACATGACAGCTAGGAGGGTGGTGGAAATCTGGAATGGTGATGGGAGATGCATGTGATTAAAGGGTGGAAATGCATGTGCTTTGAATAAGTGGCTGCATGTGCAAGGGGACAATCTGAAAATGCATGTGAAAGCATGTGTTGGCTGCAATGATGAAATGGATGGGAGTGCATGTGGCTTAATTAATTAAAGGGAGTGCATGTGCAATGTTTTAAAGGATGGAATGCATGTGAATATGATGGAAATCTGATGGGAACTCATGGCAAGGATGATTTCTGGTGGTGAATGGGTGTATGTTTGAATGATTAAAGGGACATGTGGGTTGGAAATGATGAAGGAAATGCATGTGAGTGACAACTAGATATGTTGATGAATGCATGTGGAATGTTTGTGGTGAGTGAATGTGGTGGTGAATGTGGCTGATTTGATTTATGGAAGATGCATGTGGATTAAAGGTGAGTGAATGATTATGGAATGCAATCTGAAATGGGAGATGGAATGGGATGTGATGCGAGATTTATACGCACACAAATTAAACCCTCTTTTTGACAATTGTAGTATAAGTATAAGTAGGGATCGTTCTAGACCGGGGATTAGGAGGGATTGTTAACCACTTGGATTTGACTCAAAAACGTAAAATAACAATATGAAACACTATACTAGACTCAAAGAATGCAAAGCTAAACTTTAAAACACTAAGACAAACCAAAAGACTCAAAACAACACAAACACACTCAAATCTGCCTAAAAACCACTTTCTGGGCAGATTTGAGCACAAACACAAATTTGGACGAAATTAAGTAATAACTTGACTCAAGAACGTAAAAACACAATATAAAACACTAAACTAACTCAAAGAATGTAAAACTAAACACTTAAAACATTAAAACAAACCAAAAGACTCAAACATCACCCAAAACACTCAAAACTGCCTTAAAATCACTTTCTGGGCAGTTTTGAGCACTTTGGTGAATTTGGACGAATTTTGGGAAATAAATTGAATCAAAACACTTTAAAACATAAACTAAACAAAGTCTAAACACTAAAGAACAAGAAAGTAAAGGGGGGGGGTTAGGTTTTGACGAATTTAAACTAAAAGAACAGATTGTAAGTAAAAGCAAAATGTAAATGTGAATGTGTGATAGAATTGAATGGAATGAAGGCTAGCTAAGGGGTTCATCTCCATACATGTTATACTTGCATAATAAAATGATTTCCAATTGCATTTCAATAAACTATGATACTCAACACCCCAAGTTAACCGTGATGCACTAATTAACCTTCAAATCTTCCTAACGTTATTGAATTGGATGATGCATGCGACAATTCAAAACATTCCCCACAAGTCCTCAACATGAATGCATAGAAGAGGTACAAGCAAGAATCATTACGCTCTATGAAAATTATAAGTGTTGACGAGGCATTCGTTACTATGATTGCATGAAACTTATGCCAAGAATTTGTTTAACGCGATTGTTTATAAGCAACCTCCACTACTTGTGAATATAAGTTCGTAACTATTAGGTGAAACTCACTTATATTCTAGCGTCATATTCATGCATGAAAATTAAGCGAGCATTCTCAATAAACATACATAAATAAGTTATCAATCAAACGGTTAAACAAATTGAATCCACAACTTATGAAACGCAATTAGAAGTAATCAAATCAAAATGCAAGCATAAACATATATTTCGAATTCCCCCCTAGCCAAGGGGGGTTTAGTTGAATTTAAACATTGGAATCAAAGAAACACCTAAACATTCCAACAACTCAAACTTGAATTGTATGAACGTTTAGGCACTCTTCTCTTCCATTCCTCATACGTACAAAACAAAGAGTATTGAAATTAAACATTGAAATCAAAGAAACACCTAAACATTCCAACAACTCAAACTTGAATTGTATGAACGTTTAGGCACTCTTCTCTTCCTCTTCGTTGTAGCACAAGGTCTAAGGATAGTTTGATGGTGTGAATGGTTTGGGGAGTGGTTGGAGTGGCTGCAATGGAGGAGAAAAGTGTTTTGGTGGCTGCAATGAGGGTGTGGAGAGGTTTTGACGAATTTCTGGAATATGGAAGAGTGTATGAGAATGAATGCAATGGATGCTTATTTATAGGTGAAATGGGGGGGAACATGACAGCTAGGAGGGAATGTGGCTGCATGTTTGAATGATTAAAGGATGCATGTGGGTTGGAATTGCATGTGCAATGAATATGTGGCTGCATGTGCAAGGGGACAATCTGAAAATGCATGTGAAAGCATGTGTTGGCTGCAATGATGAAATGGATGGGAGTGCATGTGGCTTAATTAATTAAAGGGAGTGCATGTGCAATGTTTTAAAGGATGGAATGCATGTGAATATGATGGAAATCTGATATGGTGATGGGAGATGCATGTGGCTGATTTATGCATGTGATTAAAGGGAGTGCATGTTTGGTTGTTGTTGGTGCAATGATGGAGGAACAAGTGCATGTGGCTGAAATGTGGAAGGTGTGTGGCTACTTCAAGTAGGAATCCTTGTGACATCAACTCTTCAATTTCGTCCATTCCTTTTGCTCCAAGTATAAGTTATCCCTTCCAAGTCCAATTTTGCTCCAAAATGCTCCAAAATGCATCTTTTTGCTTCCTTAGCCACATGAACCTAAAAACTCACGAAAATGGCTTAAACGCCAAAAACAACTATGAATTAACAATATAAATGCACGAAAACAAGCTAAGTAAGTCGCCTAAATATGCTCCTATCAAATTCCCCCACACTTAGCTTTTGCTAGTCCTCGAGCAAAACAAAACAAAAGAAACCAAAAAGAAAACAAAACGAACAAAACACAACCTACACCTTCCAACAATCGTCTCAGGGATTTCCAATGCACATGACATGTTAAAAATCATTATTTCCACAGATTTTGGTTATCTTTACACTTAAGTACATACTTAATCATAGTCACCACATACTAATTCACAATTAAGCATTTAAAACTATATTTTGAATGTAGTAACATGCCTTAGAGAATTTGCTCAATTCCTTACAATATATGCACTCAATTTTCACTCAGATTTTCTGACTACACACCTTAAACTAGTTATATGTGAGAAGATTGATGTAAACATAAAAACGAACACTCACATATATGTATTTCAAAGGAAGCAATTTCTGGAGTTAATAAGCATGTTTAGATATGATCTCATGAATGGAATGCCACTACTTAGAACGAGAACCAGTGATTCCATAAGCTCATATCAATTCCAAACTCCACATTATTGAACACATAACGATCAAGATAGAAGTCAAAGGGGTGTAACGGGGCTAGGGTATTGGCTAACAATGAAAGGTGAAGGATAAACAAACATTCTTAAAGCAATAGTGAGCAAAGCATTTGAATTAACGTAGAATTCACTTTTGAATGAAAACTCAATCTTTTGAACAACAAGGGGGAACAAGCTCTTTTTCCTTTCTTTTTTTCTTCTTTTTCTCACATTTTTTTTTTCTTTTTTTTTTCCGTGCCTCCTTTAAGACTTAGGCACATACATACACACAAAAATCCCTTCCCCCACACTTATTTTCTGCAACATATTAATCAAAAGGAATTCATTTAAGTCATGCTCACTATACTTCAAGAACAAGGGTATAGGAAAGTCCTACTCTAGGTTAGGTAAGGGGTGATGTGGTTAGCAAAGAAAATAGGCTAAACGAGGCTCAACGGGGTTAAAACTAATATATACGAAATATGGGAAGTAAGGCTATTTGGTTATGGTGGCAACAACTTCATCTTGATATATATTATGCAATTCAATGTCATGCTTTGAATGAAACGGATATAAGTTCTAGCATTTAGTTCTATCATGATACAATTGCATTCTAAGTAGCAACCAAGCAAGGAATAATGAGATCATGCAACAACTTTAAAAAAAACAAAGAATCACAGAAAATAGCTCTCCAAAGAAAGTAATGGCTCGAGTCTCACAGGGATGTAGCGTTTGTTTGAGTTCCTTCCTTCAAGCATGTTACAAAAACGAATTTTTCTTTTATGATTGCATGTGAAGTCATACATTATAACCATAACCAAGCATATACCAAGAGTAAATCAAACTTTTCTCTATGTTCATAACTCTTTTAAACAGTCATGCAATTACAAACCAAATCCTTATCATTGTGTTGGAAGGTACCCTAAGACACAAACACACAAAAACGACTCAAAACACTCTTTTTAGGCTTTTCAAAACAATTTTTTCAAATTTTTATGGTATTTTCGGAGTTATAAAAACAAAACATACTAAAACACTCTAAAACAACTTAAAAACATCTTAAAACAGCAAGGAACAACATTTGAAGTAATGGGTGATAAAATCCCACGAATTTGCATTAACAACATTAGTTACCCCCCCACACTTAAATCAAACATTGTCCTCAATGTTTTAAGCATAGATTTAAACAAAGCATAAGTAAACACACAAAAAGCATTTAAACATACTAAACATTGCAGAATGTAATTAACAAAGAGAAGAGTTTAGGGACGCAAATCTGGTTATGGAGTGTAAATTCCCTCTTCTCCTTGGTAATTGCATTGAGGCTTTGATCATAGTGACTCCACAGGCTTACTCTTGAACTGGTTTCCGCCCATCATTGATTTTCCTTTGTGCTACTGTTGAACTGGGCAGCAGGATTCTTTTGGTCTCCTCCACTTGTTGATTTTCCTTTGTGCTACTGGGCTGGAGGATTCTTTTGGTCTTCCCCGAAGGTCTGAGCTTACCCCTTTGGTCTGTTTCTTTGTTCAATCTTTCCAATTCGTATTGAAAAGGGTTGGAGGATAACTCAGCCTAAGTTTGTCTCCACATGCTTCAATGTATCATTTTCACTTGCCTTACTCGCTCCCCTTTGCAGAAGTGGTCCCTTCTCTGGAAGTGTATCAACCGTTGAAGATGACTACTCGAGAGCAACGCTAGGTAAGCAATCAGGAATAGATTCCAGGCAGTTGGCTCCAGATCGGAAGACTGACTCCAAGTGCCGGCTGATTGCTTCTTTTACTTTGCCATGCGAGTAAGAACAAGGACAAAGAAAAAGACAGGGAAAGAGCATGATATGAGATACTTTTGCTTTTGACCTTGATGATATGAGATACCTTTGCTTTTGAAGAAGCGGTGAATGAATCAGCATACTTCAATCCGCCGTTTCCTCTTGGGTCATCTGTACTCCAGGCATCTGGTATCATCTTTGGGGAAGAAGAAAGAATTGAGTATTTGGAAAGGCTTTGCTGGGAGTGCGCCCTCAGAGGTGAGAGAGAGTTGGGCATGGTTCTTCAGGTTTGCCTTGCCATAAAAGACGACGGTCGACATATATAGAGATAATATCAAATGGTGGTACTATTCTTTTACCCTTGTCGACAAATGTCTCTTCGATATCAGAACGACGCCTCTTCGATTTCTGAGCAGGCGCCCCTTCGATTTCTGAACGACGCCCCTTTGCTTTCTGAACGACACGTGGTAGTGCGGATGCGGCTCCTTTTGACAAAGTTGCACGCGTTTTCTGAAAAGCAGAGAAAGCGTCGCCGAACTTTGCGCTTGTCGGCTAAAGACGTGTACTTGCGATGATGGCCTCCACGTGTTTTCAGAAATCTTTTGACAAAGTTGAACGCGTTTTCTGAAAAGCCGAGAAAGCGTCGCCTAAATTTCGCCGGAAATTCTGGCTTTTTGAATCGGAGGACGCGTCGCCTTGGCTTCTTATAGAGGTATCGATCACCGCCAACAAACACACTCTGAAGACTTCCCATTCTTGAAAATCGACTCCGGCCCTTTGAAATTTAACTCCATCCCTTCTCTTTGAACACTTTTGAAAAATGGCAAACTCATCGAACCTTAGCTTGGAATTGAGCCTTAGCAGTGATACGGGCGCGCCGCGTCAAGGTAACGTATGGCGCCCTTCTTTCTTATCTTCTAACGGTCTTCTTACAGGTGAAGACTCCGTGATGCAGGACGCCACAACAGCTACAATAGTAGCTAGGAACCTCCTCACTCCAAAAGATAGTAGGCTGCTGTCAGGACGGTCCGATGAGTTGGTCGTTCAAGAGTCCCTTGCACTTAGTGTTCAGTGTGCGAGTTCTGTGTCCAACATGGGCCAACGCCTGCTTGCCCGCTCCCGTCAGGTGGAATCATTGATGGCAGAAGTGGAAAGTCTTAAGCAAGAGATCCAGCAGCTTAAGTACGAGAATAGAAGTTTGCATGTGCTTGCAAACAACTATTCGACAGGCATGAAGAGGAAGCTTGATGAGCTGCAAGAGTCTGAAGGTCGGATTCACAGTGACCGTCAACGGTTTTCGTCTTTCCTCCAGAGGCACCTTTTTCCTGGCTCATCCAGCGCTTGGCCAAGTATTGAGGCCTGGAATGCTCTAGCTCCGATGCCTTCCGCTCCAATGTCTTCCGCTCCGATGCCTTCCACTTCTATGCCTTCCGCTTCTATGCCTTCTGCTTCGACGCCTCGTAGTGGGGCTTCACGTAAACAACCTCTGTGAAGGCTCCATCTTTCTCCATGTTTAGTATTTTATTTACTAAATAAATTTTTTTTTTTTTTTTTTTTTTTTTTTGTTTTTTTTTTTTTTTTTTTTTATGAACATAAATAAAATCAAACGGCATGGAATTGGTCCTTGAATGGAAGGTGATATTTGAAGTGAACCGGCATTGGTTTGAATTCTAGTGTAGGTGCCTGATTCATAAAAAACAACAAGTTAGTATAACATGTAATGGAATTTGGAAAAGAGGACTTACTTGTTTTGTCCGACAAGAACTCAATGACAAACAACACTCCTTTGAAATTTTCAGGGATATTGGACTTGGCCAGATTGCAAGTGATGGTTATGACTTGTCCAATGTCATCAAATTTAACTTCTTTGGATTTTGTGGTTTCAAGAACGTCCTTTTTGATGAATTCATGACATTCCCTACTTGTCACCTTTGGAAGGGCTTCCAAGATGTCTTTTTCACCTTCTTCTTCCTTGGAAGTCATGAATCTGCAAGGAATAGGGATACTTGTTGGAACGGGGTTAAAAATAATGAAATTTGGAACAACCATACCTGTATTAGATGGCATAGGAGCAATAGGTGCCTCCGGTAAAGGTGTTTCCACCCTTGCCGTGGGTTGGGTGTATTCCTCTTACTTGTGATTTGATTTTGATGGTTGAGGGTCCGTTCCAACCTCCTTGTCACTTCTCAACATGATTTCCTTGGCAGTTTCAAATTCTCCCTTCAGATTTGCAATGGTTGAACTAGGGAGTTCGCCTTGGTCTCGAAACTGTCCTACGAACTCCGCGATCTGCCCAATTTGCATTTCCAAATGGTCCAACCCTTGTGGTGGCTGCATAGGCGTTGAATAGAACTCCTCATATGGCTGCCAATATCCTTCTTGTTGAGCCTCATTCTCTTGATTTTGTGAGCCCTGCACCAAACAAATTAATTCATTAAGCTTTTGATTATAATCTATTGACGAACTTGAATTTGGTTGGGCATATTGAATATGAGGTTGTGGTGGCTGCCAATATCCTTCTTGTTGAACATGTTGAGGTTCCCACCACATAGAGTTTGAATGATCACTCCAATCCGAATTGTAAGTATTGGAAAACACGTTATTCCTTGATTGAAGATTAAATATATCAACTCTTTGCATTTGGGACCTTTCCATGAGCTGTGACAAAAGAGAAGCATTATCAAGTGCCATGTTGTTCTTCTCTAGTACTTGAATTCAACAAACAAAACACAAATAAAAAAAACTAAATCTAAAATACATAACAGAAACAAACAATCCAAGGGATTAGCAAATTTTCTAATCCCCGGCAACGGCGCCAAAATTTGATGCGAGATTTATACGCACACAAATTAAACCCTCTTTTTGACAATTGTAGTATAAGTATAAGTAGGGATCGTTCTAGACCGGGGATTAGGAGGGATTGTTAACCACTTGGATTTGACTCAAAAACGTAAAATAACAATATGAAACACTATACTAGACTCAAAGAATGCAAAGCTAAACTTTAAAACACTAAGACAAACCAAAAGACTCAAAACAACACAAACACACTCAAATCTGCCTAAAAACCACTTTCTGGGCAGATTTGAGCACAAACACAAATTTGGACGAAATTAAGTAATAACTTGACTCAAGAACGTAAAAACACAATATAAAACACTAAACTAACTCAAAGAATGTAAAACTAAACACTTAAAACATTAAAACAAACCAAAAGACTCAAACATCACCCAAAACACTCAAAACTGCCTTAAAATCACTTTCTGGGCAGTTTTGAGCACTTTGGTGAATTTGGACGAATTTTGGGAAATAAATTGAATCAAAACACTTTAAAACATAAACTAAACAAAGTCTAAACACTAAAGAACAAGAAAGTAAAGGGGGGGGGGGGTTAGGTTTTGACGAATTTAAACTAAAAGAACAGATTGTAAGTAAAAGCAAAATGTAAATGTGAATGTGTGATAGAATTGAATGGAATGAAGGCTAGCTAAGGGGTTCATCTCCATACATGTTATACTTGCATAATAAAATGATTTCCAATTGCATTTCAATAAACTATGATACTCAACACCCCAAGTTAACCGTGATGCACTAATTAACCTTCAAATCTTCCTAACGTTATTGAATTGGATGATGCATGCGACAATTCAAAACATTCCCCACAAGTCCTCAACATGAATGCATAGAAGAGGTACAAGCAAGAATCATTACGCTCTATGAAAATTATAAGTGTTGACGAGGCATTCGTTACTATGATTGCATGAAACTTATGCCAAGAATTTGTTTAACGCGATTGTTTATAAGCAACCTCCACTACTTGTGAATATAAGTTCGTAACTATTAGGTGAAACTCACTTATATTCTAGCGTCATATTCATGCATGAAAATTAAGCGCGCATTCTCAATAAACATACATAAATAAGTTATCAATCAAACGGTTAAACAAATTGAATCCACAACTTATGAAACGCAATTAGAAGTAATCAAATCAAAATGCAAGCATAAACATATATTTCGAATTCCCCCCTAGCCAAGGGGGGTTTAGTTGAATTTAAACATTGGAATCAAAGAAACACCTAAACATTCCAACAACTCAAACTTGAATTGTATGAACGTTTAGGCACTCTTCTCTTCCATTCCTCATACGTACAAAACAAAGAGTATTGAAATTAAACATTGAAATCAAAGAAACACCTAAACATTCCAACAACTCAAACTTGAATTGTATGAACGTTTAGGCACTCTTCTCTTCCTCTTCGTTGTAGCACAAGGTCTAAGGATAGTTTGATGGTGTGAATGGTTTGGGGAGTGGTTGGAGTGGCTGCAATGGAGGAGAAAAGTGTTTTGGTGGCTGCAATGAGGGTGTGGAGAGGTTTTGACGAATTTCTGGAATATGGAAGAGTGTATGAGAATGAATGCAATGGATGCTTATTTATAGGTGAAATGGGGGGGAACATGACAGCTAGGAGGGAACGTGGCTGCATGTTTGAATGATTAAAGGATGCATGTGGGTTGGAATTGCATGTGCAATGAATATGTGGCTGCATGTGCAAGGGGACAATCTGAAAATGCATGTGAAAGCATGTGTTGGCTGCAATGATGAAATGGATGGGAGTGCATGTGGCTTAATTAATTAAAGGAAGTGCATGTGCAATGTTTTAAAGGATGGAATGCATGTGAATATGATGGAAATCTGATATGGTGATGGGAGATGCATGTGGCTGATTTATGCATGTGATTAAAGGGAGTGCATGTTTGGTTGTTGTTGGTGCAATGATGGAGGAACAAGTGCATGTGGCTGAAATGTGGAAGGTGTGTGGCTACTTCAAGTAGGAATCCTTGTGACATCAACTCTTCACTTTCGTCCATTCCTTTTGCTCCAAGTATAAGTTATCCCTTCCAAGTCCAATTTTGCTCCAAAATGCTCCAAAATGCATCTTTTTGCTTCCTTAGCCACATGAACCTAAAAACTCACGAAAATGGCTTAAACGCCAAAAACAACTATGAATTAACAATATAAATGCACGAAAACAAGCTAAGTAAGTCGCCTAAATATGCTCCTATCACATGACAGCTAGGAGGGTGGTGGAAATCTGGAATGGTGATGGGAGATGCATGTGATTAAAGGGTGGAAATGCATGTGCTTTGAATAAGTGGCTGCATGTGCAAGGGGACAATCTGAAAATGCATGTGAAAGCATGTGTTGGCTGCAATGATGAAATGGATGGGAGTGCATGTGGCTTAATTAATTAAAGGGAGTGCATGTGCAATGTTTTAAAGGATGGAATGCATGTGAATATGATGGAAATCTGATGGTAACTCATGGCAAGGATGATTTCTGGTGGTGAATGGGTGTATGTTTGAATGATTAAAGGGACATGTGGGTTGGAAATGATGAAGGAAATGCATGTGAGTGACAACTAGATATGTTGATGAATGCATGTGGAATGTTTGTGGTGAGTGAATGTGGTGGTGAATGTGGCTGATTTGATTTATGGAAGATGCATGTGGATTAAAGGTGAGTGAATGATTATGGAATGCAATCTGAAATGGGAGATGGAATGGGATGTTTTGCATGTTAATTAAAGAGTGAATGCATGTGCAATGACAGCTAGGTTGAATATGCATGTGGAATGGCTGATTTATTTGAAGATGCATGTGCAATGAAGTGGAATGACAGCTAGGTTATGATGATGAATGCATGTGGCTGATTTAATTGAATAGGAAAGCATGTGGATTTAATGGTTTAAAGGGTGAATGCATGTGGATGCATGTGTTGATGAATGGGATTAGGAAAGGTTTAAATGTCCTAAAACTAAAGGGAACAAGGTTCCAACACTTTGGTCTTCAATTAGGTCTTCAATTTCGTCCAACACTTTGGCTCCAAGCATAAGCTATCCATCCTTAGCCCAAAAGTGCTCCAAAAGTCTCCAAAATGCATCTTTTTGCTCCTTTAGCCCTTTGGACCTACAAACACACGAAAATAGCTTAAAGTACTAAAATAACTAAAGAAACAAAACGTAAATGCACGAGAACAAGCCATTTAAGTCGCATGAATATGCTCCTATCAGTCCCTGATGGAAAATGGGTTTCCTAGTTGAATTAGGATTCCTAGTTAAAATGGGTTTCCTAGTTGAATTAGGATTCCTAGAAGAATGAAGATTCCTACTCAAATAAGGTTTCCTACTTGATGAAGGAAAGTCAAAATCCAAATGGTCTCAAGTGAAGCAACAAAGAAGCTTTCCAAGTCCAAGAAGGAGAAGAATTCCAAGATGAAGAAGGATTAGCTTTCCTAATCCTAATGCACAAGGTTTTCAGCCACAAAGAGGAGTCCTAAACACTTTAGGACACCTTATCCTAATCCTATAGGGATGCCATGCACTTTACCTTATCTTGGAGGGTTTCTAGAAGCCTTAGATGCCCTATCCTATCTTTGCCGTGGGTTTTATCCAAATCCCCTTAGTTTTTAGGCTTTCTAGAAGCCCTAACATTATCCCTACAAAGGTGCTGCACCCTTATCTCTTTTTCCCTACAAATTTGGCCCTTAAAACATGATTCTAGGAACCTTATCTTATCTCCTACAAAAGTGGCGCCCCAAATCCTTCTAGAAAGCTGATTTCCTTGCCTTGCAAGGCATTCTAGAAGCCTTATCACCTTATCTCCTTACCTGCCGCACCTAGGAAGCATTATCCCTTTCTATTTCTGATTTCTAAGCCTATTTCCTTGTGGATTTGGGTTATTCAAGTCCATATCTGATTACCCTAGGGTTTTAAGTGCCTATATATACTCATATTAACCCCTAGATCAGATCACCACCTCTCATACACATTCATTAATTCCAGAAATTCGTCCAAACCTCTTCACACCCTTGCCGCAGCCACCAAACACCTTTCTCCTTAGTTTTAAGCTTTGCCGCACCATCCCCTTCCCCTAAACACTACTACATCCCTCCATAACCATGCATCCATGCACCTAAGGCCCTAAACCTGCCCTTAGACCTTGTGCCGCAACAAAGAGGAGGAGAAGAGGGCTTGGAAGTTCATGCAATTCAAGTTCGAGTGGCTGGAATATTTAGGTGTTTCCTCTCCTTTGATTTCAATGTTTAAATTTATTTCTCTTTGTCTTGTGCGTATGAGGAACTAAACCCCCCCTTGGCTAGGGGGGGATTCGAAACCATGAACATACTTGCTATATGAATTGATTACTTCTAATTGCGTTTCATAAGTTGTGAATTCAATTTACTTATCTATGTGAATTACAATGATTTGTGTGTGTTGGTTGAGAGTGCACGCTTAATTATCATGCATAAATTGGATGCTAGGATATAAGGAAATTTCACCTAATCGTTATGGAATTATATTCACAAGTAGTAAAGGTTGATGATCTCAATCGCGTTAAGTAAATTCTTGGCATAAGTTTCATGCAATCATAGTAACAAGTGCTTCGTCAATGCTTATGGTTTTCATAGAACTTAATGATTCTTGCTTGTATCTCTATTATGCAATCATGTAGGGGACTTGTGGGGAATGTTTTGGGTTGTCGTATGCAATCATCCAATTCAATAACGTTAGGAAAATCTGAAGGTTAATTTAAGCGAACCTAATTAACTTGGGGCGTTGAGAATTCATGGGTTATTGAAAAGCAATTGGAAATCGTTTTATATGCAAGTATAACATGTGTGGAGATGAACCCCTTAGCTAGCTTCCCATCCATTCAATTCCATCAAATTCGTTTTTACAATCTGTTCTAATTTAAAAAGTTTGTTTTGTTTTTAAATTCGTCCAAAACCAATCCCCCTTTACTTTGTTGAGTTATAGTAGTTAGAATTCACTTTAGTTTGTGTTTTTAAGTGTCTTAGGTCAAAGTAAAACCAATTTTCGTCCAAAGTTGTGTCTAGTGTTCAAAACTGCCCAGATTGTGTTTTTAAGGCAGTTTTGACTGTTTTGGTGCTGTTTTGAGTCTTTTGGTTTGTTTTGGTGTTTTAAAGTTTAGTTTTGCATTCTTTGAGTCTAGTATAGTGTTTTAAACTTGTTTTTACATATTTGAGTCAGTTTCCAAGTGATTAACAATCCCTCCTAATCCCCGGTCCAGAACGATCCCTACTTACATTCTTCACTACAATTGATAAAAAGAGGGTTTAATTTGTGTGCGTATAAATCTCGCATCAAATTTTGGCGCCGTTGCCGGGGATTAGCAACTTTGCTAATCCCTTGGATTGTTATTTTCGTTTTTCTTATTAGATCAGATTCTTATGTTATTTTGTTTCTTGTTTTAGGTACTTGTTTATGACTCGGAGTTCTAATCCGGTTCACGAACATATTTTAGACTTTGACGACGATTTTGAGCGTGAGTTGAGACGTAAGAGGAAGAACCCGGAACCTAGTGAATCAAGTGCAAGTTCCGAGTCCGTTTCTGAATTTGAAGAAGAAGTGGAAGACATGACAGCAGACAACCGAACAATAAAGGAGCTTTCCGCTTCGGGATTGGCCAATGCCGCACCCTTGTGCATCCAATACCCAAGGGCGGCTCAAGACAAGACTGCTGAGTTCGAATTGAAGTCAAGCCTGTTACATCACATTCCGAAGTACCATGGGCTATCCATGGAAGATCCGAACAAGCACTTGAAGGAGTTTGAAGTCGTTTGCTCAAGCATGACTCCGGTGAACGTGGATGAGAGCATCTTGAAGATGAAGGCCTTTCCCTTTTCTCTCCAAGAGAAAGCGAAAGATTGGTTGTACGAGTTGGCTCCCGGAACGGTCACATCATGGGAGAGCATGAAACGAGCTTACTTGGAGAAGTTTTTCCCAACTTCTCGAGTCATCCTCCTACGAAAAAGGATAAGTGGAATTCAACAAGATGAAGGTGAATCCTTTCCTACTTATTATGAACGTTTTAAATCTCTTGTTGCTTCATGTCCACAGCATCAAATGAAGGAGGAACTACTTCTACAATACTTTTACGAGGGACTTCTACCTATTGAACGTCAAATGCTAGATGCCTCAGCGGGAGGAGCCTTGTGATAAGTCACATTTTGCATGCATTTATATCTTCCTTATTTGGTGTCTTTGTGATTGTTTTGGATTAAACTAGTGGCGTTTTACATTGTTTTGTGTTAGTGTGCAGCCAAGAGTGTACTAAGATCAAAGGGAAAGCAAATGAAGTAAAAACATTCCAGAAATGATGTGAAGTGTTAAATGGTGCAATTCGGCCATATTGAGTGATTCTAAACAAAGCAAGCATTGAAATCAGATTATGTGGTTTCAACACCAAAACATGCATTCACATGCATGATCACAACCTAACCATGCGTTTCCATGTGATCCCAAGTCAAATTATGCAATTCTAATACCAAAACATGCATTCACATGCATGATTCAGAATCTGCCCGTGCATTCCATCACCTTTCTCCATTCCACATTTCAGAAATCCACATGCTTTTGGATTAAACAAACCACACCTTTGCAGATTATGTCCATTCCTTGCATCTTTTATTCCAGAAATGCACTTCAATTAAACATTCCATACCATTCCATCTCCTTAATGCCCATGCCGTGAGCTTTTTCCCATGCCCAGATTATTATAACCAAGTCAGATTGTCCACTCACTTGTGGCAGCAAGAGCATGTGCTTCTTTGAATACATTAACATTTCCTTGGACATTACACATGCCGTGAGTCTTCCATCTCAGAAACACAATCATTTCCATCACTTAAGCTCTGCCATCTGAGTTAAACAAAGCCAAGATCCAATCTGATTGTCTCCCCATCTTTAGACTCATTCAGAAATTCACCAAGGGCACTCACTCATTCCCTCTCTCGGATCCATTTTTCCATTACAGACCATATTTTGCTCCAGTTTCTGTCGGCAAGTTACTTCTTCATTTTCAGTCCCTTAGACACTCTAAAAACCTCTCCCATTACACACTCCATTTTCACTCCATTTTTCCGTGAACCATTCACTCTAATTCTCCCTCTCCATTCCATTTTCATTCGACACTCTCCCTTACACAGAAACTGTCCACATTCCTTTCCCATCCGCAAGTTTTCTTCTTGAACCATAGCATTACACACGGCTCATTGGGGCTCCATTCTCTGTCCATTTCTGTCCTAAGGGCAGAAACCATCCAAACAAAACCAATCTACTTCATCCGCACCACATTTGGAGAAGTAACACCAAGGAACTCTTCAAGGACTTCAACATCAGTTTTGCTTCAAGGGTTCCTTCTACTTAATTCTATGTTCATTCATGTTGTGTATCTTTATGTTAAACATTCTGTAAACATGAATTGTAACTAATCTTTCTATAGGGATTCGATGTAGCCTTGCAAAGTTTGCCATGTAATCAAGTTAGAATGCTCATTTTGTCAATCTATTTCTTGTTTCATTCTCCGATTTAATTGTGACTTTGTGAGTTGATTTTAATGTTTGATCACCATTTGAATTAACCACAGGTTGTTTAGCCAAGATTAGAGCACACATCATGCATAATCTTGGTGGATATGTGAATGAATGAAGGGAATGTTTTGCAAACATCCTGCCGAGTTATTCCCTTTGGTTTTATGAAAGTTTCTTGTACATTACATAATCTTGATTATGAACCAAAGTTGCACATCACAATTAGGTTCATGATTAGAGACATTTGATCAAATCCACACATCATATGGTTGATCATATCCAAGTGAAACAAACTCAAGAAATAGGTAGATGGATGAGTATAAACTAACTTGACAAACATGGACTTAGTTGAGCAATGGTGAAATCGAATCCCTAGTTTCATTTCCATTGATACTATCCCATTACATTAGTTGTTGATTCATTTATTTGTGTTTATTTCATACTCTTATGCTTTCAAGTTAAAACAACAAATCTGCATAGTTTGATTAGTTTGATTCAAATCTGCCTATTTAGACTAGTTTGATTCATTTCTTAGATTTCTTGCAAACAAGTAGTTACATAGGTCCAATTAGTCCCTGTGGATTCGACACCCTTACTTGTGCCATTATACTAAATATATTCTAGCATTAGGAAGGAAATATACATCAACAAAAATGGCGCCGTTGCCGGGGACTGATTTCAGTCCCTTGTAATTGCTTGTTTGCTTGTTTGCTATGTTGATTAGTGTCAAGGTTCATAACTTGTCGATTTGATAATTGGAAGTTGATTTAAGTTGCATACATTTCATGTGTGGAAAAGGATCCCTTAGCCATTCCATTATCCATTGGTTTACATCAATTTGCTTTACAATCTGATTTCGTTATAATCTGTCCATTTTTTTTTTTTGCATTTCGTCCAAATACAAATCCCTCCATATTTTGTTAAGTCTTAGGCTTAGAATCTGTCTTATCTTGTGTTTTGAAGCATTTTGAGTCAAGTCCAAACCTAAGTTTCGTCCAAAATAGTGTTTAGTGTCAAAACTGCCCAGTTTGTGTTTTTAGGCAGTTTTGAGAGTCTTTAGCTTGTTTTGAGTTTTGTGAATTTGTTTTGTCCAAATTAGTTAGAAAGTGTTTTGATTTGTGTTTATAAGTGTTTTGATTCAAGTTTCCATCCAATTTCGTCCAAATTAGTGTAGGTGCTCAAAACTGCCCAGAAAGTGGTTTTTAGGCAATTTTGAGTCTTCTAGTTGCTGTTTTGGGTTTTAGGTTTGTTTAAGTGTTCTAAGCGTTTAGTTCCACATCCCTTGAGTCTTTTCAAACGTTTTTAAGTTTATTGTTGTTCATTTCATTGTTGTTTGCTAGTAGATTTTCATTCACACTTGTGTTAGTTCATTTCAGGTAGTATATGTCAAATAGACTTGTTGAGTTAGGCCAAAGAATTGAACGGTTGAAGGGCCACGCTTTGGACAACTTTGAGCCATCAAGTTCATCCATTAGCCGTGAGGAAGAGGAAGGAAATTCACCAAGTTCAACAAGTAAAGAATCTGAGCAATTTAATTGGGAATGAGAAGAAGAGATGGCGGGCAACGAAGATGAACTTCGAGCTTTGGAGGACTTTGCTAATCCCTTGGATTGTTTTAATTTCGTTTGTTTGTATTTTTACAGATTCTTAATTTCATTTTGTTTCTTGTTTTAGGTACTAGTTCATGACTCGGAGTTCTCATCCGATTCGTGAACATATCCTGGAGTGATTGGGTTCTTCGTCCGGCTGCAAGACGTAAAAGAAAGCGCTACTTGGGAGCAACCCAATGCACAAAAAAAAAAAAAAAAAAAAAAAAAAAAAAATTTCATTTATTAAATAAAATACTAAACATGGAGAAAGGTGGTGCTTCACAAAGGTTGTTTACGTGAAGCCCCACTACGAGGCGTCGGAGCGGAAGGCTTCGAAGCAGAAGGCATCGAAGCAGAAGGCATCGAAGCAGAAGGCATCGGAGCGGAAGGCATCGGAGCGGAAGGCATCGGAGTGGAAGGCATCGGAGCGGAAGGCATCGGAGTGGGAGGCATCGGAGCTTGAGCATTCCAGGCCTCAATACTTGGCCAAGCGCTGGATGAGCCAGGAAAAAGGTGCCTCTGGAGGAAAGACGAAAACCTTTGACGGTCACTGTGAATCCGACCTTCAGACTCTTGCAGCTCATCAAGCTTCCTCTTCATGCCCGACGAATAGTTATTTGCAAGCACATGCAAACTTCTATTCTCGTACTTAAGCTGCTGGTTCTCTTGCTTAAGACTTTCCACCTCTGCCATCAATGATTCCACCTGACGGGAGCGGGCTAGCAGGCGTTGGCCCATGTTGGACACAGAACTCGCACACTGAACACTAAGTGCGAGGGACTCTTGAACGACCAACTCATCAGACCGTCCTGACAGCAGCCTACTATCTTTTGGAGTGAGGAGGTTCCTAGCTACTATTGTAGCTGTTGTGGCGTCCTGCATCACGGAGTCTTCACCTGTTAGAAGACCGTTAGAAGATAAGAAAGAAGGGCGCCATACGTTACCTTGACGGGGCGCAACCGGATCGCTGCTGAGACTCAAATCTAAGCTAAGGTTCGATGAGTTTGCCATTTCTTTCAAAAGTGTTCAAAGAGAAGAGGTGGATGGAGTTAATTTTCAAAGAGTCGGAGTCGATTTTCAAGAATGGGAATTCTTCAGAGTGTGTTTGTTGTGATGATAGATAGCTCTATAAAATGCCAAGGCGACGCGTCCACCCATTCAGAAAGCCGGATTTTCCTCCGCAAATTTCGACGACGCGTTCGCGGCTTTTCAGAAAACGCGTTCAACTTTGTCAAAAGATATCTGACAAAGTCGAAGACACGTGGAGGCCATCATCACAACTTCACGTCTTTAGCCGACAAGCGCAAATATCGGCGACGCTTTCTCTGCTTTTCGGAAACCGCGTGCAGCTTTGTCAAAAGGAGCCGCACCCGTGACTACTTTTACCGTTCAGAAATCGAAGAGGCGTTCAAAGATCGAAGAGGCGCCACTATTTCAAAAAGCCGGAGTTGCGGGATCAAAACGTTTGTCGACAAGGGTAAAAGAAGAGTACCACCACTTGATATTATCTCTATATATGTCGACCTTCGTCTTTTATGGCAAGGAAAACCTGAAGAAAATGCCCAACTCTCCCTCACCTCTGAGGGCGCACTCCCAGCAAAGCCTCTTGAAATACTCAATTCTTTCTTCTTCCCCAAAGATGATACCAGATGCCTGGAGTACATATGACCCAGGAGGAAACGGCGGATTGAAGCTTGCGCTGATTCATTCACCGCTTCTTCAAAAGCAAAGGTATCTCATATCATTAAGGTCAAAAGCAAAAATATCTCATATCATGCTCTTTCCCTGTCCTTTTCTTTGTCCTTGTTATTACTCGCATGGCAAAGTGAAAGAAGCAATCAGCCGGCACTTGGAGTCAGTCTTCCAATCTGGTGCCAACTGCCTGGAATCTATTCCTGATTGCTTACCTAGCGTTGCTCTCGAGTAGTCATCTTCAACGGTTGATACACTTCCAGAGAAGGGACCACTACTGCAAAGATTGAACAAAGAAACAGATCAGGGGGGGAAGCTCAGACCTTCGGGGGAGACCAAAAGAACCATCCTGCTGCCCAGTTCAAGAAGTAGCACAAAGGAAAATCAACGATGGGCAGAAACCAGTTCAAGAGTAAACCTGTGGAGTCACTATGATCAAAGCCTCAATGCAATTACCAAGGAGAAGAGGGAATTTACACTCCATAACCAGATTTGCGTCCCTAAACTCTTCTCTTTGTTAATTACATTTTGCCATGTTTAATATGTTTAAGTGCTTTTTGTGTGTTTACTTATGTTTTGTGTGAATCTATGCTTAAAACATTGAGGACAATGGTTGATTTAAGTGTGGGGGGGTAACTAAGATTTTAATGCAAATTCGTGGGATTTTATCACCCATAACTTCAAATGTTGTTCCTTGCTGTTTTAAGGAGTTTCTAAATTGTTTTAGAGTGTTTTAGTGTGTTTTGTTTTATAACTCCGAAAATCACATAAAAATTTGAAAAACTTGTTTTAAAAAAGCCTAAAAAGAGTGTTTTGAGTCGTTTTTGTGTGTTTGTGTTTGTTTGAAGTGTTAGTTTTGGTTAAGAGTGTTTGTTTTTGCATGCTAATACCAATGTATATGAGGACTATGTTTGAAAACAAACGATTGGGTTGCTATGGAAAAGAGTTGCATCTTGTTGTCATTTATAAAGCTATAACTCTTGAAATTATGATGATAGAGGTACCATACTCAAATTCTGGAAGAAGATTTGTGGAGACTACCCTAGTGAGTTATTTTGAGCCTAATTGCTTCTTTGAGAGGGTTTAAAGTGTTTCTACTCCTATCTCTTTCTTTCAATTTCACTTTAAATGATCTCATTACTTCTATTTTGATTGGATACTAAGAATTACTCTCTTTGCAGATACCATGTGTTTAGTATCATTCGTGAATGAACTCAATGAGATGATGTTAGGCTATGCATGTTTAACTACTAAAAGGCTTAAATCCTACCCATTTGTGTGCTCCATTCACCCTTGTTGTAGCCAAACACTTTAGCCTAATTCTTTCATCACCTACACCATAATCTACCCATTCTAGCCCATTACAAGCCATACCTTATAGTTTGGGGAATACCAATGTGACGAAGACTAAGGGCAGATTGGGTTATAAAGCAAGATTGTGGCGTGTACCGAAGGCACCTATGTTGAAAATGTTTCTAAAAAAAAAAAAAAGAGAAAAGAAAAAAAAAAAAGAGTATCAAAGTGGATACAAATTCCAAATCGCCTAATTATAAAGCATAGGGCCTGGGCGCCAAAAACAAAAGAAGACAAATGCCAATGAAGAGCCTCAAAGACACTTTGGTATGCCCCAAACTCTAGCATTTCATATCAAGTCTTTCATAACCTATACCCTAAGCCTTGCATTACAACCTTGAGAAAGACCTAGCTGATCATTGAGGATGTATTCATGGGTGATGGTAAGTTTGTGTGTTATCTATATTCTTAGCATTTGATTCATTTCATGAGATCTACTCAGAAACTGTGCTTCCATTTCAGATTTCATATGTGAGAATTTTGATTTCATTGACATAATTTCACTCATATATGTTGTTGAGAGACTAAACCTTAAGATCTGAGTGAAAACTTGAGTGGATTCTGTGAGGAGTAGAGTTGAGGCGAATTCTATCTTAAGCATTTGGGTATGGTGACCTTGAAGTTGTAAGACATGGAGAAATATCTTTATACGTTACAATTGATACGATTCTTTGAAGTGACAATCTTTTGAGTTGAATGAATGACAAAATCTTCATTGGTTCTTATTAGTTTGTTTAAAGCATGTTTTAACCAAGTTATTTGCAGAATTGGTGAATGTTTGTGGGTGTCATCACTGTAAACCCTCAGGAGACACAACTCCTCCAACTAGGGACACCTAGGGGTTCAAAGGCTTGTTGCACATGCTCAGTGCAATCGTTTGGCCAGCGAAAGTGGTTTAGTTAGATGTTTGTGTTTTGTGTGTTTTAGTTTTAAGTTTGCTCGAGGACTAGCAAAAACCAGGTTTGGGGGTATTTGATAAGTCACATTTTGCATGCATTTATATCTTCCTTATTTGGTGTCTTTGTGATTGTTTTGGATTAAACTAGTGGCGTTTTACATTGTTTTGTGTTAGTGTGCAGCCAAGAGTGTACTAAGATCAAAGGGAAAGCAAATGAAGTAAAAACATTCCAGAAATGATGTGAAGTGTTAAATGGTGCAATTCGGCCATATTGAGTGATTCTAAACAAAGCAAGCATTGAAATCAGATTATGTGGTTTCAACACCAAAACATGCATTCACATGCATGATCACAACCTAACCATGCGTTTCCATGTGATCCCAAGTCAAATTATGCAATTCTAATACCAAAACATGCATTCACATGCATGATTCAGAATCTGCCCGTGCATTCCATCACCTTTCTCCATTCCACATTTCAGAAATCCACATGCTTTTGGATTAAACAAACCACACCTTTGCAGATTATGTCCATTCCTTGCATCTTTTATTCCAGAAATGCACTTCAATTAAACATTCCATACCATTCCATCTCCTTAATGCCCATGCCGTGAGCTTTTTCCCATGCCCAGATTATTATAACCAAGTCAGATTGTCCACTCACTTGTGGCAGCAAGAGCATGTGTTTCTTTGAATACATTAACATTTCCTTGGACATTACACATGCCGTGAGTCTTCCATCTCAGAAACACAATCATTTCCATCACTTAAGCTCTGCCATCTGAGTTAAACAAAGCCAAGATCCAATCTGATTGTCTCCCCATCTTTAGACTCATTCAGAAATTCACCAAGGGCACTCACTCATTCCCTCTCTCGGATCCATTTTTCCATTACAGACCATATTTTGCTCCAGTTTCTGTCGGCAAGTTACTTCTTCATTTTCAGTCCCTTAGACACTCTAAAAACCTCTCCCATTACACACTCCATTTTCACTCCATTTTTCCGTGAACCATTCACTCTAATTCTCCCTCTCCATTCCATTTTCATTCGACACTCTCCCTTACACAGAAACTGTCCACATTCCTTTCCCATCCGCAAGTTTTCTTCTTGAACCATAGCATTACACACGGCTCATTGGGGCTCCATTCTCTGTCCATTTCTGTCCTAAGGGCAGAAACCATCCAAACAAAACCAATCTACTTCATCCGCACCACATTTGGAGAAGTAACACCAAGGAACTCTTCAAGGACTTCAACATCAGTTTTGCTTCAAGGGTTCCTTCTACTTAATTCTATGTTCATTCATGTTGTGTATCTTTATGTTAAACATTCTGTAAACATGAATTGTAACTAATCTTTCTATAAGGATTCGATGTAGCCTTGCAAAGTTTGCCATGTAATCAAGTTAGAATGCTCATTTTGTCAATCTATTTCTTGTTTCATTCTCCGATTTAATTGTGACTTTGTGAGTTGATTTTAATGTTTGATCACCATTTGAATTAACCACAGGTTGTTTAGCCAAGATTAGAGCACACATCATGCATAATCTTGGTGGATATGTGAATGAATGAAGGGAATGTTTTGCAAACATCCTGCCGAGTTATTCCCTTTGGTTTTATGAAAGTTTCTTGTACATTACATAATCTTGATTATGAACCAAAGTTGCACATCACAATTAGGTTCATGATTAGAGACATTTGATCAAATCCACACATCATATGGTTGATCATATCCAAGTGAAACAAACTCAAGAAATAGGTAGATGGATGAGTATAAACTAACTTGACAAACATGGACTTAGTTGAGCAATGGTGAAATCGAATCCCTAGTTTCATTTCCATTGATACTATCCCATTACATTAGTTGTTGATTCATTTATTTGTGTTTATTTCATACTCTTATGCTTTCAAGTTAAAACAACAAATCTGCATAGTTTGATTAGTTTGATTCAAATCTGCCTATTTAGACTAGTTTGATTCATTTCTTAGATTTCTTGCAAACAAGTAGTTACATAGGTCAAATTAGTCCCTGTGGATTCGACACCCTTACTTGTGCCATTATACTAAATATATTCTAGCATTAGGAAGGAAATATACATCAACACCTTGGTGGACAAGACCCCCACGGCTGCAAAGTCCTTGATTGCTAATCGAGCATTGAACGCTCAACAATACGAAGGCGTTGGACAGAGGAGTACCCCACGGCAACACCAAGTCAATGAGGTAAGTGCCATAACCGAACTTCAAAATCAAATGGCTAACCTTACTACGTTGCTTTCTCAGGTGGTGGAAGGTCCAAAAGTCAAAACCGTAGCTTCTTGTGGCGTATGCTCCATGCAAGAACACCCTACAGATAAGTGCCCACAATTAATCGAGAATGGAGGGTGGGAGACACTCAATGCCGTGGGATATGGCAACCAATACCAATCACGTGGTGATCCGTTCTCTAATACTTACAATCCCGATTGGCGTGATCATCCGAATTTCAAATGGCGAGACCCCCAACAAGGTCAACAACAAAGCGGATTTAGGCAACAACCCCCGGGTTTTGTATCAAAAGCCGTTGGCACCACCACAAGCCCAAGCACAACCTACCCAAAGCAATGTAGGTAATTCAAGTGATAGTGATAAGATTTTTCAATTACTTGCTACTTTGACGCAGGAAGTCCAAACTCAAAACAAAGAGAGGCAAATCCAAGACAAGAGGGTGGACAACTTGGAGAAGCAAGTGGGACAAATTGCCGAGTTCATGGGGCAATTTCGTGAGCAAGGAAGGTTGCCTAGCTCAACGGTGGTCAATCCGAAAGGTGGATTCGAATCTGCAAAAGCTATGCATTTGCGAAGTGGAAAGCAAGTCGGATCTGACCTCAAACCATCCAAATCAAGTTCCAATGAGGAGAACGAGTTGAGAATTGAAGAGGAGGAGCAAAGGCCACTCACGGCCAAGGTGGAACCAAATGTGCCGCAAGTTCCAAGTGATCCCAAGTCGTCCAATTCATCCAATAAAGGTAAAAACGTGTCAAGTTCGGTTCCTACTAATGATTTTCCTGCAAATGTTCCTTTTCCTAGTAGGTTTAAGCAAACAAAGAAAGAAGAAGCGGAAAAGGACATTTTGGAGACGTTTCGGAAAGTTCAAGTCAATATCCCGCTCCTAGATGCCATAAAGCAAGTGCCCAAATACGCTAAGTTCTTGAAGGAATTGTGCACTACAAGGAAGAGGGCGTCACATAAAGAGGTAGTACGGGTAAGTGAAAACGTTTCCGCTGTTTTACAAAGGAAGTTACCACCAAAATGCAAAGATCCAGGTAGCTTTACAATTCCTTGTATTATTGGTCAAACTAAGTTTGAAAATGCTATGTTAGACTTAGGGGCTTCAATTAACGTCATGCCCTACTCTATTTATGCTTCAATGAACCTTGGTGAATTGAAAAATGATGGTGTGATTATTCAATTGGCCGATAGATCTAATGCCTATCCAAAGGGAGTTTTGGAAGATGTTTTAGTGCAGGTGAATAACTTGATATTCCCGGCGGATTTTTGATGCGAAAATAGTTAAGCACACAAATTAAACCCTCCTTTCGTCAAATTGTAGTATATGTATAAGTAGGGATCGTTCTAGACCGGGGATTAGGAGGGATTGTTAACCACTTGGATTTGACTTAAAAACGTAAAATAACAATATGAAACACTATACTAGACTCAAAGAATGCAAAACTAAACTTTAAAACACTAAGACAAACCAAAAGACTCAAAACAACACAAACACACTCAAATCTGCCTAAAAACCACTTTCTGGGCAGATTTGAGCACAAACACAAATTTGGACGAAATTAAGTAATAACTTGACTCAAGAACGTAAAAACACAATATAAAACACTAAACTAACTCAAAGAATGTAAAACTAAACACTTAAAACATTAAAACAAACCAAAAGACTCAAACATCACCCAAAACACTCAAAACTGCCTTAAAATCACTTTCTGGGCAGTTTTGAGCACTTTGGTGAATTTGGACGAAATTGGGAAATAAAATTGAATCAAAACACTTTAAAACATAAACTAAACAAATTCTAAACACTAAAGAACAAGAAAGTAAAGGGGGGTTTTAAATTGACGAGAATTGAAATAACAAAACAAGTTAATAAACTAAACAGATTGTAAAACGAATTTGATGGAATGGAATGAATGGATGATAGAATGGCTAAGGGGTTCATCTCCATACATGTTATACTTGCATAATAAAATGATTTTCAATTGCATTTCAATAAACCATGAAACTCAACACCCCGGGTTAACCGTGATGCACTAATTAACCTTCAAATCTTCCTAACGTTATTGAATTGGATGGGTTAGCGCATACAACAATTCAAAACATTCCCCACAAGTCCTCAACATGAATGCATAGAAGAGATACAAGCAAGAATCATTACGCTCTATGAAAATTATAAGTGTTGACGAGGCATTCGTTACTATGGATTGCATGAAACTTATGCCAAGAATTCATTTAACGCGATTGTTTATAAGCAACCTCCACTACTTGTGAATATAAGTTCATAACGATTAGGTGAAACTCACTTATATTCTAGCGTCATATTCATGCATGAAAATTAAGTGTGCACTCTCAATGAACATACATAAATAAGTTATCAATCAAACAGTTAAACGAATTGAATCCACAACTTATGAAACGCAATTAGAAGTATTCAAATCAAAATGCAAGCATAAACATATATTCGAATCACCCCCTAACCAAAGGGGGGTTTAGTTCCTCATGGTACAAAACAAAGAGAATCAAAGAAACACCTAAACATTCCAACAACTCAAACTTGAATTGTATGAACGTTTAGGCACTCTTCTCTTCCATTCCTCATTCGTACAAAACAAAGAGTATTGAATTTAAACATTGAAATCAAATTGAAGGATGGTGTTTGGATTGTAAGGGAGTGGTGCCTCAAGGCCACGGCACCAAGGGCAGTTTGTGATGGTCTACATTCTGAAAATGGAAGGGTTTGTGTTGTGGTATGTACAATGGATGAATTTCTGAAATGGAGGAGTGAATGAGAATGAATGCAATGGATACTTATTTATAGGTGAAATGGGGGGAACATGACAGCTAGGAGGGAATGTGGCTGCATGTTTGAATGATTAAAGGATGCATGTGGGTTGGAATTGCATGTGCAATGAATATGTGGCTGCATGTGCAAGGGGACAATCTGAAAATGCATGTGAAAGCATGTGTTGGCTGCAATGATGAAATGGATGGGAGTGCATGTGGCTTAATTAATTAAAGGGAGTGCATGTGCAATGTTTTAAAGGATGGAATGCATGTGAATATGATGGAAATCTGATATGGTGATGGGAGATGCATGTGGCTGATTTATGCATGTGATTAAAGGGAGTGCATGTTTGAATGATTAAAGGGGGAAGTGCATGTGGGTTGGAAATATAAAAGGGGAATGCATGTGGCTGCAATGGATTAGGAATCCTTCAATTTCGTCCATCCTCTTGGCTCCAAGCATATGATATCCATTCCAATCTCTAATTTGCTCCAAAATGCTCCAAAATGCATCTTTTTGCTTCCTTAGCCATATGAACCTAAAAACACACGAAAATGGCTTAAACTACTAAAACAACTATGAATTAACAATATAAATGCACGAAAACAAGCTAAGTAAGTCGCCTAAATATGCTCCTATCAATTTTTATGTGCTTGAAATGGACGATTCGGTTCATTCTCCACCCTTGCCACTCCTACTTGGAAGACCGTTCATGAAAACAGCCCAAACAAAGATTGATGTTGAGAAGGAGCACTAACAATGGAGTTTGGTGGTGATATAATTAAATTCAATGTTTATGACTCTATTAAGAATCCTAATGATAGTCATTCTTGTTTTGTCATACATGTGCATAAGGATATAGGGCCGAAAGGATCCACACTTATCAAGAAGGATGTATCAAGAACCACCATTGGAGAAGAACTTGGAGTGATTGCCCTACAACCACCCAACATGGCCGAAAGTAGCCATGGTGACATTGTTGATAGGGCTGCCGATTTTGAGCCTTCACCACAATATGTTTGTAAGTCATCAATCCCAATTTCAATTCCCATTTCAACTAATAGGTTGTTACCTTCTTTGGTGCAGGTGACCAATCGATTTAAAGGTGGTGGGAGCGTCTACATGAACTATAGGAACCAAAATACCACCATTAGGAAGGATCACTATCCCCTCCCATTCATAGAGCCATATTACGAAAGTGTTGAAGGGCAAGTCGTGGATGACATACCCTTGGAAGCCGTGGGCCCTAGTAAGGAGTGAATGAGGTATTCGTCCGGCTGTACGACGTTAAAGCAAGCGCTTCTTGGGAGGCAACCCATGCATTCAACAAAGGAAGACCGAGAAAGCACCCCAATTCCAGATTTGCGTTCCTAAACTCTTCTCTTTGTTGTTGATTTTGTTTCTGCCATGTTAGGTTGTTAGATGTTGTTTTGTTTGTTTGTTTGTTATTTGTGTGAGTCTATGCTTGAAACATTGAGGACAATGTTTGATTTAAGTGTGGGGGGGGGGGGGGGGGGGGGGGTAACCAAAGTGTTTTGATGCAAATTCGTAGGGTTTTGTCACCCATAATTTCAAATGTTGTTTCTTGCTGTTTTTAAGTGTTTTTAAGCCGTTTTAGAGTGTTTTAGTATTTGTGTTCTAAAAATCCGAAAATCCTAGAAAACATTGAAAAAAAATGTTTTGAAAACCCTAAAAGAGTTGTTTTTAAGTTGTTTTTGTGTGTTTGTTTGTGTCTTAGGGTACCTTCCAACACAATGATGAGGATTCGGTTTGTAATTGCATGACTGTTAAAGAGAATGAGTAACATGGATGAAAGTTTGATTTACTCTTTGTTTATGCTTGGTTGTGGTTATAACTTATGACTTCACATGTAATCAAAAAGAAAAAAAAAAAAAAAATCAGTTTTTGTAACATGCTTGAAGGAAGGAACTCAAACTAATGCTACAACCTTGTGAGACTTGAGCCTAAACGTTTATTTGGAGAGTTAATAATCTGTGCATTGTTGTTTTCTAAAAGTCGTTGCATGATCTCATTATTCTTTGCTTGGTTACTACTTAGAAGGCGTTTCATCATTTAGTTCCAAATACTAGAACTCATGCCAATTTCATTCAAAACATGTTATTGAATTGCATAACACATATTCAAGATGAAGTTAGTAGTAACCACCATAGCCAAATTGCCATATTTCCCTATTTCATTTGTTTGTAGGATTTAACCCAGTTGAGCCTTGTGTAGCCTACTTTCTTTGTTAACCCACAATTATCCTCACCTAGCCTAGAGTAGGACCACCCATACCTTTGTTCTTGAAGCATAGTCAAAGCATAACTCAAAGATGAATTCCTTTTGATCATTGCATTGCAGAAAACAAGTGTGGGGGAAGGATTCTTGATATATGGGTGTGCCAAAGTCTTGAATGAGGCACGGCAAAGAAAAGAAAAAAAAAAGAGAGAAAGAAAAGAAAAAAAGAAAATTCGTGGAAAATAAGAAGAAAAAAAAGAAAAAGTTGTGAAAAGTATGAAAAGGAGTTGAAAGAGCATAAAATGAGCTCTAAGTTGTTGGTTATTGAAGGAAGGGTCCAAAACGTTGCATTTGACCCTAAGTATGCACGTGTATTCCCCTTTGTGTTTAAAGTTATTTTCTGCACTCTAAAGTGAATTCTAAGTATCAAGTTCATTGCTTTGCTTACTATTGTTTAAAGAACGTTTGTTTTATCCTTTACCTTTCTTTGTTAGCCAATACCCCTAGCCCTGTTACAACTCTTGACTTTAATCTTGAGTGTTATGTGTCTCAATTTGTGGAGTCTAAAATTGGTACGAGCATATGGTGTCACTGGTTCTCGCATCTAAGTAGTAGCGTTCCATTCATGAGATCATATCTAAACATGTTATTAACTCCGGAAAGTGCTTCTTTGTCATACATATATGTGAGCATTCGTTTTCATATTTACATCTATCTTCTCACATATAACTAGTATAGGGTGTGTAGTCAGAAAATCTGTGTGAAAATTGAGTGCATATCTAGTAAGGAATTGAGGAAATTCTCTAAGGCATGTTACTACATTCAAAATCATGTTGTAATTGGTTATTTGTGAACTAATGAGTAGTGACCATGATTAAGTAAATGCTTAAGCGTAAAGATGGCTAAAATCTGTGGGAATGATGATTTTTAACATGTCATGTTGATAGGAGCATATTCATGCGACTTAAATGGCTTGTTCTCGTACATTTACGTTATGTTTCTTTAGTTATTTTAGTTCTTTATGCTTCTTTTGTGTGTTTTCAGGTTCTAAGGGCTTAGGGAGCAAGAAAGTGCATTTTGAGGCCATTTGGAGCATTTTTGGGCATGGATTGGATAGCTTATCCATGGAGCCAAAGTTTGGACGAATTTGAAGGCCTTATTTTCACTTTGGACATAAAACAAAGGGCCTAGCCCATTCTCTCTTATTCTATCCCTTATAGCCATGCAAAGAACCATCCATTCCATCAAAAACAATCCATCAATTCACATGCAAAACCACCATTAACATACATGCACCCAAACAAAGCCAACCTAGCTAACCCTACATGCATTATTTATTAGCATCTTTACAAGACATTATCATTGCATAACATTCCACTTCCACCTCTTTCCAACCTAATTCACATGCATATCAACCCTACATACATTAATTAGTCATTCTTTTCATATTACACTCAAATGCATTCACATGCATTTCAAGAAGCAAAACAACATTGTGCCGTGAGCTTCCCTTGCATTTTCAGCTTTCCTCCTTGCATTCACATGCATAACCAACCTAGTGTCACTCCCATTCATTCCCTTTAATTATTTAGCCATTATCATACATTTATTCTCCCATAAACAACCCAACAATGCCGTGAGTTCCCACTCCCATTTCCAGCTTTCCATAACTTTTCCTAGTTGTTTTATTACATACATTCCCCCTTCATTATTCCAAACACATGCACCCATAATCATTCATCCCCTCCTAGCTGCAATATTCCCTCTTTTGTTCCCCCATTTCACCTATAAATAAGCATCCAACACTCCTCAAAATTCATTCACTCTTCCATACACATTTTCAGTTACAAACACTTCCATTTTCTGTGCAGTTTTTCTCCTTCATTGCAGCCACTATCCAACCACTTCCCATCCCTCCAAAACACTTCACATAATCCCCAAAGCTCACCTTAGACCTTGTGCTACAACAACGAGGAAGAAAAGAGTGCTTAAACGTTCATACAATTCAAGTTTGAGTTGTTGGAATGTTTAAGTGTTTCTTTGATTTCAAAGTTTAAATTTAATTCTCTTTGTTTTGTACGTATGAGAAGGGAAGAGAAGAGTGCCTAAACGTTCATACAATTCACGTTTGAGTTGTTGGAATGTTTAGGTGTTTCTTTGATTTCAAAGTTATGAGGAACTAAACCCCCCTTTAGCTAGGGGGTGATTCGAAACTATGTTTATATTTGCATTTTGAATTGATTACGTTTGGTTGGAATTTCATAAGTTGTGGATTCAATTCGTTTAACTGTTTGATTGATAACTTATTTATGTATGTTCATTGAGATTGCAAGCTTAATTTTCATGCATAAATATGACGCTAGAATATAAGTGAATTTCACCTAATCGTTATGAACTTATATTCACAAGTAGTAGAGGTTGCTTGTAAACAATCTCGTTAAACGAATTCTTGGCATAAGTTTCATGCGTATTCCATAGTAACGAATGCCTCGTCGATGTTTATGATTTCCGTTGAACTTAATGATCTTGGTTAAATGTCTCTATCATGCGTATTCCATAGTTAGGGACTTTGATTAAGAATAATTTGGTTGTAATGCGTATTCCATTCAATCCAACGAATTTAGGGAAATCTGAAAGTTAATCTAAGCGGATCTAATTAACTTGGAGCATTGAGTTTCACAACTTATCGAAAGACCAACTGAGAATCAATTTTGTTTGCAAGTGTAACATGTGTGGAGAAGAACCCCTTGGCTATTCCATCATCCATATTTTCATCACATTCATATTTACATTTTGCCTTTAATTATATTCTGTCTTTTTAATTTAATATCGTCCAAACACAATTCCCCCCCTCTATTTTGTTAAGTTTTAATCATTCGTATGTGTTTTAGTTTTGTATCTTTAAGCTTTTGGAGTCATAAACAATTGCAAATTCGTCTAAATCAAGTTCTAGCTTCTATTTGAGTCAATTTGATTGTTTTAGACAATTTGAGTTTTTCAAAGCCTTTCTGAGTCATAGTAGTCTTGTTAAGAGTATTTTAATTTAGTTTTTATGTTTTTAAGTCAATTTAGAAGGTTTTAGCAAGCCCTCCTAATCCCCGGTCTAGAACGATCCCTCACTTATCCATTCTACTACAATTGTCAAACGAGGGTTTAATTTGAGTGTCAAGTAAATCTCGCATCAAATTTTGGCGCCGTTGCCGGGGATTAGCAACTTTGCTAATCCTTTGTCTTTATTTTTATATTTTTTTTGTTTTTCGTGCATTCTTATTTTAGATTCTTAGTTTGTTTGTTTCCTTGTTTTTTAGGTACTGTGTATGACTCGTCGCTCTCGGCCTATTATAGAGAACATCTCCGACTTTGACGGTGATTTTGAACGCACTTTGAGGAGAACGAGGAGTCAACAAGAGCCACCACAACCTCCACCACAACCTGGGCTTGAAGAAGACGAAGTAGGTGTAGAAGAAAAGCCCACGGATCAGATTTTTGAAGAAGAACAAGCCATGGCAGCAGATAATAGAACCATCAAGGAGCTTTCGGCCTCAGGTTTGGATAATGCATTGCCTCTTTGTATCCAATACCCCACGGCTGCAGAGGGGAAGACTGAGGAATTTGAACTCAAATCCAGTTTGTTACACCATATTCCGAAGTTCCATGGCTTGTCTATGGAAGACCCCAACAAACACTTGAAGGAGTTCGAGGTGGTTTGTTCGAGCATGACCCCCGTCAATGTGGATGGGAGTATATTGAAGATGAAGGCCTTTCCATTTTCACTTATGGACAAGGCCAAAGATTGGCTCTACGAACTAGCCCCGGGAACTGTGACTTCGTGGGAGAGTATGAAGCGTGCTTTCTTGGAGAAATTCTTCCCTACTTCGAGAGTGATTCTCCTACGGAAGAAAATTAGTGGTATTCAACAGAATCATGGTGAGACATTCCCGTCTTATTATGAGCGCTTCAAGGGCCTTGTAGCTTCATGTCCTCAACATCAAATGAAGGAGGAACTTCTCCTTCAATATTTCTATGAGGGCCTCCTTCCTATCGAACGTCAAATGGTTGATGCGTCAGCGGGAGGAGCATTGGTGGACAAAACACCAAGGGATGCCAAGATTCTCATAGCCAACCGAGCGCTCAACGCTCAACAATATGAAGGAGTGGGCCAAAGGGAAGCCCCACGGCAACAAAGTGTAAATGAGGTGAGTGCTATTTCTGAAATTCAATCACAACTTGCTAATCTTACTTCTCTTGTTTCTCAGGTTGTGATTGGTCCAAAAGCACAAGAACACCAAGTTTGTGGCGTATGCTCAATTCAAGGGCATCCATCCGACAAGTGCCCTCAACTAATCGAGAATGGTGGGTGGGAATCTGCCAATGCAATTGGTTTCCAAGGACAAAATCAAAACAACCCATACTCGAACACTTACAATGCCGGATGGAGGGACCATCCAAACTTCAAATGGAGGGAGCCACAACAAGCTGCCCAACAAGGAGGATTTAGGCCAAACCCCCCTGGTTTTTATTCCAAGCCGTATGCACCCCAACAATCCCAACAACCTTTGGCATCATCTCATTCAGGTACGTCTTTGGAAAGTAATCAAGCTATGCAATTACTAACCTCTATTTCGCAGGGGTTGCAAAATCAAAACAACCGAATAGAAAATAACGAGAAGGAGATGATGGATATGAAGAAACAAATAGGGCAGATTTCTGAGTTCCTTGGACAGATTAGAGAGCAAGGAAAGCTTCCTAGCTCAACCACAGTCAATCCAAAGGGAGGATTCGAATCCGCCAAGGCCATCACCCTAAGGGGTGGAAAAGAAGTTGGGACCGAGCCAAACAATCCCAAATCTGCCCAGAAAGTAGATGAAGAGACGACACAACCTGAGGCAGATCACCCTAACTCGGCCAAATCAGGTAATTTAAGTTCAAATTCATGTACTTCACGTCCTAATCTGCCCAATGTACCTTTTCCTCGCAGGTTCATGCAAGAAAAAAAGGAAGAAAGCGAGAAGGACATTCTTGAAACGTTCCGGAAGGTGCAAGTGAACATACCACTTCTCGATGCAATCAAACAGGTTCCAAAGTATGCTAAATTCCTCAAGGACCTATGCAATACAAAGAGAAGAAGGGCAAACAAAGAGGTAGTGAAGGTAAGCGAGAATGTGTCCGCTGTTTTGCAACGTAAACTGCCTACCAAGTGCAAAGACCCCGGTAGTTTCACGATTCCTTGTGTGATTGGACATAATCGTTTTGAACATGCCATGCTTGATTTAGGTGCATCCATAAATGTCATGCCTTATTCTATTTATGCATCTATGAATTTGGGTGAATTAAAACAAGATGGTGTAATTATACAATTGGCTGATCGTTCTAACGCGTATCCAAAAGGAGTTTTGGAGGATGTGCTTGTGCAGGTGAACCATTTAATTTTTCCGGCTGATTTCTACGTCCTAGACATGGAGGATTCAGCCCATTCTACATCTTTGCCGATTCTCCTTGGTAGGCCATTCATGAAGACGGCCCGAACGAAGATTGATGTATACAAAGGCACCTTGACAATGGAATTCGATGGGGAAGTGATTGATTTTAATATTTCTGAAACTATGAGATATCCCGTTGATGACCATTCTTGTTTTTCCATTGATGTTATCGATTCTTTGGCGCAGGTATACCTTGAAGAATTGAACGAGGACGCCCTGGAAACAACCATCACTAAGGCCATAGAGCGCAAAAATGAAGGATTTGGGCCAATGCAAGGCCACGGCAAGGAGGAGGAATTCTTTGCAATGGGTTCTAGTGAAGAAATAATTGAGGTTGTGGCAGACCTTGAGTCATTGCCACAACAATATGGTAAGGTTCCACTCTCACTTTCAAATTCAGTTTCCACTAAGATGCTACCTTCTGTTGTTCAGGCACCATCGCTTGAACTTAAGCCGTTGCCGGACCATTTGAAGTATGTGTTTTTGGGAGAAGGCGAAACATTGCCCGTCATCATTTCATCAAGTCTCACAGCAATGGAGGAGGAGAAGCTTGTGAGGGTGCTGCGAGAGCACAAAATGGCCATAGGGTGGACTTTGGCCGACATTAAAGGAATAAGCCCTACCACATGCATGCACCGTATACTTCTTGAGGAGGGGGCTAAACCAACTCGAGAGGCTCAACGCCGTCTCAACCCTCCAATGATGGAAGTGGTGAAGAAGGAAATAATCAAGCTTTTGGATTGCGGAGTGATCTACCCTATCTCCGATAGCCGTTGGGTCTCTCCAGTTCAAGTCGTTCCCAAGAAGTCCGGAGTAACTGTTATCAAGAATGATGAGAATGAGCTCGTGCCTACACGCATTCAGACTGGATGGCGAGTATGTATCGATTACCGGAAGCTAAATGCCATGACTAGGAAAGATCACTTTCCTTTGCCATTCATCGACCAGATGCTCGAAAGGTTAGCCGGTCATGCTTTTTACTGTTTTCTTGATGGATACTCTGGATATAACCAAATTGTGATAGCCCCGGATGATCAAGAGAAGACCACATTCACATGTCCCTTTGGAACATTTGCCTATCGTCGCATGCCATTTGGCTTATGCAACGCACCGGCCACTTTCCAAAGGTGTATGGTAAGTATATTTTCCGATTTTGTTGAAAAGATCATTGAGGTTTTCATGGATGATTTCAGTGTATTTGGGAGTTCATTTGATAATTGCTTGGATAATTTGACCTTAATTTTGAAACGATGTGTTGAAACTAACCTTGTCTTGAATTGGGAGAAATGTCACTTTATGGTGAAACAAGGTATAGTTTTAGGACATATTGTTTCAGAAAAAGGAATTGAAGTAGATAAATCGAAAATAGACCTTGTACGTCACTTACCCTCTCCTACTTCGGTTAGAGAGGTACGTTCGTTTCTTGGCCATGCAGGGTTCTATAGGCGTTTTATCAAGGACTTCTCCAAGATGTCCAACCCTCTTTGCCGATTGCTTCAAAAAGATGTGCCATTCAAGTTTGATGAAGAGTGTAATTCGGCATTTAACCAACTCAAGGAGAAGCTAGTCTCGGCCCCCATTATTGTACCTCCAGATTGGAGCCTTCCGTTCGAGCTCATGTGCGATGCATCCGACTATGCATTAGGAGCTGTTCTAGGACAAAGAAGAGACAAGCGGCCGCATGTCATATACTATGCCTCTCGGACTCTCAATGATGCCCAATTGAACTACTCCACGACGGAAAAAGAACTTCTAGCTGTGGTTTTTGCTTTAGATAAATTTCGTTCATATTTAATTGGTACTAAAGTAATCGTTTATTCTGATCATGCAGCTTTGAGGTACTTGCTCACGAAAAAGGAAGCAAAGCCGAGGCTTATCCGTTGGATTCTTCTTCTTCAAGAATTTGATATTGAAATCCGGGATAAGAAAGGAAGCGAGAATGTAGTGGCTGACCATTTAAGCCGAATGATCCACGAGGAGCATGAACATGCCGTACCTATCCCTGAAACTTTTCCCGATGAGCAGCTGCTATCCATTGAGGTAAGTGAACCATGGTATGCAGATTTAGTGAATTACTTGGTGACTAAACAAATTCCAAATGAACTAAACAAGCACCAACGTGATAAGCTTAAAAATGATGCACGTTTCTATGTTTGGGATGACCCTTATTTGTGGAAGTATTGCTCAGATCAAATTGTACGTAGATGTGTGCATGATTCTGAATTTCACTCAATTCTAAGCTTTTGTCACACATATGCATGTGGTGGTCATTTTGGCACACAACGCACTGCCCTCAAGGTTCTAGAGTGTGGTTTTTATTGGCCGACTATATTTAGGGATGCTAGAACCTTTTGTATGTCTTGTGATCGTTGCCAACGAATGGGTAACATAGGTACCAAGGACCAAATGCCGCAAACCCCTGTCTTTAATGTTGAAATTTTTGATGTTTGGGGCATTGATTTCATGGGCCCTTTTCCTCCATCTTATGGTTTCACTTATATCTTGCTAGCCGTTGATTATGTTTCTAAATGGGTGGAAGCAAAAGCCACCCGTACTAACGATTCTAAGGTGGTTGCAGATTTTGTGAAAACTAACATTTTTGCTAGGTTTGGAATGCCGAGAGTAATCATAAGTGATGGAGGGTCTCACTTTTGCAATCGGACCATTGAGGCGTTGCTAAGAAAGTACCATGTCAACCATAAGGTCTCCACACCTTACCATCCTCAAACAAATGGCCAAGCCGAGGTGTCTAACCGAGAAATCAAACAAATTTTGGAGAAGACCGTTGGACCAACAAGGAGGGATTGGAGCTTACGTTTAGATGATGCACTGTGGGCATATCGTACGGCATACAAAACACCCATTGGGATGTCACCTTTTCGGCTCGTCTATGGTAAGCCATGTCATTTGCCCGTAGAGTTAGAGCACAAGGCACATTGGGCCGTGAAGATTTTCAACATGGACATAGATGCAGCGGGAGTTCATAGGAAGCTCCAATTGAATGAACTTGAGGAGATTCGGAATGAAGCCTATGAGAATGCCCGGATGTACAAAGCCAAGACCAAAGCATTCCATGATAAAATGATTCGAACCAAGACCTTCACAGTTGGGCAGAAAGTGTTACTTTTCAACTCTCGCCTACGTTTGTTTCCTGGTAAGTTGCGTTCTAAATGGATTGGCCCGTTTGTTGTTACTAATGTTTTCCCTCATGGTGCAGTGCAAATCAAAAGTTTAAGGACGCAGCAAGAATTCAAAGTGAATGGGCATCGATTGAAGCCCTATTACGAGATGTTTGAGGAGCATGTCGTGGAGGAGGTACCCCTCCATGCCGTGGAACCTAGTCAAGCTTAAACGGAGGTACCGTCCGGCTGCAAGACGTAAAAGAAAGCGCTTCGTGGGAGGCAACCCATGCATCCGAATAGAGAAGAACTTGGAAACCCCTTTAAGAGACTTATTTTTATTCCTTTCTTTTTCTTTACTGCCTTTACTTTGCTTTCTTTCTCGTATTTGTTTATTTGCTTGCTCTGTTGTGACTTTCTGCTTAAAACATTGAGGACAAAGTTTGATTTAAGTGTGGGGGGGTAAACAATTTGTATTTGCATGAATTTCGTGGGATTTATTCACCTATCACTTAGAATGTTGTTTCTTGCTGTTTTAAGCGTTTTTAGAGTGTTTTATAGTGTCTTGGTATAAAACTTCGAAAATTTGATAAAAAAAAAAAAAAAAAAAAAAAAAAAAAAAAACTCTTCTCTTTGTTGCTATTTCGTTTCTGCCTTGTTAGGTTGTTTAGTTGTTATTGTTTGTTTGTTTATTAATTGTGTGAGTCTATGATTGTAACATTGAGAAAATGTTTGATTTATTGATAGGCACTGCTAAACAAAGAAAGATGGTGCTTCACAAAGGTTGTTTGCTTGAGGCCCCACTACGTGGCTTTACTCTTGAAGCGGAAGGCGTAGGAACAGAAGGCATCGGAGCGGAAGGCGTAGGAACAGAAGGCATCGGAGCGGAAGGCGTAGGAGCAGAAGGCATCGGAGCAGAAGGCATCGAAGATAGAGCATTCCAGGCCTCAATACTTGGCCAAGCGCTGGATGAGCCAGGAAAAAGGTGCCTCTGGAGGAAAGACGAGAACCTTTGACGGTCACTGTGAATCCGACCTTCAGACTCTTGTAGCTCATCAAGCTTCCTCTTCATGCCCGTCGAATAGTTGTTTGCAAGCACGTGCAAACTTCTATTCTCATACTTCAGCTGCTGGATCTCCTGCTTGAGACTTTCCACCTCTGCCATCAATGATTCCACCTGACGGGAGCGGGCAAGCAGGCGTTGGCCCATGTTGGACACAGAACTCGCACACTGAACACTAAGTGCGAGGGACTCTTGAACGGCCAACTCATCGGACCGTCCTGACAGCAGCCTACTATCTTTCGGAGTGAGGAGGTTCCTAGCTACTATTGTAGCTGTTGTGGCGTCCTGCATCACGGAGTCTTCACCTGTGAGAGGACCGTTAGAAGAAAAGAAAGAAGGGCGCCATACGTTACCTTGACGCGGCACGCCCGTATCACTGCTAAGGCTCAATTCCAAGCTAAGGTTCGATGAGTTTGCCATTTTTCAAAAGTGTTCAGAAAGAAGGGGTGGATGGAGTTAATTCTCAAAGGGCCGGAGTCGATTTTTCAAGAATGGGATTTCTTCAGAGTGTATTTGTTGAGGTGATCGATAGCTCCATAAAAAGCCATGGCGACGCGTCCACCGATTCAGAGATCCGGATTTTCCTCCGCAAATTTCGACGACGCATTCGCGGCTTTTCAGAAAACGCGTTCAGCTTTGTCAAAAGATATCTGACAAAGCTGATAGCACGTGGAGGCCATCATCTCATTTACACGTCTTTAGCCGACAAGCGCAAAGTTCGGCGACGCTTTCTCTGCTTTTCAGAAAACGCGTGCAGCTTTGTCAAAAGAGCCGCACCCGTGACTACTTTTGCCATGCAGAAATCGAAGAGCCGTTCGTTCAGAAATCGAAGAGACGTCTGTCGACAAAGGGTAAAAGAGCAGTACCACCACTTTCTATTCAGAAAATCCCTATATTTGTCGACCTTCATCTCTTATGGCAAGGCAGACTTGAAGAAAATGCCCACCAACTCTCTCTCACCTCTGAGGGCGCACTCCCAGCAAAGCCTTTTGAATTACTCAAAATTTTCTTCTTCCCCAAAGATGATACCAGATACTTGGAGTACATATGACCCAGGAGGAAATACATGCGCTGATTCCTTCACCGCTTCTTCAAAAGCAAAGGTATCTCATATCATCAAGGTCAAAAGCAAATGTATCTCATATCATGCTCTTTCCCTGTCCTTTTCTTTGTCCTTGTTTTTACTCGCATGGCAAAGTGAAATAAGCAATCAGCCGGCACTTGGAGTCAGTCTTCCGATCTGGAGCCAACTGCCTGGACTCTATTCCTGATTGCTTACCTAGCGTTGCTCTCGAGTAGTCATCTTCAACGGTTGATACACTTCCAGAGAAGGGACCACTCCTGCACAGATTGAACAAAGAAACAGATAAAAGGGATAAGCTCAGACCTTTGGGGAAGACCAAAAGAATCCTCCAGCCCAGTAGCACAAAGGAAAATCAATGATGGGCGGAAACCAGTTCGAGAGTAAGCCTGTGGATTCATCAAGATCAAGCCTCAATGCAATCAACAAAGAGAAGAGGGAATTTACACTCCATAACCAGATTTGCGTCCCTAAACTCTTCTCTTTGTTAATTACATTCTGCCATGTTTAGTATGTTTAGTTGTTGTTTGTGTGTGTACTTATGTTTTGTGTGAATCTATGCTTAAAACATTGAGGACAATGTTTGATTTAAGTGTGGGGGGGTAACTAATGTTGTTAATGCAAATTCGTGGGATTTTATCACCCATAACTTCAAATGTTGTTCCTTGCTGTTTTAAGGTGTTTTTAAGTTGTTTTAGAGTGTTTTAGTATGTTTTGTTTTATAACTCCGAAAATCACATAAAAATTTGAAGAAAATGTTTTGAAAAGCCTAAAAAGAGTGTTTTGAGTCGTTTTTGTGTGTTTGTGTCTTAGGGTACCTTCCAACGTTATGACGAGGATTTGGTTTGTAATTGCATGACTGTTAAAAAGAATTATAAACATAGAGAAAAGTTTGATTTACTCTTGGTTTATGCTTAGTTATGGTTATAATGTATGACTTCACATGCAATCATAAAAGAAAAATTCGTTTTTGTAACATGCCTGAAGGAAGGAACTCAAACAAATGCTACAACCCTGAGAGACTTGAGCCTATAACGTTCTTTGGAGAGTATTTTCTGTGATTCTTTGTTTTCTAAAGTTGTTGCATGATCTCATTATTCCTTGCTTGGTTACTACTTAGAATGCAATTGTATCATGATACAACTAAATGCTAGAACTTATATCCGTTTCATTCAAAGCATGACATTGAATTGCATAACATATATCAAGATGAAGTTGTGTAGTTGCCACCATAACCAAATAGCCTTACTTCCCATATTTCGTATTTATTGTAAGTTTTAACCCCGTTGAGCCTCGTTTAGCCTTTATTCTTTGTTAACCCACATCAACCCTTACCTAGCCTAGAGTAGGACTTTCCTATACCTTTGTTCTTAAAGGATAGTGAGCATGACTTAATTGAATTCCTTTTTATTAATATGTTGCAGAAAATAAGTGTGGGGGAAGGGATTTTTGTGTGTATGTATGTGCCTAAGTCTTAAAGGAGGCACGGAAAAAAAAAAAAAAAAAAAAAAAAAAAAAAAAAAAAGAAAAGAAAGAAAAAGAGTGAAAATAAGTGAGAATGAACTCACAAGTGTGATTGTTGATGAAAGGGCCCAAAAAGTTTGAATATGGCCCTAAGTTTTGTGACTTCCCCTTGGGTGTTCAAAGTTAACTTCTGCGTTCTAAAGGGAATTCTAAGTGCCTAATTCAATACTTTGCTCACTATTGCTTTAAGAACGTTTGTGTACTCTACCTTTCTTTGTTAAACCATTACCCTTAGCCCCGTTACATCCCTCAACTTCTATCTTGAGTGTTATGTGTTTCAATTTGCGGAGTTTGAAATTGATATGAGCTTATGGAATCACTGGTTCTCATTCTAAGTAGTAGCATTCCATTCATGAGATCATACCTAAACATGCTTATTAACTCCAGAAATTGCTCTCTTTATGATACATATATGTGAGTGTTCGTTTTCATGTTTACATCAATCTTCTCACATATGACTAGATTAGGGTGTGTAGTTAGAAATTCTGAGTGAAAATCGAGTGCATATCTTGTAAGGAATTGAGCAAATTCTCTAAGGCATGTTACTACATTCAAAACATGGTTTTAAATGCTTAATTGTGAACTAGTATATGGTGACTATGATTAAGAATGTACTTAAGTGTGAAGATGACTAAAAATCTGTGAGAATGATGATTTTTATCATGTCATGTGCATTGGAAATCCCTAAGACGGTTGTTGGAAGGTTTAGGTTGTGTTTTACGTGTTTAGTGTCGTTTTGTTTATTTGTTTTTATTCTGTTTTGCTCGAGGACTAGCAAAAGCTAAGTGTGGGGGTATTTGATAGGAGCATATTCATGCGACTTAAATGGCTTGTTCTCGTACATTTACGTTATGTTTCTTTAGTTATTTTAGTTCTTTATGCTTCTTTTGTGTGTTTTCAGGTTCTAAGGGCTTAGGGAGCAAGAAAGTGCATTTTGAGGCCATTTGGAGCATTTTTGGGCATGGATTGGATAGCTTATCCATGGAGCCAAAGTTTGGACGAATTTGAAGGCCTTATTTTCACTTTGGACATAAAACAAAGGGCCTAGCCCATTCTCTCTTATTCTATCCCTTATAGCCATGCAAAGAACCATCCATTCCATCAAAAACAATCCATCAATTCACATGCAAAACCACCATTAACATACATGCACCCAAACAAAGCCAACCTAGCTAACCCTACATGCATTATTTATTAGCATCTTTACAAGACATTATCATTGCATAACATTCCACTTCCACCTCTTTCCAACCTAATTCACATGCATATCAACCCTACATACATTAATTAGTCATTCTTTTCATATTACACTCAAATGCATTCACATGCATTTCAAGAAGCAAAACAACATTGTGCCGTGAGCTTCCCTTGCATTTTCAGCTTTCCTCCTTGCATTCACATGCATAACCAACCTAGTGTCACTCCCATTCATTCCCTTTAATTATTTAGCCATTATCATACATTTATTCTCCCATAAACAACCCAACAATGCCGTGAGTTCCCACTCCCATTTCCAGCTTTCCATAACTTTTCCTAGTTGTTTTATTACATACATTCCCCCTTCATTATTCCAAACACATGCACCCATAATCATTCATCCCCTCCTAGCTGCAATATTCCCTCTTTTGTTCCCCCATTTCACCTATAAATAAGCATCCAACACTCCTCAAAATTCATTCACTCTTCCATACACATTTTCAGTTACAAACACTTCCATTTTCTGTGCAGTTTTTCTCCTTCATTGCAGCCACTATCCAACCACTTCCCATCCCTCCAAAACACTTCACATAATCCCCAAAGCTCACCTTAGACCTTGTGCTACAACAACGAGGAAGAAAAGAGTGCTTAAACGTTCATACAATTCAAGTTTGAGTTGTTGGAATGTTTAAGTGTTTCTTTGATTTCAAAGTTTAAATTTAATTCTCTTTGTTTTGTACGTATGAGAAGGGAAGAGAAGAGTGCCTAAACGTTCATACAATTCACGTTTGAGTTGTTGGAATGTTTAGGTGTTTCTTTGATTTCAAAGTTATGAGGAACTAAACCCCCCTTTAGCTAGGGGGTGATTCGAAACTATGTTTATATTTGCATTTTGAATTGATTACGTTTGGTTGGAATTTCATAAGTTGTGGATTCAATTCGTTTAACTGTTTGATTGATAACTTATTTATGTATGTTCATTGAGATTGCAAGCTTAATTTTCATGCATAAATATGACGCTAGAATATAAGTGAATTTCACCTAATCGTTATGAACTTATATTCACAAGTAGTAGAGGTTGCTTGTAAACAATCTCGTTAAACGAATTCTTGGCATAAGTTTCATGCGTATTCCATAGTAACGAATGCCTCGTCGATGTTTATGATTTCCGTTGAACTTAATGATCTTGGTTAAATGTCTCTATCATGCGTATTCCATAGTTAGGGACTTTGATTAAGAATAATTTGGTTGTAATGCGTATTCCATTCAATCCAACGAATTTAGGGAAATCTGAAAGTTAATCTAAGCGGATCTAATTAACTTGGAGCATTGAGTTTCACAACTTATCGAAAGACCAACTGAGAATCAATTTTGTTTGCAAGTGTAACATGTGTGGAGAAGAACCCCTTGGCTATTCCATCATCCATATTTTCATCACATTCATATTTACATTTTGCCTTTAATTATATTCTGTCTTTTTAATTTAATATCGTCCAAACACAATTCCCCCCCTCTATTTTGTTAAGTTTTAATCATTCGTATGTGTTTTAGTTTTGTATCTTTAAGCTTTTGGAGTCATAAACAATTGCAAATTCGTCTAAATCAAGTTCTAGCTTCTATTTGAGTCAATTTGATTGTTTTAGACAATTTGAGTTTTTCAAAGCCTTTCTGAGTCATAGTAGTCTTGTTAAGAGTATTTTAATTTAGTTTTTATGTTTTTAAGTCAATTTAGAAGGTTTTAGCAAGCCCTCCTAATCCCCGGTCTAGAACGATCCCTCACTTATCCATTCTACTACAATTGTCAAACGAGGGTTTAATTTGAGTGTCAAGTAAATCTCGCATCAAATTTTGGCGCCGTTGCCGGGGATTAGCAACTTTGCTAATCCTTTGTCTTTATTTTTATATTTTTTTTGTTTTTCGTGCATTCTTATTTTAGATTCTTAGTTTGTTTGTTTCCTTGTTTTTTAGGTACTGTGTATGACTCGTCGCTCTCGGCCTATTATAGAGAACATCTCCGACTTTGACGGTGATTTTGAACGCACTTTGAGGAGAACGAGGAGTCAACAAGAGCCACCACAACCTCCACCACAACCTGGGCTTGAAGAAGACGAAGTAGGTGTAGAAGAAAAGCCCACGGATCAGATTTTTGAAGAAGAACAAGCCATGGCAGCAGATAATAGAACCATCAAGGAGCTTTCGGCCTCAGGTTTGGATAATGCATTGCCTCTTTGTATCCAATACCCCACGGCTGCAGAGGGGAAGACTGAGGAATTTGAACTCAAATCCAGTTTGTTACACCATATTCCGAAGTTCCATGGCTTGTCTATGGAAGACCCCAACAAACACTTGAAGGAGTTCGAGGTGGTTTGTTCGAGCATGACCCCCGTCAATGTGGATGGGAGTATATTGAAGATGAAGGCCTTTCCATTTTCACTTATGGACAAGGCCAAAGATTGGCTCTACGAACTAGCCCCGGGAACTGTGACTTCGTGGGAGAGTATGAAGCGTGCTTTCTTGGAGAAATTCTTCCCTACTTCGAGAGTGATTCTCCTACGGAAGAAAATTAGTGGTATTCAACAGAATCATGGTGAGACATTCCCGTCTTATTATGAGCGCTTCAAGGGCCTTGTAGCTTCATGTCCTCAACATCAAATGAAGGAGGAACTTCTCCTTCAATATTTCTATGAGGGCCTCCTTCCTATCGAACGTCAAATGGTTGATGCGTCAGCGGGAGGAGCATTGGTGGACAAAACACCAAGGGATGCCAAGATTCTCATAGCCAACCGAGCGCTCAACGCTCAACAATATGAAGGAGTGGGCCAAAGGGAAGCCCCACGGCAACAAAGTGTAAATGAGGTGAGTGCTATTTCTGAAATTCAATCACAACTTGCTAATCTTACTTCTCTTGTTTCTCAGGTTGTGATTGGTCCAAAAGCACAAGAACACCAAGTTTGTGGCGTATGCTCAATTCAAGGGCATCCATCCGACAAGTGCCCTCAACTAATCGAGAATGGTGGGTGGGAATCTGCCAATGCAATTGGTTTCCAAGGACAAAATCAAAACAACCCATACTCGAACACTTACAATGCCGGATGGAGGGACCATCCAAACTTCAAATGGAGGGAGCCACAACAAGCTGCCCAACAAGGAGGATTTAGGCCAAACCCCCCTGGTTTTTATTCCAAGCCGTATGCACCCCAACAATCCCAACAACCTTTGGCATCATCTCATTCAGGTACGTCTTTGGAAAGTAATCAAGCTATGCAATTACTAACCTCTATTTCGCAGGGGTTGCAAAATCAAAACAACCGAATAGAAAATAACGAGAAGGAGATGATGGATATGAAGAAACAAATAGGGCAGATTTCTGAGTTCCTTGGACAGATTAGAGAGCAAGGAAAGCTTCCTAGCTCAACCACAGTCAATCCAAAGGGAGGATTCGAATCCGCCAAGGCCATCACCCTAAGGGGTGGAAAAGAAGTTGGGACCGAGCCAAACAATCCCAAATCTGCCCAGAAAGTAGATGAAGAGACGACACAACCTGAGGCAGATCACCCTAACTCGGCCAAATCAGGTAATTTAAGTTCAAATTCATGTACTTCACGTCCTAATCTGCCCAATGTACCTTTTCCTCGCAGGTTCATGCAAGAAAAAAAGGAAGAAAGCGAGAAGGACATTCTTGAAACGTTCCGGAAGGTGCAAGTGAACATACCACTTCTCGATGCAATCAAACAGGTTCCAAAGTATGCTAAATTCCTCAAGGACCTATGCAATACAAAGAGAAGAAGGGCAAACAAAGAGGTAGTGAAGGTAAGCGAGAATGTGTCCGCTGTTTTGCAACGTAAACTGCCTACCAAGTGCAAAGACCCCGGTAGTTTCACGATTCCTTGTGTGATTGGACATAATCGTTTTGAACATGCCATGCTTGATTTAGGTGCATCCATAAATGTCATGCCTTATTCTATTTATGCATCTATGAATTTGGGTGAATTAAAACAAGATGGTGTAATTATACAATTGGCTGATCGTTCTAACGCGTATCCAAAAGGAGTTTTGGAGGATGTGCTTGTGCAGGTGAACCATTTAATTTTTCCGGCTGATTTCTACGTCCTAGACATGGAGGATTCAGCCCATTCTACATCTTTGCCGATTCTCCTTGGTAGGCCATTCATGAAGACGGCCCGAACGAAGATTGATGTATACAAAGGCACCTTGACAATGGAATTCGATGGGGAAGTGATTGATTTTAATATTTCTGAAACTATGAGATATCCCGTTGATGACCATTCTTGTTTTTCCATTGATGTTATCGATTCTTTGGCGCAGGTATACCTTGAAGAATTGAACGAGGACGCCCTGGAAACAACCATCACTAAGGCCATAGAGCGCAAAAATGAAGGATTTGGGCCAATGCAAGGCCACGGCAAGGAGGAGGAATTCTTTGCAATGGGTTCTAGTGAAGAAATAATTGAGGTTGTGGCAGACCTTGAGTCATTGCCACAACAATATGGTAAGGTTCCACTCTCACTTTCAAATTCAGTTTCCACTAAGATGCTACCTTCTGTTGTTCAGGCACCATCGCTTGAACTTAAGCCGTTGCCGGACCATTTGAAGTATGTGTTTTTGGGAGAAGGCGAAACATTGCCCGTCATCATTTCATCAAGTCTCACAGCAATGGAGGAGGAGAAGCTTGTGAGGGTGCTGCGAGAGCACAAAATGGCCATAGGGTGGACTTTGGCCGACATTAAAGGAATAAGCCCTACCACATGCATGCACCGTATACTTCTTGAGGAGGGGGCTAAACCAACTCGAGAGGCTCAACGCCGTCTCAACCCTCCAATGATGGAAGTGGTGAAGAAGGAAATAATCAAGCTTTTGGATTGCGGAGTGATCTACCCTATCTCCGATAGCCGTTGGGTCTCTCCAGTTCAAGTCGTTCCCAAGAAGTCCGGAGTAACTGTTATCAAGAATGATGAGAATGAGCTCGTGCCTACACGCATTCAGACTGGATGGCGAGTATGTATCGATTACCGGAAGCTAAATGCCATGACTAGGAAAGATCACTTTCCTTTGCCATTCATCGACCAGATGCTCGAAAGGTTAGCCGGTCATGCTTTTTACTGTTTTCTTGATGGATACTCTGGATATAACCAAATTGTGATAGCCCCGGATGATCAAGAGAAGACCACATTCACATGTCCCTTTGGAACATTTGCCTATCGTCGCATGCCATTTGGCTTATGCAACGCACCGGCCACTTTCCAAAGGTGTATGGTAAGTATATTTTCCGATTTTGTTGAAAAGATCATTGAGGTTTTCATGGATGATTTCAGTGTATTTGGGAGTTCATTTGATAATTGCTTGGATAATTTGACCTTAATTTTGAAACGATGTGTTGAAACTAACCTTGTCTTGAATTGGGAGAAATGTCACTTTATGGTGAAACAAGGTATAGTTTTAGGACATATTGTTTCAGAAAAAGGAATTGAAGTAGATAAATCGAAAATAGACCTTGTACGTCACTTACCCTCTCCTACTTCGGTTAGAGAGGTACGTTCGTTTCTTGGCCATGCAGGGTTCTATAGGCGTTTTATCAAGGACTTCTCCAAGATGTCCAACCCTCTTTGCCGATTGCTTCAAAAAGATGTGCCATTCAAGTTTGATGAAGAGTGTAATTCGGCATTTAACCAACTCAAGGAGAAGCTAGTCTCGGCCCCCATTATTGTACCTCCAGATTGGAGCCTTCCGTTCGAGCTCATGTGCGATGCATCCGACTATGCATTAGGAGCTGTTCTAGGACAAAGAAGAGACAAGCGGCCGCATGTCATATACTATGCCTCTCGGACTCTCAATGATGCCCAATTGAACTACTCCACGACGGAAAAAGAACTTCTAGCTGTGGTTTTTGCTTTAGATAAATTTCGTTCATATTTAATTGGTACTAAAGTAATCGTTTATTCTGATCATGCAGCTTTGAGGTACTTGCTCACGAAAAAGGAAGCAAAGCCGAGGCTTATCCGTTGGATTCTTCTTCTTCAAGAATTTGATATTGAAATCCGGGATAAGAAAGGAAGCGAGAATGTAGTGGCTGACCATTTAAGCCGAATGATCCACGAGGAGCATGAACATGCCGTACCTATCCCTGAAACTTTTCCCGATGAGCAGCTGCTATCCATTGAGGTAAGTGAACCATGGTATGCAGATTTAGTGAATTACTTGGTGACTAAACAAATTCCAAATGAACTAAACAAGCACCAACGTGATAAGCTTAAAAATGATGCACGTTTCTATGTTTGGGATGACCCTTATTTGTGGAAGTATTGCTCAGATCAAATTGTACGTAGATGTGTGCATGATTCTGAATTTCACTCAATTCTAAGCTTTTGTCACACATATGCATGTGGTGGTCATTTTGGCACACAACGCACTGCCCTCAAGGTTCTAGAGTGTGGTTTTTATTGGCCGACTATATTTAGGGATGCTAGAACCTTTTGTATGTCTTGTGATCGTTGCCAACGAATGGGTAACATAGGTACCAAGGACCAAATGCCGCAAACCCCTGTCTTTAATGTTGAAATTTTTGATGTTTGGGGCATTGATTTCATGGGCCCTTTTCCTCCATCTTATGGTTTCACTTATATCTTGCTAGCCGTTGATTATGTTTCTAAATGGGTGGAAGCAAAAGCCACCCGTACTAACGATTCTAAGGTGGTTGCAGATTTTGTGAAAACTAACATTTTTGCTAGGTTTGGAATGCCGAGAGTAATCATAAGTGATGGAGGGTCTCACTTTTGCAATCGGACCATTGAGGCGTTGCTAAGAAAGTACCATGTCAACCATAAGGTCTCCACACCTTACCATCCTCAAACAAATGGCCAAGCCGAGGTGTCTAACCGAGAAATCAAACAAATTTTGGAGAAGACCGTTGGACCAACAAGGAGGGATTGGAGCTTACGTTTAGATGATGCACTGTGGGCATATCGTACGGCATACAAAACACCCATTGGGATGTCACCTTTTCGGCTCGTCTATGGTAAGCCATGTCATTTGCCCGTAGAGTTAGAGCACAAGGCACATTGGGCCGTGAAGATTTTCAACATGGACATAGATGCAGCGGGAGTTCATAGGAAGCTCCAATTGAATGAACTTGAGGAGATTCGGAATGAAGCCTATGAGAATGCCCGGATGTACAAAGCCAAGACCAAAGCATTCCATGATAAAATGATTCGAACCAAGACCTTCACAGTTGGGCAGAAAGTGTTACTTTTCAACTCTCGCCTACGTTTGTTTCCTGGTAAGTTGCGTTCTAAATGGATTGGCCCGTTTGTTGTTACTAATGTTTTCCCTCATGGTGCAGTGCAAATCAAAAGTTTAAGGACGCAGCAAGAATTCAAAGTGAATGGGCATCGATTGAAGCCCTATTACGAGATGTTTGAGGAGCATGTCGTGGAGGAGGTACCCCTCCATGCCGTGGAACCTAGTCAAGCTTAAACGGAGGTACCGTCCGGCTGCAAGACGTAAAAGAAAGCGCTTCGTGGGAGGCAACCCATGCATCCGAATAGAGAAGAACTTGGAAACCCCTTTAAGAGACTTATTTTTATTCCTTTCTTTTTCTTTACTGCCTTTACTTTGCTTTCTTTCTCGTATTTGTTTATTTGCTTGCTCTGTTGTGACTTTCTGCTTAAAACATTGAGGACAAAGTTTGATTTAAGTGTGGGGGGGTAAACAATTTGTATTTGCATGAATTTCGTGGGATTTATTCACCTATCACTTAGAATGTTGTTTCTTGCTGTTTTAAGCGTTTTTAGAGTGTTTTATAGTGTCTTGGTATAAAACTTCGAAAATTTGATAAAAAAAAAAAAAAAAAAAAAAAAAAAAAAAACTCTTCTCTTTGTTGCTATTTCGTTTCTGCCTTGTTAGGTTGTTTAGTTGTTATTGTTTGTTTGTTTATTAATTGTGTGAGTCTATGATTGTAACATTGAGAAAATGTTTGATTTATTGATAGGCACTGCTAAACAAAGAAAGATGGTGCTTCACAAAGGTTGTTTGCTTGAGGCCCCACTACGTGGCTTTACTCTTGAAGCGGAAGGCGTAGGAACAGAAGGCATCGGAGCGGAAGGCGTAGGAACAGAAGGCATCGGAGCGGAAGGCGTAGGAGCAGAAGGCATCGGAGCAGAAGGCATCGAAGATAGAGCATTCCAGGCCTCAATACTTGGCCAAGCGCTGGATGAGCCAGGAAAAAGGTGCCTCTGGAGGAAAGACGAGAACCTTTGACGGTCACTGTGAATCCGACCTTCAGACTCTTGTAGCTCATCAAGCTTCCTCTTCATGCCCGTCGAATAGTTGTTTGCAAGCACGTGCAAACTTCTATTCTCATACTTCAGCTGCTGGATCTCCTGCTTGAGACTTTCCACCTCTGCCATCAATGATTCCACCTGACGGGAGCGGGCAAGCAGGCGTTGGCCCATGTTGGACACAGAACTCGCACACTGAACACTAAGTGCGAGGGACTCTTGAACGGCCAACAATGGAGGGTGGGAGACACTCAATGCCGTGGGATATGGCAACCAATACCAATCACGTGGTGATCCGTTCTCTAATACTTACAATCCCGATTGGCGTGATCATCCGAATTTCAAATGGCGAGACCCCCAACAAGGTCAACAACAAAGCGGATTTAGGCAACAACCCCCGGGTTTTGTATCAAAAGCCGTTGGCACCACCACAAGCCCAAGCACAACCTACCCAAAGCAATGTAGGTAATTCAAGTGATAGTGATAAGATTTTTCAATTACTTGCTACTTTGACGCAGGAAGTCCAAACTCAAAACAAAGAGAGGCAAATCCAAGACAAGAGGGTGGACAACTTGGAGAAGCAAGTGGGACAAATTGCCGAGTTCATGGGGCAATTTCGTGAGCAAGGAAGGTTGCCTAGCTCAACGGTGGTCAATCCGAAAGGTGGATTCGAATCTGCAAAAGCTATGCATTTGCGAAGTGGAAAGCAAGTCGGATCTGACCTCAAACCATCCAAATCAAGTTCCAATGAGGAGAACGAGTTGAGAATTGAAGAGGAGGAGCAAAGGCCACTCACGGCCAAGGTGGAACCAAATGTGCCGCAAGTTCCAAGTGATCCCAAGTCGTCCAATTCATCCAATAAAGGTAAAAACGTGTCAAGTTCGGTTCCTACTAATGATTTTCCTGCAAATGTTCCTTTTCCTAGTAGGTTTAAGCAAACAAAGAAAGAAGAAGCGGAAAAGGACATTTTGGAGACGTTTCGGAAAGTTCAAGTCAATATCCCGCTCCTAGATGCCATAAAGCAAGTGCCCAAATACGCTAAGTTCTTGAAGGAATTGTGCACTACAAGGAAGAGGGCGTCACATAAAGAGGTAGTACGGGTAAGTGAAAACGTTTCCGCTGTTTTACAAAGGAAGTTACCACCAAAATGCAAAGATCCAGGTAGCTTTACAATTCCTTGTATTATTGGTCAAACTAAGTTTGAAAATGCTATGTTAGACTTAGGGGCTTCAATTAACGTCATGCCCTACTCTATTTATGCTTCAATGAACCTTGGTGAATTGAAAAATGATGGTGTGATTATTCAATTGGCCGATAGATCTAATGCCTATCCAAAGGGAGTTTTGGAAGATGTTTTAGTGCAGGTGAATAACTTGATATTCCCGGCGGATTTTTGATGCGAAAATAGTTAAGCACACAAATTAAACCCTCCTTTCGTCAAATTGTAGTATATGTATAAGTAGGGATCGTTCTAGACCGGGGATTAGGAGGGATTGTTAACCACTTGGATTTGACTTAAAAACGTAAAATAACAATATGAAACACTATACTAGACTCAAAGAATGCAAAACTAAACTTTAAAACACTAAGACAAACCAAAAGACTCAAAACAACACAAACACACTCAAATCTGCCTAAAAACCACTTTCTGGGCAGATTTGAGCACAAACACAAATTTGGACGAAATTAAGTAATAACTTGACTCAAGAACGTAAAAACACAATATAAAACACTAAACTAACTCAAAGAATGTAAAACTAAACACTTAAAACATTAAAACAAACCAAAAGACTCAAACATCACCCAAAACACTCAAAACTGCCTTAAAATCACTTTCTGGGCAGTTTTGAGCACTTTGGTGAATTTGGACGAAATTGGGAAATAAAATTGAATCAAAACACTTTAAAACATAAACTAAACAAATTCTAAACACTAAAGAACAAGAAAGTAAAGGGGGGTTTTAAATTGACGAGAATTGAAATAACAAAACAAGTTAATAAACTAAACAGATTGTAAAACGAATTTGATGGAATGGAATGAATGGATGATAGAATGGCTAAGGGGTTCATCTCCATACATGTTATACTTGCATAATAAAATGATTTTCAATTGCATTTCAATAAACCATGAAACTCAACACCCCGGGTTAACCGTGATGCACTAATTAACCTTCAAATCTTCCTAACGTTATTGAATTGGATGGGTTAGCGCATACAACAATTCAAAACATTCCCCACAAGTCCTCAACATGAATGCATAGAAGAGATACAAGCAAGAATCATTACGCTCTATGAAAATTATAAGTGTTGACGAGGCATTCGTTACTATGGATTGCATGAAACTTATGCCAAGAATTCATTTAACGCGATTGTTTATAAGCAACCTCCACTACTTGTGAATATAAGTTCATAACGATTAGGTGAAACTCACTTATATTCTAGCGTCATATTCATGCATGAAAATTAAGTGTGCACTCTCAATGAACATACATAAATAAGTTATCAATCAAACAGTTAAACGAATTGAATCCACAACTTATGAAACGCAATTAGAAGTATTCAAATCAAAATGCAAGCATAAACATATATTCGAATCACCCCCTAACCAAAGGGGGGTTTAGTTCCTCATGGTACAAAACAAAGAGAATCAAAGAAACACCTAAACATTCCAACAACTCAAACTTGAATTGTATGAACGTTTAGGCACTCTTCTCTTCCATTCCTCATTCGTACAAAACAAAGAGTATTGAATTTAAACATTGAAATCAAATTGAAGGATGGTGTTTGGATTGTAAGGGAGTGGTGCCTCAAGGCCACGGCACCAAGGGCAGTTTGTGATGGTCTACATTCTGAAAATGGAAGGGTTTGTGTTGTGGTATGTACAATGGATGAATTTCTGAAATGGAGGAGTGAATGAGAATGAATGCAATGGATACTTATTTATAGGTGAAATGGGGGGAACATGACAGCTAGGAGGGAATGTGGCTGCATGTTTGAATGATTAAAGGATGCATGTGGGTTGGAATTGCATGTGCAATGAATATGTGGCTGCATGTGCAAGGGGACAATCTGAAAATGCATGTGAAAGCATGTGTTGGCTGCAATGATGAAATGGATGGGAGTGCATGTGGCTTAATTAATTAAAGGGAGTGCATGTGCAATGTTTTAAAGGATGGAATGCATGTGAATATGATGGAAATCTGATATGGTGATGGGAGATGCATGTGGCTGATTTATGCATGTGATTAAAGGGAGTGCATGTTTGAATGATTAAAGGGGGAAGTGCATGTGGGTTGGAAATATAAAAGGGGAATGCATGTGGCTGCAATGGATTAGGAATCCTTCAATTTCGTCCATCCTCTTGGCTCCAAGCATATGATATCCATTCCAATCTCTAATTTGCTCCAAAATGCTCCAAAATGCATCTTTTTGCTTCCTTAGCCATATGAACCTAAAAACACACGAAAATGGCTTAAACTACTAAAACAACTATGAATTAACAATATAAATGCACGAAAACAAGCTAAGTAAGTCGCCTAAATATGCTCCTATCAATTTTTATGTGCTTGAAATGGACGATTCGGTTCATTCTCCACCCTTGCCACTCCTACTTGGAAGACCGTTCATGAAAACAGCCCAAACAAAGATTGATGTTGAGAAGGAGCACTAACAATGGAGTTTGGTGGTGATATAATTAAATTCAATGTTTATGACTCTATTAAGAATCCTAATGATAGTCATTCTTGTTTTGTCATACATGTGCATAAGGATATAGGGCCGAAAGGATCCACACTTATCAAGAAGGATGTATCAAGAACCACCATTGGAGAAGAACTTGGAGTGATTGCCCTACAACCACCCAACATGGCCGAAAGTAGCCATGGTGACATTGTTGATAGGGCTGCCGATTTTGAGCCTTCACCACAATATGTTTGTAAGTCATCAATCCCAATTTCAATTCCCATTTCAACTAATAGGTTGTTACCTTCTTTGGTGCAGGTGACCAATCGATTTAAAGGTGGTGGGAGCGTCTACATGAACTATAGGAACCAAAATACCACCATTAGGAAGGATCACTATCCCCTCCCATTCATAGAGCCATATTACGAAAGTGTTGAAGGGCAAGTCGTGGATGACATACCCTTGGAAGCCGTGGGCCCTAGTAAGGAGTGAATGAGGTATTCGTCCGGCTGTACGACGTTAAAGCAAGCGCTTCTTGGGAGGCAACCCATGCATTCAACAAAGGAAGACCGAGAAAGCACCCCAATTCCAGATTTGCGTTCCTAAACTCTTCTCTTTGTTGTTGATTTTGTTTCTGCCATGTTAGGTTGTTAGATGTTGTTTTGTTTGTTTGTTTGTTATTTGTGTGAGTCTATGCTTGAAACATTGAGGACAATGTTTGATTTAAGTGTGGGGGGGGGGGGGGGGGGGGGGTAACCAAAGTGTTTTGATGCAAATTCGTAGGGTTTTGTCACCCATAATTTCAAATGTTGTTTCTTGCTGTTTTTAAGTGTTTTTAAGCCGTTTTAGAGTGTTTTAGTATTTGTGTTCTAAAAATCCGAAAATCCTAGAAAACATTGAAAAAAAATGTTTTGAAAACCCTAAAAGAGTTGTTTTTAAGTTGTTTTTGTGTGTTTGTTTGTGTCTTAGGGTACCTTCCAACACAATGATGAGGATTCGGTTTGTAATTGCATGACTGTTAAAGAGAATGAGTAACATGGATGAAAGTTTGATTTACTCTTTGTTTATGCTTGGTTGTGGTTATAACTTATGACTTCACATGTAATCAAAAAGAAAAAAAAAAAAAAAATCAGTTTTTGTAACATGCTTGAAGGAAGGAACTCAAACTAATGCTACAACCTTGTGAGACTTGAGCCTAAACGTTTATTTGGAGAGTTAATAATCTGTGCATTGTTGTTTTCTAAAAGTCGTTGCATGATCTCATTATTCTTTGCTTGGTTACTACTTAGAAGGCGTTTCATCATTTAGTTCCAAATACTAGAACTCATGCCAATTTCATTCAAAACATGTTATTGAATTGCATAACACATATTCAAGATGAAGTTAGTAGTAACCACCATAGCCAAATTGCCATATTTCCCTATTTCATTTGTTTGTAGGATTTAACCCAGTTGAGCCTTGTGTAGCCTACTTTCTTTGTTAACCCACAATTATCCTCACCTAGCCTAGAGTAGGACCACCCATACCTTTGTTCTTGAAGCATAGTCAAAGCATAACTCAAAGATGAATTCCTTTTGATCATTGCATTGCAGAAAACAAGTGTGGGGGAAGGATTCTTGATATATGGGTGTGCCAAAGTCTTGAATGAGGCACGGCAAAGAAAAGAAAAAAAAAAGAGAGAAAGAAAAGAAAAAAAGAAAATTCGTGGAAAATAAGAAGAAAAAAAAGAAAAAGTTGTGAAAAGTATGAAAAGGAGTTGAAAGAGCATAAAATGAGCTCTAAGTTGTTGGTTATTGAAGGAAGGGTCCAAAACGTTGCATTTGACCCTAAGTATGCACGTGTATTCCCCTTTGTGTTTAAAGTTATTTTCTGCACTCTAAAGTGAATTCTAAGTATCAAGTTCATTGCTTTGCTTACTATTGTTTAAAGAACGTTTGTTTTATCCTTTACCTTTCTTTGTTAGCCAATACCCCTAGCCCTGTTACAACTCTTGACTTTAATCTTGAGTGTTATGTGTCTCAATTTGTGGAGTCTAAAATTGGTACGAGCATATGGTGTCACTGGTTCTCGCATCTAAGTAGTAGCGTTCCATTCATGAGATCATATCTAAACATGTTATTAACTCCGGAAAGTGCTTCTTTGTCATACATATATGTGAGCATTCGTTTTCATATTTACATCTATCTTCTCACATATAACTAGTATAGGGTGTGTAGTCAGAAAATCTGTGTGAAAATTGAGTGCATATCTAGTAAGGAATTGAGGAAATTCTCTAAGGCATGTTACTACATTCAAAATCATGTTGTAATTGGTTATTTGTGAACTAATGAGTAGTGACCATGATTAAGTAAATGCTTAAGCGTAAAGATGGCTAAAATCTGTGGGAATGATGATTTTTAACATGTCATGTGCATTGGAAATCCCTGAGGCGATTGTTGGAAGGTGTAGGTTGCGTTTTACTCGTTTTACTTCGTTATTTACTTTGTTTCATTTTGTTTTGCTCGAGGACTAGCAAAAGCTAAGTGTGGGGGAATTTGATAGGAGCATATTTACGCACCTTAGTTTAGCTTGTTTTTGTGCATTTATAGTGTTTTTCCTTAGTAAAGTAGTCTTTTAAGCTAGTTCTATGTGTTTTCAGGTTTTAAGGGCAAAGTATGCAAAAGGATGCATTTTGGAGCCTTTTGGAGCAAATTAGAGCTTGGAATGGACATCATATGCTTGGAGCCAAGAGGATGGACGAAATTGAAGACTTGAAGATGATGATTCCTACTTGAGCAAGGTTTCCTAGTTGAAGTAGGAAAGTCCCTGATGGAAAATGGGTTTCCTAGTTGAATTAGGATTCCTAGTTAAAATGGGTTTCCTAGTTGAATTAGGATTCCTAGAAGAATGAAGATTCCTACTCAAATAAGGTTTCCTACTTGATGAAGGAAAGTCAAAATCCAAATGGTCTCAAGTGAAGCAACAAAGAAGCTTTCCAAGTCCAAGAAGGAGAAGAATTCCAAGATGAAGAAGGATTAGCTTTCCTAATCCTAATGCACAAGGTTTTCAGCCACAAAGAGGAGTCCTAAACACTTTAGGACACCTTATCCTAATCCTATAGGGATGCCATGCACTTTACCTTATCTTGGAGGGTTTCTAGAAGCCTTAGATGCCCTATCCTATCTTTGCCGTGGGTTTTATCCAAATCCCCTTAGTTTTTAGGCTTTCTAGAAGCCCTAACATTATCCCTACAAAGGTGCTGCACCCTTATCTCTTTTTCCCTACAAATTTGGCCCTTAAAACATGATTCTAGGAACCTTATCTTATCTCCTACAAAAGTGGCGCCCCAAATCCTTCTAGAAAGCTGATTTCCTTGCCTTGCAAGGCATTCTAGAAGCCTTATCACCTTATCTCCTTACCTGCCGCACCTAGGAAGCATTATCCCTTTCTATTTCTGATTTCTAAGCCTATTTCCTTGTGGATTTGGGTTATTCAAGTCCATATCTGATTACCCTAGGGTTTTAAGTGCCTATATATACTCATATTAACCCCTAGATCAGATCACCACCTCTCATACACATTCATTAATTCCAGAAATTCGTCCAAACCTCTCCACACCCTTGCCGCAGCCACCAAACACCTTTCTCCTTAGTTTTAAGCTTTGCCGCACCATCCCCTTCCCCTAAACACTACTACATCCCTCCATAACCATGCATCCATGCACCTAAGGCCCTAAACCTGCCCTTAGACCTTGTGCCGCAACAAAGAGGAGGAGAAGAGGGCTTGGAAGTTCATGCAATTCAAGTTCGAGTGGCTGGAATATTTAGGTGTTTCCTCTCCTTTGATTTCAATGTTTAAATTTATTTCTCTTTGTCTTGTGCGTATGAGGAACTAAACCCCCCCTTGGCTAGGGGGGGATTCGAAACCATGAACATACTTGCTATATGAATTGATTACTTCTAATTGCGTTTCATAAGTTGTGAATTCAATTTACTTATCTATGTGAATTACAATGATTTGTGTGTGTTGGTTGAGAGTGCACGCTTAATTATCATGCATAAATTGGATGCTAGGATATAAGGAAATTTCACCTAATCGTTATGGAATTATATTCACAAGTAGTAAAGGTTGATGATCTCAATCGCGTTAAGTAAATTCTTGGCATAAGTTTCATGCAATCATAGTAACAAGTGCTTCGTCAATGCTTATGGTTTTCATAGAACTTAATGATTCTTGCTTGTATCTCTATTATACAATCATGTAGGGGACTTGTGGGGAATGTTTTGGGTTGTCGTATGCAATCATCCAATTCAATAACGTTAGGAAAATCTGAAGGTTAATTTAAGCGAACCTAATTAACTTGGGGCGTTGAGAGAATTCATGGGTTATTGAAAAGCAATTGGAAATCGTTTTATATGCAAGTATAACATGTGTGGAGATGAACCCCTTAGCTAGCTTCCCATCCATTCAATTCCATCAAATTCGTTTTTACAATCTGTTCTAATTTAAAAAGTTTGTTTTGTTTTTAAATTCGTCCAAAACCAATCCCCCTTTACTTTGTTGAGTTATAGTAGTTAGAATTCACTTTAGTTTGTGTTTTTAAGTGTCTTAGGTCAAAGTAAAACCAATTTTCGTCCAAAGTTGTGTCTAGTGTTCAAAACTGCCCAGATTGTGTTTTTAAGGCAGTTTTGACTGTTTTGGTGCTGTTTTGAGTCTTTTGGTTTGTTTTGGTGTTTTAAAGTTTAGTTTTGCATTCTTTGAGTCTAGTATAGTGTTTTAAACTTGTTTTTACATATTTGAGTCAGTTTCCAAGTGATTAACAATCCCTCCTAATCCCCGGTCCAGAACGATCCCTACTTACATTCTTCACTACAATTGATAAAAAGAGGGTTTAATTTGTGTGCGTATAAATCTCGCATCAGGAATGTGGCTGCATGTTTGAATGATTAAAGGATGCATGTGGGTTGGAATTGCATGTGCAATGAATATGTGGCTGCATGTGCAAGGGGACAATCTGAAAATGCATGTGAAAGCATGTGTTGGCTGCAATGATGAAATGGATGGGAGTGCATGTGGCTTAATTAATTAAAGGGAGTGCATGTGATTGCAAAATGTGAATGATTATGAGTGTATGTGAGTGAATTAAAGGATGGAATGCATGTTAAATGAATGAAATGCAATCTGAAATGGGATAGCATGTGGGTGGAAATGCATGTGGGTGAATGTGTGGCTGCATGGATTAAAGAATGGGAGTGCATGTGTTGAATGATTAAAGTGCATGTGCAATGTTTTAAAGGATGGAATGATGGAGGAACAAGTGCATGTGAATGCATGGTGATAGCATGTGCACGGTTTTGATTGGAATGATGGCAGATTGTGTGGGTGAGTGATTAGGTTGGAAATGCATGTGCAATGGATAAAGGAAAGGTTTAAATGTCCTAGAACTAAAGGGAACAAAGTTTCAACACTTTGGTCTTCAATTTCGTCCAACATTTTGGCGCCAAGCATAAGCTATCCATCCTTAGCCCAAAAGTGCTCCAAAAGTCTCCAAAATGCATCTTTTTGCTCCTTTAGCCCTTTGGACCTACAAACACACGAAAATAGCTTAAAGGACTAAAATAACTAAAGAAACATAACGTAAATGCACGAGAACAAGCCATTTAAGTCGCATGAATATGCTCCTATCACCTCGTAGTGGGGCTTCACGTAAACAACCTTTGTGAAGCTCCATCTTTCTCCATGTTTAGTATTTTTTTTTTTTTTTTTTTTTTTTGTGTAATCAAATCGGAGATCAATGGACAACTTTATTTTATTCAGTGTATTGGGTTGCCTCCCAAGTAGCGCTTTCTTTTACGTCTTGCAGCCAGACGAAACCTTCATTTCTTACTTAGAGCCCACAGCATGCAATGGGATCTCCTCCATAACATGATCCTTCATTTCTATGCCATTTGTAATGACCGTTTCAAGTGCATCGCCATGTATTTGATCAATGTGTGCCTGCGCCAAAGAATCAAGAATATCAATAGAGAAACATGAGTGATCATCATTAGGAAATCTCATAGTTTCAGAAATATTAAAATCAATCACTTCCCCATCGAATTCCATTGTTAAAGTGCCTTTAAACACGTCTATCTTAGTTCGGGCCGTCTTCATGAATGGCCTCCCAAGAAGAATCGGCAAGGATGGAGCATGGGTGGTTTCCTCCATTTCAAGGACATAGAAATCCGCCGGGAATATCAAATTATTTACCTGCACTAAGACATCTTCCAATACGCCCTTTGGATAGGCATTAGATCTATCGGCCAACTGAATAATCACACCATCATTTTTCAATTCACCAAGGTTCATTGAGGCATAAATAGAGTATGGCATGACGTTAATTGAAGCTCCTAAGTCTAACATAGCATGTTCGAACTTAGTTTGGCCAATAATACAAGGGATTGTAAAGCTACCTGGATCTTTGCACTTTGGTGGTAACTTTCTTTGTAAAATAGCGGAAACGTTCTCACTTACCCTTACCACCTCCTTGTTTGAAATCCTCTTCCTCGTTGTGCAAAGCTCTTTTAAGAACTTGGCATACTTAGGGACTTGCTTGATTGCATCAAGGAGCGGAATGTTGACTTGAACTTTCCTAAAGGTTTCCAGAATGTCCTTTTCACTCTCCTCCTTCTTTGATTGCCTAAACCTGCTAGGAAAGGGCACGTTTAGTGGAATAGAACTTGACAAAGTCGAATTTGGACTTACCTTAGGCGTGTTGGACAGTTTTGGCACAATAGGGGGCTACGGCAAAGTTTCTTTCACCCTTGCCGTGGCCTTCTTTGCTTGTTCCTCCTCTTCTTGTAGCAACATGTCCTCTTCTTGACTTGTTTTGGACGGCCTTGGGGTGGTTCCGACCTCCTTACCACTTCTCAACATGATTGCATTGGCAGATTCGAACCCTCCCTTTGGATTGACAATTGTTGAGCTAGGGAGCTTGCCTTGGTCTCGGAATTGTCCTACAAACTCTGCAATTTGCCCAATTTGTTTCTCCAAGTGATCCACCCTTTTGTCTTGGTTTTGCATGGCTTTGGTTTGATTCTCTTGCCCCTGAGACAAATTGGTAAGTGATAGGAGCATATTCATGCGACTTAAATGGCTTGTTCTCGTGCATTTACGTTATGTTTCTTTAGTTATTTTAGTCCTTTATGCTTCTTTTGTGTGTTTTCAGGTTCTAAGGGCAAAGTATGCAAAATGATGCCTTTTGGAGCCTTTTGGAGCAAATTAGAGATTGGAATGGATATCATATGCTTGGAGCCAAGAGGATGGACGAAATTGAAGGATTCCTCCTCCATTGCAGCCACATGCACATTCAATCATTCACACCAAAACCTTGCACATGCTTTCCCATTTCATTATTCATTCACCTTGCAGCCACTCCACATGCATTTCTAGCTTTTCCTTTGCATTCCCCCTTTAATCAACACATGCATCCACTCACCAAGAAATCATTCACTCCACATGCATTTCTAGCTTTTCCTTTGCATTCCCCCTTTAATCAACACATGCATCCACTCACCAAGAAATCATTCATTCCACATGCACCCAAAACACCACCAGAAATCATCATTGCCATTGTTCTTCCATCATTGCACCACAATGCAGCCACATGCACTTGTTCCTCTAACATTTCAGCCACTTGCACTCCCATTCTCTCCCAAAACCGTTCACATGCCTTCTCCTTGCATTTCCAGCCATTCCACATGCTATTTCAGCCACATGCACTCAGAATCATTCAACCAACATGTGCACATGCAACCTAGCTGTCATGTTCCCCCCATTTCACCTATAAATACTCATTCATTCACACTCATTCATACACAATTCATTTCACAACAGAAATTGGTCCCTTGGGGCCGTGCCCTTCACAAAGTCCATCGATTCCATTCATAAATCCTTCCACAATTCAGAATGTAGACATCAAAACTCTTTTGTGCCGTGCCCTCCCTTAGAATCCAAACACCATCCTTCCATATTCCACCACTCCTCTTCCATTCCTCCACCACTCCCCAAACCATTCACACCATCAAACTATCCCTAGATCTTGTGCTACAACGAAGAGGAAGAGAAGAGTGCCTAAACGTTCATACAATTCAAGTTTGAGTTGTTGGAATGTTTAGGTGTTTCTTTGATTTCAATGTTTAATTTCAAATGCTCTTTGTTTTGTACGAATGAGGAAAGGAAGATAAGAGGGCCTAAACGTTCATACAATTCAAGTTTGAGTTGTTGGAATGTTTAGGTGTTTCTTTGATTCTCTTTGTTTTGTACCATGAGGAACTAAACCCCCCTTGGTTAGGGGGTGATTCGAATATATGTTTATGCTTGCATTTTGATTTGAATACTTCTAATTGCGTTTCATAAGTTGTGGATTCAATTTGTTTAACCGTTTGATTGATAACTTATTTATGTATGTTTATTGAGAATGCGCGCTTAATTTTCATGCATGAATATGACGCTAGAATATAAGTGAGTTTCACCTAATAGTTACGAACTTATATTCGCAAGTAGTGGAGGTTGCTTATAAACAATCGCGTTAAACAAATTCTTGGCATAAGTTTCATGCAATCCATAGTAACGAATGCCTCGTCAACACTTATAATTTTCATAGAGCGTAATGATTCTTGCTTGTATCTCTTCTATGCATTCATGTTGAGGACTTGTGGGGAATGTTTTGAATTGTTGTATGCGCTAACCCATCCAATTCAATAACGTTAGGAAGATTTGAAGGTTAATTAGTGCATCACGGTTAACCCGGGGTGTTGAGTTTCATGGTTTATTGATATGCAATTGGAAATCATTTTATTATGCAAGTATAACATGTATGGAGATGAACCCCTTAGCCATTCTATCATCCATTCATTCCATTCCATTTTCTTGTTCTTTAGTGTTTAGAATTTGTTTAGTTTATGTTTTAAAGTGTTCTGATTCAATTTTATTTCCCAATTTCGTCCAAATTCACCAAAGTGCTCAAAACTGCCCAGAAAGTGATTTTAAGGCAGTTTTGAGTGTTTTGGGTGATGTTTGAGTCTTTTGGTTTGTTTTAATGTTTTAAGTGTTTAGTTTTACATTCTTTGAGTTAGTTTAGTGTTTTATATTGTGTTTTTACGTTCTTGAGTCAAGTTATTACTTAATTTCGTCCAAATTTGTGTTTGTGCTCAAATCTGCCCAGAAAGTGGTTTTTAGGCAGATTTGAGTGTGTTTGTGTTGTTTTGAGTCTTTTGGTTTGTCTTAGGTGTTTAAAGTTTAGTTTTGCATTCTTTGAGTCTAGTATAGTGTTTCATATTGTTATTTTACGTTTTTGAGTCAAATCCAAGTGGTTAACAATCCCTCCTAATCCCCGGTTAAGAACGATCCCTACTTATACTTATACTACAATTGACAAAAAGAGGGTTTAATTTGTGTGCGTATAAATCTTGCATCAGTAAGTAACTTAAGAAGTGTTTCATTGTCCAACGACGTACCTTGATTGTTTTGGGCAGGTTGTGCTTGGTTTGAATTGGGGCCGAATGGCTTGGTGTAGAACCCAGGGGGTTGCTGCCAAAAGCCTCCTTGTTGGTAAGGTTGTTGAGGCTCCCTCCACTTGAAGTTTGGATGGTCTCTCCAACCCGGATTGTATGTATTAGAATATGGATCATTCCTCGGTTGATTTTGGCTTGGAAATCCAATGGCGTTTGCTCTCTCCCACCCACCATTCTCAATCAATTGAGGGCATTTTTCTGAAGGATGACCTTGAATAGAACATACGCCACATACAATTGGACTTTGGAGCTTCATTCCTTCGGCCATCTGAGACACAAGAGAAGTAAGATTAGTTACTTGAGTTTGAAGGTCGGATTGAGAACTTACCTCATTCACTTGTTGCCGTGGGGGGTCCCTTTGCCCAAGTCCTTCATATTGTTGTGCATTTAGAGCACGGTTTGCAATTAGGGTCTTGGCTGCCATAGGTGTTTTGTCCACCAATGCACCTCCCGCCGAAGCATCGAGCATTTGCCTTTCAATGGGAAGAAGGCCCTCATAGAAGTATTGAAGGAGAAGCTCCTCCTTCATTTGATGTTGAGGACATGATGCAACAAGGGCTTTAAAACGCTCGTAGTATGCCGGAAAAGATTTTCCTTGACTTTGTTGGATTCCGCTAATTTTCTTCCTCAAGAGAATGACTTTTGAAGTAGGGAAGAACTTCTCCAAGAACGCTCTCTTCATGCTCTCCCAAGAAGTAACGGTCCCGGGTGCCAATTCATAAAGCCAATCCTTAGCCTTTTCCACAAGAGAGAATGGAAAAGCCTTTATCATCAGAATGTTCCCATCAACATTTATGGGTGTCATGCTCGAACAAACAACCTCGAACTCCTTGAGATGCTTGTTGGGATCTTCCATGGAAAGCCCATGGTATTTCGGAATATGGTGCAACAAGCTTGACTTCAACTCGAATTCATCGGTTTTGCCTTGGGCAGCCGCGGGGTATTGAATGTAAGGAGGGGCTGCATTGGCTAAACCCGAGGCAGAAAGCTCTTTAATGGTTCGATTGTCCACGGCCATGGTTGGTACTTCCTCTTTAACCCAATCCGTGGCTTCCTCTTCTACTTCAGGTTCGGGACTAGGAGGATTAGACTCTTGCAATTTCTTGTTCCTTCTCAAAGTCCTCTGAAATCACCGTCAAAGTCGGAGATATGCTCACGAACAGGTTGTGAGCTACGGGTCATAAACTAGTACCTACACACAAAAGTAAACAAGATAAGTAACCAACTTAATAGACTTGGCACAAGTAAGAAAACAAGTTGCCACACACGGCACAAAAACAAAACACATACACACGGTGCAAAAAAGAATTAAAACAAAACAGAAACTAAACAATTTAAATAAAACTCAAGACAAGGGATTAGCAACTTTGCCAATCCCCGACAACGGCGCCAGGTGTATGGAGGTTGGGATGGAGGTATGGAAGTAGGGGAATGATGGATGAGTGGTTGCAAGGTCACGGCAAAGGGTGGATGAATGAGTGTATGAATGTTGTGTGAAGGGGTGGTGGTGGTTAAATGGCACGGCAAAGGAGTTTATGTAGGCTAGTTTGGTACACTTAGTGAAGGAAAAGGATTGCCTAATCCCATTGGAAAAAGGTTAACTCAAGGCAGAAATCAAGTGGGATTTGGAATAGGAATTTCGGCTAGGATTTAGGGATTCTAGAAGGGAAGGTGCGGCACACATGTAGGGATAGGATTAGGTGTTCTAGAAACTGTGTTTAAGGCAGATTTTCTAATCCTAAAGGGCCTAGGACATGTGATATAAGAGTAGGAGAGGGATTGTGATTCCTAAACCTACAAGGAATGGTGATTTGCGGCATTGGTATGGATAAGTCTTCTAGAAACTGAAATAGGTGTTTAAATGTGTAATTGATTCTCCCTAAGTAGCTAGGTTTAGGTCCCAATTTGATTTGGATAGGATAGAATAGGATAATGTTAGAGATAGGATAGGATAAGGTTTCTAGGATAGGATAAGATAAGGTTGGATAAGGTTCCTTGTTTCTTGCTTCTTCCTTATCTTCATTGTATTAGGACTTCTTCCACCAGATTTGTAGCCTTTCCTAGCTCTTCTAGTCTTCAATTTTGTCCATCCTCTTTGCGCCATTGTTAAGCTATCCAATCCATGCCCAAAAATGCTCCAAATAGCCTCAAAATGCACTTTCTTGCTCCTTTTGCCATTAGGACCTAAAAACACACGAAAATAGCTTAAACTACTAAAACAACTATGAATTAACAACATAAATGCACGAAAACAAGCTAAGTAAGTTGCCTAAATATGCTCCTATCAGTACACCTAAGAACGCCCCAATCTGCAAGCATGAAACGTTCAAGGCCTCCTTCCTCTCCTAATTGCTGCGGCACAAGGGGTTATTGTGAGTTTTAGGGGTTATGGATGATGTAGAATGATGGATTTAGGGTTGGGATGGATGTAGGGGACGGCAAGGGTTGGTTTTGGGCAGAAAATATGGAGAATGGTGAAGTATGGATGTCTTAAAAGGATGGGATGAATTTCTGGCGTGAATGGTGAATGAATGCCTTCCTCGTGGCTGCAACAAGGAGGTTTATTAATAGGATTTCAGGAATTAAAACCCTAGGTTATTTAGGTAATCAGAATTTAAGTCAAAAGCTTTTAGAAATAGGAAAGAACCATCTCCCTTGCACGGCAAGGAAGAGGAAAGGTCAAGGGAGGTGCACGGCAAGGCTTGCATAGGAAATAAGTAAGTGTTTAATTCCCCAAATCAATTCTAAGAATCAGGAATTAAGTTAAATCCCTTTAGAATAGGTAATTGAAATCAGGAATTAGGGGAAAAGGGCTAAGTCTTGAGGCAAAGGGAGGAAAAGAAGGGGAAAGTGCAAAACTTGCAGATTTTGAGTGAAAGGGAATGTATAGGTGCGGCTAAGACTTTTAAGAAAGGGATTGTGACATAATCTTGCAGATTTTGGGAGAGAAAAGGAAGGTAAGGTGCGGCATAATTTAGGACATGTCTAGGGCTTCTAGACCATGTGATTTAGGCAACCAACATTATTTGGAAACTTCAAAAATGGACACCTTCACAAATGGAAACTCCCAATAATGGAAACTGGTTTCCAATTCTTGATTCCTCCTTCTTCCTTCGATTCTAGGCTCACTTGGTCTTCAATTTCGTCCAACACTTTGGCTCCAAGCATAAGCTATCCATCTTTAGCCCAAAAGTGCTCCAAAAGACTCCAAAATGCACTTCTTTGCTCCTTTAGCCCTTAGAACCTGAAAACATACGAAAATGGCTTAAAAAACTTAAAGAACTAAGAAATAACAACGTAAATGCACAAGAACAAGCCAACTAAGTCGCCTAAATATGCTCCTATCAGCACACTCTCCAACCGGTTTGAATGCGTGTGGGCACAAGTTCATTCTCTTCATTCTTCACCATCGTGACTCCGGACTTCTTAGGAACTACTTGGACCGGTGAAACCCAACAACTATCCGAGATAGGATAGATGACGCCACAATCAAGTAGTTTGATGATTTCCTTCTTCACGACTTCCATCATTGGTGGGTTGAGTCGGCGTTGTGCTTCCCTTGATCGTTTGGCTCCTTCTTCCATAAGAATTCGGTGCATGCATATGGTTGGGCTTATGCCCTTGATATCGGCCAAAGTCCACCCAATGGCCGTCTTGTGCTCTTTGAGAACCCTCACCAATTTCTCCTCTTCTTGTGCCGTGAGTGATGATGCCACAATGACGGGCAATGTGTCTTGCTCGCCCAAGAACACATACTTCAAGTGATTTGGCAAGGGTTTAAGCTCAAGGGTAGGTGGTTGTTCTATAGAAGGAAGCAACTTGTTAGTGGAAATTGGAATGGACATTGGACCAGGGGACTTACCATTGAGCCGTGGCAAGGACTCTAGGGCAGCCACGGTCTCAATCACTTTATCATCAAAGGCCACGGCATGGTAGTGCAAGTGTGTGTCGTGGGGTGCTTTGGTGGCAGCCACTTGATCCATCACTTCTATGCCATTCGTAAGGACCGTTTCAAGTGCATGTTCATGTAATTGATCAAGGTGTGCCTGCGCCAAAGAATCAAGAATATCAATCAAGAAACATGAGTGATCATCATTAGGAAATCTCATGGTTTCAGAAATATTAAAATCAATCACTTGCCCATCAAATTCCATTGTTAGAGTGCCTTTAAGTACGTCGATCTTAGTTCGGGCCGTCTTCATGAATGGCCTCCCAAGAAGAAGCGGCAAGGATGGAGCATGGGTGGTTTCTTCCATCTCAAGAACGTAGAAATCTGCCGGGAAGATCAAATTATTCACCTACACTAAGACATCTTCCAATACGCCATTTGGATAGGCATTAGATCTATCGGCCAACTGAATAATCATACCATCATTTTTCAATTCACCAAGGTTCATGGATGCATAAGTAGAGTATGGCATGACGTTAATTGAAGCTCCTAAGTCTAACAATTCATGTTCGAATTTAGTTTGGCCAATAATACAAGGAATTGTAAAGCTACCTAGATCTTTGCACTTTGGTGGTAACTTTCTTTGTAAAACAGCAGAAACGTTTTCACTTACCCTCACTACCTCTTTATTTGAAGCCCTCTTCCTTGTAGTGCATAATTCCTTCAAGAACTTGGCGTATTTGGGCACTTGCTTTATGGCATCTAAGAGCGGGATATTAACTTGAACTTTCCTAAACGTCTCAAGAATGTCTTTCTCATGCTCCTCCTTCTTTGTTTGCAAAAATCTGTAAGGAAAAGGAACATTGGGTGGAATGAGGTTAGAATTAATCGAATTTGAACCCAACTTACCTTTGGTGGCCGAATGGGATGCATTGGATGCATTAGGGTCCTTAAGTGCCTGCGGCAAGGGTGTATCTACCCTTGTCGTGGGCTTGCTTGCCTCCTCCTCTTCATGTTGCAGCTTCTCCTCTTCATTAGGACTTGTTTTGGGTGGTATGGATGTAGTGCCAACTTCTTTTCCACTCCTCAAGGTGATTGCTTTGGCTGATTCGAACCCTCCCTTTAGATCGACAATGGTTAAGCTTGGGAGCTTGCCTTGGTCTCGGAATTACCCTACAAACTCCGCAATCTGCCCAATTTGCTTCTCCAAGTGGTCCACCCTTTTGTCTTGGTTTTGCAATGCTTTGCTTTGATTTTCTTGCCCCTGAGACAAATTGGTAAGTAACTTAAGAAGTGTAGCATTATCTAAAGACGTACCTTGATTGTTTTGGTTAGATTGGGGTTGGATTGGATCAGTGTCGTAGGGTTTGGTGTAAAACCCCAGGGGTTGTTGCCTAAAGCCTCCTTGTTGTTGAGGTTGTTGAGGCTCCCTCCACTTGAAGTTTGGATGGCCTCTCCAACCTGGATTGTATGTGTTGGAATATGGATCATTCCTTGGCTGATTTTGGCTTGGAAATCCAATGGCATTTGCACTCTCCCATCCTCCATTCTCAATCAATTGAGGGCACTTTTCCGAAGGGTGTCCTTGGATAGAACATACGCCACATACAATTTGTCCTTGTATCTTCATTCCTTCGGCCATCTGAGACACAATAGAAGTAAGATTAGCTAATTGAGTTTGAATGTCGGATTGAGAACTTACCTCATGCACTTGTTGCCGTTGGGGGTCCCTTTGCCCAATTCCTTCATATTGTTGTGCATTGAAAGCCCGGTTCGTGATAGGAGCATATTCATGCGACTTAAATGGCTTGTTCTCGTACATTTACGTTATGTTTCTTTAGTTAGTTTAGTCCTTTATGCTTCTTTTGTGTGTTTTCAGGATAATAAGACGTGTTTGACGAAAGGATGCATTGTGGAGTGTTTTGGAGCACTATTGGGCTAAGGATTGATAGCTTATGCTTGGAGCCCAAGTGTTGGATGAAATTGAAGGCCTTGTAAGCACTTGAGGACATAAAACAATGGCCCTAACCCAATTACATTCACCTTGCCTTGGGCTTAACACAAACACCATTCCTTGCCATGCAAGGGGGAGCAATTTGGGTCCATTTCATGTACTTAAACCCTAGCCCAATCCACAATCACTTCAAAGCCATGCAAAACCTTTCAACACCCTTTAATCATTCCCCTTTAAGTTATGATTTTATTTCCTAACCCTACATGCATTATTTATTAGCATCTTCACATGCATTCACACACACTTCACACCTCTTTAATCCACATGCATTCATCATCATTCACTCTAGTTTTAATTCACATGCAAACACATGCATTTCCAACACCAAACACACCTTGCCATGTATCCCATTCCATTTTCCAGCTTTTCTCCTTCTCTTTGCAACCTAATTCACATGCATTCCATCCTTTAATTCACCCACATGCCCCTTTAAATCATTCAATCACACCATCACACATTCATCCTCCAACATTGCACATGCACTTTGCCTTTCATCATTGCACAACAATCATAAGAGCCACATGCACTCTTAAACAATCAACAACATATTCTCCCATTCCCCCTATAAAAACCCATGCATTCATTGAGAAATTCATTCACTCCCCACTCCATCTCTCCATTTCTCACACCACAACTAACACAAACACTTCCCCTTAGAATCCAAACACCACTCCTCTTCCATTTCCACCACTCCTCTACCATTTCCATAATCCCCCAAACCTCACCTTAGACCTTGTGCTACAACAACGAGGAAGATAAGAGGGCCTAAACATTCATACAATTCAAGTTTGAGTTGTTGGAATGTTTAGGTGTTTCTTTGATTTCAAAGTTTAAATTCAATTCTTTTTGTTTTGTACGTATGAGGAATGGAAGAGAAGAGTGCCTAAACGTTCATACAATTCAAGTTTGAGTTGTTGGAATGTTTAGGTGTTTCTTTGATTTCAAAGTTATGAGGAACTAAACCCCCTTTAGCTAGGGGGTAATTCGAAATAAATGTTTATGCTTGCATTTTGATTTGATTACTTCTAATTGCGTTTCATAAGTTGTGAATTCAATTTGTTTAACCGTTTGATTGATAACTTATTTATGTATGTTTATTGAGAGTGCACGCTTAATTTTCATGCATGAATATGACGCTAGAATATAAGTGAGTTTCACCTAATCGTTATGAACTTATATTCACAAGTAGTGGAGGTTGCTTATAAACAATCGCGTTAAATGAATTCTTGGCACGAGTTTCATGCAATCATAGTAACGAATGCCTCGTCAACACTTATAATCTTCATAGAGCGTAATGATTCTTGCTTGTATCTCTATTATGCAATCATGTAGGGGACTTGTGGGGAATGTTTTGGGTTGTCGTATGCAATCATCCAATTCAATAACGTTAGGAAGATTTGAAGGTTAATTTAAGCGGACCTAATTAACCCGGGGTGATGAGTTTCATAATTTATTGAAATGTAATTGGAAATCTTTTTATTATGCAAGTGTAACATATGTGGAGATGACCCCCTTAGCTAGCATTCATCCATTCTATTTCATCAATTTCATATTTACATTCTATTTTAATTTGTTCATTTAATTTAATTTCGTATAAACTTAAATCCCCCTTTTACTTTAATGTCACTTTAGTTAGAAATCATTTTAGTTTGTGTTTTTAAAAGCATTTTGAGTCTTTGGTTTGTCTTAGTGTTTTAAAGATTAGTTTTGCATTCTTTGAGTCTAGTATAGTGTTTTATATTGTGTTTTTACGTTTTTGAGTCAAATCCAAGTGATTAACAATCCCTCCTAATCCCCGGTCCAGAACGATCCCTACTTATACTTATACTACAATTGACAAAAAGAGGGTTAATTTGTGTGCGTATAAATCACGCATCAAATTTTGGCGCCGTTGCCGGGGATTAGAAAATTTGCTAATCCCTTGGATTGTTTGTTTCTGTTATGTATTTTAGATTTAGTTTTTTTTATTTGTGTTTTGTTTGTTGAATTCAAGTACTAGATGGCACTTGATAACGCTTATCTTTTGTCACAGCTCATGGAAAGGTCCCAAATGCAAAGAGTTGATATATTTGATCTTCAATCAAGGAATAACGTGTTTTCCAATACTTACAGTTCAGATTGGAGTGATCATTCAAACTCTACGTGGTGGGAACCTCAACATGTTCAACAAGAAGGATATTGGCAGCCATACGAGGAGTTCTATTCAAGACCTATGCACCCACCACAAACTCATATTCAATATGCCCAACCAAATTTAAGTTCGTCAATAGATTATAATCAAAAGATTGATGAATTAATTTGTTTGGTGCAGGGCTTACAAAATCAAGACAATGAGGCTCAACAAGAAGGATATTGGCAGCCGTATGAGGAGTTCTATTCAACGCCTATGCAACCTCCACAACCTGCCCAAAGTAATGTAGGTAATTCAAATGATAATGATACGATTTTTCAATTACTTACTACTCTGGAAAAGCAAATTGGGCAGATAGCGGAGTTCGAAGGACAATTTTGCGACCAAGGCGAACTCCCTAGCTCAACCATTGCAAATCAGAAGGGAGAATTTGAAACTGCCAAGGATATCATGTTGAGAAGTGACAAGGAGGTTGGAACGGACTCTCAACCATTAAAATCAAATCACAAGGAGGAGGAATACACCCAACCCACGGAAAGGGTGGAAACACCTTTACCGGAGGCACCTATTGCTCCTATGCCATCTAATACAGGTATGGTTGTTCCAAATTTCATTAATTTTAACCCCGTTCCAACAAGTATCCCTATTCCTTGTAGATTCATGACTTCCAAGGAAGAAGAAGGTGAAAAAGACATCTTGGAAGCCCTTCCAAAGGTGACAAGTAGGGAATGTCATGAATTCATCAAAGAGGATATACTTGAGACAACAATGCCCAAAGAAGTTGAATTTGATGACGTTGGACAAGTCATAACCATCACATGCAATCTGGCCAAGTCCAATATCCCTGAAACTTTCAAAGGAGTGGTGTTTGTCATTGAGTTCTTATCGGACAAAACAAGTAAGTTTTTAATTCCAAATTCCATTAGATTTTATACTAACTTGCTATTTTTTTTGAATCAGGCACCTACACTAGAATTCAAACCAATGCCGGTTCACTTCAAGTATCACCTTCCATTCAAGGACCAATTCCATGCCGTTTGATTTTATTTATGTTAATAAAAAAAAAAAAAAAAAAGATACTAAACATGGAGAAAGGTGGAGCTTCACAAAGGTTGTTTGCGTGAAGCCCCACTACGAGGCGCAGAAGCGGAAGGCGCAGAAGCGGGAGGCATAGAAGCGGGAGGCATCGGAGCGGAAGCCATCGGAGCGGGAGGCATCGGAGCTAGAGCATTCCAGGCCTCAATACTTGGCCAAGCGCTGGATGACCCAGGAAAAAGGTGCCTCTGGAGATAAGACGCAAGCCTTTGACGGTCATTGTGAATTCGACCCTCAGATTCTTGCAGCTCATCAAGCTTCCTCTTCATGCCCGCCGAATAGTTATTTGCAAGCACATGCAAACTTCTATTCTCGTACTTAAGCTGTTTGATTTCCTGCTTAAGACTTTCCACCTCTGCCATCAACGATTCCACTTGGCGGGACCGAGCAAGCAGGCGTAGGCCCATGTTGGACACAGAGCTCGCACACTGAACACTAAGTGCGAGGGACTCTTGAACGGCCAACTCATCGGACCGTCCTGACAGCAGCCTACTATCTTTTGGAGTTAGGAGGTTCCTAGCTACTATTGTAGCTGTTGTGGCGTCCTGCATCACAGAGTCTTCACCTGAAAGAGGACCGTTAGAAGATAAAAAAGAAGGGCGCCATACATTACCTTGACGGGGCGCAACCGGATCGCTGCTGAGACTCAAATCTAAGCTAAGGTTCGATGAGTTTGCCATTTTCTTTCAAAAGTGTTCAAAGAGAAGGGGTGGATGGAGTTAAATTTCGAAGGGCCGGAGACGATTATCAAGAATGGGAGATCTTCAGAGTGTGGTTGTGGCGGTGATCGATACCTCAATAAGAAGCCAAGGCGACGCGTCCACCGATTCAAAAAGCCGGAATTTCCGGCGTAATTTAGGCGACGTTTTCTCGGCTTTTCAGAAGACGCACGTGGAGGCCATCATCGCAACTACACCTCTTTAGCCGACAAGCGCAAAGTTCGGCGACGCTTTCTCTGCTTTTCGGAAGACGCGTGCAGCTTTGTCAAAAGGAGCCGCATCTGCACTACCACGTGTCGTTCAGAAAGCGAAGGGGCGTCGTTCAGAAATCGAAGGGATGCCTGCTCAGAAATCGAAGAGGCGTATTCAAAGATCGAAGAGGCGCCACTATTTCAAAAAGTCGGAATTGCGGGATCAAAACGTTTGTCGACAAGGGTAAAAAGTACCACCACTTGATATTATCTCTATATATGTCGACCTTCGTCTTTTATGGCAGGGCAAACCTGAAGAAAATGCCCAACTCTCCCTCACCTCTGAGGGCGCACTCCCAGCAAAGCCTTTCGAAATACTAAATTCTTTCTTCTTCCCCAAAGATGATACCAGATGCCTGGAGTACAGATGACCCAGGAGGAAACAGCACAACAAATACATGTGCTGATTCATTCACCGCTTCTTCAAAAGCAAAGGTATCTCATATCATCAAGGTCAAAAGCAAAAGTATCTCATATCATGCTCTTTCCCTGTCTTTTTCTTTGTCCTTGTTCTTACTCGCATGGCAAAGTAAAAGAAGCAATCAGCCGGCACTTGGAGTCAGTCTTCCGATCTGGAGCCAACTGCCTGGAATCTATTCCTGATTGCTTACCTAGCGTTGCTCTCGAGTAGTCATCTTCAACGGTTGATACACTTCCAGAGAAGGGACCACTTCTGCAAAGGGGAGCGAGTAAGGCAAGTGAAAATGATACATTGAAGCATGTGGAGACAAACTTAGGCTGAGTTATCCTCCAACCCTTTTCAATATGAATTGGAAAGATTGAACAAAGAAACAGACCAAAGGAGTAAGCTCAGACCTTCGGAGGAGACCAAAAGAACCATCCTGCTGCCCAGTTCAAGAAGTAGCACAAAGGAAAATCAACGATGGGCGGAAACCAGTTCAAGAGTAAGCCTGTGGAATCACAAAGATCAAAGCCTCAATGCAATTACCAAGGAGAAGATGGAATTTACACTCTATAACCAGATTTGCGTCTCTAAACTCTTCTCTTTGTTAATTACATTATGCCATGTTTAGTATGTTTAAGTGCTTTTTGTGTGTTTACTTATGTTTTGTGTGAATCTATGCTTAAAACATTGAGGACAATGTTTGATTTAAGTGTGGGGGGGGTAACTAATGCTGTTAATGCAAATTCGTGGGATTTTATCACCCATAACTTCAAATGTTGTTCCTTGCTGTTTTAAGGTGTTTTTAAATTATTTTAGAGTGTTTTAGTGTGTTTTGTTTTATAACTCCGAAAATCACATAAAAATTTGAAAAAAATGTTTTGAAAAGCCTAAAAAGAGTGTTTTGAGTCATTTTTGTGTGTTTGTGTCTTAGGGTACCTTCCAACACAATGATAAGGATTTGGTTTGTAATTGCATGACGGTTAAAAAGAGTTATAAACATAGAGAAAAGTTTGATTTACTCTTGGTATATGCTTGGTTATGGTTATAATGTATAACTTCACATGCAATCATAAAAGAAAAATTCGTTTTTGTAACATGCTTGAAGGAAGGAACTCGAACAAATGCTACAACCCTGTGAGACTCGAGCCATTACGTTCTTTGGAGAGTTATATCTGTGATTCTTTGTTTTCTAAAGTTGTTGCATGATCTCATTATCCTTGCTTGGTTGCTACTTAGAATGCAATTGTATCATGATAGAACTAAATGCTAGAACTTATATCCGTTTCATTCAAAGCATGACATTGAATTGCATAACATATATCAAGATGAAGTTGTGTAGTTGCCACCATAGCCAAATAGCCTTACTTCCCATTTTTCGTACTTGTTGTAAGTCTGAACCCCGTTGAGCCTCGTTTAACCTATTTTCTTTGCTAACCACATCAACCCTTACCTAGCCTAGAGTAGGACTTTCCTATACCCTTGTTCTTAAAGTATAGTGAGCATGACTTAAATGAATTCCTTTTGAGTTACATTATGCAAGGAAATAAGTGTGGGGGAGTAAAAGTTTGTTCTTACGTTTATATGTATGTTTTGAGATTCAAAAGAAAAAGAAGAAGAAAAGAAAAAGAAAAAAAAAAGAGGAGTGAAAATAAGTAAGAATGAACTCACGAGCGTTGATGGTTGAAGAAAGGGTCCAAAAAAGTTGAATATGGCCCTAAGTTTTGTGTAATTCCCCCTTGGGTGATCAAAGTTGACTTCTGCATTCTAAAGGGAATTCTAAGTGCCTAATTCAATACTTTGCTCACTATTGCTTAAAGAACGTTTGTTATCCTTACCTTTCATTTTTAGCCAATTACCCCAAGCCCCATTACAACCCGTGACTTCAATCTTGAGTGTTATGTGTTTCAATTTGTGGAGTTTGAACTTGGTATGAGCATATGGTGTCACTGGTTCTCGCATCTAAGTAGGAGCATTCCATTCATGAGATCATATCTAAACATGCTTATTAACTCCAGAAATTGCTCTCTTTATGATACATATATGTGAGTGTTCGTTTTCATATTTACATCAATCTTCTCACATGTAACTAGATTAGGGTGTGTAGTCAGAAAATCTGAGTGAAAATTGAGTACATATCTTGTAAGGAATTGAGCAAATTCTCTAAAGGCATGTTACTACATTCAAAATATAGTTTTAAATGCTTAATTGTGAATTAGTATGTGGTGACTATGATTAAGTATGTACTTAAGTGTAAAGATAACCAAAATCTGTGGGAATAATGATTTTTAACATGTCATGTGCATTGGAAATCCCTGAGGCAACGTTGGAAGGTTTAAGATTGTGTTTGGTTTGTTTCGTTTCGTTTTATTTTGTTTTTCTGTTTTGCTCGAGGACTAGCAAAAGCTAAGTGTGGGGGTATTTGATAGGAGCATATTCATGCGACTTAAATGGCTTGTTCTCGTACATTTACGTTATGTTTCTTTAGTTAGTTTAGTCCTTTATGCTTCTTTTGTGTGTTTTCAGGATAATAAGACGTGTTTGACGAAAGGATGCATTGTGGAGTGTTTTGGAGCACTATTGGGCTAAGGATTGATAGCTTATGCTTGGAGCCCAAGTGTTGGATGAAATTGAAGGCCTTGTAAGCACTTGAGGACATAAAACAATGGCCCTAACCCAATTACATTCACCTTGCCTTGGGCTTAACACAAACACCATTCCTTGCCATGCAAGGGGGAGCAATTTGGGTCCATTTCATGTACTTAAACCCTAGCCCAATCCACAATCACTTCAAAGCCATGCAAAACCTTTCAACACCCTTTAATCATTCCCCTTTAAGTTATGATTTTATTTCCTAACCCTACATGCATTATTTATTAGCATCTTCACATGCATTCACACACACTTCACACCTCTTTAATCCACATGCATTCATCATCATTCACTCTAGTTTTAATTCACATGCAAACACATGCATTTCCAACACCAAACACACCTTGCCATGTATCCCATTCCATTTTCCAGCTTTTCTCCTTCTCTTTGCAACCTAATTCACATGCATTCCATCCTTTAATTCACCCACATGCCCCTTTAAATCATTCAATCACACCATCACACATTCATCCTCCAACATTGCACATGCACTTTGCCTTTCATCATTGCACAACAATCATAAGAGCCACATGCACTCTTAAACAATCAACAACATATTCTCCCATTCCCCCTATAAAAACCCATGCATTCATTGAGAAATTCATTCACTCCCCACTCCATCTCTCCATTTCTCACACCACAACTAACACAAACACTTCCCCTTAGAATCCAAACACCACTCCTCTTCCATTTCCACCACTCCTCTACCATTTCCATAATCCCCCAAACCTCACCTTAGACCTTGTGCTACAACAACGAGGAAGATAAGAGGGCCTAAACATTCATACAATTCAAGTTTGAGTTGTTGGAATGTTTAGGTGTTTCTTTGATTTCAAAGTTTAAATTCAATTCTTTTTGTTTTGTACGTATGAGGAATGGAAGAGAAGAGTGCCTAAACGTTCATACAATTCAAGTTTGAGTTGTTGGAATGTTTAGGTGTTTCTTTGATTTCAAAGTTATGAGGAACTAAACCCCCTTTAGCTAGGGGGTAATTCGAAATAAATGTTTATGCTTGCATTTTGATTTGATTACTTCTAATTGCGTTTCATAAGTTGTGAATTCAATTTGTTTAACCGTTTGATTGATAACTTATTTATGTATGTTTATTGAGAGTGCACGCTTAATTTTCATGCATGAATATGACGCTAGAATATAAGTGAGTTTCACCTAATCGTTATGAACTTATATTCACAAGTAGTGGAGGTTGCTTATAAACAATCGCGTTAAATGAATTCTTGGCACGAGTTTCATGCAATCATAGTAACGAATGCCTCGTCAACACTTATAATCTTCATAGAGCGTAATGATTCTTGCTTGTATCTCTATTATGCAATCATGTAGGGGACTTGTGGGGAATGTTTTGGGTTGTCGTATGCAATCATCCAATTCAATAACGTTAGGAAGATTTGAAGGTTAATTTAAGCGGACCTAATTAACCCGGGGTGATGAGTTTCATAATTTATTGAAATGTAATTGGAAATCTTTTTATTATGCAAGTGTAACATATGTGGAGATGACCCCCTTAGCTAGCATTCATCCATTCTATTTCATCAATTTCATATTTACATTCTATTTTAATTTGTTCATTTAATTTAATTTCGTATAAACTTAAATCCCCCTTTTACTTTAATGTCAATTTAGTTAGAAATCATTTTAGTTTGTGTTTTTAAAAGCATTTTGAGTCTTTGGTTTGTCTTAGTGTTTTAAAGATTAGTTTTGCATTCTTTGAGTCTAGTATAGTGTTTTATATTGTGTTTTTACGTTTTTGAGTCAAATCCAAGTGATTAACAATCCCTCCTAATCCCCGGTCCAGAACGATCCCTACTTATACTTATACTACAATTGACAAAAAGAGGGTTAATTTGTGTGCGTATAAATCACGCATCAGTTCGCAATTAGGTTCTTGGCTGCCACGGGAGTTTTGTCCACCAACGCACATCCCGTCGAGGCATCGAGCATTTGCCTTTCAATGGGAAGAAGACCTTCATAGAAGTATTGAAGTAGAAGCTCCTCCTTCATTTGATGTTGAGGACATGATGCAACAAGGGCTTTAAAACGCTCATAGTACATCGGAAAAGACTCCCCTTGACTTTGTTGGATTCCGCTAATTTTCTTCCTCAAGAGAATGACTCTTGAAGTAGGAAAGAACTTCTCAAGAAACGCCCTCTTCATGCTCTCCCAAGAAGTGACCGTTCCGGGTGCTAGTTCGCATAACCAATCATTGTCCTTCTCCAATAATGAGAATGGAAATTCCTTCATCTTCAAAATACTACTATCAACATTAATTGGAGTCATGTGATATGAAAATTAACTTGACACACAAATTAAACCCTATGGATGACAATTGTAGTATATGAGCAAATAGGGATCGTTCTAGACCGGGGATTAACTAGGGATGCTAACCAATGTGAAATTGACTTAAAAACGTAAAAACAATATTTAGAACACTAAACTAGACTTAATGAATGCAAACCTAAAATTTAAAATACTCAAACAAACTAAAAGACTCAAACATCACCCAAAACACTCAAAACTGCCTTAAAAACACTTTCTGGGCAGTTTTGAACACTTTGGTGAATTTGGACGAATTTGTGTAACAAATTGAATCAAAACACTTATAAACACAAACTAAGACACTTTCTAACTAAGTTGGACACTAAAGTAAAGGGGGATTAAGGTTTTGACGAAATTAAATTAAATGCACAGATTCTAATTAAGGGCAGATTGTAAAAACGAAATTGATGAAATAGAATGATGAGAAACTAGTTAGAGGGTTCCTTATCCACACATGAACATATGCATATAATTTGATTCCCAGTTATGACTTCAACAAACGATGAATGACAATGCTCCAAGTTAATTAGGTCCGCTTAAATTAACTTTCAGATTTCCCTAGATTCATTGGATTGAATGGAATACGCATTACAACCAAATTATTCCTAATCAAAGTCCCTAACTATGGAATACGCATGATAGAGACATTCAACAAGGATCATTAAGTTCAACGGAAATCATAAACATCTACTAGGCATTCATAACTATGGAATACGCATGTTAATCCAGCCTAGGGTTACTAAACACAATCGTGACTAGCGATTTTTACTACTCATGAATATAAGTTCATAACGATTAGGTGAAATTCCCTTATATCCTAGCATCAAGTTTAGGCATGCAAATTAAGTGTCGACCCTCAACCCACATACATAAACAAGTTCTTAATCAAAACAGAAAAGTAAACCACATCTAAAGTTCATGAATTCATAACTGGAGTAAATCAAATCATAACCAACATATGTCCATGGCTTCAAACTTTCCCCTAACTAATTAGGGGTTTAGCCACTCATGATTACAACAAACTTAGAGAGTAATAACAAAGTAAACATTGAAAACAAGAACGAAGAACACCTAAAAATCCCAACAACTCAATCTTGAATTGTATGAACGTTTAGGCCTCTTCTCCTCTAGTTGCTGCAACACAAGGGGTTTTGGTGAGTTTTGGGGGTTATGGATGATGTAGAATGATGTGTTTAGGGTAGGGATGGATGTAGGGGAAGGCAAGGAGTGTTTTTGGGCAGAAAATATGAAGAATGGTGAAGTATGGCAGTGTTAGAGAGAGGGAATGAATTTCTGGCGTGAATGAATGTGTATGAGAGATGATTTTCTGAATATGGAAGTGTGTGTGAATTGTGGCTGCAATGGATGCTTATTTATAGGTGAAGAAGAGGGAATATGACAGCTAGGAACTTGGTGGAAAGCTGAAAATGCATGTGCAATGTTTTGGGAGAAAATGGGAGTGCATGTGGCTGCAATGGATTAAAGGGTGAATGCAATCTGAAATGGGAGAGCATGTGGGTGAAATAATGAAGGAATAAGTGCATGTGGCTGAATTGGTGGTGCAAAGTGAATGAATAATGAAATGGGAAAGCATGTGCAAGGTTGTGGTGTGAATGATTGAATGTGCATGTGGCTGATTTATGAAGAGTGAATGCATGTGGCTGCAAGGTGTGAATGATTATGGGTGCATGTGGCTGCAATGGATTAGGAATCCTTCAATTTCGTCCATTCCATTTGCTCCAAACATAAGCTATCCATTCCAAGTCCAATTTTGCTCCAAAATGCTCCAAAATGCATCTTTTTGCTTCCTTAGCCATATGAACCTAAAAACACACGAAAATGGCTTAAACTACTAAAACAACTATGAATTAACAATATAAATGCACGAAAACAAGCTAAGTAAGTCGCCTAAATATGCTCCTATCAAATTCCCCCACACTTAGCTTTTGCTAGTCCTCGAGCAAAACAAAACAAAAGAAACCAAAAACAAAACAAAACACAATCTAAACCTTCCAACATGTATCTCAGGGATTTCAAACGAACATGACACAATATAGAACATCATTCCCACAACATTTAGCTTTCTTTACACAAACACTTAATCATAGTTACCATTCACTAGTTCACATTTAATCAATTAAAACATCATTTTGAATGTAGTAACATGCCTTAGAGAATTCCCTCAATTCCTTACTAGAATGCACTCAATTTTCACACAGATTTTCTAACTCCACACCCTACACTAGGTATATGTGAGGAGATTGATGTAAATATGAATTCTAACACTCACATATGTTATATCAAAGAAAGCATTTTCTGGATTTACGACAATGACATGAATATGATCTCATGAATGGAATGCTACTACTTAGAACGAGAACCAGTGATTCCATATGCTCATACCAAATTCAAACTCCACATATTGAATACATAACATCAAGATAGAAGTTGAGGGTTGTAACGGGGCTAAGGGTAATGGCTAACAAGGAAAAGCAAAGGACAAACAAAGGTTCTTAAAGCAATAGGAAGCAAAGTAATGAAATTGACACTTAAACTCACTTTTAATGGCAGAAATCAACTTTTAAACACAAGGGAAGATTCATGCACAATTAGGGTCAAATCCACTCTTTTGGACCCTTCCTTCAATAACCAATACTTGTGAGATCATTCTCACTTATTTTTCAACTCTCTTTTTTTTTCTTTTCAACACTTTTCTAATTTCTTTTTATTTTTCAACTCTTTTTTTTTTTTTTTTTTTTTTTTTTTTTTTTCTTTATTTCATTCTTTGGCCGTGCCCTATTATCTTCCCCCACACTTATTTTCTGCAATATATTGATCAAAAGGAGTTCATTCTAAGTCATGCTTCACTATCCTTTAAGAACAAGGGTATGGAAAGTTCTAATCTAAGCTAGGTGAGGATAATGTGGTTAACAAAGAAAATAAGCTTGAAAATGCTCAAAAGGGGTAATCCTACAATACATGTGAAAAGGGATAGGCTTTTTGGCTTTGGCTTGACGTAAACTTCATCTTATTGTATGTTATGCAATCAATATCATGCTTTGAATGAATTGGGCATGAGTTCTAGTATTTGGAACTATAATGAAATGCATTCCAAGTAGCAACCAAGCAAAGAATGATGAGATCATGCAACGACTTTAGAAAACAAGAAATCACAGATTTATACTCTCCAAAGAACGTTATAGGCTCAAGTCTCACAAGGATGTAGCTTTAGTTTAAGTTCCTTCGTTCAAGCATGTTACAAAAACAGATTTTCTCTTTGTAATTACATGTGAATTCATAAGCTATAACCATAACCAAGCATAAACCAAAGCATAAATCAACTTCCAGCCATGTTTACAACATTCTATAATAGTCATGTAATTTAAAACCAAATCCTCATCATTGTGTTGGAAGGTACCCTAAAACACAAAAATGACTCAAAAACGACTCTTTTTGGTATTTTTCAAACTTTTTCGAATTTTTCTAAGGTTTTCTGTTATATGACACTAAAACACATCAAAACACACTAAAAACACTTTAAAACGGTGAGAAACAACATGTGAAGTGATAGGTGATAAAATCCCACGAATTTCATGCAAAAACAGCTTGTTTACCCCCCCACACTTAAACCAAACATTGTCCTCAATGTTTCAAACTTAGATTAACACAAAAACAATCAACTAACACAACTAGCAAACATAACACAAATGGCAAAGTAATAGCAATAAAGAGATAGGTTAGGGACGCAAATCTGGGTTTGGAGTGAAAGTTCGTTCTTCTCGTGTTTCAACACATGGGTTGCCTCCCAAGAAGCGCTTGCTTTAACGTCTTCCAGCCGGACGGTACCTCCGTTTAAGCTTGACTAGGTTCCACGGCATGGAGGGGTACCTCCTCCACGACATGCTCCTCAAACGTCTCGTAATAGGGCTTCAATCGATGCCCATTCACTTTGAATTCTTGCTGCGTCCTTGAACTTTTGATTTGCACTGCACCATGAGGGAAAACATTAGTGACAATAAAAGGACCAACCCATTTGGAACGCAACTTACCCGGAAACAACCGAAGGCGAGAATTGAACAACAACACTTTCTGCCCAATAGAGAACGTCTTGGCACGAATCATCTTGTCATGGAATGCCTTCGTTTTCTCCTTGTAAATCCGGGCATTCTCATATGCTTCATTTCGGATTTCATCAAGCTCACACAATTGAAGCTTCCTATGTAAACCTGCGGCATCAAGGTCCATATTGAACGTTTTGACGGCCCAATGTGCACGATGCTCTAGTTCGACGGGAAGATGGCATGGCTTCCCATAGATGAGCCGAAAAGGTGACATCCCAATGGGAGTTTTGTAGGCAGTGCGATACGCCCACAATGCATCGTTTAAGCGCAAACTCCAATCCTTCCTTGTAGGCCCCACGGTCTTCTCAAGAATTTGCTTGATTTCCCTATTCGAAACCTCAGCTTGCCCACTCGTTTGAGGATGATAAGGTGTGGCCACCTTATGCGTGACATTGTATTTCTTGAGCAACGCCTCGATGGTTCGATTACAAAAATGGGAACCTCCATCACTGATTAGCACTCGTGGCATTCCAAACCTTGCAAAAATGTTAGTTTTCACAAAATCTGCAACCACTTGAGAATCATTAGTTCGGGTGGCTTTTGCTTCCACCCATTTCGACACATAGTCCACAGCAAGCAATATATAAAGAAACCCATGTGACGAAGGAAAGGGACCCATAAAATCAATACCCCAAACATCAAAGATTTCAACACTAAAAATGGGGGTTTGCGGCATTTGTTGTTTAGGACCAATATTGCCCGTTCTTTGGCATCTATCACAAGACAAGCAAAATGTTCTAGCATCCCTAAAGATGGTAGGCCAATAGAAACCACATTCTAACACCTTAAGTGCTGTTCTTTGAGTGCCAAAGTGTCCCCCACAAGCATAAGTGTGACAAAAGGTTAGAATAGCATTAAACTCAGAATCGTGCACACACCTACGTATAACTTGGTCAGGGCAATATTTCCATAAATACGGGTCATCCCACACATAAAATCGTGCCTCTTTCTTTAATTTATCACATTGGTGTTTAAGTAATTCACTAGGAACATGTTTAGACACCAAATAATTCACCAAATCAGCATACCACGGTTCACTTACCTTGACGGACATCAGTTGCTCATCTGGGAATGTCTCTATGATAGGCACGGCATCCTCCTCATGCACCATACGGCTCAAGTGGTCAGCCACCACGTTTTCACTTCCCTTCTTGTCCCGGATTTCGATATCGAACTCTTGGAGAAGAAGCATCCAACGAATGAGTCGTGGTTTGGCCTCCTTCTTGGTGAACAAATACTTCAATGCTGCATGGTCAGTATAAATAATAACTTTAGTACCAAGCAAATAAGAACGGAATTTATCTAAAGCAAACACAATAGCAAGAAGTTCTTTTTCAGTGGTAGAATAATTCAATTGTGCATCATTTAAAGTCCGAGAGGCATAATAGATAACATGCGGCCTCTTTTCCTTCCTTTGCCCCAAAACAGCTCCTAATGCATAATCGGAAGCATCGCACATAAGCTCGAAAGGTAGGCTCCAATCCGGTGGAACAATGATGGGTGCCGTGGTCAACAACTCCTTAAGTAGGTTGAATGATGCCGTGCACTCCTTGGTGAATTCAAACGTCACGTCTTTTTGTAGGAGACGGCAAAGAGGTTGTGCAACCTTCGAGAAATCCTTGATAAACCTACGATAGAATCCTGCATGGCCAAGAAAAGAACGAACCTCTCTAACCGAAGTAGGAGAGGGTAAGTGACGTACAAGATCTATTTTAGACTTATCAACTTCAATTCCTTTTTCAGAGATGATATGACCCAAAACTATACCTTGTTTAACCATAAAATGACATTTTTCCCAATTCAAAACAAGGTTAGTTTCCATGCATCTTTTCAAGATTAAAGTGAGATTATGCAAACAAGCATCAAATGAGTCTCCAAACACACTAAAATCGTCCATAAATACTTCAATTATCTTTTCAACATAATCAGAGAAGATACTTACCATGCATCGTTGGAAAGTGGCCGGTGCATTGCATAAACCAAATGGCATACGACGATATGCAAAAGTACCAAATGGACAAGTAAAGGTGGTCTTTTCTTGATCATCCGGCGCTATGACAATTTGATTATATCCCGAATAACCATCAAGAAAGCAATAAAAAGAATGACCGGCTAACCTTTCAAGCATTTGATCGATGAATGGCAAAGGGAAGTGATCTTTCCTTGTTGCCGCATTTAGCTTCCTATAGTCAATGCACACCCTCCAACCGGTTTGAATGCGTGTAGGCACAAGTTCATCTTCTTCATTTTTCACCACCGTGACTCCGGACTTCTTGGGAACCACTTGGACCGGTGAAACCCAACAACTATCCGAGATGGGATAGATGACGCCACAATCAAGCAATTTGATGATTTCCTTCTTCACTACTTCCATCATTGGTGGGTTGAGTCGACGTTGGGCTTCCCTTGATGGTTTGGCGCCTTCTTCCATGAGAATTCGATGCATGCACGTGGTAGGACTAATACCCTTGATGTCGGCCAAAGTCCACCCTATGGCCGTCTTGTGCTCTTTGAGAACCCTCACCAACTTCTCCTCCTCTTGTGCCGTGAGTGATGAAGCTATAATGACGGGCAATGTGTCTTGCTCGCCCAAAAACACATACTTCAAGTGATTTGGCAACGGTTTGAGCTCAAGTGTAGGTGGTTGTTCTATAGAAGGAAGCAACTTATTAGTTGAAATTGGAATTGAAATTGGACTAGGGAACTTACCTTGGAGCCGTGGCAATGACTCTAGGGCTGCCACGGTCTCAATTACATCTTCATCAAAGGCCTCGGCATGGGTGTTCAATTGTGTGCCGTGGTTTGTTATGGTGACATCCATGTGATCCTTCATTTCTATGCCATTTGTAATGACCGTTTCAAGTGTATCGCCATGTAATTGATCAAAGTGTGCCTGCGCCAAAGAATCAAGAATATCAATAGAGAAACATGAGTGATCATCATTAGGAAATCTCATAGTTTCAGAAATATTAAAATCAATCACTTCCCCATCGAATTCCATTGTTAAAGTGCCTTTAAACACGTCTATCTTAGTTCGGGCCGTCTTCATGAATGGCCTCCCAAGAAGAATCGGCAAGGATGGAGCATGGGTGGTTTCCTCCATTTCAAGGACATAGAAATCCGCCGGGAAGATCAAATCATTCACCTGCACTAAGACATCTTCCAATACGCCCTTTGGATAGGCATTAGATCTATCGGCCAACTGAATAATCACACCATCATTTTTCAATTCACCAAGGTTCATTGAAGCATAAATAGAGTATGGCATGACGTTAATTGAAGCTCCTAAGTCTAACATAGCATGTTCGAACTTAGTTTGACCAATAATACAAGGGATTGTAAAGCTACCTGGATCTTTGCACTTTGGTGGTAACTTTCTTTGTAAAACAGCGGAAACGTTCTCACTTACCCTTACTACCTCTTTATGTGACGCCCTCTTCCTTGTAGTGCACAATTCCTTCAAGAACTTAGCGTATTTGGGCACTTGCTTTATGGCATCTAGGAGCGGGATATTGACTTGAACTTTCCGAAAGGTCTCTAGAATGTCCTTCTCGGCTTCTTCCTTCTTTGATTGCCTAAACCTGCCAGGAAAGGGCACGTTTAGTGGAATAGAACTTGTCAAAGTCGAGTTTGGACTTACCTTAGGTGTGTTGGACGGTTTTGGCACAATAGGGGGCTGCGGCAAAGTTTCTTTCACCCTTGCCGTGGCCTTTATTCCTTGTTCCTCCTCTTCTTGCAGCAACATGTCCTCTTCTTGACTTGTTTTGGACGGCCTTGAGGTGGTTCCGACCTCCTTACCACTTCTCAACATGATTGCCTTGGCAGATTCGAACCCTCCCTTTGGATTGACAATGGTTGAGCTAGGGAGCTTGCCTTTGTCTCGGAATTGTCCTACAAACTCCGCAATCTGCCCAATTTGTTTCTCCAAGTGATCCACCCTTTTGTCTTGGTTTTGCATGGCTTTGGTTTGATTCTCTTGCCCCTGAGACAAACTAGTAAGCAACTTAAGAATAGTAGCATTATCTAAAGACGTACCTTGATGGTTTTGGGCGGATTGGGGTTGGGTTTGGTCTTGGCCGAATGGCTTGGTGTAGAACCCCGGGGGTTGTTGTCTAAAACCTCCTTGTTGGTGAGGTTGTTGAGGCTCCCTCCACTTGAAGTTTGGATGGTCTTTCCAACCTGGATTGTATGTGTTGGAATATGGATCATTCCTCGGTTGATTGTGGCTCGGAAATCCAATGGCATTTGCACTCTCCCATCCCCCATTCTCAATCAATTGAGGGCATCTTTCCGAAGGGTGTCCTTGGATAGAACATACACCACATACAATCGGTCCTTGTATCTTCATTCCTTCGGCCATCTGAGACATAATAGAAGTAAGATTAGCTAACTGAGATTGAATATCGGATTGAGAACTTACCTCATTCAAGTGTTGTCGTGGGGGGTCCCTTTGCCCAAGTCCTTCATATTGTTGTGCATTTAGAGCACGGTTTGCAATTAGGGTCTTGGCTGCCATAGGAGTTTTGTCCACCAATGCACCTCCCGCCGAAGCATCGAGCATTTGCCTTTCAATGGGAAGAAGGCCCTCATAGAAATATTGAAGGAGAAGCTCCTCCTTCATTTGATGTTGAGGACATGATGCAACAAGGGCTTTAAAACGCTCGTAGTATGCCGGAAAAGATTCTCCTTGACTTTGTTGGATTCCGCTAATTTTCTTCCTCAAGAGAATGACTCTTGAAGTAGGGAAGAACTTCTCCAAGAATGCTCGCTTCATGCTCTCCCAAGAAGTAACGGTCCCGGGTGCCAATTCATAAAGCCAATCCTTAGCCTTTTCCACAAGAGAGAATGGAAAAGCTTTCATCTTCATAATATTCCCATCAACATTAATGGGTGTCATGCTTGAGCATACAACTTCAAACTCCTTCAAATGCTTGTTTGGATCTTCCATGGACAGCCCATGGTACTTTGGAATATGGTGCAACAAGCTTGACTTCAACTCGAATTCATCGGTCTTGCCTTGGGCTGCCGCGGGGTATTGAATGCATAATGGTGCGGCATTGGCCAACCCCGAGGCCGAAAGCTCTTTAATGGTCCGATTGTCCGCTGCCATAACTTCTTCTTCCACACTTTCAAACTCAGATTCGGCCTCTGAACTTGAACTAGGTTCACTAGGTTCGGGATGCCTCCTCTTTCTTCTCAAATCACGTTCAAAATCGTCGTTAAAGTCCAAGATATGTGCATGCACAGTTTGAGAACTCCGCGTCATGCACTAGTACCTAAACCAAGAAAACAAAACAAAATAAGAAAACTAGGTAAATTACACTAAAAACATACGGCAAAAACACAAGGGATTAGCAATTTTGCTAATCCCCGGCAACGGCGCCAAAATTTGATATGAAAATTAACTTGACACACAAATTAAACCCTATGGATGACAATTGTAGTATATGAGCAAATAGGGATCGTTCTAGACCGGGGATTAACTAGGGATGCTAACCAATGTGAAATTGACTTAAAAACGTAAAAACAATATTTAGAACACTAAACTAGACTTAATGAATGCAAACCTAAAATTTAAAATACTCAAACAAACTAAAAGACTCAAACATCACCCAAAACACTCAAAACTGCCTTAAAAACACTTTCTGGGCAGTTTTGAACACTTTGGTGAATTTGGACGAATTTGTGTAACAAATTGAATCAAAACACTTATAAACACAAACTAAGACACTTTCTAACTAAGTTGGACACTAAAGTAAAGGGGGATTAAGGTTTTGACGAAATTAAATTAAATGCACAGATTCTAATTAAGGGCAGATTGTAAAAACGAAATTGATGAAATAGAATGATGAGAAACTAGTTAGAGGGTTCCTTATCCACACATGAACATATGCATATAATTTGATTCCCAGTTATGACTTCAACAAACGATGAATGACAATGCTCCAAGTTAATTAGGTCCGCTTAAATTAACTTTCAGATTTCCCTAGATTCATTGGATTGAATGGAATACGCATTACAACCAAATTATTCCTAATCAAAGTCCCTAACTATGGAATACGCATGATAGAGACATTCAACAAGGATCATTAAGTTCAACGGAAATCATAAACATCTACTAGGCATTCATAACTATGGAATACGCATGTTAATCCAGCCTAGGGTTACTAAACACAATCGTGACTAGCGATTTTTACTACTCATGAATATAAGTTCATAACGATTAGGTGAAATTCCCTTATATCCTAGCATCAAGTTTAGGCATGCAAATTAAGTGTCGACCCTCAACCCACATACATAAACAAGTTCTTAATCAAAACAGAAAAGTAAACCACATCTAAAGTTCATGAATTCATAACTGGAGTAAATCAAATCATAACCAACATATGTCCATGGCTTCAAACTTTCCCCTAACTAATTAGGGGTTTAGCCACTCATGATTACAACAAACTTAGAGAGTAATAACAAAGTAAACATTGAAAACAAGAACGAAGAACACCTAAAAATCCCAACAACTCAATCTTGAATTGTATGAACGTTTAGGCCTCTTCTCCTCTAGTTGCTGCAACACAAGGGATTTTGGTGAGTTTTGGGGGTTATGGATGATGTAGAATGATGTGTTTAGGGTAGGGATGGATGTAGGGGAAGGCAAGGAGTGTTTTTGGGCAGAAAATATGAAGAATGGTGAAGTATGGCAGTGTTAGAGAGAGGGAATGAATTTCTGGCGTGAATGAATGTGTATGAGAGATGATTTTCTGAATATGGAAGTGTGTGTGAATTGTGGCTGCAATGGATGCTTATTTATAGGTGAAGAAGAGGGAATATGACAGCTAGGAACTTGGTGGAAAGCTGAAAATGCATGTGCAATGTTTTGGGAGAAAATGGGAGTGCATGTGGCTGCAATGGATTAAAGGGTGAATGCAATCTGAAATGGGAGAGCATGTGGGTGAAATAATGAAGGAATAAGTGCATGTGGCTGAATTGGTGGTGCAAAGTGAATGAATAATGAAATGGGAAAGCATGTGCAAGGTTGTGGTGTGAATGATTGAATGTGCATGTGGCTGATTTATGAAGAGTGAATGCATGTGGCTGCAAGGTGTGAATGATTATGGGTGCATGTGGCTGCAATGGATTAGGAATCCTTCAATTTCGTCCATTCCATTTGCTCCAAACATAAGCTATCCATTCCAAGTCCAATTTTGCTCCAAAATGCTCCAAAATGCATCTTTTTGCTTCCTTAGCCATATGAACCTAAAAACACACGAAAATGGCTTAAACTACTAAAACAACTATGAATTAACAATATAAATGCACGAAAACAAGCTAAGTAAGTCGCCTAAATATGCTCCTATCATCATGCTTGAACACACCACCTCGAACTCCTTTAAATGCTTGTTAGGATCCTCCATGGACAGTCCATGCAACTTCGGAATGTGGTGCAACAAACTTGACTTCAATTCAAATTCGTTGGTTTTATCTTGAGCCGCCCTTGGGTATTGGATGCATAATGGTGCGGCATTGTCCATTCCCGAGGCGGAAAGCTCCTTGATTGTACGGTTGTCCACTGCCATGGTTTGGACCTCTTCTTCCTCCTCAAGATTAGAAGCCGAACTAGAACTTGATGGGTGAAGTTCTGGGTCCTTCTTCTTCCTTCTCAAAGTGCGCTCAAAATCGTCATCAAAATCCAAGATGTTTGCACTAATAAGTTGAGAACTATGAGTCATAAACTAGTACCTACAAACAAGAAAAGAAACAAGGTCAATAGCTAAAATAAAGATATATGAAAAAGAAACAACGGGGGATTAGCAAAGTTGCTAATCCCTGGCAACGGCGCCAAAAATTTGATGTGATAAAAGATAGCACTCAAATTAAGCCCTCTTTTTGACAATTGTAGTATAGATATAAGTAGGGATCGTTCTAGGCCGGGGATTAGGAGGAATTGCTAATCTAATGAGAATTGACTCAAAGATGTAAAAATATGCTTCAAAACACGTATTTTCGTATTTTGTGATCCAAACACTTCAAAACACACTAAAAACACCCAAAAACAGTGATAAAGAACATTAGAAGTGAGAGGTGATAGAATCCCACCAAAATCATGCAAAAACAACTTGTTTACCCCCCCCCCCCCACACTTAAATCAAACATTGTCCTTGATAGGAGCATATTCATGCGACTTAAATGGCTTGTTCTCGTACATTTACGTTATGTTTCTTTAGTTATTTTAGTCCTTTATGCTTCTTTTGTGTGTTTTCAGGATAATAAGACGTGTTTAACGAAAGGGTGCATTATGGAGTGTTTTGGAGCATTATTGGGCTAAGGATGGATAGCTTATACTTGGAGCCCAAGTGTTGGATGAAATTGAAGGCCTTGTATGCACTTGAGGACACAAAACAATGGCCCTAACCCAATCACATAACACCTTGCCTTGGGCTTAACACAAACACCATTCCTTGCCATGCAAGGGGGAGCAATTTGGGTCCATTTCATGCACTTAAACCTTAGCCCAATTATACACCAATTTCAGCCACATGAACACAATCTTCCCTCATGGTCGTGGCCCTTGCAAATCTATCCCATTTTCAGCCATTACACTTCATCATTGCACCACAAATCAACACATGCACTTTGCCTTTCATCATTGCACCATAAATCATCAACACATGCACCCTTTAATTCATTTTCAGCTATTGCACATGCATCTTCAAACAAATCAGCACATGCACACTCACCCATCCTCTCTAATCCGTGCATCACACCTTCATTTCTAGCACCAATCCCACATGCATTCCCACATGCATTTTCACCCACATGCACCTTAGAAATCATTCAACACATGCACCTATAATCATTCAACCATGCAGGCAACACATGCACCCATCACCTAACACAAATTCATTGTCGTGGCCCCCCCTTGAAATTCCAGCTTTCCCATTAATCATTCACTCACATTTCCTAGCCGTGTATCACTTTAATCCACATGCATCACCATTTATTCCACCCTAGAGCCTCATTATTCAATCTATCATTCAGCCATCTTCCACCCCCTTTAATCATTTAACCCACATACATTCACACACAAACAAAATTCACATGCAAAACAGCAACCATTCCAACACAAAACAGCCTACACATTGCCGTGCATTCCTTTCCATTTTCTGCACCTTTCCTCCTTGCAATTCCACATGCTTTCATCATCACAACCCACCTACATTCCACCTAAATCACATGCTTTTCCAACTCATCCACAAGCCTTTGCCGTGGCTTTCATTCCCATTTCCAAAACACACTAGCATTTCCAGCTTTTCCCTTTACATTTCACATGCATTCCATACTTTTCCTAGCTGTTTTCCATCATTATTTCAGCCATCATTCACTCTTTAATCCACATGCATTCACACACACTTCACACAAACAACATTCACATGCTTTCACAAGCTTTTCCCAACAAACAAATCAGCCAACACATGCACCAAAACCTTCAATGCCGTGGGTTCCCTTGCCTTTCCAGCATTCCCCTTGTGCAATTCCAGCTTTCCACCCACTTTCCTAGCTGTTTTTCACATGCATTGCAGCCACATTCTCACCCACTCTCTCCCTATATAAACCACACACACTTCATTCATTTGTCATTCATTCACTCCCCACTCCATCTCTCCATTTCTCACACCACAACTAACACAAACACTTCCCCTTAGAATCCAAAACCGTGAGTCCCCCTACCACTCCTCATCCATTTCCATAATTCCCCAATCCATTCAACACACCAACAACATCCCTTAGACCTTGTGCTACGACGAAGAGGAAGATAAGAGGGCCTAAACGTTCATACAATTCAAGTTTGAGTTGTTGGAATGTTTAGGTGTTTCTTTGATTTCAATGTTTAAATTCAATTCTCTTTGTTTTGTATGTTTGAGGAATGGAAGAAAAGAGTGCTTAAACGTTCATACAATTCAAGTTTGAGTTGTTGGAATGTTTAGGTGTTTCTTTGATTTCAAAGTTATGAGGAACTAAACCCCCTTTAGCTAGGGGGTGATTCGAAACTATGTTTATGTTTGCAATATGAATTGATTAACTTTCGTTGGAATTTCATAAGTTGTTGATTTAATTTGTTTAACCGTTTGATTGATAACTTATTTATGTATGTTTATTAAGAATGCGCGCTTAATTTTCATGCATGAATATGATGCTAGAATATAAGTGAGTTTCACCTAATCGTTATGAACTTATATTCACAAGTAGTGGAGGTTGCTTATAAACAATCGCGTTAAATGAATTCTTGGCACGAGTTTCATGCTCATCATAGTAACGAATGCCTCGTCAACACTTATAGTTTTCATAATGCTTAATGATCTTTGATTGTATCTGATAGGAGCATATTTATGCGCCTTAGTTTGCTTGTTTTCTTGCATTTATGTTGCTAGTACTTAGTAATTTTAGTACTTTAAGCTATTTTCGTGTGTTTGTAGGTCCAAAGGGCTAAAGGAGCAAAAAGATGCATTTTGGAGACTTTTGGGAGCACTTTTGGGCTAAGGATGGATAGCTTATGCTTGGAGCCAAAGTGTTGGACGAAAATTGAAGACCTAATTGAAGACCAAAGTGTTGGAACCTTGTTCCCTTTAGTTCTAGGACATTTAAACCTTTCCTTTATCCATTGCTGATAGAAGCATATTTAGGTGACTTACTTAGCTTGTTTTCGTGCATTTATATTGTTAATTCATAGTTGTTTTAGTCGTTTAAGCCATTTTCGTGTGTTTTAAGGTTCATATGGCTAAGGAAGCAAAAAGATGCATTTTGGAGCATTTTGGAGCAAAATTGGACTTGGAATGGATAGCATATGTTTGGAGCAAAAGGAATGGACGAAATTGAAGGATTCCTAATCCATTGCAGCCACATGCACCCATAATCATTCACACCATGCAGCCACATGCATTCACATGCATAAATCAGCCACATGCATCTCCCATCACCATATCAGATTTCCATCATATTCACATGCATTCCATCCTTTAAAACATTGCACATGCACTCCCTTTAATTAATTAAGCCACATGCACTCCCATCCATTTCATCATTGCAGCCAACACATGCTTTCACATGCATTTTCAGATTGTCCCCTTGCACATGCAGCCACATATTCATTGCACATGCAATTCCAACCCACATGCATCCTTTAATCATTCAAACATGCAGCCACATTCCCTCCTAGCTGTCATGTTCCCCCCATTTCACCTATAAATAAGCATCCATTGCATTCATTCTCATTCACTCATTCATACACTCTTACATATCCACTCTCCATTTTCAGAATGTAGACCATAACACCACCCTTGCCGTGACTCTCCCTTACAATCCAAACACCATCCTTCCATTTCCACCACTCCTCTTCCATTCCTCCACCACTCCCCAAACCATTCACACCATCAAACTATCCTTAGACCTTGTGCTACAACGAAGAGGAAGAGAAGAGTGCCTAAACGTTCATACAATTCAAGTTTGAGTTGTTGGAATGTTTAGGTGTTTCTTTGATTTCAATGTTTAATTTCAATACTCTTTGTTTTGTACGAATGAGGAATGGAAGAAAAGAGGGCCTAAACGTTCATACAATTCAAGTTTGAGTTGTTGGAATGTTTAGGTGTTTCTTTGATTCTCTTTGTTTTGTACCATGAGGAACTAAACCCCCCTTGGCTAGGGGGGGATTCGAAATAAATGTTTATGCTTGCATTTTGATTTGATTACTTCTAATTGCGTTTCATAAGTTGTGGATTCAATTTGTTTAACCGTTTGATTGATAACTTATTTATGTATGTTTATTGAGAGTGCACACTTAATTTTCATGCATGAATATGACGCTAGAATATAAGTGAGTTTCACCAAATCGTTATGAACTTATATTCACATGTAGTGGAGGTTGTGATAGGAGCATATTCATGCGACTTAAATGGCTTGTTCTCGTGCATTTACGTTATGTTTCTTTAGTTATTTTAGTCCTTTAAGCTATTTTCGTGTGTTTGTAGGTCCAAAGGGCTAAAGGAGCAAAAAGATGCATTTTGGAGACTTTTGGAGCACTTTTGGGCTAAGGATGGATAGCTTATGCTTGGCGCCAAAATGTTGGACGAAATTGAAGACCAAAGTGTTGGAACTTTGTTCCCTTTAGTTTTAGGACATTTAAACCTTTCCAATTCCCTTATGCCGTGCATCTCCACCTTTCTCCCAAAACCATACACATGCTCCCATTACTTATCATAATCACATATCATATCACTTATCATTCTCCACTTATCATATCATTCACCACTTATCATTCATCACTTATCATTCACCACTTATCACTTATCATTCACCACTTATCACTTATCATATCATTCACCACTTATCATTCATCAAACACATGCATTCACATGTTTTCACAATCTGCCATCATTCCAACCAAAACCGTGCACATGCTATCACCATGCATTCACATGCACTTGTTCCTCCATCATTCCATCCTTTAAAACATTGCACATGCACTTTAATCATTCAACACATGCATCCATAATCATTTCTACAACCTTGCCGTGCACTCCTATCCCATTTCAGATTGCATTTCATTCATTTCACATGAGTTCCATCCTTTAATTCACTCACACACACTCATAATCATTCACATTTTGCAATCACATGCACTTCCTTTAATTAATTCATCCTAGCTGTCAAAGCACATGTACACTCACCCTAATCATTCACATAACTTTAATTCACATGCAAACACATTGCATTACCATTCACCACAGAAAAACACCATCATTGCCGAGCCTAATTCCCTTTGCATCCATTCCACATGCATTCACTTCATCATTGCAGCCACATTTCCACTCACATCCATTTAATTCACATGCTTTCACATGCATTTTCAGCCATGCACATTCACCTTGCATTTGCAGAAAATCCACTTCCTTTGCACATGCATTCATCATCATCACTCTAGTTTTAATTCACATGCATTTCAGATTGCATTCCATTCATTCCACCCTTTAATCACATGCATCTTGGCAGATTTCACATGCACACACAAGCATTAGCACATGCAACCTAGCTGTCATGTTCCCCCCATTTCACCTATAAATACTCATTCATTCACACTCATTCATACACAATTCATTTCACAACAGAAATTGGTCCCTTGGGGCCGTGCCCTTCACAAAGTCCATCCATTCCATTCATACACTTCATCCATTGCAGAAATGTAGACCATAAATGGCTTGTTCTCGTGCATTTACGTTATGTTTCTCTAGTTATTTTAGTCCTTTATGCTTCTTTTGTGTGTTTTCAGGTTCTAAGGACAAGGTATGTAAAAGGATGCCTTTTGGAGCCTTTTGGAGCAAATTAGAGATTGGAATGGATATCATATGCTTGGAGCCAAGAGGATGGACGAAATTAAAGACTTGAAGTAGGAAAGTTAAATCCTAAAAGACCTCATGTTTAAGCATCATTGAAGACTCCTACGCATTTTAGAACACAAAAACAACATTCCTTGCAACCTTAGGACATTGTCGTGTGTTTCCTTGTGTCTCCCTTCCTTGCCATGCAAGGAAGGGCTTTGTTACCTATTTTAAACACTTAAAGCATTCACTTATCATATCATTCACTTATCACTCACCACATATCATTCATTTATCACTTAACATATCATTCATTTATCACTTATCACTTCCACTCACTTATCACTTATCAAACCATTCACTTATCACTTCCATTCACTTATCACTTATCATACTCATAATCATCTACACATTTCAACCATTTAAACATATGCATTTCAACTCACATGCACACCCACCTCTTTCCACCTAATCCACATGCATTCACACACATGCACATCATTCATTCTTCTTCTAGCCGTGCATCCCCTTAGCCATTTCCAACCACATTCTTCCACTTCCCACTTCATCATTACACCACCTAACCCTACATGCATTATTTATTAGCATCTTCACATGCATTCACACACACTTCACACAAACAACAAGTCTTTGCCGTGCCTTCCACATCAATTCCAGCTTTTCTTCATCATTGCAGCCACTTTGCCCTTTTATTTATGCATTAAACCTATTTCCTTTCCCTAAATTGCAGCCACAATCCACACCTTTCCAACCTAGCTGCACCCTACATACATTAATTAGTCATTCTTTTCATATTGCACTCACATGCATTCACATGCATTTCAAGAAGCAAAACAACATTGTGCCGTGAGCTTCCCTTGCATTTTCAGCTTTCCTCCTTGCATTCACATGCATTTCCAACCTAGCATTCCATTCTTTAATCATTCCTAGCTGCCATTCACATGTTCTCCCATCCATTCTCTCCCTATAAAACCATGCATTGCATTCATACAATTCATTCATTCACTCCCCAATCCATCTCTCCATTTCTCACACCACAACTAACACAAACACTTCCCCTTAGAATCCAAAACCGTGAGTCCCCCTTCCACCATTCCTCATCCATTTCCATAATTCCCCAAACCTCACCTTAGACCTTGTGCTACAACAACGAGGAAGATAAGAGGGCCTAAACGTTCATACAATTCAAGTTTGAGTTGTTGGAATGTTTAGGTGTTTCTTTGATTTCAAAGTTTAAATTCAATTCTCTTTGTTTTGTACGTATGAGGAATGGAAGAGAAGAATGCCTAAACGTTCATACAATTCAAGTTTGAGTTGTTGGAATGTTTAGGTGTTTCTTTGATTTCAACGTAATGAGGAACTAAAACCCCCTTTAGCTAGGGGGTGATTCGAAATAAATGTTTATGCTTGCATTATGATTTGATTACTTTTAATTAAGTTTCATAAGTTGTGAATTCAATTTGTTTAACTATTTGATTGATATCCTATTTATGTATGTTTATTAAGAATGAACGCTTAATTTTCATGCATGAATATGACGCTAGAATATAAGTGAGTTTCACGTAATAGTTATGAACTTATATTCACAAGTAGTGGAGGTTGCTTATAAACAATCGCGTTAAACAAATTCTTGGCATAAGTTTCATGCAATCATAGTAACGAATGCCTCGTCAACACTTATAGTTTTCATGTTGCTTAATGATTCTTGCTTGTATCTCTATTATGCAATTCATGTAGGGAACTTGTGAGGAATGCTTTGGATTGTCGTATGCAATCATCCAATTCATTAACTTAAGGAAAACTTGACGGTTAATTTAAGCGGACCTAATTAACCCGGGGCGTTGAAAATTCATGGTTTATTGAAAAGCAATTAGAAATCGTTTTGTATGCAAGTATAACATGTATAGAGATGAACCCCTTAGCTAGCTTCCCATCCATTCATTTCCGTCAAATCCATATTTACAATTTGTTTTGTTTCCAAGTATCCATTTTAGTTTAAATTCGTCCAAATCCAATTCCCCCCTATTTCGTTGAAGTCTTAGTCTTAATCTTTCTTATTTTTAGTTTTGCTTTCTTCGAGCATTAAATAGTGTTTTATATTGTGTTTTTACGTTTTTAAGTCAAATCCAAGTGATTAACAATCCCTCCTAATCCCCGGTCCAGAACGATCCCTACTTATACACTTCACTACAATTTGACAAAAAGAGGGTTTAATTTGTGTGCGTATAAATCTCGCATCAAATTTTGGCGCCGTTGCCGGGGATTAGAAAATTTGCTAATCCCTTGGATTGTTTGTTTCTGTATTGTCTTGTAGATTTAGTTTTTTTTTTTTATATGTGTTTTGTTTGTTAAAGAACAACATGGCACTTGATAATGCTTCTCTTTTGTCACAACTCATGGAAAGGTCCCAAATGCAAAGAGTTGATATATTTAATCTTCAATCAAGGAATAACGTGTTTTCCAATACTTACAATTCGGATTGGAGTGATCATTCAAACTCTATGTGGTGGGAACCTCAAAATGCTCAACAAGGAGGATATTGGCAGCCACCACAACCTCATATTCAATATGCCCAACCAAATTTATGTTCGTCAATAAATTATAATCAAAAGCTTGATGAATTAATTTGTTTGGTGCAGGGCTTACAAAATCAAGACAATGAGGCTTAACAAGAAGGATATTGGCAGCCGTATGAGGAGTTCTATTCAACGCCTATGCAGCCACCACAACCTGCCCAAAGTAATGTAGGTAATTCAAATGATAATGATACGATTTTTCAATTACTTACTACTCTGGAAAAGCAAATTGGGCAGATAGCGGAGTTCGAAGGACAATTTTGCGACCAAGGCGAACTCCCTAGTTCAACCATTGCAAATCCGAAGGGAGAATTTGAAACTGCCAAGGAAATCATGTTGAGAAGTGACAAGGAGGTTGGAACGGACCCTCAACCATCAAAATCAAATCACAAGGAAGAGGAATACACCCAACCCACGGAAAGGGTGGAAACACCTTTACCGGAGGCACCTATTGCTCCTATGCCATCTAATACAGGTATGGTTGTTCCAAATTTCATTATTTTTAACCCCGTTCCAACAAGTATCCCTATTCCTTGCAGATTCATGACTTCCAAGGAAGAAGAAGGTGAAAAAGACATCTTGGAAGCCCTTCCAAAGGTGACAAGTAGGGAATGTCATGAATTCATCATAGAGGACATTCTTGAAACCACAAAATCCAAAGAAGTTAAATTTGATGACATTGGACAAGTCATAGCCATCACTTGCAATCTGGCCAAGTCCAATATCCCTGAAACTTTCAAAGGAGTGGTGTTTGTCATTGAGTTCTTGTCAGACAAAACAAGTAAGTCATTTTTTAATTCCATTACATTTTATACTAACTTGCTGTTTTTTTTTAATCAGGCACCTACACTAGAATTCAAACCAATGCCGGTTCACTTCAAGTATCACCTTCCATTCAAGGACCAATTCCATGCCGTTTGATTTTATTTATGTTAATAATAAAAAATAAAAAAAATAAATAAATAAATAATAATTCGAAAAAAAAAAAAAAAAAAAAAAAAAAGAAAGATACTAAACATGGAGAAAGGTGGTGCTTCACAAAGGTTGTTTGCGTGAAGCCCCACTACGAGGCGCAGAAGCGGGAGGCATAGAAGCGGGAGGCATCGGAGTGGAAGCCATCGGAGCGGGAGGCATCGGAGCTAGAGCATTCCAGGCCTCAATACTTGGCCAAGCGCTGGATGACCCAGGAAAAAGGTGCCTCTGGAGATAAGACGCAAGCCTTTGACGGTCATTGTGAATTCGACCCTCAGATTCTTGCAGCTCATCAAGCTTCCTCTTCATCCCCGACGAATAGTTATTTGCAAGCACATGCAAACTTCTATTCTCGTACTTAAGCTGCTGGATCTCTTGCTTAAGTCTTTCCACCTCTGCCATCAACGATTCCACTTGGCGGGACCGAGCAAGCAGGCGTAGGCCCATGTTGGACACAGAGCTCGCACACTGAACACTAAGTGCGAGGGACTCTTGAACGGCCAACTCATCGGACCGTCCTGACAGCAGCCTACTATCCTTTGGAGTGAGGAGGTTCTTAGCTACTATTGTAGCTGTTGTGGCGTCCTGCATCACAGAGTCTTCACCTGAAAGAGGACCGTTAGAAGATAAAAAAGAAGGGCGCCATACATTACCTTGACGGGGCGCAACCGGATCGCTGCTGAGACTCAAATCTAAGCTAAGGTTCGATGAGTTTGCCATTTTCTTTCAAAAGTGTTCAAAGAGAAGGGGTGGATGGAGTTAAATTTCGAAGGGCCGGAGTCGATTTTCAAGAATGGGAAATCTTCAGAGTGTGTGTGTTGGGGTGATTGATAGCTCTATAAAAAGCCAAGGCAACGCGTCCACCGATTCAAAGAGCCGGATTTTCCGGCGTAATTTAGGCGACATTTTATCGGCTTTTCAGAAGACGCACGTGGAGGCCATCATCGCAACTACACCTCTTTAGCCGACAAGCGCAAAGTTCGGCGACGCTTTCTCTGCTTTTCAGAAAACGCGTGCAGCTTTGTCAAAAGGAGCCGCATCTGCACTACCACGTGTCATTCAGAAAGCGAAGGGGCGTCGTTCAGAAATCGAAGGGGCGCCTGCTCGGAAATCGAAGAGGCGTATTCAAAGATCGAAGAGGCGCCCCTATCTCAAAAAGCCGGAATTGCGGGATCAAAACGTTTGTCGACAAGGGTAAAAAGTACCACCACTTGATATTATCTCTATATATGTCGACCTTCGTCTTTTATGGCAGGGAAAACCTGAAGAAAATGCCCACCTCTCCCTCACCTCTGAGGGCGCACTCCCAGAAAAGCCTTTCGAAATACTCAATTCTTTCTTCTTCCCCAAAGATGATACCAGATGACCCAGGAGGAAACAGCACAACAAATACATATGCTGATTCATTCACCGCTTCTTCAAAAGCAAAGGTATCTCATATCATCAAGGTCAAAAGCAAAAGTATCTCATATCATGCTCTTTCCCTGTCTTTTTCTTTGTCCTTGTTCTTACTCGCATGGCAAAGTAAAAGAAGCAATCAGCCGGCACTTGGAGTTAGTCTTCCGATCTGGAGCCAACTGCCTGGAATCTATTCCTGATTGCTTACCTAGCGTTGCTCTCGAGTAGTCATCTTCAACGGTTGATACACTTCCGGAGAAGGGACCACTTCTGCAAAGGGGAGCGAGTAAGGCAAGTGAAAATGATACATTGAAGCATGTGGAGACAAACATAGGCTGAGTTATCCTCCAACCCTTTTCAATACGAATTGGAAAGATTGAACAAAGAAACAGACCAAAGGGGTAAGCTCAGACCTTCGGGGAAGACCAAAAGAATCCTCCAGCCCAGTAGCACAAAGGAAAATCAACAAGTGGAGGAGACCAAAAGATTCCTGCTGCCCAGTTCAAGAAGTAGCACAAAGGAAAATCAACGATGGGCAGAAACCAGTTCAAGAGTAAGCCTGTGGAATCACAAAGATCAAAGCCTCAATGCAATTACCAAGGAGAAGATGGAATTTACACTCTATAACCAGATTTGCGTCTCTAAACTCTTCTCTTTGTTAATTACATTCTGCCATGTTTAGTATGTTTAAGTGCTTTTTGTGTATTTACTTATGCTTTGTGTGAATCTATGCTTAAAACATTGAGGGCAATGTTTGATTTAAGTGTGGGGGGGTAACTAATGTTGTTAATGCAAATTCGTGGGATTTGATCACCCTTAACTTCAAATGTTGTTCCTTGTTGTTTTAAGGTGTTTTTAAACTGTTTTAGTGTGTTTTGTTTTATAACTTCGAAAATCACATAAAAATTTGAAAAACATGTTTTGAAAAACCTAAAAAGAGTGTTTTGAGTCGTTTTTGTGTTTTTGTGTCGTAGGTCACCTCCCAACACAATGATAAAGATTTGGTTTCTAATTGCATGACTGTTAAAAAGAGTTATAAACATGGAGAAAAGTTTGATTTACTCTTAGTATATGCTTGGTTATGGTTATAATGTATGACTTCACATGCAATCATAAAAGAAAAAATTAGTTATGTAACATGCTTGAAGGAAGGAACTCAAACAAACGCTACAACCCTGAGTGACTTGAGCCTATAACGTTCTTTGGAGAGTATAATCTGTGATTTCTTGTTTTCTAAAGTCGTTGCATGATCTCATTATTCTTTGCTTGGTTACTACTTAGAAGGCGTTTCATCATATAGTTCCAAATGCTAGAACTCATGCCCATTTCATTCAAAGCATGTTATTGATTTGCATAACATATATCAAGATGAAGTTGTGTAGTTGCCACCATAGCCAAATAGCCTCACTTCCCATATTTCGTATTTGTTGTAAGTTTTAACCCCGTTGAGCCTTGTTTAGCCTCTATTCTTTGTTTACCCATATTTTCCTCACCTAGCCTAGTTTAGGACAATCCACACCCTTGTTCTTAAAAGATAGTGAGCATGACTTAAATGAATTCCTTTTGAGTTACATTATGCAAGAAAATGAGTGTGGGGGAAGGAATGCTTGTTCTTAAGTATGTTTGAGATTCAAAAGAAAAGAAAGATAGAAAGAAAAAAAAAGAGAGCTTGAAAAAAATAATAATAAAAAATAAAATGAAAGAATGAGTGATTGAAGAAAGGGTCCAAAAAGTGAATTTGGCCCTAAGTTTTGTGTGACTTTCCCTTGGGTGTTCAAAGTTGACTTCTGCGTTCTTAAGGGAATTCTAAGTGCCTGATTCAATACTTTGCTCACTATTGCTTTAAGAATGTTTGTTTATCCTTCACCTTTCATTGTTAGCCAATACCCTAGCCCCGTTACAACCCTTGACTTCTATCTTGAGTGTTATGTGTTTCAATTTGTGGAGTTTGAACTTGGTATGAGCTTATGGTGTCACTGGTTCTCGCATCTAAGTAGTAGCATTCCATTCATGAGATCATATCTAAACATGCTTATTAACTCCAGAAATTGCGTTCTTTGTGATACATATATGTGAGTGTTCGTTTTCATGTTTACATCAATCTTCTCACATATGACTAGATTAGGGTGTGTAGTTAGAAAATCTGAGTGAAAATCGAGTGCATATCTTGTAAGGAATTGAGCAAATTCTCTAAGGCATGTTACTACATTCAAAACATGGTTTTAAATGCTTAATTGTGAACTAGTATATGGTGACTATGATTAAGAATGTACTTAAGTGTGAAGATGACTAAAATCTGTGGGAATGATGATTTTTAACGTGTCATGTGCATTGGAAATCCCTAAGACGGTTGTTGGAAGGTTTAGGTTGTGTTTTACTTGTTTTGTTTCGTTTGGTTTTGTTTTGTTTTTCTTTCTGTTTTGCTCGAGGACTAGCAAAAGATAAGTGTGGGGGTATTTGATAGGAGCATATTCATGCGACTTAAATGGCTTTTTCTCGTGCATTTACGTTATGTTTCTCTAGTTATTTTAGTCCTTTATGCTTCTTTTGTGTGTTTTCAGGTTCTAAGGACAAGGTATGTAAAAGGATGCCTTTTGGAGCCTTTTGGAGCAAATTAGAGATTGGAATGGATATCATATGCTTGGAGCTAAGAGGATGGACGAAATTAAAGACTTGAAGTAGGAAAGTTAAATCCTAAAAGACCTCATGTTTAAGCATCATTGAAGACTCCTACGCATTTTAGAACACAAAAACAACATTCCTTGCAACCTTAGGACATTGTCGTGTGTTTCCTTGTGTCTCCCTTCCTTGCCATGCAAGGAAGGGCTTTGTTCCCTATTTTAAACACTTAAAGCATTCACTTATCATATCATTCACTTATCACTCACCACATATCATTCATTTATCACTTAACATATCATTCATTTATCACTTATCACTTCCACTCACTTATCACTTATCAAACCATTCACTTATCACTTCCATTCACTTATCACTTATCATACTCATAATCATCTACACATTTCAACCATTTAAACATATGCATTTCAACTCACATGCACACCCACCTCTTTCCACCTAATCCACATGCATTCACACACATGCACATCATTCATTCTTCTTCTAGCCGTGCATCCCCTTAGCCATTTCCAACCACATTCTTCCACTTCCCACTTCATCATTACACCACCTAACCCTACATGCATTATTTATTAGCATCTTCACATGCATTCACACACACTTCACACAAACAACAAGTCTTTGCCGTGCCTTCCACATCAATTCCAGCTTTTCTTCATCATTGCAGCCACTTTGCCCTTTTATTTATGCATTAAACCTATTTCCTTTCCCTAAATTGCAGCCACAATCCACACCTTTCCAACCTAGCTGCACCCTACATACATTAATTAGTCATTCTTTTCATATTGCACTCACATGCATTCACATGCATTTCAAGAAGCAAAACAACATTGTGCCGTGAGCTTCCCTTGCATTTTCAGCTTTCCTCCTTGCATTCACATGCATTTCCAACCTAGCATTCCATTCTTTAATCATTCCTAGCTGCCATTCACATGTTCTCCCATCCATTCTCTCCCTATAAAACCATGCATTGCATTCATACAATTCATTCATTCACTCCCCAATCCATCTCTCCATTTCTCACACCACAACTAACACAAACACTTCCCCTTAGAATCCAAAACCGTGAGTCCCCCTTCCACCATTCCTCATCCATTTCCATAATTCCCCAAACCTCACCTTAGACCTTGTGCTACAACAACGAGGAAGATAAGAGGGCCTAAACGTTCATACAATTCAAGTTTGAGTTGTTGGAATGTTTAGGTGTTTCTTTGATTTCAAAGTTTAAATTCAATTCTCTTTGTTTTGTACGTATGAGGAATGGAAGAGAAGAATGCCTAAACGTTCATACAATTCAAGTTTGAGTTGTTGGAATGTTTAGGTGTTTCTTTGATTTCAACGTAATGAGGAACTAAAACCCCCTTTAGCTAGGGGGTGATTCGAAATAAATGTTTATGCTTGCATTATGATTTGATTACTTTTAATTACGTTTCATAAGTTGTGAATTCAATTTGTTTAACTATTTGATTGATATCCTATTTATGTATGTTTATTAAGAATGAACGCTTAATTTTCATGCATGAATATGACGCTAGAATATAAGTGAGTTTCACGTAATAGTTATGAACTTATATTCACAAGTAGTGGAGGTTGCTTATAAACAATCGCGTTAAACAAATTCTTGGCATAAGTTTCATGCAATCATAGTAACGAATGCCTCGTCAACACTTATAGTTTTCATGTTGCTTAATGATTCTTGCTTGTATCTCTATTATGCAATTCATGTAGGGAACTTGTGAGGAATGCTTTGGATTGTCGTATGCAATCATCCAATTCATTAACTTAAGGAAAACTTGACGGTTAATTTAAGCGGACCTAATTAACCCGGGGCGTTGAAAATTCATGGTTTATTGAAAAGCAATTAGAAATCGTTTTGTATGCAAGTATAACATGTATAGAGATGAACCCCTTAGCTAGCTTCCCATCCATTCATTTCCGTCAAATCCATATTTACAATTTGTTTTGTTTCCAAGTATCCATTTTAGTTTAAATTCGTCCAAATCCAATTCCCCCCTATTTCGTTGAAGTCTTAGTCTTAATCTTTCTTATTTTTAGTTTTGCTTTCTTCGAGCATTAAATAGTGTTTTATATTGTGTTTTTACGTTTTTAAGTCAAATCCAAGTGATTAACAATCCCTCCTAATCCCCGGTCCAGAACGATCCCTACTTATACACTTCACTACAATTTGACAAAAAGAGGGTTTAATTTGTGTGCGTATAAATCTCGCATCAAGGTTGCTTATAAACAATCGCGTTAAACAAATTCTTGGCATAAGTTTCATGCAATCCTTAGTAACGAATGCCTCGTCAACACTTATAATTTTCATAGAGCGTAATGATTCTTGCTTGTATCTCTTCTATGCATTCATGTTGAGGACTTGTGGGGAATGTTTTGAATTGTTGTATGCGCTAACCCATCCAATTCAATAACGTTAGGAAGATTTGAAGGTTAATTAGTGCATCACGGTTAACCCGGGGTGTTGAGTTTCATGGTTTATTGAAATGCAATTGGAAATCATTTTATTATGCAAGTATAACATGTATGGAGATGAACCCCTTAGCCATTCTATCATCCATTCATTCCATTCCATCAAATTCGTTTTACAATCTGTTTAGTTTATTAACTTGTTTTGTTATTTCAATTCTCGTCAATTTAAAACCCCCCTTTACTTTCTTGTTCTTTAGTGTTTAGAATTTGTTTAGTTTATGTTTTAAAGTGTTTTGATTCAATTTTATTTCCCAATTTCGTCCAAATTCACCAAAGTGCTCAAAACTGCCCAGAAAGTGATTTTAAGGCAGTTTTGAGTGTTTTGGGTGATGTTTGAGTCTTTTGGTTTGTTTTAATGTTTTAAGTGTTTAGTTTTACATTCTTTGAGTTAGTTTAGTGTTTTATATTGTGTTTTTACGTTCTTGAGTCAAGTTATTACTTAATTTCGTCCAAATTTGTGTTTGTGCTCAAATCTGCCCAGAAAGTGGTTTTTAGGCAGATTTGAGTGTGTTTGTGTTGTTTTGAGTCTTTTGGTTTGTCTTAGTGTTTTAAAGTTTAGTTTTGCATTCTTTGAGTCTAGTATAGTGTTTCATATTGTTATTTTACGTTTTTGAGTCAAATCCAAGTGGTTAACAATCCCTCCTAATCCCCGGTCTAGAACGATCCCTACTTATACATATACTACAATTTGACGAAAAGAGGGTTTAATTTGTGTGCGTAAAAATCACGCATCAGGTTGCTTATAAACAATCGCGTTAAATGAATTCTTGGCACGAGTTTCATGCTCATCATAGTAACGAATGCCTCGTCAACACTTATAGTTTTCATAATGCTTAATGATCTTTGATTGTATCTTTATTGTGCTGTTCACGTAAAGGACTTTTGGAGAATGTTGTGAATTGCGTTGCGCTAACCCATCCAATTCATTAACTTAAGGAAAACTTGACGGTTAATTTAAGCGGACCTAATTGACCCGGGGTGATGAGTTTAATAATTTATTGAAATGCAATTGGAAATCTTTTTATTATGTAAGTGTAACATGTGTGGAGAAGAACCCCTTAGCTATTCTATCATCCATTCATTCCATTTCATCAATTTCATATTTACATTATGTTTTAATTGCAATTTGTTCATTTAATTTAATTTCGTATAAACCTAAATCCCCCTTTACTTTAATGTCAAATTAGTTAGAAATCAATTTAGTTTGTGTTTTTAATAGTCTTGAGTCAAGTTACAACTTAAATTCGTCCAAATTTGGGTTTGTGCTCGAAACTGCCCAGAAAGTGGTTTTTAGGCAGTTTTGAGTCTTTTGGTTTGTTTTAGTGTTTTAAGTTTAGTTTTGCATTCTTTGAGTCTAGTATAGTGTTTTATATTGTGTTTTTACGTTTTTGAGTCAAATCCAAGTGATTAACAATCCCTCCTAATCCCCGGTCCAGAACGATCCCTACTTACATATTTACTACAATTGTCAAAAAGAGGGTTTAATTTGTGCGCGTATAAACCACGCATCAGTATCTTTATTGTGCTGTTCACGTAAAGGACTTTTGGAGAATGTTGTGAATTGGGTTGCGCAAACCCATCCAATTCATTAACTTAAGGAAAACTTGACGGTTAATTTAAGCGGACCTAATTAACCCGGGGCGTTGAGTTTCATAATTTATCGAAAGATCAACTGAGAATCAATCTTGTATGCAAGTGTAACATGTGTGGAGAAGAACCCCTTGGCTATTCCATCATCCATATTTTCATCACATTCATATTTACGTTTTGCCTTTAATTACAATTTGTGCATTTTAGTTAATTTTCGTCAAATTAAACCCCCCCTTTACTTTCTTATTCTTTAATGCTTAGAATCTGTTTAGTTTATGTTTTAAAGTATTTTTGAATTCTTTAAGTCTAGTATAGTGTTTTATATAGTGTTTTTACGTTTTTTTTAGTCAAATCCAAGTGATTAACAATCCCTCCTAATCCCCGGTCCAGAACGATCCCTACTTATACTTATACTACAATTGTCAAAAAGAAGGTTTAATTTGTGCGCGTATAAATCACGCATCAAATTTTGGCGCCGTTGCCGGGGATTAGCAAATTTGCTAATCTCTTGGATTGTTCGTTTCTATTATGTATTTTAGTTTTAGTTTTTGAATTGTGTTTTGTTTGTTGAATTCAAGTACTAGAGAAGAACAACATGGCACTTGATAATGCTTCTCTTTTGTCACAGCTCATGGAAAGGTCCCAAATGCAAAGCATTGATATATTTGATCTTCAATCAAGGAATAACGTGTTTTCCAATACTTACAATTCGGATTGGAGTGATCATTCAAACTCTATGTGGTGGGAATGATAGGAGCATATTTATGCGCCTTAGTTAGCTAGTTCTTATGCATTTTTGTTATGTTTTCTTCGTTAAAGTAGTCTTTTAAGCTACTTTCATGTGTTTTCAGGTTTAAATGACATATTACATGAAATGATGCAATTTGGAGCTTTTGGAGCAAAACTGAGCTGGAATGTGGTGTATGCAAATGGAGCACGAGGAATGGACGAGGTTGAAGGTCAAAGGAGCTTAAGAAATGAAGAAATGAAAGTGAAGAGCAAAGAAGTCGGAATTGGCAACCAAAGTTTCTAAAGTTGGAAGTTTCTATTCTTGAAGGTTTCCATTTTCGTGAGTTTCTATTCTTGGCTTTGGGCTTTTAGATGACCTAAACCCTAACTCCTTGTGGACCCTAAGCCCATGCCGCACCTAATGTTCTAGAAACCCTATTTTCTGGTGGATTTCCAACCCTTGCCGCACCTAAACCCTAGCCCATTTGTCTAACCTGATTTCTTTAGGGTTTGGCTGCCTATATATATATGTTTTACCACCATGCCGCAGATAGAACCCTCTCCACAAATCAGAAATTCGTAAAAATATATTCAGCCCCCTTGCCGCAGCCTTCCTCCACCAATCTGCCATATTTTCACACTTTGCCGCAACCCCCATGTCCCCTAAACACTACCATATCATTCCTTACCTACTCATCCATCTAAATAACCCCTAGAACCTGTCCTAGTTCTTGTGCCGCAGACAAGAGGAGGAGAAAAAGCTTGGGACGTTCATGCCATTCTATTGAGGATTGCTGGAACGTTTTAGGTGTTGTCTTTCCGTTGAATTCTATGTTTAATTTTGATATTCTTTGTGTTGTGAGTATGAGGAACTAAACCCCCTTGGTTAGGGGGGAATTCGAAACCATGTACATGCTTGCAATATGATTTGATTACATTCAGTTGTTATTTCATAAGTTGTGGATTCAATTCGTTCATCTATTTGATTTATAATTTATTTGTGTATGTTGATTGAAAGTGCACGCTTAGTTTTCATGCATGGATATGATGCTAGATTATGAGGGAGTTTCACCTAATAGTTACAATCTTATAATCACAAGTAGTGAAGGTCGCTTGAAAACGATCGCGTTGAATGAATTCTTAGCATAAGTTTCATGCAATTCATAGTAACGAATGCTTCGTCAATGCTTATGTTTTTCATAGAACTTAATGATTCTTGCTTGTATCTCTATTATGCAATTCATGTAGGGAACTTGTAGGGAATGTTGTGAGTTGTCGTATGCAATCATCCAACTTAATAACTTGTGGAAAAACTGAGGGTTAATTAGTGCAATTCACGGTTAATCTGGGGCGTTGAGTATTTATAATTTATTGGAAGAACAACTGAAAATCGTTTTGTTTGCAAGTGTGACATGTGTGGAGAAGAACCTCCTAACTAGCCTTTTATCCATCCTTTTTTCTCCAAAAACATTCTACAATCTGTTTAGTTTAAAGTTTCTGTTTTATGTTAAATTTTCGTCCAAAACAAATCCCCCTTTAATTTGAGTCTTAGATTAGTTAGAAAGTATTTTGATTTATGTTTCTAAGTATTTTGATTCAAGTTTTCACCCAATTTCGTCCAAATTAGTGTAGGTGCTCAAAACTGCCCAGAAAGTGGTTTTTAGGCAGTTTTGAGTCTTCTAGTTGCTGTTTTGGGTTTTAGGTTTGTTTAAGTGTTTTAACTTTTAGTTTTGCATTCTTTGAGTCGAGTTTAGTGTTTTAAACTTTGTTTTTGAGTTTTTAAGTCAGTTTCCAAGGGTTTAGCAATCCCTCCTAATCCCCGGTCTAGAACGATCCCTACTTACATCTTTACTACAATTTGACAAAAAGAGGGTTTAATTTGTGTGCTTAATTATTTCGCATCAGGGAACCTCAACATGTTCAACAAGAAGGATATTGGCAGCCACCACAACCTCATATTCAATATGCCCAACCAAATTTAAGTTTGTCAATAGCTTATAATCAAAAGCTTAATGAATTAATTTGTTTGGTGCAGGGCTCACAAAATCAAGACAATGAGGCTCAACAAGAAGGATATTGGCAGCCGTATGAGGAGTTCTATTCAACGCCTATGCAGCCACCACAACCTGCCCAAAGTAATGTAGGTAATTCAAATGATAATGATACGATTTTTCAATTACTTACTACTCTGGAAAAGCAAATTGGGCAGATAGCGGAGTTCGAAGGACAATTTTGCGACCAAGGCGAACTCCCTAGTTCAACCATTGCAAATCAGAAGGGAGAATTTGAAACCACCAATGCTATCATGTTGAGAAGTGACAAGGAGGTTGGAACGGACCCTCAACCATCAAAATCAAATCACAAGGAAGAGGAATACACCCAACCCACGGAAAGGGTGGAAACACCTTTACCGGAGGCACCTATTGCTCTTATGCCATCTAATACAGGTATGGTTGTTCCAAATTTCATTATTTTTAACCCCGTTCCAACAAGTATCCCTATTCCTTGCAGATTCATGACTTCCAAGGAAGAAGAAGGTGAAAAAGACATCTTGGAAGCCCTTCCAAAGGTGACAAGTAGGGAATGTCATGAATTCATCAAAGAGGACGTTCTTGAAACCACAATCCAAAGAAGTTAAATTTGATGACATTGGACAAGTCATAACCATCACTTGCAATCTGGCCAAGTCCAATATCCCTGAAACTTTCAAAGGAGTGGTGTTTGTCATTGAGTTCTTGTCGGACAAAACAAGTAAGTTTTTTTTTCCAAATTCCATTACATTTTATACTAACTTGCTGGTTTTTTTTTAATCAGGCACCTACACTAGAATTCAAACCAATGCTGGTTCACTTCAAGTATCACCTTCCATTCAAGGACCAATTCCATGCCGTTTGATTTTATTTATGTTAATAATAATAATAATAAAAAATAAAAAAAAAAGATACTAAACATGGAGAAAGATGGAGCCTTCACAGAGGATGTTTACGTGAAGCCCCACTACGAGGCGTCGAAGCAGAAGGAATAGAAGCAGAAGGAATAGAAGCGGAAGGCATAGAAGCAGGAGGCATAGAAGCGGAAGGCATCGGAGCTAGAGCATTCCAGGCCTCAATACTTGGCCAAACGCTGGATGACCCAGGAAAAAGGTGCCTCTGGAGATAAGACGCAAGCCTATGACGGTCATTGTGAATTCGACCCTCAGATTCTTGCAGCTTGATGCGAAAATAGTTAAGCACACAAATTAAACCCTCTTTTCGTCAAATTGTAGTATATGTATAAGTAGGGATCGTTCTAGACCGGGGATTAGGAGGGATTGTTAACCACTTGGATTTGACTCAAAAACGTAAAATAACAATATGAAACACTATACTAGACTCAAAGAATGCAAAACTAAACTTTAAAACACTAAGACAAACCAAAAGACTCAAAACACAAACACACTCAAATCTGCCTAAAAACCACTTTCTGGGCAGATTTGAGCACAAACAAAAATTTGGACGAAATTAAGTAATAACTTGACTCAAGAACGTAAAAACACAATATAAAACACTAAACTAACTCAAAGAATGTAAAACTAAACACTTAAAACATTAAAACAAACCAAAAGACTCAAACATCACCCAAAACACTCAAAACTGCCTTAAAATCACTTTCTGGGCAGTTTTGAGCACTTTGGTGAATTTGGACGAAATTGGGAAATAAAATTGAATCAAAACACTTTAAAACATAAACTAAACAAATTCTAAACACTAAAGAACAAGAAAGTAAAGGGGGGGTTTTAAATTGACGAAAATTGAAATAACAAAACAAGTTAATAAACTAAACAGATTGTAAAACGAATTTGATGGAATGGAATGAATGGATGATAGAATGGCTAAGGGGTTCATCTCCATACATGTTATACTTGCATAATAAAATGATTTCCAATTGCATTTCAATAAACCATGAAACTCAACACCCCGGGTTAACCGTGATGCACTAATTAACCTTCAAATCTTCCTAACGTTATTGAATTGGATGGGTTAGCGCATACAACAATTCAAAACATTCCCCACAAGTCCTCAACATGAATGCATAGAAGAGATACAAGCAAGAATCATTACGCTCTATGAAAATTATAAGTGTTGACGAGGCATTCGTTACTATGGATTGCATGAAACTTATGCCAAGAATTTGTTTAACGCGATTGTTTATAAGCAACCTCCACTACTTGTGAATATAAGTTCATAACGATTAGGTGAAACTTACTTATATTCTAGCGTCATATTCATGCATGAAAATTAAGCGCGCATTCTCAATAAACATACATAAATAAGTTATCAATCAAACGGTTAAACAAATTGAATCCACAACTTATGAAACGCAATTAGAAGTATTCAAATCAAAATGCAAGCATAAACATATATTCGAATCACCCCCTAACCAAGGGGGGTTTAGTTCCTCATGGTACAAAACAAAGAGAATCAAAGAAACACCTAAACATTCCAACAACTCAAACTTGAATTGTATGAACGTTTAGGCCCTCTTATCTTCCATTCCTCATTCGTACAAAACAAAGAGCATTGAAATTAAACATTGAAATCAAAGAAACACCTAAACATTCCAACAACTCAAACTTGAATTGTATGAACGTTTAGGCACTCTTCTCTTCCTCTTCGTTGTAGCACAAGGTCTAGGGATAGTTTGATGGTGTGAATGGTTTGGGGAGTGGTGGAATATGGAAGGATGGTGTTTGGATTCTAAGGGAGGGCACGGCACAAAAGAGTTTTGATGTCTACATTCTGAAATGTGGAAGGATTTATGAATGGAATGGATGGACTTTGTGAAGGGCACGGCCCCAAGGGACCAATTTCTGTTGTGAAATGAATTGTGTATGAATGAGTGTGAATGAATGAGTATTTATAGGTGAAATGGGGGGAACATGACAGCTAGGTTGCATGTGCACATGTTGGTTGAATGATTATGAGTGCATGTGGCTGAAATAGCATGTGGAATGGCTGGAAATGCAAGGAGAAGGCATGTGCACGGTTTTGGGAGAGAATTGGAGTGCAAGTGGCTGAAATGTTAGAGGAACAAGTGCATGTGGCTGCATTGTGGTGCAATGATGGAGGAACAATCTGAAAATGCAAGGTATGGCTGGAATGATTGTGTTTGTTTGAATGTGCATGTGATTAAATTAAAGGATGCAAAGTAAATAAATAATGAATGCATGTGTTGAATTATGAAGATGCATGTGCAATGAAGTGGAATGACAATCTGAAATGGGATAGGTACCCACGGCAATGATGATTTCTGGTGGTGTTTTGGGTGCATGTGGAATGAATGATTTCTTGGTGAGTGGATGCATGTGTTGATTAAAGGGGGAATGCAAAGGAAAAGCTAGAAATGCATGTGGAGTGGCTGCAAGGTGAATGAATAATGAAATGGGAAAGCATGTGCAAGGTTTTGGTGTGAATGATTGAATGTGCATGTGGCTGCAATGGAGGAGGAATCCATCAATTTCGTCCATCCTCTTGGCTCCAAGCATATGATATCCATTCCAATCTCTAATTTGCTCCAAAAGGCTCCAAAAGGCATCCTTTTGCATACTTTGCCCTTAGAACCTGAAAACACACAAAAGAAGCATAAAGGACTAAAATAACTAAAGAAACATAACGTAAATGCACGAGAACAAGCCATTTAAGTCGCATGAATATGCTCCTATCAAATACCCCCACACTTATCTTTTGCTAGTCCTCGAGCAAAACAAAACAACAAAAGAACACGAAACTAGACAAAACGAACAAAACACAACCTACACCTTCCAACAATCGTCTCACGGATTTCCAATGCACATGACAAGTTAAAAATCATTAGTCCCATAGATTTTTGTCATCTTCACACTTAAGTACATTCTTACTCATAGTCACCACATATTATTTCACAATTAAGCATTTAAAACTATGTTTTGAATGTAGTAACATGCCTTAGAGAATTTGCTCAAATCCTTACAAGATATGCACTCGTTTTTCACACAGATTTTCTGACTACACACCCTACACTAGGTATATGTGAGAAGATTGATGTAAACATGTAGACGAACACTCACATATGTTATAACAAGGAAAGCATTTTCTGGAATTATTAACATGTATATATATGATCTCATGAATGGAATGCTACTACTTAGAACGAGAACCAGTGATTCCATAAGCTCATATCAATTCCAAACTCGACATTATTGAACACATAACGATCAAGATAGAAGCATAAGGGTTGAAACGGGGCTAAAGGTGTTTGGCTAACAAAGAAAGGATAGGGAAAACAAATGTTCTTTAAGCAATAGTGAGCAAAGTATTGAATTAGGCACTTAGAATTCCCTTTAGAACGCAGAAGTCAACTTTGAACACCCATGGGGAAGTCACACAAAACTTAGGGCCATATTAAAACTTTTTGGGCCCTTTCTTCAACAATCACACTTGTGAGTCCATTCTCACTTATTTTCACTCTTTTTCTTTCTTTTCTTCTTCTTTTTCTCACATTTTTTTTTCTTTTTCCCGTGCCTCCTTTAAGACTTAGGCACATACATACACACAAAAATCCCTTCCCCCACACTTATTTTCTGCAACATATTAATCAAAAGGAATTCATTTAAGTCATGCTCACTATACTTCAAGAACAAGGGTATAGGAAAGTCCTACTCTAGGCTAGGTAAGGGGTGATGTGGTTAGCAAAGAAAATAGGCTAAACGAGGCTCAACGAGGTTAAAACTAATATATACGAAATATGGGAAGTAAGGCTATTTGGCTATGGTGGCAACTACACAACTTCATCTTGATATATGTTATGCAACTCAATGTCATGCTTTGAATGAAACGGATATAAGTTCTAGCATTTAGTTCTATCATGATACAATTGCATTCTAAGTAGCAACCAAGCAAGAAATAATGAGATCATGCAACAACTTTAGAAAACAAAGAATCACAGAAAATAACTCTCCAAAGAAAGTAATGGCTCGAGTCTCACAGGGATGTAGCGTTTGTTTGAGTTCCTTCCTTCAAGCATGTTACAAAAACGAATTTTTCTTTTATGATTGCATGTGAAGTCATACATTATAACCATATCCAAGCATATACCAAGAGTAAATCAAACTTTTCTCTATGTTTATAACTCTTTTTAACCGTCATGCAATTACAAACCAAATCCTTATCATTGTGTTGGAAGGTACCCTAAGATACAAACACACAAAAATGACTCAAAACACTCTTTTTAGGCTTTTTAAAACATGTTTTTCAAATTTTTATGTGATTTTCGGAGTTATAAAACAAAACACACTAAAAACACTCTAAAACAACTTAAAAACACCTTAAAACAGCAAGGAACAACATTTGAAGTAATGGGTGATAAAATCCCACGAATTTGCATTAAATATACTTAGTTACCCCCCCCCACACTTAAATCAAACATTGTACTCAATGTTTTAAGCATAGATTCACACAAAACATAAGTAAACAAAAAAAAAAAAACAATTTAAACATACTAAACATGGCAGAATGTAATTAACAAAGAGAAGAGTTTAGGGACGCAAATCTGGTTATGGAGTGTAAATTCCCTCTTCTCCTTGGTAATTGCATTGAGGCTTTGATCATAGTGACTCCACAGGCATACTCTTGAACTGGGCTGCATGATTCTTTTGGTCTCCTCCACTTGTTGATTTTCCTTTGTGCTACTGGGCTGGAGGATTCTTTTGGGCTTCCCCGAAGGTCTGAGCTTACCCCTTTGGTCTGTTTCTTTGTTCAATCTTTCCAATTCGTATTGAAAAGGGTTGGAGGATAACTCAGCCTATGTTTGTCTCCACATGCTTCAATGTATCATTTTCACTTGCCTTACTCGCTCCCATTTGCAGAAGTGGTCCCTTCTCCGGAAGTGTATCAACCGTTGAAGATGACTACTCGAGAGCAACGCTAGGTAAGCAATCAGGAATAGGGTCCAGGCAGTTGGCTCCAGATCGGAAGACTGACTCCAAGTGCCGGTTGATTGCTTCTTTTACTTTGCCATGCGAGTAAGAACAAGGACAAAGAAAAAGACAGGGAAAGAGCATGATATGAGATACTTTTGCTTTTGACCTTGATGATATGAGATACCTTTGCTTTTGAAGAAGCGGTGAATGAATCAGCACACTTCAATCCGCCGTTTCCTCCTGGGTCATCTGTACTCCAGGCATCTGGTATCATCTTTGGGGAAGAAGAAATAATTGAGTATTTCGAAAGGCTTTGCTGGGAGTGCGCCCTCAGAGGTGAGGGAGAGTTGGGCATTTTCTTCAGGTTTGCCTTGCCATAAAAGACGAAGGTCGACATATATAGAGATAATATCAAGTGGTGGTACTGTTCTTTTACCCTTGTCGACAAATGTCTCTTCGATATCAGAACGACGCCTCTTCGATTTCTGAGCAGGCGCCCCTTCGATTTCTGAACGACGCCCCTTCTCTTTCTGAACGACACGTGGTAGTGCAGATGCGGCTCCTTTTGACAAAGCTGCACGCGTTTTCTGAAAAGCAGAGAAAGCGTCGCCGAACTTTGCGCTTGTCGGCTAAAGACGTGTAGTTGCGATGATGGCCACCACGTGTTTTCAGCTTTGTCAGAATTCTTTTGACAAAGTTGAACGCGTTTTCTGAAAAGCCGAGAACGCGTCGCCTAAATTACGCCGGAAATTCCGGCTTTTTGAATTGGTGGACGCGTCGCCTTGGCTTTTTTATTGAGCTATCGATCACCACAACAAACACACTCTGAAGAATTCCCATTCTTGAAAATCGACTCCGACCCTTTGAAAATTTACTCCATCAACCCTTATCTTTGAACACCTTTGAAAAATGGCAAACTCATCGAACCTTAGCTTGGAATTGAGCCTTAGCAGTGATACGGGCGCGCCGCGTCAAGGTAACGTATGGCGCCCTTCTTTCTTATCTTCTAACGGTCTTCTTACAGGTGAAGACTCCGTGATGCAGGACGCCACAACAGCTACAATAGTAGCTAGGAACCTCCTCACTCCAAAAGATAGTAGGCTGCTGTCAGGACGGTCCGATGAGTTGGCCGTTCAAGAGTCCCTCGCATTTAATGTTCAGTGTGCGAGTTCTGTGTCCAACATGGGCCAACGCCTGCTTGCCCGCTCCCGTCAGGTGGAATCATTGATGGCAGAGGTGGAAAGTCTTAAGCAAGAGATCCAGCAGCTTAAGTACGAGAATAGAAGTTTGCACGTGCTTGCCAACAACTATTCGACGGGCATGAAGAGGAAGCTTGATGAGCTGCAAGAGTCTAAAGGTCGGATTCACAGTGACCGTCAAAGGTTTTCGTCTTTCCTCCAGAGGCACCTTTTTCCTGGCTCATCCAGCGCTTGGCCAACTATTGAGGCCTGGAATGCTTTAGCTCCGACGCCTCCCGCTCCGATGCCTTCCGCTTCGATGCCTTCCGCTTCGATGCCTTCCGCTCCGATGCCTTCCGCTTCAAAGCCTTCCGCTTCGATGCCTTCCGCTACTATGCCTTCCGCTCCGATGCCTCGTAGTGGGGCTTCACGTAAACAACCTTTGTGAAGCTCCATCTTTCTCCATGTTTAGTATCACTTTTTTTTTTTTTTTTTTTTTTTTTTTTTTTTTGAACATGCTTTGTTTTATTCAGTGCATTGGGTTGCCTCCCAAGTAGCGCTTTCTTTTACGTCTTGCAGCCGGACAAAGAACCCAATCACTCCAGGATATTGATAGGAGCATATTCATGCGACTTAAATGGCTTGTTCTCGTGCATTTACGTTATGTTTCTTTAGTTATTTTAGTCCTTTATGCTTCTTTTGTGTGTTTTCAGGTTCTAAGGGCAAAGTATGCAAAAAGATGCCTTTTGGAGCCTTTTGGAGCAAATTAGAGATTGGAATGGATATCATATGCTTGGAGCCAAGAGGATGGACGAAATTGAAGGATTCCTCCTCCATTGCAGCCACATGCACATTCAATCATTCACACCAAAACCTTGCACATGCTTTCCCATTTCATTATTCATTCACCTTGCAGCCACTCCACATGCATTTCTAGCTTTTCCTTTGCATTCCCCCTTTAATCAACACATGCATCCACTCACCAAGAAATCATTCATTCCACATGCACCCAAAACACCACCAGAAATCATCATTGCCGTGGGTACCTATCCCATTTCAGATTGTCATTCCACTTCATTGCACATGCATCTTCATAATTCAACACATGCATTCATTATTTATTTACTTTGCATCCTTTAATTTAATCACATGCACATTCAAACAAACACAATCATTCCAGCCATACTGATGCGAGATTTATACGCGTACAAATTAAACCCTCTTTTCGTCAAGTTGTAGTATATGTATAAGTAGGGATCGTTCTGGACCGGGGATTAGGAGGGATTGTTAATCTCTTGGAAACTAACTCAAAAACGTAAAAACAATATAAAACACTATACTAGACTCAAATAATGCAAAACTAATCTTTAAAACACTAAGACAAACCAAAGACTCAAAATGCTTTTAAAAACACAAACTAAAATGATTTCTAACTAAATTGACATTAAAGTAAAGGGGGATTTAAGTTTATACGAAATTAAATTAAATGAACAAATTAAAACAGAATGTAAATATGGAATTGATGAAATGGAATGAATGGATGATAGAATAGCTAAGGGGTTCATCTCCATACATGTTACACTTGCATAATAAAAAGATTTCCAATTGCATTTTAATAAATTATGAAACTCATCACCCCGGGTCAATTAGGTCCGCTTAAATTAACCGTCAAGTTTTCCTTAAGTTAATGAATTGGATGGGTTAGCGCAACGCAATTCACTACATTCTCCAAAAGTCCTTTACGTGAACAGCACAATAATGATACAATCAAAGATCATTAAGCATCATGAAAACTATAAGTGTTGACAAGGCATTCGTTACTATGATGAGCATGAAACTCGTGCCAAGAATTCATTTAACGCGATTGTTTATAAGCAACCTCCACTACTTGTGAATATAAGTTCATAACGATTAGGTGAAACTCACTTATATTCTAGCGTCATATTCATGCATGAAAATTAAGCGCGCATTCTTAATAAACATACATAAATAAGTTATCAATCAAACGGTTAAACAAATTGAATCAACAACTTATGAAATTCCAACGAAAGTTAATCAATTCATATTGCAAATATAAACATAATTTCGAATCACCCCCTAGCTAAAGGGGGGTTTAGTTCCTCATACAAAACAAAGAGAATTGAAATTAAACATTGAAATCAAAGAAACGCCTAAACATTCCAACAACTCAAACTTGAATTGTATGAACGTTTAGGCCCTCTTCTCTTCCTCTTTATTGTAGCATAAGGTCTAGGGATAATTGGTTTGGGGGATGGAAGTGTGGAATGGAAGAGGAGTGGTGGAGAAGTGGAAGGGGAATGGAAAAATGGTTTTTGGATTATAAGGGGAGAGATGGGAAGCTCACGGCTAGGGAAGAGAGAATGTGTTTGTAATGTGTTGTGTATGAAATGAGATGTGATTTTTGTGTATGAATGCATGGGTTTTTATAGGGGGAATGGGAGAATATGTGGGTGATTGTTTAAGAGTGAATGTGGTTGTTATGATTGAGAGTGCATGTGGATGAAATAATGATGGAAAAAGAGCTAGGTTGTTGGTGTGTGAATGCATGTGTTGAATTGGTGGTGCAATGATGAAAGAGTAAGTGCATGTGTGTGTGAATGGTGGTGCAATGATGAAAGAGTAAGTGCATGTGTGTGTGAATGGTGGTGCAATGATGAAAGAGTAAGTGCATGTGTGTGTGAATGGTGGTAGCTAGGGTGAATTATGATGAATGCATGTGGAATAAAGATGGAGAAGGTGGTGTAATGATGAAGGAGTAAGTGCATGTGTATGTATGTGGCTAAGGGTTGTTGATTGGGCTAGAGGTTTTGCATGGCTCAAAGGATTGTTTGATTGGGCTAGGCCCTTTGTTTTATGTCCAAAGTGCATACAAGGCTTTCAAATTCGTCCAACACTTTGGCTCCAAGCATATGCTATCCATTCCAAGCCCAATTTTGCTCCAAAATGCATCTTTTTGCTTCCTTAGCCATATGAACCTAAAAACACACGAAAATGGCTTAAACTACTAAAACAATTATGAATTAACAACATAGATGCACGAAAACAAGCTAAGTAAGTCGCCTAAATATGCTCCTATCACATACCTTGCATTTTCAGATTGTTCCTCCATCATTGCACCACAATGCAGCCACATGCACTTGTTCCTCTAACATTTCAGCCACTTGCACTCCCATTCTCTCCCAAAACCGTGCACATGCCTTCTCCTTGCATTTCCAGCCATTCCACATGCTATTTCAGCCACATGCACTCATAATCATTCAACCAACATGTGCACATGCAACCTAGCTGTCATGTTCCCCCCATTTCACCTATAAATACTCATTCATTCACACACAATTCACACTTCCATTTCAGAAATTCATCCATTGTACATACCACAAACACTTCCCCCTTTTGTGCCGTGAGTTTCCCTATTAATCCAAACACCATCCTTCCATATTCCACCACTCCTCTTCCATTCCTCCACCACTCCCCAAACCATTCACACCATCAAACTATCCCTAGACCTTGTGCTACAACGAAGAGGAAGAGAAGAGTGCCTAAACGTTCATACAATTCAAGTTTGAGTTGTTGGAATGTTTAGGTGTTTCTTTGATTTCAATGTTTAATTTCAATGCTCTTTGTTTTGTACGAATGAGGAATGGAAGATAAGAGGGCCTAAACGTTCATACAATTCAAGTTTGAGTTGTTGGAATGTTTAGGTGTTTCTTTGATTCTCTTTGTTTTGTACCATGAGGAACTAAACCCCCTTTGGTTAGGGGGTGATTCGAATATATGTTTATGCTTGCATTTTGATTTGAATACTTCTAATTGCGTTTCATAAGTTGTGGATTCAATTTGTTTAACCGTTTGATTGATAACTTATTTATGTATGTTTATTGAGAATGCGCGCTTAATTTTCATGCATGAATATGACACTAGAATATAAGTAAGTTTCACCTAATCGTTATGAACTTATATTCACAAGTAGTGGAGGTTGCTTATAAACAATCGCGTTAAACAAATTCTTGGCATAAGTTTCATGCAATCCATAGTAACGAATGCCTCGTCAACACTTATAATTTTCATAGAGCGTAATGATTCTTGCTTGTATCTCTTCTATGCATTCATGTTGAGGACTTGTGGGGAATGTTTTGAATTGTTGTATGCGCTAACCCATCCAATTCAATAACGTTAGGAAGATTTGAAGGTTAATTAGTGCATCACGGTTAACCCGGGGTGTTGAGTTTCATGGTTTAGTGAAATGCAATTGGAAATCATTTTATTATGCAAGTATAACATGTATGGAGATGAACCCCTTAGCCATTCTATCATCCATTCATTCCATTCCATCAAATTCGTTTTACAATCTGTTTAGTTTATTAACTTGTTTTGTTATTTCAATTCTCGTCGATTTAAAACCCCCCTTTACTTTCTTGTTCTTTAGTGTTTAGAATTTGTTTAGTTTATGTTTTAAAGTGTTTTGATTCAATTTTATTTCCCAATTTCGTCCAAATTCACCAAAGTGCTCAAAACTGCCCAGAAAGTGATTTTAAGGCAGTTTTGAGTGTTTTGGGTGATGTTTGAGTCTTTTGGTTTGTTTTAATGTTTTAAGTGTTTAGTTTTACATTCTTTGAGTTAGTTTAGTGTTTTATATTGTGTTTTTACGTTCTTGAGTCACGTTATTACTTAATTTCGTCCAAATTTGTGTTTGTGCTCAAATCTGCCCAGAAAGTGGTTTTTAGGCAGATTTGAGTGTGTTTGTGTTGTTTTGAGTCTTTTGGTTTGTCTTAGTGTTTTAAAGTTTAGTTTTGCATTCTTTGAGTCTAGTATAGTGTTTCATATTGTTATTTTACGTTTTTGAGTCAAATCCAAGTGGTTAACAATCCCTCCTAATCCCCGGTCTAGAACGATCCCTACTTATACATATACTAAACCCCCTTTAGCTAGGGGGTGATTCGAAACTATGTTTATGTTTGCATTATGAATTGATTAACTTTTGTTGGAATTTCATAAGTTGTTGATTCAATTTGTTTAACCGTTTGATTGATAACTTATTTATGTATGTTTATTAAGAATGCGCGCTTAATTTTCATGCATGAATATGACGCTAGAATATAAGTGAGTTTCACCTAATCGTTATGAACTTATATTCACAAGTAGTGGAGGTTGCTTATAAACAATCGCGTTAAATGAATTCTTGGCACGAGTTTCATGCTCATCATAGTAACGAATGCCTCGTCAACACTTATAGTTTTCATAATGCTTAATGATCTTTGATTGTATCTTTATTGTGCTGTTCACGTAAAGGACTTTTGGAGAATGTAGTGAATTGCGTTGCGCTAACCCATCCAATTCATTAACTTAAGGAAAACTTGACGGTTAATTTAAGCGGATCTAATTAACCCGGGGTGATGAGTTTCATGGTTTATTGAAATGCAATTGGAAATCATTTTATTATGCAAGTGTAACATGTGTGGAGAAGAACCTTCTAGCTAGCATTCATCCATCCATTTTCATCGCATTCATATTTACATTTTGTCTAGTTTATTAAACTTGTTTCGTTATTTCAATTTTCGTCAAATTAAAATCCCCCTTTACTTTATTGTCTAATTTAGTTAGAAAGTGTCTTAGTTTGTGTTTATAAGAGTCTTGAGTCAAGTTAGAACTTAATTTCGTCCAAATTTGTGATTGTGCTCAAATCTGCCCAGAAAGTGGTTTTTAGGCATATTTGAGTGTGTTTGTGTTGTTTTGAGTCTTTTGGTTTATTTTAGTGTTTTAAAGTTTAGTTTTACATTCTTTGAGTCTAGTTTAGTGTTTTATATTGTGTTTTTATGTTTTTGAGTCAAATCCAAGTGATTAACAATCCCTCCTAATCCTCGGTCTAGAACGATCCCTACTTATACATATACTACAATTTGACGAAAAGAGGGTTTAATTTGTGTGCGTATAAATTCACGCATCACTCTTCATGCCCGCCGAATAGTTATTTGCAAGCACATGCAAACTTCTATTCTCGTACTTAAGCTGTTTGATTTCCTGCTTAAGACTTTCCACGTCTGCCATCAACGATTCCACTTGGCGGGACCGAGCAAGCAGGCGTTGGCCCATGTTGGACACAGAGCTCGCACACTGAACACTAAGTGCGAGGGACTCTTGAACGGCCAACTCATCGGACTGTCCTGACAGCAGCCTACTATCTTTTGGTGTGAGGAGGTTCCTAGCTACTATTGTAGCTGTTGTGGCGTCCTGCATCACAGAGTCTTCACCTGAAAGAGGACCGTTAGAAGATAAAAAAGAAGGGCGCCATACATTACCTTGACGGGGCGCAACCGGATCGCTGCTGAGACTCAAATCTAAGCTAAGGTTCGATGAGTTTGCTATTTTTTTCAAAAGTGTTCAAAGAGAAGGGGTGGATGGAGTTAAATTTCAAGGGGCCGGAGACGATGAGTTTGCTGTTTTAAGGTGTTTTTTTTAAGTTGTTTTAGCGTGTTTTAGTATGTTTTGTTTTTATAACTCCGAAAATCACATAAAAATTTGAAAAACATGTTTTAAAAAGCCTAAAAAGAGTGTTTTGAGTCGTTTTTGTGTGTTTGTGTCTTAGGGTACCTTCCAACAAAATGATAAGGATTTGGTTTGTAATTGCATGACTGTTAAAAAGAGTTATGAACATAGAGAAAAGTTTGAATTACTCTTGGTATATGCTTGGTTATGGTTATAATGTATGACTTCACATGCAATCATAAAAGAAAAATTCGTTTTTGTAACATGCTTGAAGGAAGGAACTCAAACAAACGCTACAACCCTGTGAGACTCGAGCCATTACCTTCTTTGGAGAGTTATTTTCTGTGATTCTTTGTTTTCTAAAGTTGTTGCATGATCTCATTATTCCTTGCTTGGTTGCTACTTAGAATGCAATTGTATCATGATAGAACTAAATGCTAGAACTTATATCCGTTTCATTCAAAGCATGACATTGAATTGCATAACATATGTCAAGATGAAGTTGTGTAGTTGCCACCATAGCCAAATAGCCTTACTTCCCATTTTTCGTATTTGTTGTAAGTTTTAACCCCGTTGAGCTTTGTTTAGCTTTTATTCATTGTTAAACCACATTATCCTAACCTAGCCTAGTTTAGGACAGTCCACACCCTTGTTCTTAAAAGATAGTGAGCATGACTTAAATGAATTCCTTTTGAGTACATTATGAAAGAAAATGAGTATGGGGGAGAGAATGTTTTGTTCTTAAGCGTTTATGTATGTTTTGAGAGTCAAAAGAAAAGAAAAAATTCTGAAAAACATATGAAAAAAAGAAAAAAAAAAACACAGAAAAGAAAAGAAAGAAAGAAAGAAAAAAGAGCTTGTTCCCCCTTGTTGTTCAAAAGTTGAGTTTTCATTCAAAAGTGAATTCTAAGTTAATTCAAATGCTTTGCTCGCTATTTCTTTAAGAACCTTTGTTTTCCATATCCCTTCTTTGTTAGCCAAACACCTTTAGCCCCGTTTCAACCCTTATGCTTCTATCTTGATCGTTATGTGTTCAATAATGTGGAGTTTGGAATTGATATGAGCTTATGGAATCACTGGTTCTCATTCTAAGTAGTAGCATTCCATTCATGAGATCATATTCATGTCATTATCGTAAATCCAGAAAATGCTTTCCTTGTTATAACATATGTGAGTGTTCGTCTACATGTTTACATCAATCTTCTCACATATACCTAGTGTAGGGTGTGTAGTCAGAAAATTTGTGTGAAAATTAAGTGCATATCTTGTAAGGACTTGAGCAAATTCTCTAAGGCATGTTACTACATTCAAATCATGGTTTTAAATGCTTAATTGTGAACTAGTATGTGGTGACTCTGAGTAAGAATGTACTTAAGTGTAAAAATGGCTAAAATCTGTGGGAATAATGATTTTTAACTTGTCATGTGCATTGGAAATCCGTGAGACGATTGTTGGAAGGTGTAGGTTGTGTTTTGTTCGTTTTGTCTAGTTTCGTGTTCTTTTGTTGTTTTGTTTTGCTCGAGGACTAGCAAAAGATAAGTGTGGGGGTATTTGATAGGAGCATATTCATGCGACTTAAATGGCTTGTTCTCGTGCATTTACGTTATGTTTCTTTAGTTATTTTAGTACTTTAAGCTATTTTCGTGTGTTTGTAGGTCCAAAGGGCTAAAGGAGCAAAAAGATGCATTTTGGAGACTTTTGGAGCACTTTTGGGCTAAGGATGGATAGCTTATGCTTGGAGCCAAAGTGTTGGACGAAATTGGGTTATGACTTGAAGACCAAAGTGTTGAAACCTTGTTCCCTTTAGTTTTAGGACATTTAAACCTTTCCTAATCCCAATCATGCCATGCATTCACACCATTCTCTCCCAAAACCGTGCATCTCCACAATCCCATTCATCAACACATGCATCCACATGCATTCACCCTTTAAACCATTAAATCCACATGCTTTCCTATTCAATTAAATCAGCACATGCATTCATCATCACATATCATATCACTTATCATTCACCACTTATCATTCATCAACACATGCATTCACATGTTTTCACAATCCAACTCACATGCACATTCATCCACCTTTCTCCCTAAAACCGTGCACATGCAAACACATTCACCCACATGCACCCTTTATTCTTTCATCATTTCCACCCCCACATGTCCCTTTAATCCACATGCATTTCCACCTAGCTTTGCACCTCACAACCACCAGAAATCAACTAAAACCGTGCACATGCTATCACCATGCATTCACATGCACTTGTTCCTCCATCATTCCATCCTTTAAAACATTCCACATGCCATTGTCATTCCACTTTAGCTTTAATTCACATGCACATTCATTCATTCAGAAAATACATCCTTTGCCATGCACATGCACTTCCCACTCTTTAATCATTCATCCACCTTTCCCCCTTCATCATCAAGCCACATTCACTCCCATTTCTCTCCCCTTAACAGCCCTAACCCGTACATAATTAAAGGACACCATTCAACACACACATGCATCCAAAACACATCCATGCCGTGAGTTCCCATTGCATTTCCAGCTTTGCACATGCATTCACTCACCACAAACAAGTCACATGCATTCATCAACACATCTAGTTGTCATTCACATGCATTTCATTCATCATTTCCACCCCCACATGTCCCTTTAATCATTCAAACATGCAGCCACACCTTCACCCACATGCACCATTCAAACATACACCCAAACACCACCAGAAATCATCATTGCCGTGGGTACCTATCCCATTTCAGATTGTCATTCCACTTCATTGCACATGCATCTTCATAATTCAATGCATGCATTCATTATTTATTTACTTTGCATCCTTTAATTTAATCACATGCACATTCAAACAAACACAATCATTCCATCAGAAAATACACTTTCACATGCATCTTGGCAGATTTCACATGCACACACTTGCATTTTCAGCACCAACAACACTCATTGCCGCGCACATTCACTCACCATACCATTACAACATTTGCACATGCAACCTAGCTGTCATGTTCCCCCCATTTCACCTATAAATACTCATTCATTCATTCTCATTCATTGACAATTCATTTCACAACAGAAATTGGTCCCTTGGGGCCGTGCCCTTCACAAAGTCCATCCATTCCATTCATACACTTCATCCATTGCAGAAATGTAAACCATAAACCACCCTTGCCGTGACTCTCCCTTATAATCCAAACACCATCCTTCCATTTCCACCACTCCTCTTCCATCCCTCCACCACTCCCCAAACCATTCACACCATCAAACTATCCTTAGACCTTGTGCTAGAACGAAGAGGAAGAGAAGAGTGCCTAAACGTTCATACAATTCAAGTTTGAGTTGTTGGAATGTTTAGGTGTTTCTTTGATTTCAATGTGTAATTTCAATTCTCTTTGTTTTGTACGAATGAGGAATGGAAGAGAAGAGGGCCTAAACGTTCATACAATTCAAGTTTGAGTTGTTGGAATGTTTAGGTGTTTCTTTGATTCTCTTTGTTTTGTACCATGAGGAACTAAATCCCCTTTAGCTAGGGGGTGATTTGAATATATGTTTATGCTTGCATTTTGATTTGATTACTTCTAATTGCGTTTCATAAGTTGTGGATTCAATTTGTTTAACCGTTTGATTGATAACTTATTTATGAATGTTTATTAAGAATGCGCGCTTAATTTTCATGCATGAATATGACGCTAGAATATAAGTGAGTTTCACATAATAGTTACGAACTTATATTCACAAGTAGTGGAGGTTGCTTATAAACAATCGCGTTAAATGAATTCTTGGCAAGAGTATCATGCATTCATAGTTACAATTGCCTCGTCAATACTTATAATTTTCATAGAGCGTAATGATTCTTGCTTGTATCTCTATTATGCAATCATATAGGGGACTTGTGGGGAATGTTTTGAATTGTTGTATGCGCTAACCCATCCAATTCAATAACATTAGGAAGATTTGAAGGTTAATTAGTGCATCACGGTTAACTTGGGGTGTTGAGAATTAATGGTTTATTGAAATGCAATTGGAAATCGTTTTATTGTGCAAGTATAACATGTATGGAGATGAACCCCTTAGCTAGCCTTCATTCCATTCATTCTATCACATTCACATTTACATTTTGCTTTAATTTACAATCTGTACATTTTAGTTTAATTTCGTATAAAACTCAATCCCCCTTTACTTTAATGTCAAATTAGTTAGAAAGTATCTTAGTTTGTGTTTTTAAGAGTTTTGATTAAATTTATTTCCCAATTTCGTCCAAATTTGTGTTTGTACTCAAATCTGCCCAGAAAGTGGTTTTTAGGCAGATTTGAGTGTGTTTGTGTTGTTTTGAGTCTTTTGGTTTGTTTTAGTGTTTTAAAGTTTAGTTTTACATTCTTTGAGTCTAGTTTAGTGTTTTATATTACGTTTTTACGTTTTTGAGTCAAATCCAAGTGATTAACAATCCCTCCTAATCCCCGGTCCAGAACGATCCCTACTTATACATATACTACAATTTGACGAAAAGAGGGTTTAATTTGTGTGCGTATAAATCTCGCATCAGGTTCCCTTGCCTTTCCACCCACTTTCCTAGCTGTTTTTCACATGCATTGCAGCCACATTCTCACCCACTCTCTCCCTATATAAACCACACACACTTCATTCATTTGTCATTCATTCACTCCCCACTCCATCTCTCCATTTCTCACACCACAACTAACACAAACACTTCCCCTTAGAATCCAAAACCGTGAGTCCCCCTACCACTCCTCATCCATTTCCATAATTCCCCAATCCATTCAACACACCAACAACATCCCTTAGACCTTGTACTACAACGAAGAGGAAGATAAGAGGGCCTAAACGTTCATACAATTCAAGTTTGAGTTGTTGGAATGTTTAGGTGTTTCTTTGATTTCAATGTTTAAATTCAATTCTCTTTGTTTTGTATGTTTGAGGAATGGAAGAAAAGAGTGCTTAAACATTCATACAATTCAAGTTTGAGTTGTTGGAATGTTTAGGTGCTTCTTTGATTTCAAAGTTATGAGGAACTAAACCCCCTTTAGCTAGGGGGTGATTCGAAACTATGTTTATGTTTGCAATATGAATTGATTAACTTTCGTTGGAATTTCATAAGTTGTTGATTTAATTTGTTTAACCGTTTGATTGATAACTTATTTATGTATGTTTATTAAGAATGCGCGCTTAATTTTCATGCATGAATATGACGCTAGAATATAAGTGAGTTTCACCTAATCGTTATGAACTTATATTCACAAGTAGTGGAGGTTGCTTATAAACAATCGCGTTAAATGAATTCTTGGCACGAGTTTCATGCTCATCATAGTAACGAATGCCTCGTCAACACTTATAGTTTTCATAATGCTTAATGATCTTTGATTGTATCTTTATTGTGCTGTTCACGTAAAGGACTTTTGGAGAATGTTGTGAATTGCGTTGCGCAAACCCATCCAATTCATTAACTTAAGGAAAACTTGACGGTTAATTTAAGCGGACCTAATTAACCCGGGGCGTTGAGTTTCATAATTTATCGAAAGATCAAATGAGAATCAATCTTGTATGCAAGTGTAACATGTGTGGAGAAGAACCCCTTGGCTATTCCATCATCCATATTTTCATCACATTCATATTTACGTTTTGCCTTTAATTACAATTTGTGCATTTTAGTTAATTTTCGTCAAATTAAACCCCCCCTTTACTTTCTTATTCTTTAATGCTTAGAATCTGTTTAGTTTATGTTTTAAAGTATTTTTGAATTCTTTAAGTCTAGTATAGTGTTTTATATAGTGTTTTTACGTTTTTTTTAGTCAAATCCAAGTGATTAACAATCCCTCCTAATCCCCGGTCCAGAACGATCCCTACTTATACTTATACTACAATTGTCAAAAAGAGGGTTTAATTTGTGCGCGTATAAATCACGCATCAGTCCTCAATGTTACAAACAAAGACTCACATTCAAACAAACAACATAAACTAACTTAGCAGGACGAAATAAAAGCAATAAAGAGAGGAGTTTAGGAATGCAAATCTGATTTATTTTAATGAATTGCCTAAGTCCTCCTTAGTTGAATGCATGGGTTGCCTCCCAAGAAGCTCTTGCTTTTAACGCCTTGCGGCCGGACGAACTCTCTTCTTAGGCTCAATTGGAACCCACGGCATGGAGGGTTACTTCCTCCACAATCTGCCCTTCAACACTTTCATAATATGGCTTCAAACGATGCCCATTCACCTTGAATTCTTGGCCATTGATAGGAGCATATTTAGGCGACTTAGCTAGCTTATTCTTGTGCATTTGTGCTATTATTTCTTAGTTAATGTCGTATTACAACTCATTTTCGTGTGTTTGTAGGTCCAAAGGGTTAAAGTACCAAGAAAGTGCATTTTGGAGCAGTTTTGAGTACTATGTGGATAGCTTGTATATGGGCTAACATGGATGGACGAATTTGGAGTTCAAGAGGCTAGAAATATGATAAGAAGATGAAGAAATTAAACTCAAGACAAAGTGGATAAGGAATCAGCTCAAAAGAGGAAACATTATCCAAAACCTTATCTAACATTATCCAACCTTATCCTATCTTATCCTATCTTATCCTATCTTATCCTATCTTATCCTAACCTAATCTTGTTCCACCTTAATTCTAGCTGTAAGTGGACCTAAAAACCTAATTTCTAGAAGCCTTATCTGACCCTCAAAGGGTGCCACACCCTTCCCCCTTTTATTTCTTCTAGAAAACCCAAAATCAGCCACAAAACACTTAGTTTCTAGAAGGCCCAATTTTGGACGAATTTCCTAAACCTTTTTCCTTTTGGATTTTGATTTGTTAGGCCTTAATCCTTGTGGATTTGGGTATACAAATCCTTTTATGAAACTAATTGGGCCAAACCCCCTCCTAGGTGGAGTTGATCACCTATAGCCGAATTCTAGGGCCCTAATCCATAAAATCTGTTAAGTCTAACCCTAATCTACTTAACCCTAGGACTATATAAACATAAATTCAGCCAAAAATTCGTAGACCCCTTTATGCTATTCAGAATCCTTGTGCCGCAACCTCCATCATCCATTCTCAACCTCCATACACCTCCATACACCTCCATACTGGTGCGAGAATTATACGCGCATAAATTAAACCCTCTTTTCGTCAAATTGTAGTATAAGTATAAGTAGGGATCGTTCTGGACCGGGGATTAGGAGGGATTGTTAACCACTTGGATTTGACTCAAAAACGTAAAATAACAATATAAAACACTATACTAGACTCAAAGAATGCAAAACTAAACTTTAAAACACTAAGACAAACCAGAAGACTCAAACATCACCCAAAACACTCAAAACTGCCTTAAAATCACTTTCTGGGCAGTTTTGAGCACTTTGGTGAATTTGGACGAAATTATGTAACAAAATGAATCAAAACACTTATAAACATAAACTAACTCAAAGAATGTAAAACTAAACACTTAAAACATTAAAACAAACCAAAAGACTCAAACATCACCCAAAACACTCAAAACTGCCTTAAAATCACTTTCTGGGCAGTTTTGAGCACTTTGGTGAATTTGGACGAAATTATGTAACAAAATGAATCAAAACACTTATAAACATAAACTAAAACACGTTCTACTAAATTGGACAATAAAGTAAAGGGGGATTGAGTTTTATACGAAATTAAATAAAATGTACAGATTCGAATTAAGACAGATAGTATATATGAATGTGATGAAATGGAATGAATGGATGGATGCTAGCCAAGGGGTTCATCTCCATACATGTTATACTTGCATAATAAATGATTTCCAATTGCATTTCAATAAACCATGAATTCTCAACACCCCAAGTTAACCGTGATGCACTAATTAACCTTCAAATCTTCCTAACGTTATTGAATTGGATGATGCATGCGACAATTCAAAACATTCCCCACAAGTCCTCAACATGAATGCATAGAAGAGGTACAAGCAAGAATCATTACGCTCTATGAAAATTATAAGTGTTGACGAGGCATTCGTTACTATGAATGCATGAAACTCTTGCCAAGAATTCGTTTAACGCGATTGTTTATAAGCAACCTCCACTACTTATGAATATAAGTTCGTAACTATTAGGTGAAACTCACTTATATTCTAGCGTCATATTCATGCATGAAAATTAAGCGTGCACTCTCAATAAACATACATAAATAAGTTATCAATAAAACGGTTAAACAAATTGAATCACAACTTATGAAACGCAATTAGAAGTAATCAAATCAAAATGCAAGCATAAACATATATTCGAATCACCCCCTAACCAAGGGGGGTTTAGTTCCTCATGGTACAAAACAAAGAGAATCAAAGAAACACCTAAACATTCCAACAACTCAAACTTGAATTGTATGAACGTTTAAGCCCTCTTATCATCCATTCCTCATTCGTACAAAACAAAGAGCATTGAAATTAAACATTGAAATCAAAGAAACACCTAAACATTCCAACAACTCAAACTTGAATTGTATGAACGTTTAGGCACTCTTCTCTTCCTCTTCGTTGTGGCACAAGGTCTAAGGTGAGTTTGATGGTGTGAATGGTTTGGGGAGTGGTGGAGATATGGAAGAGGAGTGGTGGAAATGGAAGGATGGTGTTTGGATTGTAAGGGAGAGCACGGCACAAGGGAGTTTGATGGTCTACATTTCTGCAATGGATGAGTGTATGGAAGAGTGTTTGGAATGGGTGAATTTCTGGCACAAAGGCCTTATTTCTGTGGTGAATGGATTGTGTATGAATGAGAATGAATGAATGAGTATTTATAGGTGAAATGGGGGGAACATGACAGCTAGGAACTTGGTGGAAATCTGAAATGGTGATGGGAGATGCATGTGGCTGTTTGTGCATGTGATTAAAGGGTGGAAATGCATGTGTTTTGACAGAAATGAAAGGGAATGCACGTTTTTGGTTGATTTCTGGTGGTTGTGAGGTGGAAATCTAGGTGGAAATGCATGTGGATTAAAGCTATGTGAATGATTAAGGTGAATGTGCATGAGTGCATGTGAAATCTGCCAAGATGCATGTGTTATGAAGTGGATTTTCTGCAAAGCAAGGTGAATGTGCATGTGATTAAATTAAAAGATGGAATGCATGTGAATATGATGGAAATCTGATTTCTTTGAAGATGCATGTGCAATGAAGTGGAATGACAGCTAGGTTATGATGATGAATGCATGTGAATATGATGGAAATCTGATTTCTTTGAAGATGCATGTGCAATGAAGTGGAATGACAGCTAGGTTATGATGATGAATGCATGTGGCTGATTTAATTGAATAGGAAAGCATGTGAAATGTTTGTGGTGAGTGAATGTTCATGTGAATTAAAGCTAAAGTGATGATGATAAGTGATAAGTGATAAGTGATATGATATGTGGTTATGATAAGTGATAAGTGATATGATAAAGTGATGATGATAAGTGATAAGTGATAAGTGATATGATATGTGGTTATGATAAGTAATGGGAGCATGTGGGTTAATTAATGAAGGAAATGCATGTGCAATGACAATGTGTTAGAATGGATGTGTGTTATGCATGGCATGATTGGGATTAGGAAAGGTTTAAATGTCCTAAAACTAAAGAGAACAAGGTTCCAACACTTTGGCTCCAATTAGGTCTTCAATTTCGTCCAACACTTTGGCTCCAAGCATAAGCTATCCATCCTTAGCCCAAAAGTGCTCCAAAAATCTCCAAAATGCATCTTTTTGCTCCTTTAGCCCTTTGGACCTACAAACACACGAAAATAGCTTAAAGTACTAAAATAACTAAAGAAACATAACGTAAATGCACGAGAACAAGCCATTTAAGTCGCATGAATATGCTCCTATCAAATACCCCCACACTTATCTTTTGCTAGTCCTCGAGCAAAACAAAACAAAAGAAATAAAAAAACAAAACGACACTGAACAAGAAAAACACAACCTAAACCTTCCAACAATCGTCTCAAGGATTTCCAATGCACATGACAAGTTAAAAATCATTAGTCCCATAGATTTTAGTCATCTTCACACTTAAGTACATTCTTAATCATAGTCACCACATATTATTTCACAATTAAGCATTTAAAACCATGTTTTGAATGTAGTAACATGCCTTAGAGAATTTGCTCAAATCCTTACAAGATATGCACTCGTTTTTCACACAGATTTTCTGACTACACTCCCTACACTAAGTTATATGTGAGAAGATTGATGTAAATATGAATTCTAACACTCACATATGTTATATCAAAGAAAGCATTTTCTGGATTTACGACAATGACATGAATATGATCTCATGAATTGAATGCTACTACTTAGAACGAGAACCAGTGATTCCATAAGCTCATATCAATTCCAAACTCCACATTATTGAACACATAACGATCAAGATAGAAGTCAAAGGTTGTAACGGGGCTTGGGGAGTTGGCTAACAATGAAAGGATAGGGAAAACAAACGTTCTTTAAGCAATAGTGAGCAAAGTATTGAATTAGGCACTTAGAATTCCCTTTAGAACGCAGAAGTCAACTTTGAACACCCAAGGGAAAGTCACACAAAACTTAGGGCCATATTCAAACTTTTTGGGCCCTTTCTTCAACAATCACACTTGTGAGTCCATTCTCACTTATTTTCACTCTTTTTCTTTCTTTTCTTCTTCTTTTTTTTTTCACATTTTTTTTTTCTTTTTCCCGTGCCTCCTTTAAGACTTAGGCACATACATACACACAAAAATCCCTTCCCCCACACTTATTTTCTGCAACATATTAATCAAAAGGAATTCATTATCCGTCATGCTTACTATGCTTCAAGAACAAGGGTACGAATGGTCCTAATCTAGGCTAGGTAAGGGGTGATGTGGTTAGCAAAGAAAATAGGCTAAACGAGGTTCAACGGGGTTAAAACTAATAACAAATACGAAATATGGGAAGTAAGGCTATTTGGTTAGGGTGGCAACTACACAACTTCATCTTGATATATGTTATGCAATTCAATGTCATGCTTTGAATGAAACGGATATAAGTTCTAGCATTTAGTTCTATCATGATACGATTGCATTCTAAGTAGCAACCAAGTAAGGAATAATGAGATCATGCAACAACTTTAGAAAACAAAGAATCACAGAAAATAACTCTCCAACGAAGGTAATGGCTCGAGTCTCACAGGGTTGTAGCGTTTGTTTGAGTTCCTTCCTTCAAGCATGTTACTAAAACGAATTTTTCTTTTATGATTGCATGTGAAGTCATACATTATAACCATAACCAAGCAAAAAAAAATACCAAGAGTAAATCAAACTTTTCTCTATGTTAATAACTCTTTTTAATCGTCATGCAATTACAAACCAAATCCTTATCATTGTGTTGGAAGGTATACTAAGACACAAACACACAAAAACGACTCAAAACACTCTTTTTAGGCTTTTTAAAACACGTTTTTCAAATTTTTATGTGATTTTCGGAGTTATAAAAACAAAACAAACTAAAACACTCTAAAACAACTTAAAAACATCTTAAAACAGCAAGGAACAACATTTGAAGTTATGGGTGATAAAATCCCATGAATTTGCATCAAATATACTTAGTTACCCCCCGACACTTAAATCAAACATTGTCCTCAATGTTTTAAGCATAGATTCACACAAAACATAAGTAAACACACAAAAAGCAACTAAACATACTAAACATGGCAGAATGTAATTAACAAAGAGAAGAGTTTTAGGGACGCAAATCTGGTTATGGAGTGTAAATTCCCTCTTCTCCTTGGTAATTGCATTGAGGCTTTGATCATAGTGACTCCACAGGCTTACTCTTGAACTGGTTTCCGCCCATCATTGATTTTCCTTTGTGCTACTCTTGATCTGGGCAGCAGGATTCTTTTGGTCTCCCCCGAAGGTCTGAGCTTACTCCTTTGGTCTGTTTCTTTGTTCAATCTTTCCAATTCGTATTGAAAAGGGTTGGAGGATAACTCAGCCTAAGTTTGTCTCCACATGCTTCAATGTATCATTTTCACTTGCCTTACTCGCTCCCCTTTGCAGAAGTGGTCCCTTCTCTGGAAGTGTATCAACCGTTGAAGATGACTACTCGAGAGCAACGCTAGGTAAGCAATCAGGAATAGATTCCAGGCAGTTGGCTCCAGATCGGAAGACTGACTCCAAGTGCCGGCTGATTGCTTCTTTTACTTTGCCATGCGAGTAAGAACAAGGACAAAGAAAAAGACAGGGAAATCGCATGATATGAGATACTTTTGCTTTAGACCTTGATGATATGAGATACCTTTGCTTTTGAAGAAACGGCGAATGAAGCAGCACATGTATTTGTTGTGGTTGTCTCCACATGCTTCGACCGACCGTTTCCTTCTGCCTCATTTGTACTCCAGGTTTCTGGTATCTTCTTTGGGGGAGAAAAAATTGAGTATTTCAAGAGGCTTTGCTGGGAGTGCGCCCTCAGAGGTGAGAGAGAGTTGGGCATTTTCTTCAGGTTTGCCTTGCCATAAAAGACGAAGGTCGACATATATAGAGATAATATCAAGTGGTGGTACTGTGTTTTTACCCTTGTCGACAAATGTCTCTTCGATATCTGAACGACGCCTCTTCGATTTCTGAGCAGGCGCCCTTTCGATTTCTGAACGACGCCCCTTTGCTTTCTGAATGACACGTAGTAGTGCGTATGCGGCTCCTTTTGACAAAGCTGCACGCGTTTTCTGAAAAGCAGAGAAAGCATCGCCGAACTTTGCGCTTGTCGGCTAAAGATGTGTAGTTGCGGTGATGGCCTCCACGTGTTGTCTGAAAAGAAGAATTCTTTTGACAAAGTTGAACGCGTCTTCTGAAAAGCCGAGAAAGCGTTGCCTAAATTACGCCGGAAATTCCGGCTTTTTGAATTGGTGGACGCGTCGCCTTGGCTTTTTTATTGAGCTATCGATCACCACAACAAACACACTCTGAAGATTTCCCATTCTTGAAAATCGACTCCGGCCCTTTGAAATTTAACTCCATCCCTTCTCTTTGAATACTTTTGAAAAATGGCAAACTCATCGAACCTTAGCTTGGAATTGAGCCTTAGCAGTGATACGGGCGCGCCGCGTCAAGGTAACGTATGGCGCCCTTCTTTCTTATCTTCTAATGGTCTTCTTACAGGTGAAGACTCCGTGATGCAGGACGCCACAACAGCTACAATAGTAGCTAGGAACCTCCTCACTCCAAAAGATAGTAGGCTGCTGTCAGGACGGTCCGATGAGTTGGCCGTTCAAGAGTCCCTCGCACTTAGTGTTCAGTGTGCGAGCTCTGTGTCCAACATGGGCCAACGCCTGCTTGCCCGCTCCCGTCAGGTGGAATCATTGATGGCGGAGGTGGAAAGTCTTAAGCAAGAGATCCAGCAGCTTAAGTACGAGAATAGAAGTTTGCACGTGCTTGCCAACAACTATTCGACGGGCATGAAGAGGAAGCTTGATGAGCTGCAAGAGTCTGAAGGTCGGATTCACAGTGACCGTCAAAGGTTTTCGTCTTTCCTCCAGAGGCACCTTTTTCCTGGCTCATCCAGCGCTTGGCCAAGTATTGAGGCCTGGAATGCTCTAGCTCCGATGCCTCCCGCTCCGATGCCTTCCGCTCCAATGCCTTCCGCTCCAATGCCTTCCGCTTCGATGCCTTCCGCTATTATGCCTTCCGCTACTATGCCTTCCGTTCCAAAGCCTTCTGCTTCGACGCCTCGTAGTGGGGCTTCACGTAAACAACCTTTGTGAAGCTCCACCTTTCTCCATGTTTAGTATCTTTTTTTTTTTATTTTTTTTTTTTTTTTTTATGAACATGCTTTGTTTTATTCAGCGCATTGGGTTGCCTCCCAAGTAGCGCTTTCTTTTACGTCTTGCAGCCGGACGAAGAACCCAATCACTCCAGGATATGTTCACGAATCGGATGAGAACTCCGAGTCATAAACAAGTACCTAAAACAAGAAACAAAACAAGATTAAGAATCTGGAATAAAATAAAAACAAACGAAAATAAAACAATCCAAGGGATTAGCAAATTTTCTAATCCCCGGCAACGGCGCCAAAATTTGGTGCGAGAATTATACGCGCATAAATTAAACCACAAATTAAACCCTCTTTTTGACAATTGTAGTATAGATATAAGTAGGGATCGTTCTAGGCCGGGGATTAGGAGGGATTGCTAATCTAATGAAAATTGACTCAAATATGTTTTAAAACACTTTAAATAGACTCACAAGACTCTTACTAACTTATATGACTCAAAACAAACTTTAAAGACTCAAAACAACCAAAAACAACCAAAAAGACTCAATTTAGACTCTAGGACTTAATTTGGACGAAAATACCTTGGTTTTGACTCTAAAGACTCAAAAAGACTCTTTTGGACAGATTTGGAACAAATAAGAAAGGGGGTTTTGATTTTGGACGAATTTAAAAGAAAACAAGTGACTTAAAACTTGAAAACAGATTTTGAACGAAAATAAGAAAAACTAATGGATGATGGGATAGCCAAGGGATACTTCTCCACACATGATACTTTCTAACATAAATTGATTTCCAGTTGCTTTTCCGATAAACCATGAACCTCAACACCCCAGATTAACCGTGACATCACTAATTAACCCTCAGATTTCCCTTAAGTTAGTGGATTGGATGACATTGATGCGAGATTTATACGCACACAAATTAAACCCTATGGATGACAATTGTAGTAAATGAGCAAATAGGGATCGTTCTGGACCGGGGATTAGGAGGGATTGTTAACCACTTGGATTTGACTCAAAAACGTAAAATAACAATATAAAACACTATACTAGACTCAAAGAATGCAAAACTAAACTTTAAAACACTAAGACAAACCAGAAGACTCAAACATCACCCAAAACACTCAAAACTGCCTTAAAATCACTTTCTGGGCAGTTTTGAGCACTTTGGTGAATTTGGACGAAATTATGTAACAAAATGAATCAAAACACTTATAAACATAAACTAACTCAAAGAATGTAAAACTAAACACTTAAAACATTAAAACAAACCAAAAGACTCAAACATCACCCAAAACACTCAAAACTGCCTTAAAATCACTTTCTGGGCAGTTTTGAGCACTTTGGTGAATTTGGACGAAATTATGTAACAAAATGAATCAAAACACTTATAAACATAAACTAAAACACGTTCTACTAAATTGGACAATAAAGTAAAGGGGGATTGAGTTTTATACGAAATTAAATAAAATGTACAGATTCGAATTAAGACAGATAGTATATATGAATGTGATGAAATGGAATGAATGGATGGATGCTAGCCAAGGGGTTCATCTCCATACATGTTATACTTGCATAATAAATGATTTCCAATTGCATTTCAATAAACCATGAATTCTCAACACCCCAAGTTAACCGTGATGCACTAATTAACCTTCAAATCTTCCTAACGTTATTGAATTGGATGATGCATGCGACAATTCAAAACATTCCCCACAAGTCCTCAACATGAATGCATAGAAGAGGTACAAGCAAGAATCATTACGCTCTATGAAAATTATAAGTGTTGACGAGGCATTCGTTACTATGAATGCATGAAACTCTTGCCAAGAATTCGTTTAACGCGATTGTTTATAAGCAACCTCCACTACTTATGAATATAAGTTCGTAACTATTAGGTGAAACTCACTTATATTCTAGCGTCATATTCATGCATGAAAATTAAGCGTGCACTCTCAATAAACATACATAAATAAGTTATCAATAAAACGGTTAAACAAATTGAATCACAACTTATGAAACGCAATTAGAAGTAATCAAATCAAAATGCAAGCATAAACATATATTCGAATCACCCCCTAACCAAGGGGGGTTTAGTTCCTCATGGTACAAAACAAAGAGAATCAAAGAAACACCTAAACATTCCAACAACTCAAACTTGAATTGTATGAACGTTTAAGCCCTCTTATCATCCATTCCTCATTCGTACAAAACAAAGAGCATTGAAATTAAACATTGAAATCAAAGAAACACCTAAACATTCCAACAACTCAAACTTGAATTGTATGAACGTTTAGGCACTCTTCTCTTCCTCTTCGTTGTGGCACAAGGTCTAAGGTGAGTTTGATGGTGTGAATGGTTTGGGGAGTGGTGGAGATATGGAAGAGGAGTGGTGGAAATGGAAGGATGGTGTTTGGATTGTAAGGGAGAGCACGGCACAAGGGAGTTTGATGGTCTACATTTCTGCAATGGATGAGTGTATGGAAGAGTGTTTGGAATGGGTGAATTTCTGGCACAAAGGCCTTATTTCTGTGGTGAATGGATTGTGTATGAATGAGAATGAATGAATGAGTATTTATAGGTGAAATGGGGGGAACATGACAGCTAGGAACTTGGTGGAAATCTGAAATGGTGATGGGAGATGCATGTGGCTGTTTGTGCATGTGATTAAAGGGTGGAAATGCATGTGTTTTGACAGAAATGAAAGGGAATGCACGTTTTTGGTTGATTTCTGGTGGTTGTGAGGTGGAAATCTAGGTGGAAATGCATGTGGATTAAAGCTATGTGAATGATTAAGGTGAATGTGCATGAGTGCATGTGAAATCTGCCAAGATGCATGTGTTATGAAGTGGATTTTCTGCAAAGCAAGGTGAATGTGCATGTGATTAAATTAAAAGATGGAATGCATGTGAATATGATGGAAATCTGATTTCTTTGAAGATGCATGTGCAATGAAGTGGAATGACAGCTAGGTTATGATGATGAATGCATGTGAATATGATGGAAATCTGATTTCTTTGAAGATGCATGTGCAATGAAGTGGAATGACAGCTAGGTTATGATGATGAATGCATGTGGCTGATTTAATTGAATAGGAAAGCATGTGAAATGTTTGTGGTGAGTGAATGTTCATGTGAATTAAAGCTAAAGTGATGATGATAAGTGATAAGTGATAAGTGATATGATATGTGGTTATGATAAGTGATAAGTGATATGATAAAGTGATGATGATAAGTGATAAGTGATAAGTGATATGATATGTGGTTATGATAAGTAATGGGAGCATGTGGGTTAATTAATGAAGGAAATGCATGTGCAATGACAATGTGTTAGAATGGATGTGTGTTATGCATGGCATGATTGGGATTAGGAAAGGTTTAAATGTCCTAAAACTAAAGAGAACAAGGTTCCAACACTTTGGCTCCAATTAGGTCTTCAATTTCGTCCAACACTTTGGCTCCAAGCATAAGCTATCCATCCTTAGCCCAAAAGTGCTCCAAAAATCTCCAAAATGCATCTTTTTGCTCCTTTAGCCCTTTGGACCTACAAACACACGAAAATAGCTTAAAGTACTAAAATAACTAAAGAAACATAACGTAAATGCACGAGAACAAGCCATTTAAGTCGCATGAATATGCTCCTATCACATACATCTTTGCCGCACCCTTACCACCATAATCAACCATCCTCCATCCCTCTAAACAAGAAAACACCATCCAAAACCCCCAATTCCACCACACACACCTTGTGCCGCAGCAAGGAGGAGGAAGAGGAGCCAAGCCATGCATCAAATCCATCTTGGAATTGCTGAAACGTTTAGGTGTAATCTTTCTTATGATTTCAATGTTTAAATTCAATACTTTTTGTTGTGCAAGCATGAGGAACTAATCCCCTTTTGGCTAGGGGGAAATTTCGAAAACATGGTTATATTTGCATGATGATTTGATTACTTGATGCGAGAATTATATGCGCACAAATTAAACCCTCTTTTTGACAAGTGTAGTATAAGTATAAGTAGGGATCGTTCTGGACCGGGGATTAGGAGGGATTGTTAATCACTTGGATTTGACTCAAAAATGTAAAAACACAAACTAAAACACTATACTAAACTCGAAGAATTCAAAACTAAAAATAAGAAAGATTAAGACTAAGACTTAAACGAAATATGGGGGGATTGATTTTGGACGAATTTAAACTAAAATGGATAGATTGTAAATATGAAATTGACGGAAATGAATGGATGGTATGGCTAGCTAAGGGGTTCATCTCCATACATGTTACACTTGCATAATAAAATGATTTCCAATTGCATTTCAATAAACCATGAATTCTCAACACCCCGGGTTAATTAGGTCCGCTTAAATTAACCGTCAAGTTTTCCTTAAGTTAATGAATTGGATGATTGCATACGACAACCCAAAACATTCCTCACAAGTTCCCTACATGAATTGCATAATAGAGATACAAGCAAGAATCATTAAGCATCATGAAAACTATAAGTGTTGACGAGGCATTCGTTACTATGGAATACGCATGAAACTTATGCCAAGAATTTGTTTAACGCGATTGTTTATAAGCAACCTCCACTACTTGTGAATATAAGTTCATAACGATTAGGTGAAACTCGCTTATATTCTAGCGTCATATTCATGCATGAAAATTAAGCTTGCAATCTCAATGAACATACATAAATAAGTTATCAATCAAACAGTTAAACGAATTGAATCCACAACTTATGAAACGTAATTAAAAGTAATCAAATCATATTACAAACATAAACATAATTTCGAATCACCCCCTAGCTAAAGGGGGGTTTAGTTCCTCATACAAAACAAAGAGAATTGAAATTAAACATTGAAATCAAAGAAACGCCTAAACATTCCAACAACTCAAACTTGAATTGTATGAACGTTTAGGCCCTCTTATCTTCCTCGTTGTTGTAGCACAAGGTCTAAGGTGAGGTTTGGGGGATTATGGAAATGGATGAGGAGTGGTGTAGAAGTGGAAGGGGAATGGAAAAATGGTGTTTGGATTATAAGGGGAGAGATGGGAAGCTCACGGCTAGGGAAGGGAGAATGTGTTTGTAATGTGTTGTGTATGAAATGAGATGATCTTGAATGAATGAATGCAAGGGTATTTATAGGAGTAATGGAGGGAACATGACAGCTAGGAGGTGGGTGGAAATGTGGCTGCAAGTTTGGTGAATGATTATGAGTGAATGCATGTGAATGTGGCTAGGTTGGAAAGCTGGAAATCTGAAAATGCAAATGGGAATGCTGAAATGCAAAGGTGGCCACGGTTTTGAGTGTGTTTTGTGTTGGAAATGCATGTGAATGCATGTGAATGTTGTTTGTGTGAAGTGTGTGTGGGTTAAAGAGTGAATGGTGGTGTAATGATGAAGTGTGATGGCTGAAAATGTCAAGGGAAATGCATGTGATTGCACGGCAAAGAATTTCAGGATGCATGTGTGTTGGTGTGTTGTGTGATTGCTTTGTGGTTGAATGATTAAGTGGCTGAATTAAAGAATGGGAGTGCATGTGGCTTAGGTGGTGTAATGATGAAGTGGGAATTGAAAGAATGTGGTTGGAAAGTGGAAGGGAAGGCACGGCACAAAGGGGGAAGTGTTGGAAATGCATGTGATGCATGCCAATGTTGTCTTTTGGTGCATGTGTGTGTTGAATGGTGTCCTTTAATTATGCACGGTTTAGGGCTGTTAAGGGGAGAGAAATGGGAGTGAATGTGGCTTAATGATGAAGGGGGAAAGCTTGGAAAGCATGTGGCAAGGTTGGTTGCATGATGATGATGCATGTGAGTTGAAATGCATATGTTTAAATGGTTGAAATGTGTAGATGATTATGAGTCTGATAAGTGATAAGTGAATGATGTATTAAGTGATAAATGAATGATATGTTAAGTGATAAATGAATGATATGTGGTGAGTGATAAGTGAATGGAAGTGATAAGTGATAAGTGAATGGAAGTGATAAGTGAATGGTTTGATAAGTGAATGATATGATAAGTGAATGCTTATAATAAGTGAATGATATGATAAGTGAATGCTTTAAGTGTTTAAAATAGGGAACAAAGCCCTTCCTTGCATGGCAAGGAAGGGAGACACAAGGAAACACACGACAATGTCCTAAGGTTGCAAGGAATGTTGTTTTTGTGTTCTAAAATGCGTAGGAGTCTTCAATGATGCTTAAACATGAGGTCTTTTAGGATTTAACTTTCCTACTTCAAGTCTTTAATTTCGTCCATCCTCTTTGCTCCAAGCATATGATATCCATTCCAATCTTTAATTTGCTCCAAAAGGCTCCAAAAGGCATCCTTTTGCATACCTTGCCCTTAGAACCTGAAAACACACAAAAGAAGCATAAAGGACTAAAATAACTAGATAAACATAACGTAAATGCACGAGAACAAGCCATTTAAGTCGCATGAATATGCTCCTATCAAATACCCCCACACTTATCTTTTGCTAGTCCTCGAGCAAAACAGAAAGAAAAACAAAACAAAACCAAACGAAACAAAACAAGTAAAACACAACCTAAACCTTCCAACAACCGTCTTAGGGATTTCCAATGCACATGACACGTTAAAAATCATCATTCCCACAGATTTTAGTCATCTTCACACTTAAGTACATTCTTAATCATAGTCACCATCTACTAGTTCACAAAAAACCATGTTTTGAATGTAGTAACATGCCTTAGAGAATTTGCTCAATTCCTTACAAGATATGCACTCGATTTTCACTCAGATTTTCTAACTACACACCCTAATCTAGTCATATGTGAGAAGATTGATGTAAACATGAAAACGAACACTCACATATATGTATCACAAAGAACGCAATTTCTGGAGTTAATAAGCATGTTTAGATATGATCTCATGAATGGAATGCTACTACTTAGATGCGAGAACCAGTGACACCATATGCTCATACCAAGTTCAAACTCCACAAATTGAAACACATAACACTCAAGATAGAAGTCAAGGGTTGTAACGGGGCTAGGGTATTGGCTAACAATGAAAGGTGAAGGATAAACAAACATTCTTAAAGCAATAGTGAGCAAAGTATTGAATCAGGCACTTAGAATTCCCTTAAGAACGCAGAAGTCAACTTTGAACACCCAAGGGAAAGTCACACAAAACTTAGGGCCATATTCACTTTTTGGACCCTTTCTTCAATCACTCATTCTTTCATTTTTTTTTTTTTCAAGCTCTCTTTTTTTTTCTTTCTATCTTTCTTTTCTTTTGAATCTCAAACATACTTAAGAACAAGCATTCCTTCCCCCACACTCATTTTCTTGCATAATGTAACTCAAAAGGAATTCATTTAAGTCATGCTCACTATCTTTTAAGAACAAGGGTGTGGATTGTCCTAAACTAGGCTAGGTGAGGAAAATATGGGTAAACAAAGAATAGAGGCTAAACAAGGCTCAACGGGGTTAAAACTTACAACAAATACGAAATATGGGAAGTGAGGCTATTTGGCTATGGTGGCAACTACACAACTTCATCTTGATATATGTTATGCAAATCAATAACATGCTTTGAATGAAATGGGCATGAGTTCTAGCATTTGGAACTATATGATGAAACGCCTTCTAAGTAGTAACCAAGCAAAGAATAATGAGATCATGCAACGACTTTAGAAAACAAGAAATCACAGATTATACTCTCCAAAGAACGTTATAGGCTCAAGTCTCTCAGGGTTGTAGCGTCTGTTTGAGTTCCTTCCTTCAAGCATGTTACAAAAACGAATTTTTTTCTTTTATGATTGCATGTGAAGTCATACATTATAACCATAACCAAGCATATACCAAGAGTAAATCAAACTTTTCTCTATGTTTATAACTCTTTTTAACAGTCATGCAATTAGAAACCAAATCCTTATCATTGTGTTGGAAGGTGACCTACGACACAAAAACGACTCAAAACACTCTTTTTAGGCTTTTCAAAACCTTTTTTTCAAATTTTTATGTGTTTTTCGGAGTTATAAAACAACACACACTAAAACACTCTAAAACAATTTAAAAACACCTTAAAACAGCAAGGAACAACATTTGAAGTTATGGGTGATAAAATCCCACGAATTTGCATTAACAACATTAGTTACCCCCCCACACTTAAATCAAACATTGTCCTCAATGTTTTAAGCATAGATTCACACAAAACATAAGTAAACACACAAAAAGCACTTAAACATACTAAACATGGCAAAATGTAATTAACAAAGAGAAGAGTTTAGGGACGCAAATCTGGTTATGGAGTGTAAATTCCATCTTCTCTTTGTTGATTGCATTGAGGCTTGATCTTGATGATTCCATAGGCTTACTCTCGAACTGGTTGCCGCCCATCGTTGATTTTCCTTTGTGCTACTCTTGATCTGGGCAGCAGGATTCTTTTGGTCTCCCCCGAAGGTCTGAGCTTACTCCTTTGGTCTGTTTCTTTGTTCAATCTTTCCAATTCGTATTGAAAAGGGTTGGAGGATAACTCAGCCTAAGTTTGTCTCCACATGCTTCAATGTATCATTTTCACTTGCCTTACTCGCTCCCCTTTGCAGAAGTGGTCCCTTCTCTGGAAGTGTATCAACCGTTGAAGATGACTACTCGAGAGCAACGCTAGGTAAGCAATCAGGAATAGATTCCAGGCAGTTGGCTCCAGATCGGAAGACTGACTCCAAGTGCCGGCTGATTGCTTCTTTTACTTTGCCATGCGAGTAAGAACAAGGACAAAGAAAAAGACAGGGAAAGAGCGTGATATGAGATACTTTTGCTTTTGACCTTGATGATATGAGATACCTTTTCTTTTGAAGAAGCGGTGAATGAATCAGCACACTTCAATCTAGCGTTTCCTCCTAGGTCATCTGTACTCCACGCATCTGGTATCATCTTTGGGGAAGAAGAATAATTTGAGTATTTCGAAAGGCTTTGCTGGGAGTGTGCCCTCAGAGGCGAGAGAGAGTTGGGCATTTTCTTCAGGTTTGCCTTGCCATAAAAGACGAAGGTCGACATATATAGAAATAATATCAAGTGGTGGTACTGTTCTTTTACCCTTGTCGACAAATGTCTCTTCGATATCTGAACGACGCCTCTTCGATTTCTGAGCAGGCGCCCTTTCGATTTCTGAACGACGCCCCTTTGCTTTCTGAACGACACGTAGTAGTGCGGATGCGGCTCCTTTTGACAAAGCTGCACGCGTTTTCTGAAAAGCAGAGAAAGCGTCGCCGAACTTTGCGCTTGTCGGCTAAAGATATGTAGTTGTGGTGATGGCCTCCACGTGTTGTCTGAAAAGAAGAAATCTTTTGACAAAGTTGAACGCGTCTTCTGAAAAGCCGAGAAAGCGTCGCCAAAATTACGCCGGAAATTCCGGCTTTTTGAATCGGTGGACGCGTTGCCTTGGCTTTTTTATTGAGCTATCGATCACCACAACAAACACACTCTGAAGATTTCCCATTCTTGAAAATCGACTCCGGCCCTTTGAAATTTAACTCCATCCTTTTTCTTTGAACACTTTTGAGAAATGGCAAACTCATCGAACCTTAGCTTGGAATTGAGCCTTAGCAGTGATACGGGCGCGCCGCGTCAAGGTAACGTATGGCGCCCTTCTTTCTTATCTTCTAACGGTCTTCTTACAGGTGAAGACTCCGTGATGCAGGATGCCACAACAGCTACAATAGTAGCTAGGAACCTCCTCACTCCAAAAGATAGTAGGCTGCTGTCAGGATGGTCCGATGAGTTGGCCGTTCAAGAGTCCCTCGCACTTAGTGTTCAGTGTGCGAGTTCTGTGTCCAACATGGGCCAACGCCTGCTTGCCCGCTCCCGTCAGGTGGAATCATTGATGGCAGAGGTGGAGAGTCTTAAGCAAGAGATCCAGCAGCTTAAGTACGAGAATAGAAGTTTGCATGTGCTTGCAAATAACTATTCGTCGGGCATGAAGAGGAAGCTTGATGAGCTGCAAGAATCTGAGGGTCGAATTCACAGTGACCGTCAAAGGCTTGTGGCTTGTCTCCAGAGGCACCTTTTTCCTGGGTCATCCAGCGTTTGGCCAAGTATTGAGGCCTGGAATGCTCTAGCTCCGATGCCTCCCGCTCCGATGCCTTCCGCTTCGATGCCTCCCGCTTCTATGCCTTCCACTTCTGCGCCTCGTAGTGGGGCTTCATGTAAACAACCTTTGTGAAGCTCCACCTTTCTCCATGTTTAGTATCTTTTTTGTTTTTTTTTTTTTTTTTTTTTTTTTTTTTTTTGTTTTTTTTTTTTTTTGAACATGCTTTGTTTATTCAGTGCATTGGGTTGCCTCCCAAGTAGCGCTTTCTTTTACGTCTTGCAGCCGGACGAAGAACCCAATCACTCCAAGATATGTTCACGAATCGGATGAGAACTCCGAGTCATGAACTAGTACCTAAAACAAGAAACAAAACAAAATTAAGAATCTGGAAAAATAAAAACAAACGAAAATAAAACAATCCAAGGGATTAGCAAATTTTCTAATCCCCGGCAACGGCGCCAAAATTTGATGCGAGAATTATATGCGCACAAATTAAACCCTCTTTTTGACAAGTGTAGTATAAGTATAAGTAGGGATCGTTCTGGACCGGGGATTAGGAGGGATTGTTAATCACTTGGATTTGACTCAAAAATGTAAAAACACAAACTAAAACACTATACTAAACTCGAAGAATTCAAAACTAAAAATAAGAAAGATTAAGACTAAGACTTAAACGAAATATGGGGGGATTGATTTTGGACGAATTTAAACTAAAATGGATAGATTGTAAATATGAAATTGACGGAAATGAATGGATGGTATGGCTAGCTAAGGGGTTCATCTCCATACATGTTACACTTGCATAATAAAATGATTTCCAATTGCATTTCAATAAACCATGAATTCTCAACACCCCGGGTTAATTAGGTCCGCTTAAATTAACCGTCAAGTTTTCCTTAAGTTAATGAATTGGATGATTGCATACGACAACCCAAAACATTCCTCACAAGTTCCCTACATGAATTGCATAATAGAGATACAAGCAAGAATCATTAAGCATCATGAAAACTATAAGTGTTGACGAGGCATTCGTTACTATGGAATACGCATGAAACTTATGCCAAGAATTTGTTTAACGCGATTGTTTATAAGCAACCTCCACTACTTGTGAATATAAGTTCATAACGATTAGGTGAAACTCGCTTATATTCTAGCGTCATATTCATGCATGAAAATTAAGCTTGCAATCTCAATGAACATACATAAATAAGTTATCAATCAAACAGTTAAACGAATTGAATCCACAACTTATGAAACGTAATTAAAAGTAATCAAATCATATTACAAACATAAACATAATTTCGAATCACCCCCTAGCTAAAGGGGGGTTTAGTTCCTCATACAAAACAAAGAGAATTGAAATTAAACATTGAAATCAAAGAAACGCCTAAACATTCCAACAACTCAAACTTGAATTGTATGAACGTTTAGGCCCTCTTATCTTCCTCGTTGTTGTAGCACAAGGTCTAAGGTGAGGTTTGGGGGATTATGGAAATGGATGAGGAGTGGTGTAGAAGTGGAAGGGGAATGGAAAAATGGTGTTTGGATTATAAGGGGAGAGATGGGAAGCTCACGGCTAGGGAAGGGAGAATGTGTTTGTAATGTGTTGTGTATGAAATGAGATGATCTTGAATGAATGAATGCAAGGGTATTTATAGGAGTAATGGAGGGAACATGACAGCTAGGAGGTGGGTGGAAATGTGGCTGCAAGTTTGGTGAATGATTATGAGTGAATGCATGTGAATGTGGCTAGGTTGGAAAGCTGGAAATCTGAAAATGCAAATGGGAATGCTGAAATGCAAAGGTGGCCACGGTTTTGAGTGTGTTTTGTGTTGGAAATGCATGTGAATGCATGTGAATGTTGTTTGTGTGAAGTGTGTGTGGGTTAAAGAGTGAATGGTGGTGTAATGATGAAGTGTGATGGCTGAAAATGTCAAGGGAAATGCATGTGATTGCACGGCAAAGAATTTCAGGATGCATGTGTGTTGGTGTGTTGTGTGATTGCTTTGTGGTTGAATGATTAAGTGGCTGAATTAAAGAATGGGAGTGCATGTGGCTTAGGTGGTGTAATGATGAAGTGGGAATTGAAAGAATGTGGTTGGAAAGTGGAAGGGAAGGCACGGCACAAAGGGGGAAGTGTTGGAAATGCATGTGATGCATGCCAATGTTGTCTTTTGGTGCATGTGTGTGTTGAATGGTGTCCTTTAATTATGCACGGTTTAGGGCTGTTAAGGGGAGAGAAATGGGAGTGAATGTGGCTTAATGATGAAGGGGGAAAGCTTGGAAAGCATGTGGCAAGGTTGGTTGCATGATGATGATGCATGTGAGTTGAAATGCATATGTTTAAATGGTTGAAATGTGTAGATGATTATGAGTATGATAAGTGATAAGTGAATGATGTATTAAGTGATAAATGAATGATATGTTAAGTGATAAATGAATGATATGTGGTGAGTGATAAGTGAATGGAAGTGATAAGTGATAAGTGAATGGAAGTGATAAGTGAATGGTTTGATAAGTGAATGATATGATAAGTGAATGCTTATAATAAGTGAATGATATGATAAGTGAATGCTTTAAGTGTTTAAAATAGGGAACAAAGCCCTTCCTTGCATGGCAAGGAAGGGAGACACAAGGAAACACACTTCAATGTCCTAAGGTTGCAAGGAATGTTGTTTTTGTGTTCTAAAATGCGTAGGAGTCTTCAATGATGCTTAAACATGAGGTCTCTTAGGATTTAACTTTCCTACTTCAAGTCTTTAATTTCGTCCATCCTCTTGGCTCCAAGCATATGATATCCATTCCAATCTCTAATTTGCTCCAAAAGGCTCCAAAAGGCATCCTTTTGCATACCTTGCCCTTAGAACCTGAAAACACACAAAAGAAGCATAAAGGACTAAAATAACTAGATAAACATAACGTAAATGCACGAGAACAAGCCATTTAAGTCGCATGAATATGCTCCTATCATTACTTTCAGTTGTGATTTCATGAATGATGAATTCAATTTACTTATCTATTTTAATTAAAACTTGTTTATGTATATGAATTGAGAGTGCACACTTAATTTGCATCAATAAATATGATGCTAGGGTATAAGGGAACTTCACCTAATCGTTGGGAACTTATATTCATGAGTAGTTAAGATTGTTGGTCACAATTATGTTAAGTAAATTCTTGGCATAAGTATCATGCGCTTTCATAGTTACGAATGCCTCGTCAACACCTATGATTTCCATAGAACCTAATGATCTTTGATTGTCTTTCTTTTATGCGCTTTCATATAGAAAACTTTTAAGGAATAATTTGATTGCAATGCGCTAATTCCATTCAATTCAATGACAAAAGGGAAATCTGAGAGTTAATTTAAGCGTACCTAATTAACTTGGGGTGTTGAGGTTCATAATTCATCGAATAAGCAACTGAAGATTGTGTTGTATGCAAGTATGCCATGTGTGGAGAAAAACCTCCTAGCCATCTCACCATCCACTTAATTCTATCAATTTCGCCCAAATCTGCCTAGTTTACATTATTGTTTTGTTTGTCTGATTTTCGTCCAAAACCAAATCCCCAATTGTCTTAGAGTGTCTAATTGGTCCGAATATGTTTTAGATTGTGTTTTTAAGCGTTTTGAGTCAAGTTAGAACCAATTTTCGTCCAAGTTTGGGTTTAGACTCAAAACTGCCCAGTTTGTGTTTTTAAGGCAGTTTTGAGTGTTTTTAGCCTATTTTGAGTCTTGTGAACGTATTTGAGTCTTTTTAAGTGAGTTAAGTGTTTTAAAGGTCAGATTTATTTATTTGAGTCAGTTTATAGTGTTTAGTAATCCCTCCTTATTTATATGCTACAATTGTCAAAAGAGGGTTAATTTGTGTGTTAAGTTAATTTTCGCACATAAATTGATTTCGCACATAATTTGTGTGTTAAGTTTATTTGAGTCAGATACATTCAAACATAAATTGATTTCCAGTTGCTTTTCCGATAAACCATGAACCTCAATACCCCAAGTTAACCGTGACATCACTAATTAACCCTCAGATTTCCCTTAAGTTATTGGATTGGATGACATCATACGACAACCCAAAGCATTCTTCAAAAGTTCCCTACATGACATGATAATAGAGATACAATCAAAGATCATTACGTTCAATGGAAATCATAAGTATTGACAAAGCACTTGTAACTATGACATCATGATACTCATGCTAGGAATTTACTTAACATGATTGTGAAATCACAACTGGAATTAATCAACTCATATTATAAACGTAATCATGGTTTCAAAGCATCCCCTAGCTAAAACGAGTTTAGCCTCTCATGTTGATGTGATAAAAGATAGCACTCAAATGAAACCCTCTTTTTGACAATTGTAGTATAGATATAAGTAGGGATCATTCTAGGCCGGGGATTAGGAGGGATTGCTAATCTAATGAAAATTGACTCAAAGATGTGAAAATAGGCTTTAAAACACTTTAAATAAACTCAAAAGACTCAAAACAAACTTTAAAGACTCAAAACAACTCAAAACAACTCAAAACAACCAAAAAGACTCAATTTAGACTCTAGGACTCAATTTGGACGAAAATACAATTAGTTTTGACTCAAAAGACTCAAAAAGACTCTTTTGGACAGATTTGGAACAAGTAAGAAAAGGGGTTTTGATTTTGGACGAATTTAAAAGAAACCAAGTAACTTCAAACTTTAAAACAGATTTTGGACGAATTTAAGAAAAACCAATGGATGATGGGATAGCCAAGGGATACTTCTCCACACATGATACATTCAAACATAAATTGATTTCCAGTTGCTTTTTCGATAAACCATGAACCTCAACACCCCAGATTAACCGTAACATCACTAATTAACCCTCAGATTTCCCTTAAGTTAGTGGATTGGATGACATCATACGACAACCCAAAGCATTCTTCAAAAGTTCCCTACATGACATCATAATAGAGATACGGTCAAAGATCATTACGTTCAATAGAAATCATAAGTATTGACAAATCACTTGTAACTATGACATCATGATACTCATGCTAGGAATTTACTTAACATGATTGTGAAAACAACCTTAACTACTTGTGAATATAAGTTTGTGACGATTATGTGAAACACCCTTATATTCTAGCACCAAATTCAAGCATGCAAATTAAGTAGGCCTCCCTAATCAACATACAAGAATAAGTTATCCATCAAACGGTTAAGTAAATTGCATTCACAATTTATGAAATCACAACTGGAATCTATCAACTCATATTATAAATGCAATCATGGTTCCAAAGCATCCCTAGGCTAAAAAGAGTTTAGCCTCTCATGTTCATAACAAAACTAAGGAAAATAGAATTAAACATTGAAAATAAAAGATAGATTACACCTAAAAACGTTTCAACACTCCAACTCGAATGCACAAAAACGCCCAAGGCTTCGTCTTCCTTGTCCTCTTCCTTGCTAAGTCACGGCACAAGGTCTAGGGTGGTTTTATGGATGATTTTCTGGGTTTTGGATGGATTTAGGAAGGTATGGTGGTGCGGCAAGGGTTGATGGTGGTGTATGGAGGTTGGGATGAAGGTTTGGAAGTAGGGGAATGATGGAAAGTTGGTTGCAAGGTTGCGGCAAAGGATGGATTTCTGAATGAATGAATGAATGTTGTGTGGAAGGGTGGTGATTAAATGGTGCGGCGTAGGGCTGTTTATATAGGCTAATTTGGCACACGTAGTGAAGGAGAAGGATTGCACAATCCCATTGAAAAAGGGTTAATTCAAGGCAGAAACCAAAGGGGATTGGGATAGGTAGTGCATGGCATGGATTTAGGGAATTCTAGAAGGTTAGGTGCGGCACACATGTAGGGAGAGGATAAGGTGTTCTAGAAGGAGTGTTTAGGGCGGATTCCTAAACCTAAAGGGACAAGAACATGTGATATAAGTGTAGGAGAAGGATTGCAATTCCTAAACCTACAAGGAATGGTGTTCATGCGGCATACACTTGGATAAGGCTTCTAGAAACTGAAATAGGTGTTCAACTATGTAATTAATCCCTTCTAATTAGCTAGGTTTAAGTCTTAACCTGATTTGGATAGGATAGGATAAGATAATGTTAGAGTTAGGAAAAGATAAGGTTGGTTAGGATAGGATAAGATAAGGTTGGATAAGGTTCCTTGTTTCTTGCTTCTTCCTTATCTTCATTGCATTAGGACTTCTTCCACCAGATTTGTAGCCTTTCCTAGCCCTTCTTGACTTCAATTTCATCCATCCTCTTTACTCCATGGTTAAGCTATCCAATCCATGCCCAAAAATGCTCCAAATAGCCTCAAAATGCACTTTCTTGCTCCTTTTGCCATTAGGACCTAAAAACATACGAAAATAACTTAAAAGACTGAAATACATAGTAATTAACTCACTAAATGCAAGGAAACAACATAACTAAGTAGCATAAATATCCTCCTATCACATGTTCACAACAAAACAAAGGAAAATAGAATTAAACATTGAAAACAAAAAATAGATTACACCTAAAAACGTTCAAACACTCCAACTTGAATGCACAAACGTCCAAGGCTTCTTCTTTCTTCTCTTCTTGCTTGCAAAGTCACGGCACAAGAGTCTAGGGTGATTTGTGGATGATTTTCTGGGTTGTGAATGGATTTAGGATGGTAGGGTGGTGCGGCAAAGGTTGGGGATGGTGTATGGAGGTTTGGGTGAAGGTATGGAAGTAGGAGAATGGTGGAAGGATTGATGGAAGGCTGCGGCAAGGACTTGTTTATGTGTGAATGAGGACAGATTGTATGGAAGAGTGATTACGGTCAATGAAAGGTGCGGCCTTGGTATTTATTTGGGAGAAAGAATCCCTAAAGTTTATTACATAGTTTAGGAAAGGATTTAACCCCAAATCCCTAAGGAAAAGGAAACACAAAGTCCGAAATCAAAGGGAAAAGGAAGGTAACTTGCGGCCTTGAATTGCAAGAAGGGGAATGTGATTTAAATGCTGAAATTAGGCAAGGGTTTGGGATACAAAAGGTATGTTAGGTGCGGCATTAACTAGAGTCAAATAGGAATGTGATATAATGACTTAGAATAGGCAACAATGGACGTCCCTTGCACGGTAAGGAAGGGAGACACTAAGGAAGGCCACGGCAAGGCACTTAGGTTGCAAGGGAAGCTTTATTTGTGTCCTACTGATGCGAAATATATAAGCACACAAATTAAAACCCTCTTTTGACAATTGTAGTATATGTATAAGTAGGGATCGTTCTAAACCGGGGATTAGGAGGGTGGTGCGAGATTTATACGCACACAAATTAAACCCTCTTTTCGTCAAATTGTAGTATATGTATAAGTAGGGATCGTTCTGGACCGGGGATTAGGAGGGATTGTTAATCACTTGGATTTGACTCAAAAACGTAAAAACACAAAATAAAATACTATACTAGACTCAAATATTGCAAAACTAAACTTTAAAACACTAAAACAAACCAAAAGACTCAAACAGTACCCAAAGCACTCGAAACTGCCTAAAAAACACTTTCTGGGCAGTTTTGAGCACCTTGAGTACTTTGGACGAATTTGGGAAACAAAATGAATCAAAACACTTATAAGCACAAGCTAAATGTATTTCTAACTAATCTAACACTTTAAAATAAATGGGGGATTGGTTTTGGATGAATTTAAACAAAATGCACAGATTCTAATTAAAACATATTATAAAAACGAAATTGATAAAATAGAATGATGAAAAACTAGTTAGAGGGTTCCTTATCCACACATGAACATAAGCATATAATTTGACTCCCAGTTATGACTTCAACAAACGATGAATTACAATGCTCCAAGTTAATTAGGTTCGCTTAAACTAACTTTCAGATTTCCCTAGATTCATTGGATTGAATGGGATACGCATTACAACCAAATTATTCCTAATCAAAGTCCCTAACCATGGAATACGCATGATAGAGACATTCAACAAAGATCATTAAGTTCAACGGAAATCATAAACATCGACTAGGCATTCATAACTATGGAATACGCATGTTAATCCAGCCTAGGGTTTACTAAACACAATCGTGACTAGCGATCTTTACTACTCATGAATATAAGTTCATAACGATTAGGTGAAATTCCCTTATATCCTAGCATCAAGTTTAGGCATGCAAATTAAGTGTCGACCCTCAACCCACATATATAAACAAGTTCTTAATCAAAACAGAAAAGTAAACCACATCTAAAGTTCATGAATGCATAACTGGAGTAAATCAAATCATAACCAACATATGTCCATGGCTTCAAATTCACCTCTATCTAAAAAGAAATTAGTTCCACATGTTTAACATAATTGAACAACAAGTTAAATTAAACATGAAAACAGAAACAAGAAAAGAAAGAACACATTGATGGAAAGTTAGCTACGGGGTTCATCTCCACATATGTTATACTTGCATAATAAAACGATTTCCAATTGCATTTCAACAAATCATTAATTCTCAACGCTCCAAGTTAATTAGGTCCGCTTAAATTAACCTTCAAATCTTCCTAACGTTATTGAATTGGATGATTGCATACGACAACCCAAAACATTCCCCACAAGTCCCCTACATGATTGCATAATAGAGATACAAGCAAGAATCATTACGCTCTATGAAAATTATAAGTGTTGACGAGGCATTCGTTACTATGGAATACGCATGAAACTTATGCCAAGAATTCGTTTAACGCGATTGTTTATAAGCAACCTCCACTACTTGTGAATATAAGTTCATAACTATTAGGTGAAACTCACTTATATTCTAGCGTCATATTCATGCATGAAAATTAAGTGTGCACTCTCAATAAACATACATAAATAAGTTATCAATCAAACAGTTCAACGAATTGAATCCACAACTTATGAAACGCAATTAGAAGTAATCAAATCAAAATGCAAGCATAAACATATATTTCGAATTCCCCCCTAGCCAAGGGGGTTTTAGTTCCTCATGGTACAAAACATAGAAATCAAAGAAACACCTAAACATTCCAACAACTCAAACTTGAATTGTATGAACGTTTAGGCACTCTTCTCTTCCTCTTCGTTGTAGCACAAGGTCTAAGGATAGTTTGATGGTGTGAATGGTTTGGGGAGTGGTGAAAATGGAAGGATGGTGTTTGGATTGTAAGGGAGAGCACGGCACAAGGGAGTTTGATGGTCTACATTCTGAAATGGAAGAGTGTGTGAATGAATTGAGGTGTGTATGGTTTTTATAGGGAGATGAATGGATGGGAGAGGGAACATGACAGCTAGGTATGGATGGGAGAGGGAACATGACAGCTAGGTTAAGTGAATGCATGTGCAAAACAGCTAGGATGAATGCATGTGGATGTTTGGTGGCTGAAATGATGAAGTGGGAAGTGCATGTGCTGAAATGATAAAGGGGGAAGTGCATGTGGGTTGGAAATATAAAAGGGGAATGCATGTGGCTGCAAGGTGTGGTGAATGATGATGAATGCATGTGGATTAAAGAGTGAATGGTGGCTGCAAAGTGAATGAATAATGAAATGGGAAAGCATGTGCAAGGTTTTGGGGTGAATGATTGAATGTGCATGTGGCTGCAATGGATTAGGAATCCTTCAATTTCGTCCATTCCTTTTGCTCCAAACATAAGCTATCCATTCCAAGTCCAATTTTTCTCCAAAATGCATCTTTTTGCTTCCTTAGCCATATGAACCTAAAAACAGACGAAAATGGCTTAAACTACTAAAACAACTATGAATTAACAATATAAATGCACGAAAACAAGCTAAGTAAGTCGCCTAAATATGCTCCTATCAGAGGGATTGCTAAATCACTTGAAAACTGACTCAAAAACGTAAAACAAAGGTTAAAACACTAAACTAGACTCAAAGAATGCAAAACTAAACACTAAAACACTAAAACAAACCAAAAGACTCAAAACAGCAACAAAACACTCAAAACTGCCTTAAAAACACAATCTGGGCAGTTTTGAACACCTACACTAATTTGGACGAATTTGGGTGATAACTTGAATCAAAACACTTAGAAACACAAACTAAGACACTTTCTAACTAAATTGAAACACTAAAGTAAAGGGGGATTTAGTTTTGACGAAATTAAAACAAAGAACATGGTTGTAATAAAAACAGATTGTAAATACGAATTTGATGAAAATATGGATGGAATGCTAGCTAGAAGGTTCTTCTCCACACATGTCACACTTGCACACAAGATGATTTTCAGTTGGTCTTTCGATGAATCATGAAACTAAACACCCCAGGTTAATTAGGCTCGCTTAAATTAACCTTCAAGTTCTCCTTAAGTTAATGAATTGGATGGGACAGCGTGATAGGAGCATATTTAGGCGACTTACTTAGCTTGTTTTCGTGCATTTATATTGTTAATTCATAGTTGTTTTAGTAGTTTAAGCTATTTTCGTGTGTTTGTAGGTCCAAAGGGCTAAAGGAGCAAAAAGATGCATTTTGGAGACTTTTGGAGCACTTTTGGGCTAAGGATGGATAGCTTATGCTTAGCGCCAAAGTGTTGGACGAAATTGAAGACCAAAGTGTTGGAACCTTGTTCCCTTTAGTTTTAGGACATTTAAACCTTTCCAATTTCCTTAGCCGTGCATAACATTCCAACATTCCACTCCTTCATTTCAGCCACACTCACACATATCATTACTTATCATCACCACTTATCACTTATCATAACCACATATCATATCACTTATCACTTATCATCATCACTTATCATATCACTTATCATAATCACTTATCACTTATCATCATCACTTATCATAATCACTTATCACTTAACATGCACCCATCACCTAACACAAAACCTTGCAGCCACATGCATTCCCCTTTTGCACATGCTTTCCCATTTCATTATTCATTCACCTTAATCATTCCCTCACATGTTTTCCCAACCCATTGCAGCACATGCACATTCACCCTTCATTATTTCCATCCACATGCATTTATCATCATTCACCCTAGCTTTAAGTCACATGCAAACACATTCAAATCAGCCACATGCATCTCCCATCTCATTTCCAGATTGTCCCCTTGCACATGCAGCCACTTATTCAAAGCACATGCATTTCCACCCTTTAATCACATGCATAAATCAGCCACATGCATCTCCCATCACCATTCCAGATTTCCACCACCCTCCTAGCTGTCATGTTCCCCCCATTTCACCTATAAATAACCCTTCATTGCAGCCACAAAGGGGGGGGATCCATTCACCACAGAAATAAGGCCTTTGTTGATGCGAGATTTATACGCACACAAATTAAACCCTCTTTTCGTCAAATTGTAGTATATGTATAAGTAGGGATCGTTCTAGACCGGGGATTAGGAGGGACTGTTAACCACTTGGATTTGACTCAAAAACGTAAAATAACAATATGAAACACTATACTAGACTCAAAGAATGCAAAACTAAACTTTTAAAACATTAAAACAAACCAAAAGACTCAAACATCACCCAAAACACTCAAAACTGCCTTAAAATCACTTTCTGGGCAGTTTTGAGCACTTTGGTGAATTTGGACGAAATTGGGAAATAAAATTGAATCAAAACACTTTAAAACATAAACTAAACAAATTCTAAACACTAAAGAACAAGAAAGTAAAGGGGGGTTTTAAATTGACGAGAATTGAAATAACAAAACAAGTTAATAAACTAAACAGATTGTAAAACGAATTTGATGGAATGGAATGAATGGATGATAGAATGGCTAAGGGGTTCATCTCCATACATGTTATACTTGCATAATAAAATGATTTCCAATTGCATTTCAATAAACCATGAAACTCAACACCCCGGGTTAACCGTGATGCACTAATTAACCTTCAAATCTTCCTAACGTTATTGAATTGGATGGGTTAGCGCATACAACAATTCAAAACATTCCCCACAAGTCCTCAACATGAATGCATAGAAGAGATACAAGCAAGAATCATTACGCTCTATGAAAATTATAAGTGTTGACGAGGCATTCGTTACTATGGATTGCATGAAACTTATGCCAAGAATTTGTTTAACGCGATTGTTTATAAGCAACCTCCACTACTTGTGAATATAAGTTCATAACGATTAGGTGAAACTTACTTATATTCTAGCGTCATATTCATGCATGAAAATTAAGCGCGCATTCTCAATAAACATACATAAATAAGTTATCAATCAAACGGTTAAACAAATTGAATCCACAACTTATGAAACGCAATTAGAAGTATTCAAATCAAAATGCAAGCATAAACATATATTCGAATCACCCCCTAACCAAGGGGGGTTTAGTTCCTCATGGTACAAAACAAAGAGAATCAAAGAAACACCTAAACATTCCAACAACTCAAACTTGAATTGTATGAACGTTTAGGCCCTCTTATCTTCCATTCCTCATTCGTACAAAACAAAGAGCATTGAAATTAAACATTGAAATCAAAGAAACACCTAAACATTCCAACAACTCAAACTTGAATTGTATGAACGTTTAGGCACTCTTCTCTTCCTCTTCGTTGTAGCACAAGGTCTAGGGATAGTTTGATGGTGTGAATGGTTTGGGGAGTGGTGGAGGAATGGAAGAGGAGTGGTGGAATATGGAAGGATGGTGTTTGGATTCTAAGGGAGGGCACGGCACAAAAGAGTTTTGATGTCTACATTCTGAAATGTGGAAGGATTTATGAATGGAATGGATGGACTTTGTGAAGGGCACGGCCCCAAGGGACCAATTTCTGTTGTGAAATGAATTGTGAATGAATGAGAATGAATGAATGAGTATTTATAGGTGAAATGGGGGGAACATGACAGCTAGGTTGCATGTGCTAATGCTTGTGTGTGCATGTGAAATCTGCCAAGATGCATGTGAAAGTGTTTGAATGTGCACGGCATGGGATGTTTGTGGAGTGGATTGTGCATGTGGGTTGCTGGAACAAAGATGGAATGCATGTGATTAAAGGGTGGAATGAATGGAATGCAATCTGAAATGCATGTGAATTAAAACTAGAGTGATGATGATGAATGCATGTGCAAAGGAAGTGGATTTTCTGCAAATGCAAGGTGAATGTGCATGGTTGAAAATGCATGTGAAAGCATGTGAATTAAATGGATGTGAGTGGAAATGTGGCTGCAATGATGAAGTGAATGCATGTGGAATGGATGCAAAGGGAATTAGGCTCGGCAATGATGGTGTTTTTCTGTGGTGAATGGTAATGCAATGTGTTTGCATGTGAATTAAAGTTATGTGAATGATTAGGGTGAGTGTACATGTGCTTTGACAGCTAGGATGAATTAATTAAAGGAAGTGCATGTGATTGCAAAATGTGAATGATTATGAGTGTGTGTGAGTGAATTAAAGGATGGAACTCATGTGAAATGAATGAAATGCAATCTGAAATGGGATAGGAGTGCACGGCAAGGTTGTAGAAATGATTATGGATGCATGTGTTGAATGATTAAAGTGCATGTGCAATGTTTTAAAGGATGGAATGATGGAGGAACAAGTGCATGTGAATGCATGGTGATAGCATGTGCACGGTTTTGGTTGGAATGATGGCAGATTGTGAAAACATGTGAATGCATGTGTTTGATGAATGATAAGTGGTGAATGATATGATAAGTGATAAGTGGTGAATGATAAGTGATGAATGATAAGTGGTGAATGATATGATAAGTGATAAGTGGTGAATGATAAGTGATGAATGATAAGTGGTGAATGATAAGTGATATGATATGTGATTATGATAAGTAATGGGAGCATGTGTATGGTTTTGGGAGAAAGGTGGAGATGCACGGCATAAGGGAATTGGAAAGGTTTAAATGTCCTAAAACTAAAGGGAACAAAGTTCCAACACTTTGGTCTTCAATTTCGTCCAACATTTTGGCGCCAAGCATAAGCTATCCATCCTTAGCCCAAAAGTGCTCCAAAAGTCTCCAAAATGCATCTTTTTGCTCCTTTAGCCCTTTGGACCTACAAACACACGAAACTAGCTTAAAGGACTAAAATAACTAAAGAAACATAACGTAAATGCACGAGAACAAGCCATTTAAGTCGCATGAATATGCTCCTATCAAATACCCCCACACTTATCTTTTGCTAGTCCTCGAGCAAAACAAAACAACAAAAGAACACGAAACTAGACAAAACGAACAAAACACAACCTACACCTTCCAACAATCGTCTCACGGATTTCCAATGCTCATGACAAGTTAAAAATCATTATTCCCACAGATTTTAGCCATCTTTACACTTAAGTACATTCTTAATCATAGTCACCACATACTAGTTCACATTTAAGCATTTAAAACCATTTCGAATGTAGTAACATGCCTTAGAGAATTTCCTCAATTCCTTACTAGAATGCACTCTATTTTCACATAGATTTTCTGACTATACACCCTACACTAGTTATATGTGAGAGATTGATGTAAACATGAAAGACTAGTATCTCACATATGTTATAACAAAGAAAGCATTTTCTGGATTTACGATAATGACATGAATATGATCTCATGAATGGAATGCTACTACTTAGAATGAGAACCAGTGATTCCATAAGCTCATATCAATTCCAAACTCCACATATTGAACACATAACGATCAAGATAGAAGCATAAGGGTTGAAACGGGGCTAAAGGTGTTTGGCTAACAAAGAAAGGATAGGGAAAACAAACGTTCTTTAAGCAATAGTGAGCAAAGTATTGAATTAGGCACTTAGAATTCCCTTTAGAACGCAGAAGTCAACTTTGAACACCCAAGGGGAAGTCACACAAAACTTAGGGCCATATTCAAACTTTTTGGGCCCTTTCTTCAACAATCACACTTGTGAGTCCATTCTCACTTATTTTCACTCTTTTTCTTTCTTTTCTTCTTCTTTTTCTCACATTTTTTTTTCTTTTTTTTTTCCGTGCCTCCTTTAAGACTTAGGCACATACATACACACAAAAATCTCTTCCCCCACACTTATTTTCTGCAACATATTAATCAAAAGGAATTCATTTAAGTCATGCTCACTATACTTCAAGAACAAGGGTATAGGAAAGTCCTACTCTAGGCTAGGTAAGGGGTGATGTGGTTAGCAAAGAAAATAGGCTAAACGAGGCTCAACGGGGTTAAAACTAATATATACGAAATATGGGAAGTAAGGCTATTTGGCTATGGTGGCAACAACACAACTTCATCTTGATATATATTATGCAATTCAATGTCATGCTTTGAATGAAACGGATATAAGTTCTAGCATTTAGTTCTATCATGATACAATTGCATTCTAAGTAGCAACCAAGCAAGGAATAATGAGATCATGCAACAACTTTAGAAAACAAAGAATCACAGAAAATAACTCTCCAAAGAAGGTAATGGCTCGAGTCTCACAGGGTTGTAGCGTTTGTTTGAGTTCCTTCCTTCAAGCATGTTACAAAAACGAATTTTTCTTTTATGATTGCATGTGAAGTCATACATTATAACCATAACCAAGCATATACCAAGAGTAATTCAAACTTTTCTCTATGTTCATAACTCTTTTTAACAGTCATGCAATTACAAACCAAATCCTTATCATTTTGTTGGAAGGTACCCTAAGACACAAACACACAAAAATGACTCAAAACACTCTTTTTAGGCTTTTTAAAACATGTTTTTCAAATTTTTATGTGATTTTCGGAGTTATAAAACAAAACACACTAAAAACACTCTAAAACAACTTAAAAACACCTTAAAACAGCAAGGAACAACATTTGAAGTAATGGGTGATAAAATCCCACGAATTTGCATTAAATATACTTAGTTACCCCCCCACACTTAAATCAAACATTGTCCTCAATGTTTTAAGCATAGATTCACACAAAACATAAGTAAACACACAAAAAAAAACAATTTAAACATACTAAACATGGCAGAATGTAATTAACAAAGAGAAGAGTTTAGAGACGCAAATCTGGTTATAGAGTGTAAATTCCATCTTCTCCTTGGTAATTGCATTGAGGCTTTTGATCTTTGTGATTCCACATGCTTACTCTTGAACTGGTTTCTGCCCATCGTTGATTTTCCTTTGTGCTACTTCTTGAACTGGGCAGCATGATGGTTCTTTTGGTCTCCCCCGAAGGTCTGAGCTTATCCCTTTTATCTGTTTCTTTGTTCAATCTTTCCAATTCGTATTGAAAAGGGTTGGAGGATAACTCAGCCTATGTTTGTCTCCACATGCTTCAATGTATCATTTTCACTTGCCTTACTCGCTCCCCTTTGCAGAAGTGGTCCCTTCTCCGGAAGTGTATCAACCGTTGAAGATGACTACTCGAGAGCAACGCTAGGTAAACAATCAGGAATAGGTTCCAGGCAGTTGGCTCCAGATCAGAAGACTGACTCCAAGTGCCGGCTGATTGCTTCTTTTACTTTGCCATGCGAGTAAGAACAAGGACAAAGAAAAAGACAGGGAAAGAGCATGATATGAGATACTTTTGCTTTTGACCTTGATGATATGAGATACCTTTGCTTTTGAAGAAGCGGTGCATGAATCAGCACATGTATTTCCTCCTGGGTCATCTTTACTCCAGGCATCTGGTATCATCTTTGGGGAAGAAGAAAAAATTGAGTATTTCGAAAGGCTTTGCTGGGAGTGCGCCCTCAGAGGTGAGGGAGAGTTGGGCATTGATAGGAGCATATTCATGCGACTTAAATGGCTTGTTCTCGTGCATTTACGTTATGTTTCTTTAGTTATTTTAGTACTTTAAGCTATTTTCGTGTGTTTGTAGGTCCAAAGGGCTAAAGGAGCAAAAAGATGCATTTTGGAGACTTTTGGAGCACTTTTGGGCTAAGGATGGATAGCTTATGCTTGGAGCCAAAGTGTTGGACGAAATTGAAGACCTAATTGAAGACCAAAGTGTTGGAACCTTGTTCCCTTTAGTTTTAGGACATTTAAACCTTTCCTAATCCCATTCATCAACACATGCATCCACATGCATTCACCCTTTAAACCATTAAATCCACATGCTTTCCTATTCAATTAAATCAGCCACATGCATTCATCATCATAACCTAGCTGTCATTCCACTTCATTGCACATGCATCTTCAAATAAATCAGCCATTCCACATGCATATTCAACCTAGCTGTCATTGCACATGCATTTGATGCGAGAATTATACGCACACAAATTATACCCTCTTTTTATCAATTGTAGTAAGTATGTAAGTAGGGATCGTTCTTAACCGGGGATTAGGAGGGATTGCAAATCACTTGGAAACTAACTTAAAAACGTAAAATAAAGTTTAAAACACTCAACTAGACTCAAAGAATGCGAAACTAAACGCCTAAAACACTAAAACAAACCAAAAGGCTCAAACATCACCCAAAACACTCAAAACTGCATTAAAAACACTTTCTGGGCAGTTTTGAGCACTTTGGTGAATTTGGACGAATTTGTGTAATAAATTGAATCAAAACACTTATAAACACAAACTAAGACACTTTCTAACTAAATTGGACACTAAAGTAAAGGGGGATTTTGTCTTGATGAGATTTGAAATAACGAAACAAGATAACAAACTAGGCAGATTGTAAAAACGAATTTCTTAAAAACAAGATAATGGATGGATTAGTTAGAGGTCCATTCTCCACACATGACACATTTGTATATGAATCGATTCTCCAATTGCTTTTCATTAACTATGATGCTCAACACCCCAAGTTAACCGTGATGCACTAATTAACTCTCAAATTTTCCTTATGTTATTGAATTGGATGATGCATGCGACAATTCAAATCATTCTCCAATGGTTCTCAACATGAATGCATAGAAGAGATACAATGAGAGATCATGATGCTCTATGAAAATTATAAGTGTTGACGAGGCAATTGTAACTATGAATGCATGATACTCTTGCCAAGAATTCAATTAACGCGGTTGTGACTAGCAACCTGATAGGAGCATATTTATGCTACTTAGTTGTGTTGTTTCCTTACACTTAGTGAGTTAATTACTATGTATTTCAGTCTTTTAAAGTATTTTCGTGTGTTTTTAGGTCCTAATGGCAAAAGGAGCAAGAAAGTGCATTTTGAGGCTATTTGGAGCATTTTTGGGCATGGATTGGATAGCTTAATCATGTAGCAATGAGGATGGACGAAATTGAAGACTAGAAGAGCTAGGAAAGGCTACAAATCTGGTGGAAGAAGTTCTACTCCAATGAAGATAAGGAAGAAGCAAGAAACAAGGAACCTTATCCAACCTTATCCAACCTTATCTTATCCTATCCTAGAAACCCTATCCTATCCTATCTCTAACATTATCCTATTCTATCCTATCCAAATCAGATTGGGACCTAAACCTAGCTACTTAGGGAGAATCAATTACACATTTAAACACCTATTTCAGTTTCTAGAAGACTCATCCATACCATTGCCGCAAATCACCATTCCTTGTAGGTTTAGGAATCACAATCCTTTTCCTACTCCTATATCACATGTCCTAGGCCCTTTAGGATTAGGAAATCTGCCTTAAACACAGTTTCTAGAACACCTAATCCTATCCCTACATGTGTGCCGCACCTAGCCTTCTAGAACTCCCTAATTCCTAGCCGAAATTCCTATTCCCATTCCCATTTAATTTCTGCCTTAAGTTAACCTTTTTACAATAGGATTAGGCAATCCTTTTCCTTCACTAAGTGTGCCAAAATAGCCTATATAAACAGCCTTGCCGTGCCATTTAATCACCACCATCCCTTCACACAACATTCATACATCCCTTCAGAAATCAACCCTTGCCGTGACCTTGCAACCACCCATCCATCATTCCCCTACTTCCATACATCCATCCCAACCTCCATACACCACCATAACCCCTTGCCGCACCACCATATATACCTAAAACCATCCAAAATCCAGAAAATCGTCCACAAACTCACCATAGACCTTTGTGCCGTGACCTAGCAAGGAGAAGGAGAAGGAAGACCAAGCCTTGGGCGTTTGAATATTCAAGTTGGAGTGTTGGACGTGTCTAGGTGTAATCTATCTTTTATTTTCAATGTTTAAATCTATATTGCTTTGTTTTGTCATGAACATGAGAGGCTAAACTCGTTTTAGCCTAGGGATGCTTTGAAACCATGAATACAATTATAATATGATTTGATTAATTCCAGTTGTGATTTCATAAATTGTGAATGCAATTTGCTTAACCGTTTGATGGATAACTTATTCTTGTATGTTTATTAGGGAGGCCTACTTAATTTGCATGCTTGAATTTGGGGCTAGAATATAAGGGTGTTTCACATAATCGTCACAAACTTATATTCACAAGTAGTTAAGGTTGTTTTCACAATCATGTTAAGTAAATTCCTAGCATGCGTATCATGATGTCATAGTTACAAGTGCTTTGTCAATACTTATGGTTTCCATTGAACGTAATGATCTTTAACCGTATCTCTATTATGATGTCATGTAGGGGACTTTTTGAAGAATGCTTTGGGTTGTCGTATGATGTCATCCAATCCACTAACTTAAGGGAAATCTGAGGGTTAATTAGTGATGTCACGGTTAATCTGGGGTGTTGAGGTTCATGGTTTATCGGAAAAGCAACTGGAAATCAATTTATGTTAGAAAGTATCATGTGTGGAGAAGTATCCCTTGGCTATCCCATCATCCATTAGTTTTTCTTATTTTCGTCCAAAATCTGTTTTAAAGTTTTAAGTCACTTGTTTTCTTTTAAATTCGTCCAAAATCAAAACCCCCTTTCTTATTTGTTCCAAATCTGTCCAAAAGAGTCTTTTTGAGTCTTTAGAGTCAAAACCAAGTGTATTTTCGTCCAAATTAAGTCATAGAGTCTAAATTGAGTCTTTGTGGTTGTTTTTGGTTGTTTTGAGTCTTTAAAGTTTGTTTTGAGTCATATAAGTTAGTAAGAGTCTTGTGAGTCTGTTTAAAGTGTTTTAAAACATATTTTCACATCTTTGAGTCAATTTTCATTAGATTAGCAATCCCTCCTAATCCCCGGCCTAGAACGATCCCTACTTATATCTATACTACAATTGTCGAAAAGAGGGTTTAATTTGTGTGCTTATATATTTCGCATCACAACCTTCACTACTCATGTTTATAAACTTGTGACGATTAGGTGAAACTCGTTTATAAACTAGCATCGAGTTTATGCATGAAGACTAAGTATGCATCCCTAATCAACATACAAAAACAAGTTTTTAATAAACATGATAATTGAATTACAATCACAACTTAACAAATCACAATTGGAAGAAATCAATTCATATTTCAAACATGTTCATGGCTTCAAACTTTCCCCTAACTAATTAGGGGTTTAGCCACTCATGATTACAACAAACTTAGAGAGTAATAATAAAGTAAACATTGAAATCAAGGAAAGGAAGTACACCTAAAAATTCCAACAACTCAAACTTGAATTGTATGAACGTTTAGGCCTCTTCTCCTCCTTTTTGTTGTTGCGGCACAAGGGGTTTTGGTGAGTTTTGGGGGTTATGGATGATGTAGAATGATGTGTTTAGGGTAGGGATGGATGTAGGGGAAGGCAAGGAGTGTTTTTGGGCAGAAAATATGAAGAATGGTGAAGTATGGCAGTGTTAGAGAGAGGGAATGAATTTCTAGCGTGAATGAATGTGTATATGAGATGGTTTTCTGAATATGGAAGAGTTAGTGATTTGTGGCTGCAATGGATGCTTATTTATAGGTGAAAAGAGGGAACATGACAACTAGGAACTTGGTGGAAAGCTGGAAATGCATGTGGAGTGGCTGAAATTGTAAAGGGAATGCATGTGGAAATGATAGAATGTGTTGATGTGCAATGATGAATTGGGATGGCTGAAAATCTGGAGTGGGAGTGCATGTGGGTGTTTGGTGGCTGAAATGATGAAGGGGGAAGTGCATGTGGCTGCAATGGTAAAGGGGGAAGTGCATGTGGCTGCAATGGTAAAGGATGGTGGTGCAATGATGAAAGAACAAGTGCATGTGGCTGAATCGGTGGTGAATGATTATGAATGATTATGAATGCATGTGGATAAAAGAGGGGATATGGCTGCAAGGTTAAAGGGCTAAGGTTTAAGTACATAGAATGGGCCTAAAATAGGGTGGTTTGCATGGCAAGGGAAGGGGAGAAGGGATAAGCCATGGCAAGGTTATCTAATTGGGCTAGGGCCATTGTTTTGTGCCCTATTGTGCCAAAACCGTCCAACACCTTGGCTCCAAACATAAGCTATCCATTCCAAGCCCAATTTTGCTCCAAAATGCACCTTTTTGCTTCCTTAGCCATATGAACCTAGAAACACACGAAAATGGCATAAAGGACTAAAATAACTAAAGAAACATAACGTAAATGCACGAGAACAAGCCATTTAAGTCGCATGAATATGCTCCTATCAAATTCCCCCACACTTAGCTTTTGCTAGTCCTCGAGCAAAACAAAACGAAAGAAACTAAAAACAAACCAAAACACATTCTAAACCTTCCCACATGTATCTCAGGGATTTCAAACGAACATGACACAATATAGAACATCATTCCCACGACATTTAGCTTACTTTACACTTCAACAAACACTTAATCATAGTTACCACTTATTATTTCACATTTAATCAATTAAAACAACATTTTGAATGTAGTAACATGCCTTAGAGAATTCCCTCAATTCCTTACTAGAATGCACTCAATTTTCACACAGATTCTCTAACTCCACACCCTACACTAGGTATATGTGAGGAGATTGATGAAAATATGAATTCTAACACTCACATATGTTATATCAAAGAAAGCATTTTCTGGATTTATGACAATGACATGAATATGATCTCATGAATGAAATGCTACTACTTAGAATGAGAACCAGTGATTCCATATGCTCATACCAAATTCAAACTCCACAAATTGAACACATAACATCAAGATAGAAGTTGAGGGTTGTAACGGGGCTAAGGGTAATGGTTTAACAAAAAAAGGTAAAGCAAAACAAAGGTTCTTAAAGTAATAGGAAGCGAAGTAATGAAATTGACACTTAAACTCACTTTTAATGGCAGAAATCAACTTTTAAACACAAGGGAAGATTCATGCAACAACTAGGGTCAAATTCACTCTTTTGGACCCTTCCTTCAATAACCAATACTTGTGAGATCATTCTCACTTATTTTTCAACTCTTTTTCTTTCTTTTCAACACTTTTCTATTTTCTTTTTTATTTTTCCACGAATTTTTTTTTTTTTTTCTTTATTTCATTCTTTGGCCGTGCCCTATTATCTTTCCCCACACTTATTTTCTGCAATATATTGATCAAAAGGAGTTCATTCTAAGTCATGCTTCACTATCCTTTAAGAACAAGGGTATGGAAAGTCCTAATCTAGGCTAGGTAAGGATAATGTGGCTAACAAAGAAAATAAGCTTAAAAAGGCTCAAAAAGGGGTAATCCTACAATACATGTGAAAAGGGATAGGCTTTTTGGCTTTGGCTTGACTAACAACTTCATCTTATTGTATGTTATGCAATCAATATCATGCTTTGAATGAAATGGGCATGAGTTCTAGTATTTGGAACTATAATGACATGCATTCCAAGTAGCAGCCAAGCAAAGAATAATGAGATCATGCATCGACTTAAGAAAACAAAAAATCACAGATTATACTCTCCAAAGAACGTTATAGGCTCAAGTCTCTCAAGGATGTAGCTTTAGTTTGAGTTTCTTCCTTCAAGCATGTTACAAAAACTGATTTTCTCTTTGTAATTACATGTGAATTCATAAGCTATAACCATAACCAAGCATAAACCAAAGCATAAATCAACTTCCAGCCATGTTTACAACATTCTTTAATAGTCATGACATTAAAAACCAAATCCTCATCATTGTGTTGGAAGGTGACCTAAGACACAAACAAACACACAAAAACAACTTTAAAACAACTCTTTTTGGGTTTTTCAAAACTGTTTTGTAATTTTTTTTTAAATTTTCGGATTTTCTGAACAAAAGGCATGAAAACACTTCAAAACACTCTAAAAACACTTAAAAACACCTTAAAACAGCAAGGAACAACATTTGAAGTTATGGGTGATAAAATCCCACGAATTTGCATCAAATAAACTTAGTTACCTCCCCACACTTAAATCAAACATTGTCCTCAATGTTTCAAGCATAGACTCACACAATTAACAAACAAACAAACAAAACAACAACTAAACAACCTAACATGGCAGAAACGAAGTAGCAACAAAGAGAAGAGTTTAGGAACGCAAATCTGGAATTGGAGTGCTTTCTAGGTCTTCCTTTGTTGAATGCATGGGTTGCCTCCCAAGTAGCGCTTGCTTTAACGTCGTACAGCCGGACGAAGAACCCAATCACTCCAGATTGTAGCCCACGGCACCCAAGGGAAGCTCTTCCACAACATGCTCCACAAAGTTCTCATAGTATGGCTTCAATCTATGTCCGTTCACCTTGAACTCGTGGCCACTTTTTAAGCTTTGGACTTGGACTGCACCATGAGGAAAAACATTAGTAACAACAAGAGGTCCAATCCATTTAGAACGTAACTTACCAGGGAATAACCGAAGTCTTGAATCAAAAAGCAACACTTTCTGCCCCTTGGAGAACGTTTTGGTACGAAGCATCTTATCATGATAAGCCTTCGTCTTGTCCTTGTAGATGCGAGCATTCTCGTAAGCCTCGTTCCTAATCTCCTCAAGTTCATCTAATTGGAGCTTCCTATGAACTCCAGCAGCGTCTATGTCCAAATTGAAGGTTTTCACAGCCCAATGTGCCTTGTGCTCTAACTCAACGGGCAAATGACATGGCTTACCATATATAAGCCGAAAAGGTGACATGCCAAGGGGAGTTTTGTAAGCCGTACGATAGGCCCACAATGCATCGTCCAAGCGCAAACTCCAATCTCTTCTTGAGGGTCCCACGGTTTTCTCTAGGACTTGTTTGATCTCCCTATTTGAAACCTCCGCTTGCCCATTAGTTTGAGGGTGATAAGGTGTGGAAACCTTATGAGTAACGTTGTACTTCTTGAGCAAAGCTTCAATGGTGCGGTTACGAAAGTGAGAACCCCCATCACTAATTAAAACTCGTGGCATCCCAAACCTAGCAAAAATATTAGATTTCACAAAATCTGCAACAACCTTAGAATCGTTAGTACGGGTGGCTCTGGCTTCCACCCATTTGGAAACATAATCGACAGCTAGCAAGATATAAGTGAAACCAAAAGATGGAGGGAAGGGGCCCATGAAATCAATACCCCAAACATCAAAAATTTCCACAAAGGAGAGAGATTGTTGCGGCATTTGGTCCTTAGGCCCTATGTTACCTGTTCTTTGACACTTATCGCATGTTAAACAAAACATTTTAGCATCTTTAAAGAGAGTAGGCCAATAAAATCCAGATTGTAACACCTTTAGGGCTGTCCTTTGGGTGCCAAAATGTCCCCCACATGCATAAGTATGGCAGAATGTAAGAATGGAATTAAATTCAGATTCGGGCACACATCTACGCACAATCTGATCTGGGCAGAATTTCCATAAATATGGATCATCCCAAACATAAAAACGTGCATCATGAACAAGTTTATCACGTTGGAACTTGTTTAGGGTACTAGGAACTTGCTTAGACACCAAGAAATTGACCAAATCGGCATACCAAGGGGTTCTTACCTCAATGGACAGAAGTTGCTCGTCCGGAAACGTTTCTAAAATGGGGGTGGACTCTTCCTCACGCACCATTCTACTTAGGTGGTCAGCCACCACGTTTTCACACCCTTTCTTGTCTCGGATTTCAAGATGGAACTCTTGAAGTAGAAGCATCCAACGAATGAGTCTTGGCTTAGCCTCCTTTTTGGTGAGAAGATACTTCAAGGCTGCATGGTCAGTGAAAACAATTACTTTAGTACCAAGAAGATATGATCTAAACTTATCTAATGCAAATACAATAGCCAAGAGTTCTTTTTCGGTTGTGGAATAATTAAGTTGAGCATCATTCAACGTCCGTGAGGCGTAGTAGATGACATGCGGCCTCTTGTCCTTTCTTTGTCCTACAACTGCTCCTAAAGCATAGTCGGACGCATCACACATAAGCTCGAACGGGAGGCTCCAATCCGGGGGAACAATAATGGGTGCCGTGGTCAACAACTCCTTGAGTTGGTTGAATGATGCCGTGCACTCCTTAGTGAATTCAAACGCCACTTCTTTTTGTAGGAGACGGCATAGTGGTTGTGCAATTTTAGAAAAATCCTTGATAAATCGTCTATAGAATCCTGCATGGCCAAGAAAAGAACGGACCTCTCTAACCGAAGTAGGAGAGGGTAAGTGACGTATAAGATCTATTTTAGACTTATCAACTTCAATTCCTTTTTCAGAGATGATATGACCCAAAACTATACCTTGTTTAACCATAAAATGACATTTTTCCCAATTCAAAACAAGGTTAGTTTCCATGCATCTTTTCAAGATTAAAGTGAGATTATGCAAACAAGCATCAAATGAGTCTCCAAACACACTAAAATCGTCCATAAATACTTCAATTATCTTTTCAACATAATCAGAGAAGATACTTACCATGCATCGTTGGAAAGTGGCCGGTGCATTGCATAAACCAAATGGCATACGACGATATGCAAAAGTACCAAATGGACAAGTAAAGGTGGTCTTTTCTTGATCATCCGGCGCTATGACAATTTGATTGTAACCCGAATAACCATCAAGAAAGCAATAAAAAGAATGACCGGCTAACCTTTCAAGCATTTGATCAATGAATGGTAAAGGGAAGTGATCTTTCCTTGTTGCGGCATTTAGCTTCCTATAGTCAATGCACACCCTCCAACCGGTTTGAATGCGTGTAGGCACAAGTTCATCTTCTTCATTCTTCACCACAGTGACTCCGGACTTTTTGGGAACCACTTGGACCGGTGAAACCCAACAACTATCCGAGATGGGATAGATGACACCACAATCTAGTAACTTGATGATTTCCTTCTTCACTACTTCCATCATTGGTGGGTTGAGTCGACGTTGGGCTTCCCTTGATGGTTTGGCGCCTTCTTCCATGAGAATTCGATGCATGCACGTGGTAGGGCTTATACCCTTGATATCGGCCAAAGTCCACCCAATGGCTGTTTTGTGCTCTTTGAGAACCCTCACCAACTTCTCCTCCTCTTGTTCCGTGAGTGATGAAGCTATAATGACGGGCAATGTGTCTTGCTCTCCCAAAAACACATACTTCAAGTGATTTGGCAACGGTTTGAGCTCAAGGGTAGGTGGTTGTTCTATAGAAGGAAGCAACTTATTAGTTGAAATTGGAATGGAAATTGGACTAGGGGACTTACCTTGGAGCCGTGGCAATGACTCTAGGGCTGCCACGGTCTCTATTACATCTTCATCAAAGGCCACGGCATAATTGTTCATTTGTATGCCGTGGGTTGCTATGGTGCCATTCATGTGACCCTTCGTTTCCATGCCATTTGTAATGACCGTTTCAAGTGCATCGCCATGTAATTGATCAAGGTGTGCCTGCGCCAAAGAATCAAGAATATCAATAGAGAAACATGAGTGATCATCTTTAGGAAATCTCATAGTTTCAGAAATATTAAAATCAATCACTTCCCCATCGAATTCCATTGTTAAAGTGTCTTTAAACACGTCTATCTTAGTTCGGGCTGTCTTCATGAATGGCCTCCCAAGAAGAATCGGCAAGGATGGAGCATGGGTGGTTTCCTCCATTTCAAGGACATAGAAATCCGCCGGGAAGATCAAATTATTCACCTGCACTAAGACATCTTCCAATACGCCCTTTGGATAGGCATTAGATCTATCGGCCAACTAAATAATCACACCATCATTTTTCAAGTCACCAAGGTTCATTGAAGCATAAATAGAGTATGGCATGATGTTAATTGAAGCTCCTAAGTCTAACATAGCATGTTCGAACTTAGTTTGACCAATAATACAAGGGATTGTAAAGCTACCTGGATCTTTGCACTTTGGTGGTAACTTTCTTTGTAAAACAGCGGAAACGTTCTCACTTACCCTTACTACCTCTTTATGTGACGCCCTCTTCCTTGTAGTGCACAATTCCTTTAAGAACTTAGCGTATTTGGGCACTTGCTTTATGGCATCTAGGAGCGGGATATTGACTTGAACTTTCCTAAACGTCTCAAGAATGTCCTTCTCATGCTCCTCCTTCTTTGTTTGCAAAAATCTGTGAGGAAAAGGCACGTTTAGTGGAATAGAACTTGACAAAGTCGAATTTGGACTTACCTTAGGCGTGTTGGACGGTTTTGGCACAATAGGGGGTTGGGGCAAAGTTTCTTTCACCCTTGCCGTGGCCTTCTTTGCTTGTTCCTCCTCTTCTTGCAGCAACATGTCCTCTTCTTGACTTGTTTTGGATGGCCTTGAGGTGGTTCCGACCTCCTTACCACTTCTGAACATGATTGCCTTGGCAGATTCGCACCCTCCCCTTGGATTGACAACGGTTGAGCTAGGGAGCTTGCCTTTGTCTCGGAATTGTCCTACAAATTCCGCAATCTGCCCAATTTGTTTCTCCAAGTGATCCACCCTTTTGTCTTGGTTTTGCATGGCTTTGGTTTGATCCTCTTGCCCCTGAGACAAATTGGTAAGTAATTTAAGAAGTGTTTCATTGCCCAACGACGTACCTTGATTGTTTTGGGCAGGTTGTGCTTGGTTTGGATTGGGGCCGAATGGCTTGGTGTAGAACCCCGGGGGTTGTTGTCTAAAGCCTCCTTGTTGTTGAGGTTGTTGAGGTTCCCTCCACTTGAAGTTTGGATGGTCTCTCCAACCCGGATTGTATGTGTTGGAATATGGATCATTCCTTGGTTGATTGTGGCTCGGAAATCCAATGGCATTTGCACTCTCCCATCCCCCATTCTCAATCAATTGAGGGCATTTTTCCGAAGGGTGTCCTTGGATAGAACATACACCACATACAATCGGTCCTTGTATCTTCATTCCTTCGGCCATCTGAGACACAATAGAAGTAAGATTAGCTATCTGAGATTGAATATCGGATTGAGAACTTACCTCATTCAAGTGTTGCCGTGGGGGGTCCCTTTGCCCAAGTCCTTCATATTGTTGTGCATTTAGAGCACGGTTTGCAATTAGGGTCTTGGCTGACATAGGAGTTTTGTCCACCAATGCACTTCCCGCCGAAGCATCGAGCATTTGCCTTTCAATGGGAAGAAGGCCCTCATAGAAATATTGAAGGAGAAGCTCCTCCTTCATTTGATGTTGAGGACATGATGCAACAAGGGCTTTAAAACGCTCGTAGTATGCCGGAAAAGATTCTCCTTGACTTTGTTGGATTCCGCTAATTTTCTTCCTCAAGAGAATGACTCTTGAAGTAGGGAAGAACTTCTCCAAGAACGCTCTCTTCATGCTCTCCCAAGAAGTAACGGTCCCGGGTGCCAATTCATAAAGCCAATCCTTAGCCTTTTCCACAAGAGAGAATGGAAAAGCTTTCATCATTAGAATGTTCCCATCGACATTTATGGGTGTCATGCTCGAACAAACAACCTCGAACTCCTTGAGATGCTTGTTGGGATCTTCCATGGAAAGCCCATGGTATTTCGGAATGTGGTGCAACAAGCTTGACTTCAACTCGAATTCATTGGTCTTGCCTTGGGCAGCTGCGGGGTATTGAATGCATAATGGTGCGGCATTGGTCAACCCCGAGGCCGAAAGCTCTTTAATGGTCCGATTGTCCGCTGCCATAACTTCTTCTTCCACACTTTCAAACTCAGATTCGGCCTCTGAACTTGAACTAGGTTCACTAGGTTCGGGATGCCTCCTCTTTCTTCTCAAATCATGTTCAAAATCGTCGTTAAAGTCCAAGATATGTGCATGCACAGTTTGAGAACTCCGCGTCATGCACTAGTACCTAAACCAAGAAAACAAAACAAAATAAGAAAACTAGGTAAATTACACTAAAAACATACGGCAAAAACACAAGGGATTAGCAATTTTGCTAATCCCCGGCAACGGCGCCAAAATTTGATGCGAGAATTATACGCACACAAATTATACCCTCTTTTTATCAATTGTAGTAAGTATGTAAGTAGGGATCGTTCTTAACCGGGGATTAGGAGGGATTGCAAATCACTTGGAAACTGACTTAAAAACGTAAAATAAAGTTTAAAACACTCAACTAGACTCAAAGAATGCGAAACTAAACGCCTAAAACACTAAAACAAACCAAAAGGCTCAAACATCACCCAAAACACTCAAAACTGCATTAAAAACACTTTCTGGGCAGTTTTGAGCACTTTGGTGAATTTGGACGAATTTGTGTAATAAATTGAATCAAAACACTTATAAACACAAACTAAGACACTTTCTAACTAAATTGGACACTAAAGTAAAGGGGGATTTTGTCTTGATGAGATTTGAAATAACGAAACAAGATAACAAACTAGGCAGATTGTAAAAACGAATTTCTTAAAAACAAGATAATGGATGGATTAGTTAGAGGTCCATTCTCCACACATGACACATTTGTATATGAATCGATTCTCCAATTGCTTTTCATTAACTATGATGCTCAACACCCCAAGTTAACCGTGATGCACTAATTAACTCTCAAATTTTCCTTATGTTATTGAATTGGATGATGCATGCGACAATTCAAATCATTCTCCAATGGTTCTCAACATGAATGCATAGAAGAGATACAATGAGAGATCATGATGCTCTATGAAAATTATAAGTGTTGACGAGGCAATTGTAACTATGAATGCATGATACTCTTGCCAAGAATTCAATTAACGCGGTTGTGACTAGCAACCTTCACTACTCATGTTTATAAACTAGCATCGAGTTTATGCATGAAGACTAAGTATGCATCCCTAATCAACATACAAAAACAAGTTTTTAATAAACATGATAATTGAATTACAATCACAACTTAACAAATCACAATTGGAAGAAATCAATTCATATTTCAAACATGTTCATGGCTTCAAACTTTCCCCTAACTAATTAGGGGTTTAGCCACTCATGATTACAACAAACTTAGAGAGTAATAATAAAGTAAACATTGAAATCAAGGAAAGGAAGTACACCTAAAAATTCCAACAACTCAAACTTGAATTGTATGAACGTTTAGGCCTCTTCTCCTCCTCTTTGTTGTTGCGGCACAAGGGGTTTTGGTGAGTTTTGGGGGTTATGGATGATGTAGAATGATGTGTTTAGGGTAGGGATGGATGTAGGGGAAGGCAAGGAGTGTTTTTGGGCAGAAAATATGAAGAATGGTGAAGTATGGCAGTGTTAGAGAGAGGGAATGAATTTCTAGCGTGAATGAATGTGTATATGAGATGGTTTTCTGAATATGGAAGAGTTAGTGATTTGTGGCTGCAATGGATGCTTATTTATAGGTGAAAAGAGGGAACATGACAGCTAGGAATTTGGTGGAAAGCTGGAAATGCATGTGGAGTGGCTGAAATTGTAAGGGGAATGCATGTGGAAATGATAGAATGTGTTGATGTGCAATGATGAATTGGGATGGCTGAAAATCTGTAGTGGGAGTGCATGTGGGTGTTTGGTGGCTGAAATGATGAAGGGGGAAGTGCATGTGGCTGCAATGGTAAAGGGGGAAGTGCATGTGGCTGCAATGGTAAAGGATGGTGGTGCAATGATGAAAGAACAAGTGCATGTGGCTGAATTGGTGGTGAATGATTATGAATGATTATGAATGCATGTGGATAAAAGAGGGGATATGGCTGCAAGGTTAAAGGGCTAAGGTTTAAGTACATAGAATGGGCCTAAAATAGGGTGGTTTGCATGGCAAGGGAAGGGGAGAAGGGATAAGCCATGACAAGGTTATCTAATTGGGCTAAGGCCATTGTGTTGTGCCCTATTGTGCCAAAACCGTCCAACACCTTGGCTCCAAACATAAGCTATCCATTCCAAGCCCAATTTTGCTCCAAAATGCTCCAAAATGCACCTTTTTGCTTCCTTAGCCATATGAACCTAGAAACACACGAAAATGGCATAAAGGACTAAAATAACTAAAGAAACATAACGTAAATGCACGAGAACAAGCCATTTAAGTCGCATGAATATGCTCCTATCAGCATTCACTCTTTAATTCACATGCAAAACATCCCATTCCATCTCCCATTTCAGATTGCATTCCATAATCATTCACTCACCTTTAATCCACATGCATCTTCCATAAATCAAATCAGCCACATTCACCACCACATTCACTCACCACAAACATTCCACATGCATTCATCAACATATCTAGTTGTCACTCACATGCATTTCCTTCATCATTTCCAACCCACATGTCCCTTTAATCATTCAAACATACACCCATTCACCACCAGAAATCATACTTGCCATGAGTTCCCATCAGATTTCCATCATATTCACATGCATTCCATCCTTTAAAACATTGCACATGCACTCCCTTTAATTAATTAAGCCACATGCACTCCCATCCATTTCATCATTGCAGCCAACACATGCTTTCACATGCATTTTCAGATTGTCCCCTTGCACATGTAGCCACTTATTCAAAGCACATGCATTTCCACCCTTTAATCACATGCATAAATCAGCCACATGCATCTCCCATCACCATTCCAGATTTCCTCCACCCTCCTAGCTGTCATGTTCCCCCCATTTCACCTATAAATAACCCTTCATTGCAGCCACAAAGGGGGGGATCCATTCACCACAGAAATAAGGCCTTTGTGCCAGAAATTCATCCATTCCATTCATACACTTCATCCATTGCAGAAATGTAGACCATCAAACCACCCCCTTTGTGCCGTGAGTCTCCCCTACAAATCCAAACACCATCCTTCCATTCCTCCACCACTACCCAAACCATTCACACCATCAAACTATCCTTAGACCTTGTGCTACAACGAAGAGGAAGATAAGAGTGCCTAAACGTTCATACAATTCAAGTTTGAGTTGTTGGAATGTTTAGGTGTTTCTTTGATTTCAATGTTTAATTTCAATACTCTTTGTTTTGTACGAATGGGGAATGGAAGATAAGAGGGCCTAAACGTTCATACAATTCAAGTTTGAGTTGTTGGAATGTTTAGGTGTTTCTTTGATTCTCTTTGTTTTGTACCATGAGGAACTAAAACCCCCTTGGCTAGGGGGTAATTCGAAATATATGTTTATGCTTGCATTTTGATTTGATTACTTCTAATTGCGTTTCATAAGTTGTGGATTCAATTTGTTTAACCGTTTGATTGATAACTTATTTATGAATGTTTATTAAGAATGCGCGCTTAATTTTCATGCATGAATATGACGCTAGAATATAAGTGAGTTTCACCTAATAGTTACGAACTTATATTCACAAGTAGTGGAGGTTGCTTATAAACAATCGCGTTAAATGAATTATTGGCAAGAGTATCATGCATTCATAGTTACAATTGCCTCGTCAATACTTATAATTTTCATAGAGCTTAATGATTCTTGCTTGTATCTCTATTATGCAATCATGTAGGGGACTTGTGGGGAATGTTTTGAATTGTTGTATGCGCTAACCCATCCAATTCAATAACATTAGGAAGATTTGAAGGTTAATTAGTGCATCACGGTTAACTTGGGGTGTTGAGAATTAATGATTTATTGAAATGCAATTGGAAATCGTTTTATTGTGCAAGTATAACATGTATGGAGATGAACCCCTTAGCTAGCCTTCATTCCATTCATTCTATCACATTCACATTTACATTTTGCTTTAATTTACAATCTGTACATTTTAGTTTAATTTCGTATAAAACTCAATCCCCCTTTACTTTAATGTCAAATTAGTTAGAAAGTATCTTAGTTTGTGTTTTTAAGAGTTTTGATTAAATTTATTTCCCAATTTCGTCCAAATTTGTGTTTGTACTCAAATCTGCCCAGAAAGTGGTTTTTAGGCAGATTTGAGTGTGTTTGTGTTGTTTTGAGTCTTTTGGTTTGTTTGAGTGTTTTAAAGTTTAGTTTGGCATTCTTTGAGTCTAGTATAGTGTTTCATATTGTTATTTTACGTTTTTGAGTCAAATCCAAGTGGTTAACAATCCCTCCTAATCCCCAGTCTAGAACGATCCCTACTTATACATATACTACAATTTGACAAAAAGAGGGTTTAATTTGTGTGCGTATAATTCACGCATCAGGCATTTTCTTCAGGTTTGCCCTGCCATAAAAGACGAAGGTCGACATATATAGAGATAATATCAAGTGGTGGTACTTTTTACCCTTGTCGACAAACGTTTTGATCCCGCAATTCCGGCTTTTTGAAATAGTGGCGCCTCTTCGATCTTTGAATACGCCTCTTCGATTTCTGAGCAGGCGACCCTTCGATTTCTGAACAACGCCCCTTCTCTTTCTGAACGACACGTGGTAGTGCAGATGCGGCTCCTTTTGACAAAGCTGCACGCGTTTTCTGAAAAACAGAGAAAGCGTCGCCGAACTTTGCGCTTGTCGGCTAAAGACGTGTAGTTGCGATGATGGCCTCCACGTGTTTTCAGCTTTGTCAGAAATCTTTTGACAAAGTTGAACGCGTTTTCTGAAAAGCCGAGAACGCGTCGCCTAAATTACGCCGGAAATTCCGGTTTTTTGAATTGGTGGACGCGTCGCCTTGGCTTCTTATAGAGCTATCGATCACCACAACAAACACACTCTGAAGAATTCCCATTCTTGAACATCGACTCCGACCCTTTGAAAATTTACTCCATCAACCCTTATCTTTGAACACCTTTGAAAAATGGCAAACTCATCGAACCTTAGCTTGGAATTGAGGCTTACCAGTGATACGGGCGCGCCGCGTCAAGGTAACGTATGGCGCCCTTCTTTCTTATCTTCTAACGGTCTTCTTACAGGTGAAGACTCCGTGATGCAGGACTCCACAACAACTACAATAGTAGCTAGGAACCTCTTCACTCCAAAAGATAGTAGGCTGCTGTCAGGACGGTCCGATGAGTTGGCCGTTCAAGAGTCCCTCGCACTTAGTGTTCAGTGTGCGAGTTCTGTGTCCAACATGGGCCAACGCCTGCTTGCCCGCTCCCGTCAGGTGGAATCATTGATGGCAGAGGTGGAAAGTCTTAAGCAAGAGATCCAGCAGCTTAAGTACGAGAATAGAAGTTTGCACGTGCTTGCCAACAACTATTCGACGGGCATGAAAAGGAAGCTTGATGAGCTGCAAGAGTCTGAAGGTCGGATTCACAGTGACCGTCAAAGGTTTTCGTCTTTCCTCCAGAGGCACCTTTTTCCTGGCTCATCCAGCGCTTGGCCAAGTATTGAGGCCTGGAATGCTTTAGCTCCGATGCCTCCCGCTCCGATGCCTTCCGCTCCGATGCCTTCCGCTTCGATGCCTTCCGCTCCGATGCCTTCCGCTTCAAAGCTTTCTGCTTCGATGCCTTCCGCTCCGATGACTCGTAGTGGGGCTTCACGTAAACAACCTTTGTGAAGCTCCATCTTTCTCCATGTTTAGTATCACTTTTTTTTTTTTTTTTTTTTTTTTGAACATGCTTTGTTTTATTCAGTGCATTGGGTTACCTCCCAAGTAGCGCTTTCTTTTACGTCTTGCAGCCGGACGAAGAACCCAATCACTCCAGGATATGTTCACGAATCGGATGAGAACTCCGAGTCATGAACTAGTACCTAAAACAAGAAACAAAACAAGATTAAGAATCTGGAATAAAAACAAACAAAAATAAAACAATCCAAGGGATTAGCAAATTTTCTAATCCCCGGCAACGGCGCCAAAATTTGATGCGAGATTTATACGCACACAAATTAAACCCTCTTTTCGTCAAATTGTAGTATATGTATAAGTAGGGATCGTTCTAGACCGGGGATTAGGAGGGATTGTTAACCACTTGGATTTGACTCAAAAACGTAAAATAACAATATGAAACACTATACTAGACTCAAAGAATGCAAAACTAAACTTTTAAAACATTAAAACAAACCAAAAGACTCAAACATCACCCAAAACACTCAAAACTGCCTTAAAATCACTTTCTGGGCAGTTTTGAGCACTTTGGTGAATTTGGACGAAATTGGGAAATAAAATTGAATCAAAACACTTTAAAACATAAACTAAACAAATTCTAAACACTAAAGAACAAGAAAGTAAAGGGGGGTTTTAAATTGACGAGAATTGAAATAACAAAACAAGTTAATAAACTAAACAGATTGTAAAACGAATTTGATGGAATGGAATGAATGGATGATAGAATGGCTAAGGGGTTCATCTCCATACATGTTATACTTGCATAATAAAATGATTTCCAATTGCATTTCAATAAACCATGAAACTCAACACCCCGGGTTAACCGTGATGCACTAATTAACCTTCAAATCTTCCTAACGTTATTGAATTGGATGGGTTAGCGCATACAACAATTCAAAACATTCCCCACAAGTCCTCAACATGAATGCATAGAAGAGACACAAGCAAGAATCATTACGCTCTATGAAAATTATAAGTGTTGACGAGGCATTCGTTACTATGGATTGCATGAAACTTATGCCAAGAATTTGTTTAACGCGATTGTTTATAAGCAACCTCCACTACTTGTGAATATAAGTTCATAACGATTAGGTGAAACTTACTTATATTCTAGCGTCATATTCATGCATGAAAATTAAGCGCGCATTCTCAATAAACATACATAAATAAGTTATCAATCAAACGGTTAAACAAATTGAATCCACAACTTATGAAACGCAATTAGAAGTATTCAAATCAAAATGCAAGCATAAACATATATTCGAATCACCCCCTAACCAAGGGGGGTTTAGTTCCTCATGGTACAAAACAAAGAGAATCAAAGAAACACCTAAACATTCCAACAACTCAAACTTGAATTGTATGAACGTTTAGGCCCTCTTATCTTCCATTCCTCATTCGTACAAAACAAAGAGCATTGAAATTAAACATTGAAATCAAAGAAACACCTAAACATTCCAACAACTCAAACTTGAATTGTATGAACGTTTAGGCACTCTTCTCTTCCTCTTCGTTGTAGCACAAGGTCTAGGGATAGTTTGATGGTGTGAATGGTTTGGGGAGTGGTGGAGGAATGGAAGAGGAGTGGTGGAATATGGAAGGATGGTGTTTGGATTGTAAGGGAGAGCACGGCACAAGGGAGTTTTATGGTCTACATTTCTGCAATGGATGAGTGTTTATGAATGGAATGGATGGACTTGTGAAGGGCACGGCCCCAAGGGACCAATTTCTGTTGTGAAATGAATTGTGTATGAATGAGTGTGAATGAATGAGTATTTATAGGTGAAATGGGGGGAACATGACAACTAGGTTGCATGTGCACATGTTGGTTGAATGATTATGAGTGCATGTGGCTGAAATAGCATGTGGAATGGCTGGAAATGCAAGGAGAAGGCATGTGCACGGTTTTGGGAGAGAATGGGAGTGCAAGTGGCTGAAATGTTAGAGGAACAAGTGCATGTGGCTGCATTGTGGTGCAATGATGGAAGAACAATCTGAAAATGCAAGGTATGGCTGGAATGATTGTGTTTGTTTGAATGTGCATGTGATTAAATTAAAGGATGCAAAGTAAATAAATAATGAATGCATGTGTTGAATTATGAAGATGCATGTGCAATGAAGTGGAATGACAATCTGAAATGGGATAGGTACCCACGGCAATGATGATTTCTGGTGGTGTTTTGGGTGCATGTGGAATGAATGATTTCTTGGTGAGTGGATGCATGTGTTGATTAAAGGGGGAATGCAAAGGAAAAGCTAGAAATGCATGTGGAGTGGCTGCAAGGTGAATGAATAATGAAATGGGAAAGCATGTGCAAGGTTTTGGTGTGAATGATTGAATGTGCATGTGGCTGCAATGGAGGAGGAATCCTTCAATTTCGTCCATCCGCTTGGCTCCAAGCATATGATATCCATTCCAATCTCTAATTTGCTCCAAAAAGGCTCCAAAAGGCATCGTTTTGCATACTTTGCCCTTAGAACCTGAAAACACACAAAAGAAGCATAAAGGACTAAAATAACTAAAGAAACATAACGTAAATGCACGAGAACAAGCCATTTAAGTCGCATGAATATGCTCCTATCAATCATTCACATAGCTTTAATTCACATGCAAACACATTGCATTACCATTCACCACAGAAAAACACCATCATTGCCGAGCCTAATTCCCCTTGCATCCATTTCACATGCATTCACTTCATCATTGCAGCCACATTTCCACTCACATCCATTTAATTCACATGCATTTCAGATTGCATTCCATTCATTCCACCCTTTAATCACATGCATCTTGGCAGATTTAACATGCACACACAAGCATTAGCACATGCAACCTAGCTGTCATGTTCCCCCCATTTCACCTATAAATACTCATTCATTCACACTCATTCATACACAATTCATTTCACAACAGAAATTGGTCCCTTGGGGCCGTGCCCTTCACAAAGTCCATCCATTCCATTCATACACTTCATCCATTGCAGAAATGTAGACCATAAACCCCCCTTTGTGCCGTGACTCTCCCCTACAAATCCAAACACCATCCTTCCATTCCTCCACCGCTACCCAAACCATTCACACCACCAAACTATCCTTAGACCTTGTGCTACAACGAAGAGGAAGATAAGAGTGCCTAAACGTTCATACAATTCAAGTTTGAGTTGTTGGAATGTTTAGGTGTTTCTTTGATTTCAATGTTTAATTTCAATGCTCTTTGTTTTGTACGAATGGGGAATGGAAGATAAGAGGGCCTAAACGTTCATACAATTCAAGTTTGAGTTGTTGGAATGTTTAGGTGTTTCTTTGATTCTCTTTGTTTTGTACCATGAGGAACTAAACCCCCCTTGGTTAGGGGGTGATTCGAATATATGTTTATGCTTGCATTTTGATTTGAATACTTCTAATTGCGTTTCATAGGTTGTGGATTCAATTTGTTTAACCGTTTGATTGATAACTTATTTATGTATGTTTATTGAGAATGCACGCTTAATTTTCATGCATGAATATGACGCTAGAATATAAGTAAGTTTCACCTAATCGTTATGAACTTATATTCACAAGTAGTGGAGGTTGCTTATAAACAATCGCGTTAAACAAATTCTTGGCATAAGTTTCATGCAATCCATAGTAACGAATGCCTCGTCAACACTTATAATTTTCATAGAGCGTAATGATTCTTGCTTGTATCTCTTCTATGCATTCATGTTGAGGACTTGTGGGGAATGTTTTGAATTGTTGTATGCGCTAACCCATCCAATTCAATAACGTTAGGAAGATTTGAAGGTTAATTAGTGCATCACGGTTAACCCGGGGTGTTGAGTTTCATGGTTTATTGAAATGCAATTGGAAATCATTTTATTATGCAAGTATAACATGTATGAAGATGAACCCCTTAGCCATTCTATCATCCATTCATTCCATTCCATCAAATTCGTTTTACAATCTGTTTAGTTTATTAACTTGTTTTGTTATTTCAATTCTCGTCGAATTAAAACCCCCCTTTACTTTCTTGTTCTTTAGTGTTTAGAATTTGTTTAGTTTATGTTTTAAAGTGTTTTGATTCAATTTTATTTCCCAATTTCGTCCAAATTCACCAAAGTGCTCAAAACTGCCCAGAAAGTGATTTTAAGGCAGTTTTGAGTGTTTTGGGTGATGTTTGAGTCTTTTGGTTTGTTTTAATGTTTTAAGTGTTTAGTTTTACATTCTTCGAGTTAGTTTAGTGTTTTATATTGTGTTTTTACGTTCTTGAGTCAAGTTATTACTTAATTTCGTCCAAATTTGTGTTTGTGCTCAAATCTGCCCAGAAAGTGGTTTTTAGGCAGATTTGAGTGTGTTTGTGTTGTTTTGAGTCTTTTGGTTTGTCTTAGTGTTTTAAAGTTTAGTTTTGCATTCTTTGAGTCTAGTATAGTGTTTCATATTGTTATTTTACGTTTTTGAGTCAAATCCAAGTGGTTAACAATCCCTCCTAATCCCCGGTCTAGAACGATCCCTACTTGCACCTATACTACAATTGATAAAAAGAGGGTTTAATTTGTGTGCGTATAAATCTCGCATCAGTAATTGCATTGAGGCTTTTGATCTTTGTGATTCCACAGGCTTACTCTTGAACTGGTTTCTGCCCATCGTTGATTTTCCTTTGTGCTACTTCTTGAACTGGGCAGCATGATGGTTCTTTTGGTCTCCCCCGAAGGTCTGAGCTTATCCCTTTTATCTGTTTCTTTGTTCAATCTTTCCAATTCGTATTGAAAAGTGTTGGAGGATAACTCAGCCTATGTTTGTCTCCACATGCTTCAATGTATCATTTTCACTTGCCTTACTCGCTCCCCTTTGCAGAAGTGGTCCCTTCTCCGGAAGTGTATCAACTGTTGAAGATGACTACTCGAGAGCAACGCTAGGTAAGCAATCAGGAATAGGTTCCAGGCAGTTGGCTCCAGATCGGAAGACTGACTCCAAGTGCTGGCTGATTGCTTCTTTTACTTTGCCATGCGAGTAAGAACAAGGACAAAGAAAAAGACAGGGAAAGAGCATGATATGAGATACTTTTGCTTTTGACCTTGATGATATGAGATACCTTTGCTTTTGAAGAAGCGGTGCATGAATCAACACATGTATTTCCTCCTGGGTCATCTTTACTCCAGGCATCTGGTATCATCTTTGGGGAAGAAGAAAAAATTGAGTATTTCGGAAGGCTTTGCTGGGAGTGCGCCCTCAGAGGTGAGGGAGAGTTGGGCATTGATAGGAGCATATTCATGCGACTTAAATGGCTAGTTCTCGTGCATTTACGTTATGTTTCTTTAGTTATTTTAGTACTTTAAGCTATTTTCGTGTGTTTGTAGGTCCAAAGGGCTAAAGGAGCAAAAAGATGCATTTTGGAGACTTTTGGAGCACTTTTGGGCTAAGGATGGATAGCTTATGCTTGGAGCCAACGTGTTGGACGAAATTGAAGACCTAATTGAAGACCAAAGTGTTGGAACCTTGTTCCCTTTAGTTTTAGGACATTTAAACCTTTCCTAATCCCATTCATCAACACATGCATCCACATGCATTCACCCTTTAAACCATTAAATCCACATGCTTTCCTATTCAATTAAATCAGCCACATGCATTCATCATCATAACCTAGCTGTCATTCCACTTCATTGCACATGCATCTTCAAATAAATTAGCCATTCCACATGCATATTCAACCTAGCTGTCATTGCACATGCATTCACTCTTTAATTCACATGCATTTACTCTTTAATTCACATGCAAAACATCCCATTCCATCTCCCATTTCAGATTGCATTCCATAATCATTCACTCACCTTTAATCCACATGCATCTTCCATAAATCAAATCAGCCACATTCACCACCACATTCACTCACCACAAACATTCCACATGCATTCATCAACATATCTAGTTGTCACTCACATGCATTTCCTTCATCATTTCCAACCCACATGTCCCTTTAATCATTCAAACATACACCCATTCACCACCAGAAATCATACTTGCCATGAGTTCCCATCAGATTTCCATCATATTCACATGCATTCCATCCTTTAAAACATTGCACATGCACTCCCTTTAATTAATTAAGCCACATGCACTCCCATCCATTTCATCATTGCAGCCAACACATGCTTTCACATGCATTTTCAGATTGTCCCCTTGCACATGTAGCCACTTATTCAAAGCACATGCATTTCCACCCTTTAATCACATGCATAAATCAGCCACATGCATCTCCCATCACCATTCCAGATTTCCACCACCCTCCTAGCTGTCATGTTCCCCCCATTTCACCTATAAATAACCCTTCATTGCAGCCACAAAGTGGGGGATCCATTCACCACAGAAATAAGGCCTTTGTGCCAGAAATTCATCCATTCCATTCATACACTTCATCCATTGCAGAAATGTAGACCATCAAACCACCCCCTTTGTGCCGTGAGTCTCCCCTACAAATCCAAACACCATCCTTCCATTCCTCCACCACTACCCAAACCATTCACACCATCAAACTATCCTTAGACCTTGTGCTACAACGAAGAGGAAGATAAGAGTGCCTAAACGTTCATACAATTCAAGTTTGAGTTGTTGGAATGTTTAGGTGTTTCTTTGATTTCAATGTTTAATTTCAATACTCTTTGTTTTGTACGAATGAGGAAAGGAAGATAAGAGGGCCTAAACGTTCATACAATTCAAGTTTGAGTTGTTGGAATGTTTAGGTGTTTCTTTGATTCTCTTTGTTTTGTACCATGAGGAACTAAAACCCCCTTGGCTAGGGGGTAATTCGAAATATATGTTTATGCTTGCATTTTGATTTGATTACTTCTAATTGCGTTTCATAAGTTGTGGATTCAATTTGTTTAACCGTTTGATTGATAACTTATTTATGAATGTTTATTAAGAATGCGCGCTTAATTTTCATGCATGAATATGACGCTAGAATATAAGTGAGTTTCACCTAATAGTTACGAACTTATATTCACAAGTAGTGGAGGTTGCTTATAAACAATCGCGTTAAATGAATTATTGGCAAGAGTATCATGCATTCATAGTTACAATTGCCTCGTCAATACTTATAATTTTCATAGAGCTTAATGATTCTTGCTTGTATCTCTATTATGCAATCATGTAGGGGACTTGTGGGGAATGTTTTGAATTGTTGTATGCGCTAACCCATCCAATTCAATAACATTAGGAAGATTTGAAGGTTAATTAGTGCATCACGGTTAACTTGGGGTGTTGAGAATTAATGATTTATTGAAATGCAATTGGAAATCGTTTTATTGTGCAAGTATAACATGTATGGTGATACTTGAAATGATCCGGTAATGGTTTAAATTCAAGATTGGATGCCTGAATCATTAACAACATGTTAGTATAAAAGAAAATTGAAATTGGAGGAGGTGGCTTACTTATGTGCTCCGACATGAACTCAAGGATAAACACATCTTCTTTGAACATTTCAGGAACTTTGCCCTTGGACAGATTTGATGTGAGGATTGGTCCTTGTCTTGTGTCATAAAATTCAACTTCTTTGGAGTTGTTTGCCTCAAGAACGTCCTCTTTGATGAATTCATGATATTCCCTACATTGCACCTTTGGAAGGGCTTCCAAGATGTCTTTTTCACTTTCTTCTTCCTTGGAATTCATGAACCTGCAAGGAATAGGGATATTAGGTGGAATGGGGTTAGAATTAATTAAATTTGGAACAACCTTACTTGAATTAGATGGCGTAGGAGCAATAGGTGCCTCCGGCAAAGGTGTTTCCACCCTTGCCGTGGGTTGGGTGTATTCCTCTTCCTCAAATTGCAACTCCTCATCCACTTCTAGGCTATGTTTGGACATTTTTAGGTCAGCTCCAACCTCCATAGCACTTCCCAAAGTGATAGCATTATGGATTTCAAAATCTTCCTTCGAGTTTTCAATGGTTGAACTAGGGAGTTCGCCTTGGTCTCGAAACTGTCCTACGAACTTGATGCGAGATTTATACGCACACAAATTATACCCTCTTTTTATCAATTGTAGTAAGTATGTAAGTAGGGATCGTTCTTAACCGGGGATTAGGAGGGATTGCAAATCACTTGGAAACTGACTTAAAAACGTAAAATAAAGTTTAAAACACTCAACTAGACTCAAAGAATGCGAAACTAAACGCCTAAAACACTAAAACAAACCAAAAGGCTCAAACATCACCCAAAACACTCAAAACTGCATTAAAAACACTTTCTGGGCAGTTTTGAGCACTTTGGTGAATTTGGACGAATTTGTGTAATAAATTGAATCAAAACACTTATAAACACAAACTAAGACACTTTCTAACTAAATTGGACACTAAAGTAAAGGGGGATTTTGTCTTGATGAGATTTGAAATAACGAAACAAGATAACAAACTAGGCAGATTGTAAAAACGAATTTCTTAAAAACAAGATAATGGATGGATTAGTTAGAGGTCCATTCTCCACACATGACACATTTGTATATGAATCGATTCTCCAATTGCTTTTCATTAACTATGATGCTCAACACCCCAAGTTAACCGTGATGCACTAATTAACTCTCAAATTTTCCTTATGTTATTGAATTGGATGATGCATGCGACAATTCAAATCATTCTCCAATGATTCTCAACATGAATGCATAGAAGAGATACAATGAGAGATCATGATGCTCTATGAAAATTATAAGTGTTGACGAGGCAATTGTAACTATGTATGCATGATACTCTTGCCAAGAATTCAATTAAAAAGTAGGTGGATGTTGTAGGTGAAGTAGGTGGATGTTGTAGGTGATTATGAGTGATAAGTGATAAGTGTATGATATGTTAAGTGATAAGTGAATGATTATGATAAGTGATAAATGAATGTATGATATGATAAGTGGTGAATGATAAGTGGTAGTGTTTTAGTATTTAAAATAGGGAACAAAGCCCTTCCTTGCATGGCAAGGAAGGGAGACACAAGGAAACACACAACAATGTCCTAAGGTTGCTAGGAATGTTGTTTTTGTGTTCTAAAATGCGTAGGAATTTTCAATGATGCTCAAACATGAGGTCTTTTTAGGATTTAACTTTCCTACTTCAAGTCTTCAATTTCGTCCATCCTTTTGGCTCCAAGCATATGATATCCATTCCAATCTCTAATTTGCTCCAAAAGGCTCCAAAAGGCATCCTTTTGCATACTTTGCCCTTAGAACCTGAAAACACACAAAAGAAGCATAAAGAACTAAAATAACTAAAGAAACATAACGTAAATGTACGAGAACAAGCCATTTAAGTCGCATAAATATGCTTCTATCAAATACCCCCACACTTAGCTTTTGCTAGTCCTCGAGCAAAACAGAAAAACAAAACAAAAAGAACAAAACACAACCTACACCTTCCAACAATCGTATCAGGGACTTCCAATGCACATGACAAATTAAAAATCATTATTCTCACAGATTTGAGCCATCTTTACACTTAAGTACATTCTTACTCATAGTCACCACATACTAGTTCACAACTAAGCATTTAAAACCATGTTTTGAATGTAGTAACATGCCTTAGAGAATTCCCTCAATTTCTTACTAGATGTACTCTCGTTTTTCACACAGATTTTCTGACTACACACCCTACACTAGGTATATGTGAGAAGATTGATGTAAACATGTAGACGAACACTCACATATGTTATAATAAGGAAAGCATTTTCTGGAGTTAATAAGCATGTTTAGATATGATCTCATGAATGGAATGCTACTACTTAGACGCGAGAACCAGTGACACCATAAGCCCATACCAAGTTCAAACTCCACAAATTGAAATACACAACACTCAAGATAGAAGTCAAGGGTTGTAACGGGGCTTGGGGTATGTGGATAACAAAGAAGGGATATGGAAAACAAAGGTTTTTAAAGAAATAGTGAGCAAAGCATTTGAATCAACTTAGAATTCACTTTTGAATGAAAACTCAACTTTTGAACAAAAAGGGAGAGTTTAGACAATTTACACCCAGAATTGGTGTTTTGGAACCTTTCTTCAATCACTTATTCTTTTATTTTTTTCTTTTCTCTTTTTTTTTTTTTTTTTTTTTTTTCTTTTGAATCTCAAAACATCAACACTTAAACATTCTCTCCCCCACACTTATTTTCTGTCATAATGTAACTCAAAAGGAATTCAATTAAGTCATGCTCACTATCTTTTAAGAACAAGGGTGGGGATTGTCCTAAACTAGGCTAGGTGAGGAAAATGTGGGTAAACAAAGAATAAAGGCTAAACAAGGCTCAACGGGGTTAAAACTTACAACATATACGAAGTATGGGAAGTAAGGCTATTTGGCTATGGTGGTGGTCACTACACAACTTCTTCTTGAATATGTGTTATGCAAATCAATAACATGCTTTGAATGAAATGGGCATGAGTTCTAGCATTTGGAACTATATGATGAAACGCCTTCTAAGTAGTAACCAAGCAAAGAATAATGAGATCATGCAACGACTTTAGAAAACAAGAAATCACAGATTAAACTCTCCAAAGAACGTTATAGGCTCAAGTCTCTCAGGGTTGTAGCGTTTGTTTGAGTTCCTTCCTTCAAGCATGTTACAAAAACGAATTTTTTTTCTTTTATGATTGCATGTGAAGTCATACATTATACCATAACCAAGCATATACCAAGAGTAAATCATACTTTTCTCTATGTTTATAACTCTTTCTAACCGTCATGCAATTATAAACCAAATCCTTATCATTGTGTTGGAAGGTACCCTAAGACACAAACACACAAAAACGACTCAAAACACTCTTTTTAGGGTTTTTAAAACAAGTTTTTCAAATTTTTATGTGATTTTCGGAGTTATAAAACAAAACACACTAAAACAGTCTAAAACAACTTAAAAACACCTTAAAACAGCAAGGAACAACATTTGAAGTTATGGGTGATAAAATCCCACGAATTTGCATTAAATAACTTAGTTACCCCCCCACACTTAAATCAAACATTGTCCTCAATGTTTTAAGCATATGGTTCACACAAAACATAAGTAAACACACAAAAAAACATTTAAACATACTAAACATGGCAGAATGTAATTAACAAAGAGAAGAGTTTAGGGACGCAAATCTGGTTATGGAGTGTAAATTCCCTCTTCTCCTTGGTGATTGCATTGAGGCTTTGATCTTTGTGATTCCACAGGCTTACTCTTGAACTGGTTTCCGCCCATCGTTGATTTTCCTTTGTGCTACTTCTTGAACTGGGCAGCATGATGGTTCATTTGGTCTCCCCCGAAGGTCTGAGCTTATCCCTTTTATCTGTTTCTTTGTTCAATCTTTCCAATTCGTATTGAAAAGGGTTGGAGGATAACTCAGCCTATGTTTGTCTCCACATGCTTCAATGTATCATTTTCACTTGCCTTACTCGCTCCCCTTTGCAGAAGTGGTCCCTTCTCCGGAAGTGTATCAACCGTTGAAGATGACTACTCGAGAGCAACGCTAGGTAAGCAATCAGGAATAGGTTCCAGGCAGTTGGCCCCAGATCGGAAGATTGACTCCAAGTGCCGGCTGATTGCTTCTTTTACTTTGCCATGCGAGTAAGAACAAGGACAAAGAAAAAGACAGGGAAAGAGCATGATATGAGATACTCCTGGGTCATCTTTACTCCAGGCATCTGGTATCATCTTTGGGGAAGAAGAAAAAATTTAGTATTTCGAAAGGCTTTGCTGGGAGTGCGCCCTCAGAGGTGAGGGAGAGTTGGGCATTTTCTTCAGGTTTGCCCTGCCATAAAAGACGAAGGTCGACATATATAGAGATAATATCAAGTGGTGGTACTTTTTACCCTTGTCGACAAACGTTTTGATCCCGCAATTCCGGCTTTTTGAAATAGTGGCGCCTCTTCGATCTCTGAATACGCCTCTTCGATTTCTGAACGACGCCCCTTCGCTTTCTGAACGACACGTGGTAGTGCAGATGCGGCTCCTTTTGACAAAGCTGCACGCGTCTTCTGAAAAGCAGAGAAAGCGTCGCCGAACTTTGCGCTTGTCGGCTAAAGATATGTAGTTGCGGTGATGGCCTCCACGTGTTGTCTGAAAAGAAGAAATCTTTTGACAAAGTTGAACGCGTCTTCTGAAAAGCCGAGAAAGCGTCGCCAAAATTACGCCGGAAATTCTGGCTTTTTGAATCGGTGGACGCGTCACCTTGGCTTTTTTATTGAGCTATCGATCACCACAACAAACACTCTCTGAAGATTTCCCATTCGTGAAGATCGACTCCGGCCCTTTGAAATTTAACTCCATCCCTTTTCTTTGAACACTTTTGAAAAATGGCAAACTCATCGAACCTTAGCTTGGAATTGAGCCTTAGCAGTGATACGGGCGCGCCGCGTCAAGGTAACGTATGGCGCCCTTCTTTCTTATCTTCTAACGGTCTTCTTACAGGTGAAGACTCCGTGATGCAGGACGCCACAACAGCTACAATAGTAGCTAGGAACCTCCTCACTCCAAAAGATAGTAGGCTGCTGTCAGGACGGTCCGATGAGTTGGCCGTTCAAGAGTCCCTCGCACTTAGTGTTCAGTGTGCGAGTTCTGTGTCCAACATGGGCCAACGCCTGCTTGCCCGCTCCCGTCAGGTGGAATCATTGATGGCAGAGGTGGAGAGTCTTAAGCAAGAGATCCAGCAGCTTAAGTACGAGAATAGAAGTTTGCATGTGCTTGCAAATAACTATTCGTCGGGCATGAAGAGAAAGCTTGATGAGCTGCAAGAATCTGAGGGTCGAATTCACAGTGACCGTCAAAGGCTTGCGGCTTGTCTCCAGAGGCACCTTTTTCCTGGGTCATCCAGCGCTTGGCCAAGTATTGAGGCCTGGAATGCTCTAGCTCCGATGGCTTCCGCTCCGATGCCTCCCGCTTCTGCGCCTTCCGCTCCTATGCCTTCCACTTCTATTCCTTCTGCTTCGACGCCTCGTAGCGGGGCTTCACGTAAACATCCTCTGTGAAAGCTCCATCTTTCTCCATGTTTAGTATCTTTTTTTTTTTTTTTTTTTTTTTTTACATAAATAAAATCAAACGGCATGGAATTTATCTTTGAATGGGCGGTGATACTTGAAATGATCCGGTAATAGTTTAAATTCCAGATTGGGTGCCTGAATCATTAACCACATGTTAGTATAAAAGAAAATTGAAATTCGGGGAGGCGGCTTACCTGTGTGCTCCAAAATGAACTCCAGAATAAACACCCCTTCGAAAGTTATGACCTGTCCCGTGTCATAAAATCCAACTTCCTTGGGAATTGTGGTTTCAAATATGTCCTCTTTGATGCCTTCTACATCTTCTCCAGCCACTACCTTCTCTTGAATCATTCTTCTTGGTGTACAAAGTCCTTTGAAGAATTCAACACCATCTAAAACTTGCTGTGTTGCACCAAGAATTTGAATAGCATTTTGCACCTTTGGGAAGGCTTCCACGATGTCCTTTTTACTCTCTTCTTGGTTGGGAATCAAAAACCTGCTAGGAAAAGGGACACTGGGTGGAATAACATCAGAATAACATGGAATTGGGACGTCCTTACTGGTGGTGGGTGGTTTAGAGGGCTTAGGGGGCTGCGGCAAGGGTTGTTCTACCCTTGCCGTGTGCATGTCTTCTTCCTCCTCCTCAATTAGCAGCTCTTCATCCACTTCTAGGCTATGTTTGGACATTTTTAGGTCAGCTCCAACCTCCATAGCACTTCCCAAAGTGATAGCATTATGGATTTCAAAATCTTCCTTCGAGTTTTCAATAGTTGAGTTGGAGAGTTCACTTTGCTCTTGAATTTGTTTCATGAACTCCATAATCTGCCCAAATTGCTCGTCCAATTTACCCAACTTCTTGTCTTGATTTTGTTCGTCCTGCGTCAAAGAGGTTAGTAATTGAAAATTTTTATCATTATCCATGGACATACTTGAACTTGATTGGAATTGTTGTGGGGGAGGTTGTGGTGGCTGCATAGGTATTGTATTGAACTCCTCATATGGTTGCCAATATGCTTCTTGTTGAGCCTCCTTGGCTTGATTTTGTGACCCCTGCGCCAAAGAATTTATTTCATTAAGATTTTGATTATAATCTATTGGCGAACTTGAATTTAATTGAGCATATTGCATATGAAGTTGTGGTGGCTGCATAGGTCTTGAATAGAACTCCTCATATGGTTGCCAATATGCTTCACGTTGAACTTGTTGATCTTCCCACCATATAGAGTTTGAATGATCCCTCCAATCTCTTTGTGGACATTGATTGGCTTGAAATCCTTGCCTATATGAAGCACCAAATGTAGGGACACTCTGCATTGTGGTCCTTTCGGCATACGGCGACAATTTAGAAGTAAGATTTGCCAATTGAGCTTGAATGCTAGCAAAATCCATATCTTACTTCTCTAGTACCTAAAATCAAAGAAAGAGAACTAAATCAAATATCAAAAGTAACAACAAACAAAGAAAACAACACTAAGTTAGAAACTAAAACGAAAACAACTAAACCAAAAAGAAAAGAACCAAGGGATTAGCAAAGTTGCTAATCCCCGGCAACGGCGCCAAAATTTGATGCGAGTTTTATACGCGCACAAATTAAACCCTCTTTTTGTCAAATTGTAGTATAGGTGCAAGTAGGGATCGTTCTGGACCGGGGATTAGGAGGGATTGTTAATCTCTTGGAAACTGACTTAAAAACGTAAAAACAATATAAAACACTAAACTAGACTCAAAGAATTCAAAAATACTTTAAAACATAAACTAAACAGATTCTAACAAGTTCAAAAGACTCAAAACTCTTAAAAACACAAACTAAATTGATTTCTAACTAATTTGACATTAAAGTAAAGGGGGATTTAGGTTTTGACAAAATTAAACTAAATGAACAAATTGCAATTAAAACAGAATGTAAATATGAATGTGAATAAAATATGGATGATGGAATAGCCAAGGGGTTCTTCTCCACACATGTTACACTTGCATACAAGATTGATTCTCAGTTGGTCTTTCGATAAATTATGAAACTCAACGCCCCGGGTTAATTAGGTCCGCTTAAATTAACCATCAAGTTTTCCTTAAGTTAATGAATTGGATGGGTTAGCGCAACGCAATTCACCACATTCTCCAAAAGTCCTTTACGTGAACAGCACAATAAAGATACAATCAAAGATCATTAAGCATTATGAAAACTATAAGTGTTGACGAGGCATTCGTTACTATGATGAGCATGAAACTCGTGCCAAGAATTCATTTAACGCGATTGTTTATAAGCAACCTCCACTACTTGTGAATATAAGTTCATAACGATTAGGTGAAATTCACTTATATTCTAGCGTCATATTTATGCATGAAAATTAAGCGCGCATTCTTAATAAACATTCATAAATAAGTTATCAATCAAACGGTTAAACAAATTGAATCCACAACTTATGAAATTCCAACGAAAGTTAATCAATTCATATTGCAAATATAAACATAGTTTCGAATCACCCCCTAGCTAAAGGGGGTTTAGTTCCTCATAACTTTGAAATCAAAGAAACACCTAAACATTCCAACAACTCAAACTTGAATTGTATGAACGTTTAGGCACTCTTCTCTTCCATTCCTCATACGTACAAAACAAAGAGAATTGAATTTAAACTTTGAAATCAAAGAAACACCTAAACATTCCAACAACTCAAACTTGAATTGTATGAACGTTTAGGCCCTCTTATCTTCCTCGTTGTTGTAGCACAAGGTCTAAGGTGAGGTTTGGGGAATTATGGAAATGGATGAGGAATGGTGGAAGGGGGACTCACGGTTTGGATTCTAAGGGGAAGATGGGAAGCTCACGGCTAGGGAATAATGGAAGTGTTTGAGGGGTGTTGTGTTGTGAATGAGATGTTTTTGAATGAATGAATGCAAGGGTATTTATAGGAGTAGTGGAGGGAACATATGGCTATGTCATTTGTAGGTGAAGTAGGTGGATGTTGTAGGTGAAGTAGGTGGATGTTGTAGGTGATTATGAGTGATAAGTGATAAGTGTATGATATGTTAAGTGATAAGTGAATGATTATGATAAGTGATAAATGAATGTATGATATGATAAGTGGTGAATGATATGTGGTGAATGATAAGTGGTAGTGTTTAAGTATTTAAAATAGGGAACAAAGCCCTTCCTTGCATGGCAAGGAAGGGAGACACAAGGAAACACACAACAATGTCCTAAGGTTGCTAGGAATGTTGTTTTTGTGTTCTAAAATGCGTAGGAATTTTCAATGATGCTCAAACATGAGGTCTTTTTAGGATTTAACTTTCCTACTTCAAGTCTTCAATTTCGTCCATCCTTTTGGCTCCAAGCATATGATATCCATTCCAATCTCTAATTTGCTCCAAAAGGCTCCAAAAGGCATCCTTTTGCATACTTTGCCCTTAGAACCTGAAAACACACAAAAGAAGCATAAAGAACTAAAATAACTAAAGAAACATAACGTAAATGTACGAGAACAAGCCATTTAAGTCGCATAAATATGCTTCTACCAGTCCACCCAATGGCTGTTTTGTGCTCTTTGAGAACCCTCACCAACTTCTCCTCCTCTTGTTCCGTGAGTGATGAAGCTATAATGACGGGCAATGTGTCTTGCTCTCCCAAAAACACATACTTCAAGTGATTTGGCAACGGTTTGAGCTCAAGGGTAGGTGGTTGTTCTATAGAAGGAAGCAACTTATTAGTTGAAATTGGAATGGAAATTGGACTAGGGGACTTACCTTGGAGCCGTGGCAATGACTCTAGGGCTGCCACGGTCTCTATTACATCTTCATCAAAGGCCACGGCATAATTGTTCATTTGTATGCCGTGGGTTGCTATGGTGCCATTCATGTGACCCTTCATTTCCATGCCATTTGTAATGACCGTTTCAAGTGCATCGCCATGTAATTGATCAAGGTGTGCCTGCGCCAAAGAATCAAGAATATCAATAGAGAAACATGAGTGATCATCTTTAGGAAATCTCATAGTTTCAGAAATATTAAAATCAATCACTTCCCCATCGAATTCCATTGTTAAAGTGCCTTTAAACACGTCTATCTTAGTTCGGGCTGTCTTCATGAATGGCCTCCCAAGAAGAATCGGCAAGGATGGAGCATGGGTGGTTTCCTCCATTTTAAGGACATAGAAATCCGCCGGGAAGATCAAATTATTCACCTGCACTAAGACATCTTCCAATACGCCCTTTGGATAGGCATTAGATCTATCGGCCAACTGAATAATCACACCATCATTTTTCAAGTCACCAAGGTTCATTGAAGCATAAATAGAGTATGGCATGACGTTAATTGAAGCTCCTAAGTCTAACATAGCATGTTCGAACTTAGTTTGACCAATAATACAAGGGATTGTAAAGCTACCTGGATCTTTGCACTTTGGTGGTAACTTTCTTTGTAAAACAGCGGAAACGTTCTCACTTACCCTTACTACCTCTTTATGTGACGCCCTCTTCCTTGTAGTGCACAATTCCTTTAAGAACTTAGCGTATTTGGGCACTTGCTTTATGGCATCTAGGAGCGGGATATTGACTTGAACTTTCCTAAACGTCTCAAGAATGTCCTTCTCATGCTCCTCCTTCTTTGTTTGCAAAAATCTGTGAGGAAAAGGCACGTTTAGTGGAATAGAACTTGACAAAGTCGAATTTGGACTTACCTTAGGCGTGTTGGACGGTTTTGGCACAATAGGGGGCTGCGGCAAAGTTTCTTTCACCCTTGCCGTGGCCTTCTTTGCTTGTTCCTCCTCTTCTTGCAGCAACATGTCCTCTTCTTGACTTGTTTTGGATGGCCTTGAGGTGGTTCCGACCTCCTTACCACTTCTCAACATGATTGCCTTGGCAGATTCGCACCCTCCCCTTGGATTGACAACGGTTGAGCTAGGGAGCTTGCCTTTGTCTCGGAATTGTCCTACAAATTCCGCAATCTGCCCAATTTGTTTCTCCAAGTGATCCACCCTTTTGTCTTGGTTTTGCATGGCTTTGGTTTGATCCTCTTGCCCCTGAGACAAATTGGTAAGTAATTTAAGAAGTGTTTCATTGCCCAACGACGTACCTTGATTGTTTTGGGCAGGTTGTGCTTGGTTTGGATTGGGGCCGAATGGCTTGGTGTAGAACCCCGGGGGTTGTTGTCTAAAGCCTCCTTGTTGTTGAGGTTGTTGAGGTTGTTGAGGTTCCCTCCACTTGAAGTTTGGATGGTCTCTCCAACCCGGATTGTATGTGTTGGAATATGGATCATTCCTTGGTTGATTGTGGCTCGGAAATCCAATGGCATTTGCACTCTCCCATCCCCCATTCTCAATCAATTGAGGGCATTTTTCCGAAGGGTGTCCTTGGATAGAACATACACCACATACAATCGGTCCTTGTATCTTCATTCCTTCGGCCATCTGAGACACAATAGAAGTAAGATTAGCTATCTGAGATTGAATATCGGATTGAGAACTTACCTCATTCAAGTGTTGTCGTGGGGGGTCCCTTTGCCCAAGTCCTTCATATTGTTGTGCATTTAGAGCACGGTTTGCAATTAGGGTCTTGGCTGACATAGGAGTTTTGTCCACCAATGCACCTCCCGCCGAAGCATCGAGCATTTGCCTTTCAATGGGAAGAAGGCCCTCATAGAAATATTGAAGGAGAAGCTCCTCCTTCATTTGATGTTGAGGACATGATGCAACAAGGGCTTTAAAACGCTCGTAGTATGCCGGAAAAGATTCTCCTTGACTTTGTTGGATTCCGCTAATTTTCTTCCTCAAGAGAATGACTCTTGAAGTAGGGAAGAACTTCTCCAAGAACGCTCTCTTCATGCTCTCCCAAGAAGTAACGGTCCCGGGTGCCAATTCATAAAGCCAATCCTTAGCCTTTTCCACAAGAGAGAATGGAAAAGCTTTCATCATTAGAATGTTCCCATCGACATTTATGGGTGTCATGCTCGAACAAACAACCTCGAACTCCTTGAGATGCTTGTTGGGATCTTCCATGGAAAGCCCATGGTATTTCGGAATGTGGTGCAACAAGCTTGACTTCAACTCGAATTCATCGGTCTTGCCTTGGGCAGCCACGGGGTATTGAATGCATAATGGTGCGGCATTGGTCAACCCCGAGGCCGAAAGCTCTTTAATGGTCCGATTGTCCGCTGCCATAACTTCTTCTTCCATACTTTCAAACTCAGATTCGGCCTCTGAACTTGAACTAGGTTCACTAGGTTCGGGATGTTTCCTCTTTCTTCTCAAATCACGTTCAAAATCGTCGTTAAAGTCCAAGATATGTGCATGCACAGTTTGAGAACTCCGCGTCATGCACTAGTACCTAAACCAAGAAAACAAAACAAAATAAGAAAACTAGGTAAATTACACTAAAAACATACGGCAAAAACACAAGGGATTGGCAATTTTGCTAATCCCCGGCAACGGCGCCAAAATTTGATGCGAGATTTATACGCACACAAATTATACCCTCTTTTTATCAATTGTAGTAAGTATGTAAGTAGGGATCGTTCTTAACCGGGGATTAGGAGGGATTGCAAATCACTTGGAAACTGACTTAAAAACGTAAAATAAAGTTTAGAACACTCAACTAGACTCAAAGAATGCGAAACTAAACGCCTAAAACACTAAAACAAACCAAAAGGCTCAAACATCACCCAAAACACTCAAAACTACATTAAAAACACTTTCTCGGCAGTTTTGAGCACTTTGGTGAATTTGGACGAATTTGTGTAATAAATTGAATCAAAACACTTATAAACACACACTAAGACACTTTCTAACTAAATTGGACACTAAAGTAAAGGGGGATTTTGTCTTGATGAGATTTGAAATAACGAAACAAGATAACAAACTAGGCAGATTGTAAAAACGAATTTCTTAAAAACAAGATAATGGATGGATTAGTTAGAGGTCCATTCTCCACACATGACACATTTGTATATGAATCGATTCTCCAATTGCTTTTCATTAACTATGATGCTCAACACCCCAAGTTAACCGTGATGCACTAATTAACTCTCAAATTTTCCTTATGTTATTGAATTGGATGATGCATGCGACAATTCAAATCATTCTCCAATGGTTCTCAACATGAATGCATAGAAGAGATACAATGAGAGATCATGATGCTCTATGAAAATTATAAGTGTTGACGAGGCAATTGTAACTATGAATGCATGATACTCTTGCCAAGAATTCAATTAACGCGGTTGTGACTAGCAACCTTCACTACTCATGTTTATAAACTTGTGACGATTAGGTGAAACTCGTTTATAAACTAGCATCGAGTTTATGCATGAAGACTAAGTATGCATCCCTAATCAACATACAAAAACAAGTTTTTAATAAACATGATAATTGAATTACAATCACAACTTAACAAATCACAATTGGAAGAAATCAACTCATATTTCAAACATGTTCATGGCTTCAAACTTTCCCCTAACTAATTAGGGGTTTAGCCACTCATGATTACAACAAACTTAGAGAGTAATAACAAAGTAAACATTGAAATCAAGGAAAGGAAGTACACCTAAAAATTCCAACAACTCAAACTTGAATTGTATGAACGTTTAGGCCTCTTCTCCTCCTCTTTGTTGTTGCGGCACAAGGGGTTTTGGTGAGTTTTGGGGGTTATGGATGATGTAGAATGATGTGTTTAGGGTAGGGATGGATGTAGGGGAAGGCAAGGAGTGTTTTTGGGCAGAAAATATGAAGAATGGTGAAGTATGGCAGTGTTAGAGAGAGGGAATGAATTTCTAGCGTGAATGAATGTGTATATGAGATGGTTTTCTGAATATGGAAGAGTTAGTGATTTGTGGCTGCAATGGATGCTTATTTATAGGTGAAAAGAGGGAACATGACAGCTAGGAACTTGGTGGAAAGCTGGAAATGCATGTGGAGTGGCTGAAATTGTAAGGGGAATGCATGTGGAAATGATAGAATGTGTTGATGTGCAATGATGAATTGGGATGGCTGAAAATCTGGAGTGGGAATGCATGTGGGTGTTTGGTGGCTGAAATGATGAAGGGGGAAGTGCATGTGGCTGCAATGGTAAAGGGGGAAGTGCATGTGGCTGCAATGGTAAAGGATGGTGGTGCAATGATGAAAGAACAAGTGCATGTGGCTGAATTGGTGGTGAATGATTATGAATGATTATGAATGCATGTGGATAAAAGAGGGGATATGGCTGCAAGGTTAAAGGGCTAAGGTTTAAGTACATAGAATGGGCCTAAAATAGGGTGGTTTGCATGGCAAGGGAAGGGGAGAAGGGATAAGCCATGGCAAGGTTATCTAATTGGGCTAGGGCCATTGTTTTGTGTCCTAAAGTGCCTCAATTTCGTCCAACACCTTGGCTCCAAACATAAGCTATCCATTCCAAGCCCAATTTTGCTCCAAAATGCTCCAAAATGCACCTTTTTGCTTCCTTAGCCATATGAACCTAGAAACACACGAAAATGGCATAAAGGACTAAAATAACTAAAGAAACATAACGTAAATGCACGAGAACAAGCCATTTAAGTCGCATGAATATGCTCCTATCAGAACTCCGCGATCTGCCCAATTTGCTTTTCCAAGAGGTCCAACCTTTGTGGTGTCTGCATAGGCGTTGAATAGAACTCCTCATATGGCTGCCAATATCCTTCTTGTTGAGCCTCATTCTCTTGATTTTGTGAGCCCTGCACCAAACAAATTAATTCATTAAGCTTTTGATTATAATCTATTGACGAACTTGAATTTGGTTGGGCATATTGAATATGAGGTTGTGGTGGCTGCCAATATTCTTCTTCTTGAACATGTTGAGCTTCCCACCACATAGAGTTTGAATGATCACTCCAATCTGAATTGTAAGTATTGGAAAACACGTTATTCCTTGATTGAAGATCAAATATATCAACGCTTTGCATTTGGGACCGTTCCATGAGCTGTGACAAAAGAGAAGCATTATCAAGTGCCATGTTGTTCTTCTCTAGTACTTGAATTCAACAAATAAAACACAAATCAAAAACTAAAACTAAAATACATAACAGAAACGAACAATCCAAGAGATTAGCAAATTTGCTAATCCCCGGCAACGGCGCCAAAATTTGATGCGAGATTTATACGCACACAAATTAAACCCTCTTTTTGTCAATTGTAGTATAAGTATAAGTAGGGATCGTTCTGGACCGGGGATTAGGAGGGATTGTTAATCACTTGGATTTGACTCAAAAACGTAAAAACACAATATAAAACACTAAACTAGACTCAAAGAATGCAAAACTAAACTTTAAAACACTCAAATAAACTAAAAGACTCAAAACAGCACAAACACACTCAAATCTGCCTAAAAACCACTTTCTGGGCAGTTTTGAGTATAAACACAAATTTGGACGAAATTAAGTTGTAACTTGACTCAAGACTCTTAAAAACACAAACTAAATTGATTTCTAACTAATTTGACATTAAAGTAAAGGGGGATTTAGGTTTATACGAAAATTGAAATAACAAAACAAGTTAATAAACTAAACAGATTGTAAAACGAATTTAATGGAATGGAATGAATGGATGATAGAATAGCTAAGGGGTTCATCTCCATACATGTTACACTTGCATAATAAAACGATTTCCAATTGCATTTCAACAAACCATGAATTCTCAATGCTCCAAGTTAATTAGGTCCGCTTAAATTAACTTTCAGATTTCCCTAGATTCATTGGATTGAATGGAATACGCATTACAACCAAATTATTCCTAATCAAAGTCCCTAACTATGGAATACGCATGATAGAGACATTCAACAAAGATCATTAAGTTCAACGGAAATCATAAACATCGACGAGGCATTCGTTACTATGGAATACGCATGAAACTTATGCCAAGAATTCGTTTAACGCGATTGTTTATAAGCAACCTCCACTACTTGTGAATATAAGTTCATAACTATTAGGTGAAACTCACTTATATTCTAGCGTCATATTCATGCATGAAAATTAAGTGTGCACTCTCAATAAACATACATAAATAAGTTATCAATCAAACAGTTAAACAAATTGAATCCACAACTTATGAAACGCAATTAGAAGTAATCAAATCAAAATGCAAGCATAAACATATATTTCGAATCCCCCCCTAGCCAAGGGGGGGTTTAGTTCCTCATAACTTTGAAATCAAAGAAACACCTAAACATTCCAACAACTCAAACTTAAATTGTATGAACGTTTAGGCACTCTTCTCTTCCATTCCTCATACGTACAAAATAAAGAGAATTGAATTTAAACATTGAGATCAAAGAAACACCTAAACATTGCAACAACTCAAACTTGAATTGTATGAACGTTTAGGTGATGCGAAATTTATACGCACACAAATTAAACCCTCTTTTTGTCAATTGTAGTATAAGTATAAGTAGGGATCGTTCTTAACCGGGGATTAGGAGGGATTGCAAATCACTTGGAAACTGACTCAAAAATGTAAAAACACAATATAAAACACTATACTAGACTCAAAGAATTCAAAACTAAACTTTAAAACACTACAACAAACCGAAAGACTCAAACAACACCCAAAACACTCAAAACTGCCTAAAAAACACTTTCTGGGCAGTTTTGAGCACTTTGAGTACTTTGGACGAATTTTGGAAATAAATTGATTCAAAACACTTAGAAACACAAACTAAGACACTTTCTAACTAATTTGGACAATAAAGTAAAGGGGGATTGAGGTTTTGGACAAAATTAAACTAAATGCACAGATTGTAAATCAAAACAGATTGTAAAATATGAAATTGATGAAATGGAATGAATGGATGATAGAATAGCTAAGGGGTTCATCTCCATACATGTTACACTTGCATAATAAAAAGATTTCCAATTGCATTTCAATAAACCATGAATTCTCAACGCTCCAAGTTAATTAGGTCCGCTTAAATTAACTTTCAAATCTTCCTAACGTTATTGGATTGGATGATTGCATACGACAACCCAAAACATTCCCCAAAAGTCCCCTACATGATTGCATAATAGAGATACAAGCAGGAATCATTACGCTCTATGAAAATTATAAGTGTTGACGAGGCATTCGTTACTATGGAATACGCATGAAACTTATGCCAAGAATTCGTTTAACGCGATTGTTTATAAGCAACCTCCACTACTTGCGAATATAAGTTCGTAACTATTAGGTGAAACTCACTTATATTCTAGCGTCATATTCATGCATGAAAATTAAGCGCGCATTCTCAATAAACATACATAAATAAGTTATCAATCAAACGGTTAAACAAATTGAATCCACAACTTATGAAACGCAATTAGAAGTAATCAAATCAAAATGCAAGCATAAACATATATTTCGAATCCCCCCCTAGCCAAGGGGGGGTTTAGTTCCTCATAACTTTGAAATCAAAGAAACACCTAAACATTCCAACAACTCAAGGTCTAAGGTGAGTTTTGGGATAGTGTGAAGTTTAGGCACTCTTCTCTTCCTCGTTGTTGTATCACAAGGTCTAAGGTGAGTTTTGGGATAGTGTGAAGTGTTTTGGAGGGATGGGGAGTGGTTGGAGTGGTGTTTTGGATGATTTTCTGAATATGGACGAATTGAATTAGAATGAATGCAATGGATGCTTATTTATAGGTGAAATGGGGGGAACATGACAGCTAGGAGGGAATGTGGCTGCATGTTTGAATGATTAAAGGATGCATGTGGGTTGGAATTGCATGTGCAATGAATATGTGGCTGCATGTGCAAGGGGACAATCTGAAAATGCATGTGTTGGCTGCAATGATGAAATGGATGGGAGTGCATGTGGCTTAATTAATTAAAGGGAGTGCATGTGCAATGTTTTAAAGGATGGAATGCATGTGAATATGATGGAAATCTGATGGGAACTCCTGGCAAAGATGATTTCTGGTGGTGAATGGGTGTATGTTTGAATGATTAAAGGGACATGTGGGTTGGAAATGATGAAGGAAATGCATGTGAGTGACAACTAGATATGTTGATGAATGCATGTGGAATGTTTGTGGTGAGTGAATGTGCACGGCAATGAGTGAATTTGGTGGTGAATGTGGCTGATTTGATTTATGGAAGATGCATGTGGATTAAAGGTGAGTGAATGATTATGGAATGCAATCTGAAATGGGAGATGGAATGGGATGTTTTGCATGTGAATTAAAGAGTAAATGCATGTGAATTAAAGAGTGAATGCATGTGCAATGACAGCTAGGTTGAATATGCATGTGGAATGGCTGATTTATTTGAAGATGCATGTGCAATGAAGTGGAATGACAGCTAGGTTATGATGATGAATGCATGTGGCTGATTTAATTGAATAGGAAAGCATGTGGATTTAATGGTTTAAAGGGTGAATGCATGTGGATGCATGTGTTGATGAATGGGATTAGGAAAGGTTTAAATGTCCTAAAACTAAAGGGAACAAGGTTCCAACACTTTGGTCTTCAATTAGGTCTTCAATTTCGTCCAACACTTTGGCTCTAAGCATAAGCTATCCATCCTTAGCCCAAAAGTGCTCCAAAAGTCTCCAAAATGCATCTTTTTGCTCCTTTAGCCCTTTGGACCTACAAACAAACGAAAATAGCTTAAAGTACTAAAATAACTAAAGAAACATAACGTAAATGCACGAGAACAAGCCATTTAAGTCGCATGAATATGCTCCTATCATTAGGCACTCTTCTCTTCCTCGTTGTTGTATCACAAGGTCTACGGTGAGTTTTGGGATAGTGTGAAGTGTTTTGGAGGGATGGGGAGTGGTTGGAGTGGTGTTTTGGATGATTTTCTGAATATGGACGAATTGAATGAGAATGAATTTCTGAATATGGGAATGAGTTTTGTGGCTGCAATGGATGCTTGTTTATAGGTGGAGAAAGGGGTGAATGTGCATGTGGCTGATTTGTGGTGCAATGATGAAAGGAAAAGTGCATGTGGCTGATTTGTGATGCAATGATGAAAGGCAAAATGCATGTGGCTGATTTGTGGTGAGTGGGAATGCAATCTGAAATGGGAGAGCATGTGGATTAAAGGGGGAATGCATGTGGGTGCAATGGATGTTTATTTATAGGTGAAAAAGAGGGAATATGACAGTTAGGAGGTTGGTGGAAAGCTGGAAATGCATGTGGCGTGGCTGCAAGGTGTGAATGATTATGAATGCATGTGCAATGTTTTGGGAGAAAATGGGAGTGCATGTCAATGATGGTGTTTGGTGCTGAAAATGAATGTGTTTGCATGTGAATTAAAGCTAGGGTGAATGATGATGAATGCATGTGGATTAAAGAGTGAATGGTGGCTGCAAAGTGAATGAATAATGAAATGGGAAAGCATGTGCAAGGTTTTGGTGTGAATGATTGAATGTGCATGTGGCTGCAATGGATTAGGAATCCTTCAATTTCGTCCATTCCATTTGCTCCAAACATAAGCTATCCATTCCAAGTCCAATTTTGCTCCAAAATGCTCCAAAATGCATCTTTTTGCTTCCTTAGCCATATGAACCTAAAAACACACGAAAATGGCTTAAACTACTAAAACAACTATGAATTAACAATATAAATGCACGAAAACAAGCTAAGTAAGTCGCCTAAATATGCTCCTATCACGTTCTTGAGTCAAGTTATTACTTAATTTCGTCCAAATTTGTGTTTGTGCTCAAATCTGCCCAGAAAGTGATTTTTAGGCAGATTTGAGTGTGTTTGTGTTGTTTTGAGTCTTTTGGTTTGTCTTAGTGTTTTAAAGTTTAGTTTTGCATTCTTTGAGTCTAGTATAGTGTTTCATATTGTTATTTTACGTTTTTGAGTCAAATCCAAGTGATTAACAATCCCTCCTAATCCCCGGTCCAGAACGATCCCTACTTATACATATACTACAATTTGACGAAAAGAGGGTTTAATTTGTGTGCGTATAAATCACGCATCAACCACCTTCCAACCACCAAACACTCATCTACACCCAACCTACACCCCTTGCTGTGCCTCTAACCACCCCAAAATCCATTCTACATCATCAAAACAGCCCAAAAACCACCACCATCCAATCTGCCGCAAGCAAGGGAAAGGAGACAGATTCACTCAATTGTTTGGCTCTTCATTCTGAGTTGTAGAACAATTTTAGGTGTATTCTCTCTTATATTTCAATGTCTAATTCATGTAATCTTTGTTTTGCTCGGAGAATGATTGGCTAAATTCGTTTTGGCTAAGGGTGTATTCGAAACCATGATTATATATGTGAAATAAGTTGATTTCTTCCAGTTATCGTTGCATAAGTCGTGAATACAATTTGCTTAACCGTTTGATTTAGAACTTATTCTTGTATGTTGATTGAGAGTGCACGCTTAATTTGCATGCTTGAATTTGGTGCTAGGATATAAGTTTGTTTCACCTAACCGTTATTGATAGGAGCATATTCATGCGACTTAATTAGCTTGTTCTCGTGCATTTATGTTGTGTTTCCTTAGCTATTTTTGTGTTTAAAGTCACTTTTGTGCATTTTCAGATTATAAGGCCAAAGTGTGCAAGAAGATGCAAATTGGAGTCTTTTGGAGCAAAAGAGGAATGAATGAGTTGAAGACTTGAAGAAACGATGAATTCCTACTCCAACGATGAATTCCTACTCAAACGATGAATTCCTACTCCAACGATGAATTCCTACTCAAACGAGGATTCCTACTCAAACAAGGTTTCCTACTTGAAGTAGGAAAGTTAACCCTAGGTTTCCCGTTTTGGTAACCTTTCCTAATCTTAAACGTCCGTATTTTCTAGCCACTTTGAAGGCAGTTTTTCAGGCTCAAAACTGCCCAGAAAGTGTTTTTAAGGCAGTTTTGAGTGTTTTGGGGCTGTTTTGAGTGTTTTGGTTTGTTTTAGTGTTTTTATTGTTTAGTTTTGCATTCTTTGAGTCTAGTTTAGTGTTTTAACCTTTGTTTTACGTTTTTGAGTCAGTTTCCAAGTGATTTAGCAATCCCTCCTAATCCCCGGTTTAGAACGATCCCTACTTATTCATATACTACAATTGTCAAAAGAGGGTTTTAATTTGTGTGCTTATATATTTCGCATCTGTTATGAATTTATATTCACAAGTAGTGAAGGTCGCTAGTCACGATCATGTTAAGTAGATTCCTGGCAAGAGTATCATGCTTTTCATAGTTACAAATGCCTTGTTGATTGTTGATGTATAATTCCTTCCTAATGCTAGAATATATTTAGTATAATGGCACAAGCAAGGGTGTCGAATCCACAGGGACTAATTGGACCTATGTAATCACTTGTTTTGCAAGAACTTCTATGAAATGAATCAAACTAATCAAATTGAGCAGATTTGTTGTTGTTACTTGAAAGCATAAATAAAAGAAGTAAACACAACTAAATGAATCAACAACTAATAAAATGAGATAGTACCAATGGAGATGAAACTAGGGATTCGGTTTCACCATTGCTCAACTAAGTCCATGTTTGTCAAGTTAGTTTATTCTCAGCCATCTACCTATTCCTTGAGTTTGTTTCACTTAGATATGATCAACCATATGATGTGTGGATTTGATCAAATGTCCCTAATCACGAACCTAGTTGTGATGTGCAACGTTGGTTCATAATCAAGAATATGTAATGCACAAGAAACTTTCATAAAACCAAAGGGAATAACTCGGCAGGATGTTTGCAAAACATTCCCTTCATTCATTCACATATCCACCAAGATTATGCATGATGTGTGCTCTAATCTTGGCTAAACAACCTGTGGTTAATTCGAATGGTGATCAAACATTAAAATCAACTCACAAAGTCACAACTAACTCAGAGAATGAAACAAGAAATAGATGAACAAACTGAGCATTCTAACTTGGTTACATGGCAAACTTTGCAAGGCTACATCGAATCCCTAGAGAAAGATTAGTTACAATTCATGTTTACAGAATGTTTAACATAAAGATACACAACATGAATGAACATAGAATTAAGTAGAAGGGACCCTTGAAGCAAAACTGATGTTGAATTCCTTGAAGAGTGCCTTCGGTGTTGGTGCTCCCAAATGTGTTTGTAAATGAGGGTGGAGAAACTTATGTCGAATGGTTTCTGTGAGTGGTGCATAAATGGAGAGAAATGGACAGTTTCTGTGAAAGGGAGAGAGTGTCGAATGAAATGGAATGGAGAGGGAGAATGAGAGTGAATGGTCAACCGAAATTGGAGCCAATAGAGTGTGTCTAATCGAATGGATCCGAGAGAGGGAATGAGTGAGTCTGCCTTGGTGAATTTCTTAATGTGCTAATCATGGAGAACAATCAGAAATGCATGTGGAAAACTGACATGGTCCATGTGAAAGGAATTCTGAAAAGAGAATGAATGTGCACGGTATGGGCATTAAGGAGATGGAATCGCATGAAATGGTTGGATGAGTGGATTTCTGGCATGATACCTGCAAAGCATGGACATGATTTGCAAAGGTGTGGTTTATTTAATCCAAAACACATGTGGAATGTCTGCAAGCATGAAGTGGATAACCTGAAATTGGTTATAATACTCTGGGAATGGCAGAAAGCTCACGGCATGGACAAAGGGGGTTGGAATCACATGGAATGATGGGATGAAATGGATTTCTGAAATGAAGGCTGCAAGGAGTGGACATAATCTGCAGATATGTGGTTTGTTTAATCCAAATGCATGTGGGAAACTGCAAAGATGAAGTGGACAATCTGAAACTGGTTAGAATAATCTGGAATTGGGTATGGGAGTGCACGGTTTGGACATGAAGGAAATGGAAATGCAAAGGTGATTTGTTTCGGTGGTGGGAGTGCATAAGGGAGCTGGAAATGGCATAGAATGTATGTGTTTCTGAGGTGGTGGACACACGGCATGGGCAATGTCCAAGCATGTGGCTATTTTAATTGACTCATGCATGTGGATTTCTGCAAGGCTGAAATGGAGAAAGGTGATGGAATGCACGGGCAGATTCTGAATCATGCATGTGAATGCATGTTTTGGTGTTGAAACCACATAATCTGATTTCAATGCTTGTTTTGTTTAGAATCACTCAATATGGCCGAATTGCACCACATTCCTTCATTTGCCTTCCAATTGATCTTATTACACCTTGGCTGCACACTAACACAAAACAATGTAAAACGCAACTAGTTTAATCCAAAACAATCACAAAGACACCAAATAAGGAAGATATAAATGCATGCAAAATGTGACTTATCATTGATGCTTATGATTTCCAAAGAACGTAATGATTCTAACTTGTATCTTTATCATGCTGTTCATATAGAGAACTTGTTAGGAATAATTTGTTTGCGATGCATATTCATCCAATTCAATGATTCTAGGGAAATCTGAAGGTTAATTTAAGCGGACCTAATTAACTTGGAGTGTCGAGGTTCATAACTTATTGAATTGATAACTGGAAATTGATTTACGTTGCATATATTTCATGTGTGGAGAAGAACCCCTTAGCTATTCCATCATCCATTGATTCATCACAATTTGTTTTACAATCTGTTTTCTTTACAATCTGTCCATTTAATTTAATTTCGTCCAAACACAATCCCCCCATATTTTGTTAAGTCTTAGTCATTACAATCTGTCTTATTTTGTGTTTTTAAGTATTTGGAGTCACAAACACCTTCAAATTCGTCCAAATCTGCCTAGTTTACATTATTGTTTTGTTTGTTTGATTTTCGTCCAAAACCAAATCCCCAATTGTCTTAGAGTGTCTAATTGGTTCAATTATGTTTTAGATTGTGTTTTTAAGAGTTTTGAGTCAAGTTAGAACCAATTTTCGTCCTAGTTTGTGTTTAGGCTCAAAACTGTCCAGTTTGTGTTTTTAGGCAGTTTTGAGTGTTTTTAGCTTATTTTGAGTCTTGTGAACTTGTTTTGAGTTTTTTTTAAGTGAGTTAAGTGTTTTAAAGGTTAGTTTTATTTATTTGAGTCAGTTTAAAGTGTTTAGCACCCCTAGTTAATCCCCGGTTAGAACGATCCCTACTTACATCATTACTACAATTGTCACAAATAGGGTTTAATTTGTGTGTCACATTCGTAACGCATCAATCATTCCTTGGCTGATTTTGGCTTGGAAATCCAATGGCATTTGCACTCTCCCATCCCCCATTCTCAATCAATTGAGGGCACTTTTCCAAAGGATGTCCTTGAATAGAACATACGCCACATACAATTGGACCTTGTGTCTTCATTCCTTCGGCCATCTGAGACACAAGAGAAGTAAGATTAGCTAATTGAGTTTGAATGTCGGATTGAGAACTTACCTCATGCACTTGTTACCGTGGGGGATCCCTTTGCCCAATTCCTTCGTATTGTTGTGCATTGAGAGCCCGGTTTGCAATGAGATTCTTGGCTGCCATGGCAATTTTATCGACCAACGCACCTCCCGCCGAGGCATCAAGCATTTGCCTTTCAATGGGAAGAAGACCTTCGTAGAAGTATTGAAGTAGAAGCTCCTCCTTCATTTGATGTTGAGGACATGATGCAACGAGGGCTTTAAAACGCTCGTAGTATGTTGGAAAAGACTCCCCTTGACTTTGTTGGATTCCGCTAAACAAAGGTTCTTAAAGCAATAAGAAGCAAAGTAATGAAATTGACACTTAAACTCACTTTTGATGGCAGAAATCAACTTTTAAACACAAGGGAAGATTCATGCAACATTTAGGGTCAAATTCACTCTTTTGGACCCTTCCTTCAATAACCAACACTTGTGAGAGCACTCTCACTTATTTTTCAACTCTTTTCCTTCCTTTTCAACACTTTTCTTGTGACATCCCGTCCCGGGGTTATTTAAAACGCACGTGTGAAATTACCTTATTGCCCCTAGTTCGTTTTTGTCACGTTGTGGGTTGTTTTGTGTGGTGTGGCAGGTGTTGGACCACACACACACACACTCACACACACTGACTCACTCTCCCTCTCCCTCTGTCTCTGTCCCGTGTCTCTCTCTCCCTTTCTTCTTCTTCTTCTTCTTTCTTCGACGTACGGACAAGCACCAAAACCACCAAAACCATCACGGATCGAGGGAACCAACTACACCATTCAACTCGTGAGGTCGAGGCGAGCACAGCCATACCATTTTCAGGTGAGGAATCCTTGGTTTTCACGTCGATTCAACAATGGCCGAATATTGCACTGTTCATGCAAACCTAATCTAGCTTGTTTTAGGAGATTCTAAGCTTGTAGTTGTGTTTGTGAGGTTCCCAGGAGCTTGGGAGTAGTTCGTTGGACGAGTTTTGACGTCGGGAAGGCTAGGTTTGAAGTTGGCCGAACTTGGATCGTTGTTGCAGGTGAGATTCCATGGTTTTTAGGCCTTAAAACTAGTCTATCGTGATTCTACTAGTCCTAAGCTTCATTTTGGTATAAAGATCGTAAAAATTGGTTGAAAAACGAAGGAGAAAACACGGTTGGAAGTTTTCCCAGTTTTCCGGTGCCGTCGCCGGCGCCGGCGTCTCGCCGGAGAAGAAAGGGGAATATTCCGTTAAGTTTAACGGAATATTCCTAACGGCAGTTAATGGTAACAGTTGGATTTAACGGAATATTCGTGACGGCGTCTGTTGACACCGTCAGTATGCCTGGCACGTGGCCGCGCGTGGGGGGCGCGTAGGTCCGTGCCTGTGCTGGCGCGTGGGGGCGCGTGTGGGGTCCAAAAATTTTTCTAAAAATATGGTTGTGATCCTGAGGTTGTGTAGAGCACGTTGGTATATTCAATTGTCCATTTTGAGCAATGTATGAGAAGTTATTACGAGAAGTTGGTTATGTGCTTTAAAGTTAACGTTTTTATAGTTGTTTCGCATTTAGGTGACACGTACCCCGAGGACGAGCGTGCACATGCGAGGCAGGGGGGCTACGACCCTTCTACATACCAGTGAGTGGGCTTTTGTTTTCCGTATATACCTATATACATATTAATTCCCAGAAATTAGTATAAATGCTTCGTTATATGCCATTTCTTTTATATAATTGGTGGTTATGCATGAGTAGTGACATATACGTTTAATTATATATTCAATTATGCATATGCCATATATATTTATATGTTGGTGCTGTGGAGGCATAGGTAAGTGCCAGGTAAGCGTTATTTAACGATTGCATTAAATAGTGGGTAGAGATGCTTAGAGAGCTCATAACCTGCACCCCCGGTGTTAGTGCTCCCGCCCAGAGTAGGGCACAGTCCTTCACGTGTTGTTCACCTCCCGCACCATACGCTCAGCTTGGATCCAAGCTAGGTGCATAGGCCTGTCGTACAGACCACAGTAGGTGGTTCCGACTCGTAGGTGACCCGCGATTATTCGCACAGCCTTCACGTGATCGTAGCACTAGAGCGTATATACATGTTACACCCAGGCCTGTCGTACAGACCCCTTTAGGTGGTTCCGACTCGTGGGCAGGTTTAGATATTGAGATTGAGATTTGAGCTCTAGATGCAGCCGTACAGGTCACATTAGGTGACTCCGGCTGCCAGATTACATGATATTGATATGACTCATACCTGAGCACTTGCATATCATTATGAGATTTTGACATGGCATATATTGAGCATGATTAGTATACCCTTGAGCATGTTGGTATATCTATACATACGTTTATATGTTTATTTTCTGGGAAGTATACAGGTTTTACGGCGAGGGGTTAGAAAGTATTTTATAAATGGTTTTAGAAAGATTTGTTTTTGCCCACTCACGCTTTTGTTTTGCGCCCCTCCAGGTTCTAGTCGCTTAGCCGTTGCGGTGGTTTCCTTTGAGGGCTTTCCGGCGTTCTGACAGACACTCCACATTGTAGGGTCGCCTTCGGGCGTACTACTGTTGTCGTTTTATTTGGGCTGCTATAGACCTGCTCTGAATTTGTATCGCACTTACTAGCACTTATTCTTGTACTAGTATGCTAGTTTTGAATTATTCGTACTTTTTATTACTACTTTATTAGCTTCCGCACGTGCACATGGCTACGTCACCTTTGAGTGATGGCCAGCACGCTCCGATCTCGGTCGGGGTGTGTCATTTCTATTTTCTTTTTATTTTTCCATGAATTTTTTTTTCTTTATTTCATTGATGTGAAAATTATGTTAACACAAATTAAACCCTATTTGTGACAATTGTAGTATATATGCAAGTAGGGATCGTTCTAACCGGGGATTAACTAGGGATGCTAATTAACTCTAAACTGACTTAAAAACACAAAATTAAACTTTAAAACACTTACCTAGACCTATATGACTCAAAACAACTTAAAAAGACTCAAAACAGCCCAAAACACTCAAATAGACTCAAACTAGACTCTAAAGGGTGATTTGGATGAAATTTAACTAACTTAGACTCAAAACACTAATCTGGACAGATTCAAACACTTTTCTAACTAATCTAACACACTTAATAAAATGGGGAATTGATTTGGACGAAATTAATTAAAATGGACAGATTGCAATTTAAACAGATTAGGCACTAAACTAGGTGAATTGAATGGGAAAAAGGCTAGTTAGGGGGTTCTTCTCCACACATGCACATATGTAACATAAATTGATTTCCAGATTTTATTCCTTTTAAATCATGAATGACAATGCCCCAAATTAATTGTGAAAAGCACAAATTAACTCTCAGATTTTCCTAGTTTCATTGAATTGGATGGAATACGCATCGACAATCAAATTATTCTTATCAAATTCCCTACATGAACTACATAATAGAGATAAAATCAAAGATCATTAAGCTTTTTGAAAACCCTAAGCATTGACTAGGCATTCGTAACTATGAATTGCATGATACTCTTGCCTAGAATTTACTTAATACAATCATGACTAGTGATTTCCACTACTTAGGAATATAAGGTCATAACGATTAGGTGAAATTTCCTTATATCCTAGCATCAAATTCATGTGTGCAAACTAAGTATGCATCCTTAATCAACACACAAGAACAAGTTCTCAATAAATCAATTAAGTAAATCCCATCCACAATTCAAGAAACAAAATCTGGAGGAAATCAATTCATATAAAACATATGCCCATGGTTTCGAATTCACCCCTAACTAAGAAAAACATAGTTACACATGTTCATAACAATTGAAAAGCAAATTAAAATAAACATGGAAACGAAACAAGGGAAGAAAGAACTCTGAAAGTCTCCAATGGATGTAGATTGCTTGCGGCACAAGATGGTCCTTTGATGCGTGAATTATACGCACACAAATTAAACCCTCTTTTTGTCAAATTGTAGTATATGTATAAGTAGGGATCGTTCTAGACCGGGGATTAGGAGGGATTGTTAACCACTTGGATTTGACTCAAAAACGTAAAATAACAATATGAAACACTATACTAGACTCAAAGAATGCCAAACTAAACTTTAAAACACTCAAACAAACCAAAAGACTCAAAACAACACAAACACACTCAAATCTGCCTAAAAACCACTTTCTGGGCAGATTTGAGTACAAACACAAATTTGGACGAAATTGGGAAATAAATTTAATCAAAACTCTTAAAAACACAAACTAAGATACTTTCTAACTAATTTGACATTAAAGTAAAGGGGGATTGAGTTTTATACGAAATTAAACTAAAATGTACAGATTGTAAATTAAAGCAAAATGTAAATGTGAATGTGATAGAATGAATGGAATGAAGGCTAGCTAAGGGGTTCATCTCCATACATGTTATACTTGCACAATAAAACGATTTCCAATTGCATTTCAATAAATCATTAATTCTCAACACCCCAAGTTAACCGTGATGCACTAATTAACCTTCAAATCTTCCTAATGTTATTGAATTGGATGGGTTAGCGCATACAACAATTCAAAACATTCCCCACAAGTACCCTACATGATTGCATAATAGAGATACAAGCAAGAATCATTAAGCTCTATGAAAATTATAAGTATTGACGAGGCAATTGTAACTATGAATGCATGATACTCTTGCCAAGAATTCATTTAACGCGATTGTTTATAAGCAACCTCCACTACTTGTGAATATAAGTTCGTAACTATTAGGTGAAACTCACTTATATTCTAGCGTCATATTCATGCATGAAAATTAAGCGCGCATTCTTAATAAACATTCATAAATAAGTTATCAATCAAACGGTTAAACAAATTGAATCCACAACTTATGAAACGCAATTAGAAGTAATCAAATCAAAATGCAAGCATAAACATATATTTCGAATCACCTCATAACTTTGAAATCAAAGAAACACCTAAACATTCCAACAACTCAAACTTGAATTGTATGAACGTTTAGGCACTCTTCTCTTCCATTCCTCATACGTACAAAACAAAGAGTATTGAAATTAACATTGAAATCAAAGAAACACCTAAACATTCCAACAACTCAAACTTGAATTGTATGAACGTTTAGGCACTCTTCTCTTCCTCTTCGTTGTAGCACAAGGTCTAGGGATAGTTTGATGGTGTGAATGGTTTGGGGAGTGGTGGAAATGGAAGGATGGTGTTTGGATTGTAAGGGAAACTCACGGCACAAAGGGGGTGGTTTGATGGTCTACATTTCTGCAATGGATGAAGTGTATGAATGGAATGGATGGACTTTGTGAAGGGCACGGCCCCAAAGGACCAATTTCTGTTGTGAAATGAATTGTCCTCAATGAGAATGAATGAATGAGTATTTATAGGTGAAATGGGGGGAACATGACAGCTAGGTTGCATGTGCTAATGCTTGTGTGTGCATGTGAAATCTGCCAAGATGCATGTGAAAGTGTATGAATGTGCATGGCTGAAAATGCATGTGAAAGCATGTGAATTAAATGGATGTGAGTGGAAATGTGGCTGCAATGATGAAGTGAATGCATGTGGAATGGATGCAAAGGGAATTAGGCTCGGCAATGATGGTGTTTTTCTGTGGTGAATGGTAATGCAATGTGTTTGCATGTGAATTAAAGCTATGTGAATGATTAGGGTGAGTGTACATGTGCTTTGACAGCTAGGATGAATTAATTAAAGGAAGTGCATGTGATTGCAAAATGTGAATGATTATGAGTGTGTGTGAGTGAATTAAAGGATGGAATGCATGTGAAATGAATGAAATGCAATCTGAAATGGGATAGCATGTGGGTGAATGTGTGGCTGCAATGATGAAGTGAATGCATGTGTTGAATGATTAAAGTGCATGTGCAATGTTTTAAAGGATGGAATGATGGAGGAACAAGTGCATGTGAATGCATGGTGATAGCATGTGCACGGTTTTGGTTGGAATGATGGCAGATTGTGAAAACATGTGAATGCATGTGTTTGATGAATGATAAGTGGTGAATGATATGATAAGTGATAAGTGGTGAATGATAAGTGATGAATGATAAGTGGTGAATGATATGATAAGTGATAAGTGGTGAATGATAAGTGATGAATGATAAGTGGTGAATGATAAGTGATATGATATGTGATTATGATAAGTAATGGGAGCATGTGAGGGAATGAATAATGAATGCATGTGTATGGTTTTGGGAGAAAGGTGGAGATGCACGGCATAAGGGAATTGGAAAGGTTTAAATGTCCTAAAACTAAAGGGAACAAAGTTCCAACACTTTGGTCTTCAATTTCGTCCAACATTTTGGCGCCAAGCATAAGCTATCCATCCTTAGCCCAAAAGTGCTCCAAAAGTCTCCAAAATGCATCTTTTTGCTCCTTTAGCCCTTTGGACCTACAAACACACGAAAATAGCTTAAAGGACTAAAATAACTAAAGAAACATAACGTAAATGCACGAGAACAAGCCATTTAAGTCGCATGAATATGCTCCTATCAAATACCCCCACACTTGTCTTTTGCTAGTCCTCGAGCAAAACAAAACAACAAAAGAACACGAAACTAGACAAAACGAACAAAACACAACCTACACCTTCCAACAAACGTCTCACGGATTTCCAATGCTCATGACAAGTTAAAAATCATTAGTCCCATAGATTTTAGTCATCTTCACACTTGAATACATTCTTAATCATAGTCACCACATACTATTTCACAATTAAGCATTTAAAACCATGTTTTTAATGAAGTAACATGCCTTAGAGAATTTGCTCAAATCCTTACTGATGCGAGATTTATGCGCACACAAATTAAACCCTCTTTTTGACGATTTGTAGTATAAGTGCAAGTAGGGATCGTTCTAGACCGGGGATTAGGAGGGCTTGCTAAAACCTTCTAAATTGACTTAAAAACATAAAAACACAATATAAAACACTATTTAATGCTCGAAGAAAGCAAAACTAAAAATAAGAAAGATTAAGACTAAGACTTCAACGAAATAGGGGGGAATTGGATTTGGACGAATTTAAACTAAAATGGATAGATTGTAAAGAAAACAAATTGTAAATATGAAATTGACGGAAATGAATGGATGGTATGGCTAGCTAAGGGGTTCATCTCCATACATGTTACACTTGCATAATAAAATGATTTCCAATTGCATTTCAACAAACCATGAATTCTCAACACCCCGGGTTAATTAGGTCCGCTTAAATTAACCGTCAAGTTTTCCTTAAGTTAATGAATTGGATGATTGCATACGACAACCCAAAGCATTCCTCACAAGTTCCCTACATGAATTGCATAATAGAGAAACAAGCAAGAATCATTAAGCATCATGAAAACTATAAGTGTTGACGAGGCATTCGTTACTATGATTGCATGAAACTTATGCCAAGAATTTGTTTAACGCGATTGTTTATAAGCAACCTCCACTACTTGTGAATATAAGTTCATAACTATTATGTGAAACTCACTTATATTCTAGCGTCAAATTCATGCATGAAAATTAAGCGTTCATTCTTAATAAACATACATAAATAGGTTATCAATCAAACAGTTAAACAAATTGAATTCACAATTTATGAAACGTAATTAAAAGTAATCAAATCATATTACAAACATAAACATAATTTCGAATCACCCCCTAGCTAAAGGGGGGTTTAGTTCCTCATACAAAACAAAGAGAATTGAAATTAAACATTGAAATCAAAGAAACGCCTAAACATTCCAACAACTCAAATTTGAATTGTATGAACGTTTAGGCCCTCTTCTCTTCCTCTTTATTGTAGCATAAGGTCTAGGGATAATTGGTTTGGGGGATGGAAGTGTGGAATGGAAAAGATGGTTTTGGATTCTAAGGGGACTCACGGCAAAGAGAAGGAATGGAAGTGTTTGTGGTGTGTTGTGTATGAAAATGAGATGTCCTTGAATGAATGAATGCAAGGGTATTTATAGGAGTAGTGGAGGGAACATATGGCTATGTCATTTGTAGGTGAAGTAGGTGGATGTTGTAGGTGAAGTAGGTGGATGTTGTAGGTGAAGTGGATGTTGTAGGTGAAGTAGGTGGATGTTGTAGGTGAAGTAGGTGGATGTTGTAGGTGAAGTGGGTGGATGTTATGTTAAGTGATAAGTGATAAGTGATATGATATGTGGTTATGATATGATAAGTGGTTAAGTGGTGATGATAAGTGATAAGTGATTAAGTGATATGATATGTGGTGATGATAAGTGATAAGTGCATGTGGGTTAACTAATGAAGGAAATGCATGTGCAATGACAATGTGTTAGAATGGATGTGTGTTATGCATGGCATGATTGGGATTAGGAAAGGTTTAAATGTCCTAAAACTAAAGAGAACAAGGTTCCAACACTTTGGCTCCAATTAGGTCTTCAATTTCGTCCAACACTTTGGCTTCAAGCATAAGCTATCCGTCCTTAGCCCAAAAGTGCTCCAAAAGTCTCCAAAATGCATCTTTTTGCTCCTTTAGCCCTTTGGACCTACAAACACACGAAAATAGCTTAAAGTACTAAAATAACTAAAGAAACATAACGTAAATGTACGAGAACAAGCCATTTAAGTCGCATAAATATGCTCCTATCACTTACAAGATATGCACTCGTTTTTCACACAGATTTTCTGACTACACACCCTACACTAGTTATATGTGAGAAGATTGATGTAAATATGAATTCTAACACTCACATATGTTATATCAAAGAAAGCATTTTCTGGATTTACGATAATGACATGAATATGATCTCATGAATGGAATGCTACTACTTAGAATGAGAACCAGTGATTCCATAAGCTCATATCAATTCCAAACTCCACATATTGAATACATAATCATCAAGATAGAAGTTGAGGGTTGTAACGGGGCTAAGGGTAATGGTTTAACAAAGAAAGGTAAAGTAAAACAAAGGTTCTTAAAGTAATAGGAAGTGAAGTATTGAAATTGACACTTAAACTCACTTTTAATGGCAGAAATCAACTTTTAAACACAAGGGAAGATTCATGCAACAACTAGGGTCAAATTCACTCTTTTGGACCCTTCCTTCAATAACCAATGCTTGTGAGATCATTCTCACTTATTTTTCAACTCTTTTTTTTTTTTTTTTTTCTTTTCTTTATTTCATTCTTTGGCTGTGCCCTATTATCTTCCCCCACACTTATTTTCTGCAGTATATTGATCAAAAGGAGTTCATTCTAAGTCATGCTTCACTATCCTTTAAGAACAAGGGGTTAACAAAGAAAATAAGCTTGAAAAGGCTCAAAAGGGGTAATCCTACAATACATGTGAAAAGGGATAGGCTTTTTGGCTTTGGCTTGACTAACAACTTCATCTTATTGTATGTTATGCAATCAATATCATGCTTTGAATGAAACGGATATAAGTTCTAGCATTTAGTTCTATCATGATACACTTGCATTCTAAGTAGCAACCAAGCAAGGAATAATGAGATCATACAACAACTTTAGAAAACAAAGAATCACAGAAAATAACTCTCCAAAGAAGGTAATGGCTCGAGTCTCACAGGGTTGTAGCGTTTGTTTGAGTTCCTTCCTTCAAGCATGTTACAAAAACGAATTTTTCTTTTATGATTGCATGTGAAGTCATACATTATAACCATAACCAAGCATATACCAAGAGTAATTCAAACTTTTCTCTATGTTCATAACTTTTTTTAACAGTCATGCAATTACAAACCAAATCCTTATCATTTTGTTGGAAGGTACCCTAAGACACAAACACACAAAAATGACTCAAAACACTCTTTTTAGGCTTTTTAAAACATGTTTTTCAAAATTTTATGTGATTTTCGTAGTTATAAAACAAAACACACTAAAAACACTCTAAAACAACTTTAAAACACCTTAAAACAGCAAGGAACAACATTTGAAGTAATGGGTGATAAAATCCCACGAATTTGCATTAAATATACTTAGTTACCCCCCCCCACACTTAAATCAAACATTGTCCTCAATGTTTTAAGCATAGATTCACACAAAACATAAGTAAACACACAAAAAAAAACAATTTAAACATACTAAACATGGCAGAGTGTAATTAACAAAGAGAAGAGTTTAGGGACGCAACTCTGGTTATGGAGTGTAAATTCCCTCTTCTCCTTGGTAATTGCATTGAGGCTTTGATCATAGTGACTCCACAGGCATACTCTTGAACTGGGCTGCATGATTCTTTTGGCCTCCTCCACTTGTTGATTTTCCTTTGTGCTACTGGGCTGGAGGATTCTTTTGGTCTTCCCCGAAGGTCTGAGCTTACCCCTTTGGTCTGTTTCTTTGTTCAATCTTTCCAATTCGTATTGAAAAGGGTTGGAGGATAACTCAGCCTATGTTTGTCTCCACATGCTTCAATGTATCATTTTCACTTGCCTTACTGGCTCCCCTTTGCAGAAGTGGTCCCTTCTCCGGAAGTGTATCAACCGTTGAAGATGACTACTCGAGAGCAACGCTAGGTAAGCAATCAGGAATAGGGTCCAGGCAGTTGGCTCCAGATCGGAAGACTGACTCCAAGTGCCGGCTGATTGCTTCTTTTACTTTGCCATGCGAGTAAGAACAAGGACAAAGAAAAAGACAGGGAAAGAGCATGATATGAGATACTTTTGCTTTTGACCTTGATGATATGAGATACCTTTGCTTTTGAAGAAGCGGTGAATGAATCAGCACACTTCAATCCGCCGTTTCCTCCTGGGTCATCTGTACTCCAGGCATCTGGTATCATCTTTGGGGAAGAAGAAAGAATTGAGTATTTCGAAAGGTTTTGCTGGGAGTGCGCCCTCAGAGGTGAGGGAGAGTTGGGCATTTTCTTCAGGTTTTCCTTGCCATAAAAGACGAAGGTCGACATATATAGAGATAATATCAAGTGGTGGTACTGTTCTTTTACCCTTGTCGACAAATGTCTCTTCGATATCAGAACGACGCCTCTTCGATTTCTGAGCAGGCGCCCCTTCGATTTCTGAACGACGCCCCTTCGATTTCTGAACGACACCTCTTCGATTTCTGAACGACACGTGGTAGTGCAGATGCGGCTCCTTTTGACAAAGCTGCACGCGTTTTCTGAAAAGCAGAGAAAGCGTCGCCGAACTTTGCGCTTGTTGGCTAAAGACGTGTAGTTGCGATGATGGCCTCCACGTGTTTTCAGCTTTGTCAGAAATCTTTTGACAAAGTTGAACGCGTTTTCTGAAAAGCCGAGAACGCGTCGCCTAAATTACGCCGGAAATTCCGGCTTTTTGAATTGGTGGACGCGTCGCCTTGGCTTTTTTATTGAGCTATCGATCACCACAACAAACACACTCTGAAGATTTCCCATTCTTTAAAATCGACTCCGGGCCTTTGAAATTCAACTCCATCCCTTCTCTTTGAACACTTTTGAAAGATGGCAAACTCATCGAACCTTAGCTTGGAATTGAGCCTTAGCAGTGATACGGGCGCGCCGCGTCAAGGTAACGTATGGCGCCCTTCTTTCTTATCTTCTAACGGTCCTTTTTCAGGTGAAGACTCCGTGATGCAGGACGCCACAACAGCTACAATAGTAGCTGATAGGAGCATATTCATGCGACTTAAATGGCTTGTTCTCGTGCATTTATGTTATGTTTCTTTAGTTATTTTAGTACTTTAAGCTATTTTCGTGTGTTTGTAGGTCCAAAGGGCTAAAGGAGCAAAAAAGATGCATTTTGGAGACTTTTGGAGCACTTTTGGGCTAAGGATGGATAGCTTATGCTTGGAGCCAAAGTGTTGGACGAAATTGAAGACCTAATTGAAGACCAAAGTGTTGGAACCTAGTTCCCTTTAGTTTTAGGACATTTAAACCTTTCCTATATCCTTAGCCGTGCATAACATTCCAACATTCCACTCCTTCATTTCAACCACACTCCCACATATCACCACATATCATTCACCACTTATCATTCACCACTTATCATATCATTCACTTATCTTATCATCCACTTATCATATCATTCACTTATCTTATCATCCACTTATCATATCATCCACTTATCATATCATTCACTTATCTTATCATCCACTTATCATATCATTCACTTATCTTATCATTCACTTATCATATCATTCACTTATCATATCATTCACTTATCATATCATTCACTTATCATAACCATACACTTATCACTTATCACAACAACAACCTTGCACATGCACATACATCCACATGCACTTATTCCACTTCATCATTACACCACATTCTCTCTCTTTCTTTCACATGCATTTCATTCATCATTTCCACCCCCACATGTCCCTTTAATCATTAAAACATGCACACCCTTTAATCACATGCATAAATCAGCCACATGCATCTCCCATCACCATATCAGATTTCCATCATATTCACATGCATTCCATCCTTTAAAACATTGCACATGCACTCCCTTTAATTAATTAAGCCACATGCACTCCCATCCATTTCATCATTGCAGCCAACACATGCTTTCACATGCATTTTCAGATTGTCCCCTTGCACATGGAGCCACATATTCATTGCACACGCAATTCCAACCCACATGCATCCTTTAATCATTCAAACATGCAGCCACATTCCCTCCTAGCTGTCATGTTCCCCCCATTTCACCTATAAATAAGCATCCATTTCATTCATTCTCATTCACTCTTCCATATTCCAGAAATTCGTCAAAACCTCTCCACACCCTTGCAGCAGCCACCAAAACACTTTTCTTCTCCATTGGAGCCACTCCAACCACTCTCCAAACCATTCACACCATCAAACTATCCTTAGACCTTGTGCTACAACGAAGAGGAAGATAAGAGGGCCTAAACGTTCATACAATTCAAGTTTGAGTTGTTGGAATGTTTAGGTGTTTCTTTGATTTCAATGTTTAATTTCAATACTCTTTGTTTTGTATGTTTGAGGAATGGAAGAAAAGAGTGCTTAAACGTTCATACAATTCAAGTTTGAGTTGTTGGAATGTTTAGGTGTTTCTTTGATTTCAATGTTATGAAGAACTAAACCCCCCTTGGCTAGGGGGGGATTCGAAATATGTGTTTATGCTTGCATTTTGATTTGATTACTTCTAATTGCGTTTCATAAGTTGTGGATTCAATTTATTTAACTGTTTGATTGATAACTTATTTATGTATGTTTATTGAGAATGCACGCTTAATTTTCATGCATGAATATGACGCTAGAATATAAGTGAGTTTCACCTAATAGTTACGAACTTATATTCACAAGTAGTGGAGGTTGCTTATAAACAATCGCGTTAAACAAATTCTTGGCATAAGTTTCATGCAATCATAGTAACGAATGCCTCGTCAACACTTATAATTTTCATATTGCGTAATGATTCTTGCTTGTACCTCTTCTATGCATTCATGTTGAGGACTTGTGGGGAATGTTTTGAATTGTCGCATGCATCATCCAATTCAATAACGTTAGGAAGATTTGAAGGTTAATTAGTGCATCACGGTTAACTTGGGGTGTTGAGTATCATAGTTTATTGAAATGCAATTGGAAATCATTTTATTATGCAAGTATAACATGTATGGAGATGAACCCCTTAGCTAGGTTCCCATCCATTCAATTCCATCAAATTCATCTTTACACTCTGTCTAGTTTATTAACTTGTTTCGTTATTTCAATTCTCGTCAATTTAAAACCCCCCTTTACTTTCTTGTTCTTTAGTGTTTAGACTTTGTTTAGTTTATGTCTTAAAGTGTTTTGATTCAATTTATTTCCCAAAATTCGTCCAAATTCACCAAAGTGCTCAAAACTGCCCAGAAAGTGATTTTAAGGCTGTTTTGAGTGTTTTGGGTGATGTTTGAGTCTTTTGGTTTGTTTTAGTGTTTTAAAGTTTAGTTTTGCATTCTTTGAGTCTAGTATAGTGTTTTATATTGTGTTTTTACGTTTGAATCAAACCATAATCTTAAATTCGTCCAACATTGGGTTTAAGGTCAGAAACTGCCTAGTTAGTGTTTTTAGGCAGTTTTGAGTCTTTTGAACTTGTTTTGAGTCCTTTGAGTCTTTGTGAACGTTTTTAACTTTATTTTACGTTTTTGAGTCAGTTTCCAAGTGATTTGCAATCCCTCCTAATCCCCAGTTAAGAACGATCCCTACTTACATACTTACTACAATTGATAAAAAGAGGGTTTAATTTGTGTGCGTATAAATTTTCGCATCAGTAGCTAGGAACCTCCTCACTCCAAAAGATAGTAGGCTGCTGTCAGGACGGTCCGATGAGTTGGCCGTTCAAGAGTCGCTCACACTTAGTGTTCAGTGTGCGAGTTCTGTGTCCAACATGGGCCAACGCCTGCTTGCCCGCTCCCGTCAGGTGGAATCATTGATGGCAGAGGTGGAGAGTCTTAAGCAAGAGATCTAGCAGCTTAAGTACGAGAATAGAAGTTTGCACGTGCTTGCCAACAACTATTCGACGGGCATGAAAAAGAAGCTTGATGAGCTGCAAGAGTCTGAAGGTCGGATTCACAGTGACCGTCAAAGGTTTTCGTCTTTCCTCCAGAGGCACCTTTTTCCTGGCTCATCCAGCGCTTGGCCAAGCATTGAGGCCTGGAATGCTCTAGCTCCGATGCCTCCCGCTCCGATGCCTCCCGCTCCGATGCCTTCCGCTCCGATGCCTTCCGCTTCAATGCCTTCCGCTTCGACGCCTCGTAGTGGGGCTTCACGTAAACAACCTTTGTGAAGCACCATCTTTCTCCATGTTTAGTATATTTTTTTTTTTTAATATATGAAATTTTTTTTTTTTTTTTTCAGTGCATTGGGTTGCCTCCCAAGTAGCGCTTTCTTTTACGTCTTGCAGCCGGATGAAGAATCCAATCACTCCAGGATATGTTCACGAATCGGATGAGAACTCCGAGTCATGAACTAGTACCTAAAACAAGAAACAAAACAAAATTAAGAATCTGGAAAAATAAAAACAAACGAAAATAAAACAATCCAAGGGATTAGCAAATTTTCTAATCCCCGGCAACGGCGCCAAAATTTGATGCGAGATTTATACGCACACAAATTAAACCCTCTTTTTGTCAATTGTAGTATAAGTATAAGTAGGGATCGTTCTGGACCGGGGATTAGGAGGGATTGTTAACCACTTGGATTTGACTCAAAAACGTAAAATAACAATATGAAACACTATACTAGACTCAAGGAATGCAAAACTAAACTTTAAAACACTAAAACAAACCAAAAGACTCAAACATTACCCAAAACACTCAAAACTGCCTTAAAATCACTTTCTGGGCAGTTTTGAGCACTTTGAGTACTTTGGACGAATTTATGTAACAAATTGAATCACAAACGTAAAAACGTAATATAAAACACTAAACTAGACTCAAAGAATGTAAAACTAAACTTTAAAACACTAAAACAAACCAAAAGACTCAAACAGTACCCAAAGCACTCGAAACTGCCTTAAAAACACTTTCTGGGCAGTTTTGAGCACCTTGAGTACTTTGCACGAATTTGGGAAACAAAATGAAACAAAACACTTATAAACACAAACTAAATGTATTTCTAACTAATTTGACATTAAAGTAAAGGGGGATTTAGGTTTATACGAAATTAAACTAAAATGTACAGATTGTAAATTAAAGCAAAATGTAAATGAGAATGTGATAGAATGAATGGAATGAAGGCTAGCTAAGGGGTTCATCTCCATACATGTTATACTTGCATAATAAAACGATTTCCAATTGCATTTCAATAAATCATTAATTCTCAACACCCCAAGTTAACCGTGATGCACTAATTAACCTTCAAATCTTCCTAATGTTATTGAATTGGATGGGTTAGCGCATACAGCAATTCAAAACATTCCCCACAAGTCCCCTACATGATTGCATAATAGAGATACAAGCAAGAATCATTAAGCTCTATGAAAATTATAAGTATTGACGAGGCAATTGTAACTATGAATGCATGATACTCTTGCCAAGAATTCATTTAACGCGATTGTTTATAAGCAACCTCCACTACTTGTGAATATAAGTTCGTAACTATTAGGTGAAACTCACTTATATTCTAGCGTCATATTCATGCATGAAAATTAAGCGCGCATTCTTAATAAACATTCATAAATAAGTTATCAATCAAACGGTTAAACAAATTGAATCCACAACTTATGAAACGCAATTAGAAGTAATCAAATCAAAATGCAAGCATAAACATATATTTCGAATCACCTCATAACTTTGAAATCAAAGAAACACCTAAACATTCCAACAACTCAAACTTGAATTGTATGAACGTTTAGGCACTCTTCTCTTCCTCTTCGTTGTAGCACAAGGTCTAGGGATAGTTTGATGGTGTGAATGGTTTGGGGAGTGGTGGAAATGGAAGGATGGTGTTTGGATTGTAAGGGAAACTCACGGCACAAAGGGGGTGGTTTGATGGTCTACATTTCTGCAATGGATGAAGTGTATGAATGGAATGGATGGACTTTGTGAAGGGCACGGCCCCAAGGGACCAATTTCTGTTGTGAAATGAATTGTCCTCAATGAGAATGAATGAATGAGTATTTATAGGTGAAATGGGGGGAACATGACAGCTAGGTTGCATGTGCTAATGCTTGTGTGTGCATGTGAAATCTGCCAAGATGCATGTGAAAGTGTATGAATGTGCATGGCTGAAAATGCATGTGAAAGCATGTGAATTAAATGGATGTGAGTGGAAATGTGGCTGCAATGATGAAGTGAATGCATGTGGAATGGATGCAAAGGGAATTAGGCTCGGCAATGATGGTGTTTTTCTGTGGTGAATGGTAATGCAATGTGTTTGCATGTGAATTAAAGCTATGTGAATGATTAGGGTGAGTGTACATGTGCTTTGACAGCTAGGATGAATTAATTAAAGGAAGTGCATGTGATTGCAAAATGTGAATGATTATGAGTGTGTGTGAGTGAATTAAAGGATGGAATGCATGTGAAATGAATGAAATGCAATCTGAAATGGGATAGCATGTGGGTGAATGTGTGGCTGCAATGATGAAGTGAATGCATGTGTTGAATGATTAAAGTGCATGTGCAATGTTTTAAAGGATGGAATGATGGAGGAACAAGTGCATGTGAATGCATGGTGATAGCATGTGCACGGTTTTGGTTGGAATGATGGCAGATTGTGAAAACATGTGAATGCATGTGTTTGATGAATGATAAGTGGTGAATGATATGATAAGTGATAAGTGGTGAATGATAAGTGATGAATGATAAGTGGTGAATGATATGATAAGTTATAAGTGGTGAATGATATGTGATGAATGATAAGTGGTGAATGATAAGTGATATGATATGTGATTATGATAAGTAATGGGAGCATGTGAGGGAATGAATAATGAATGCATGTGTATGGTTTTGGGAGAAAGGTGGAGATGCACGGCATAAGGGAATTGGAAAGGTTTAAATGTCCTAAAACTAAAGGGAACAAAGTTCCAACACTTTGGTCTTCAATTTCGTCCAACATTTTGGCGCCAAGCATAAGCTATCCATCCTTAGCCCAAAAGTGCTCCAAAAGTCTCCAAAATGCATCTTTTTGCTCCTTTAGCCCTTTGGACCTACAAACACACGAAAATAGCTTAAAGGACTAAAATAACTAAAGAAACATAACGTAAATGCACGAGAACAAGCCATTTAAGTCGCATGAATATGCTCCTATCATCCTTCTCCTATGGAAGCCACGGTGCTCCTTCTTCTGCCTAGGACTTGCGGCATGGTGCTAGATTTATACGCACACAAATTAAACCCTCTTTTTGTCAATTGTAGTATATGTATAAGTAGGGATCGTTCTGGACCGGGGATTAGGAGGGATTGCAAATCACTTGGAAACTGACTCAAAAATGCAAAAACACAATATAAAACACTATACTAGACTCAAAGAATGCAAAACTAAACTTTAAAACACTAAAACAAACCAAAAGACTCAAAACAAGTTCAAAAGACTCAAAACTGCCTAAAAACACTAACTAGACAGTTTCTGACCTTAAACCCAATTTTGGACGAAATTAAGTTGTAACTTGACTCAAAACACTTTAAAACACAAACTAAACAGATTCTAAGCACCAAAGAACAAGTAAGTAAAGAAGGGTTTTGATTTGACGAGAATTGAAATAACGAAACAAGTTAATAAACTAGGCAGAATGAAACTCATCACCCTGGGTTAATTAGGTCCGCTTAAATTAACCGTCAAGTTTTCCTTAAGTTAATGAATTGGATGGGTTAGCGCAACGCAATTCACAACATTCTCCAAAAGTCCTTTACGTGAACAGCACAATAAAGATACAATCAAAGATCATTAAGCATTATGAAAACTATAAGCGTTGACGAGGCATTCGTTACTATGATCAGCATGAAACTCGTGCCAAGAATTCATTTAACGCGATTGTTTATAAGCAACCTCCACTACTTGTGAATATAAGTTCATAACGATTAGGTGAAACTCACTTATATTCTAGCGTCATATTCATGCATGAAAATTAAGCGTGCACTCTCAATAAACATACATAAATAAGTTATCAATCAAACCGTTAAACAAATTGAATCCACAACTTATGAAACGCAATTAGAAGTAATCAAATCAAAATGCAAGCATAAACATTTATTTCGAATCCCCCCCTAGCCAAGGGGGGTTTAGTTCCTTATGGTACAAAACAAAGAGAATCAAAGAAACACCTAAACATTCCAACAACTCAAACTTGAATTGTATGAACGTTTAGGCCCTCTTCTCTTCCATTCCTCATTCGTACAAAACAAAGAGTATTGAATTTAAACATTGAAATCAAAGAAGCACCTAAACATTCCAACAACTCAAACTTGAATTGTATGAACGTTTAGGCACTCTTCTCTTCCTCTTCGTTGTAGCACAAGGTCTAAGGATAGTTTGATGGTGTGAATGGTTTGGGGAGTGGTGGAGGAATGAAAGAGGAGTGGTGGAAATGGAAGGATGGTGTTTGGATTGTAAGGGAGGGCACGGCACAAGGGAGTTTTGATGTCTACATTCTGAAAATGGAGAGTGTGAATGAATTGTGTATGAATGAGTGTGAATGAGAATGAATGCAATGGATGCTTATTTATAGGTGAAATGGGGGGAACATGACAGCTAGGAACTTGGTGGAAATCTGAAATGGTGATGGGAGATGCAAGTGGTTGTTTTATGCATGTGATTAAAGGGTGGGAGTGCATGTGCTTTGACAGCTAGGATGGATTAATTAAAGGGAGTGCATGTGGCTTGGCTGCAAGGTGTGAATGATTATGAATGCATGTGCAATGTTTTGGGAGAAAATGGGAGTGCATGTCAATGATGGTGTTTGGTGCTGAAAATGAATGTGTTTGCATGTGAATTAAAGCTAGGGTGAATGATGATGAATGCATGTGGATTAAAGAGTGAATGGTGGCTGCAAAGTGAATGAATAATGAAATGGGAAAGCATGTGCAAGGTTTTGGTGTGAATGATTGAATGTGCATGTGGCTGCAATGGATTAGGAATCCTTCAATTTCGTCCATTCCTTTTGCTCCAAACATAAGCTATCCATTCCAAGTCCAATTTTGCTCCAAAATGCTCCAAAATGCATCTTTTTGCTTCCTTAGCCATATGAACCTAAAAACACACGAAAATGGCTTAAACTACTAAAACAACTATGAATTAACAATATAAATGCACGAAAACAAGCTAAGTAAGTCGCCTAAATATGCTCCTATCAAATTCCCCCACACTTAGGTTTTGCTCGTCCTCGAGCAAAACAAAAAAACAAAACAAACAAAACGACACTAAACAAGTAAAACACAACCTAAACCTTCCAACAATCGTCTCAGGGATTTCCAATGCACATGACATGTTAAAAATCATTATTCCCACAGAGTTTAGCCATCTTTACACTTAAGTACATTCTTACTCATAGTCACCACATACTAGTTCGCATTTAATCAATTAAAACACATTTCGAATGTAGTAACATGCCTTAGAGAATTTCCTTAATTCCTCACTAGAATGCACTCTATTTTCACACAGATTTTCTAACTTCACACCCTACACTAGGTATATGTGAGAAGATTGATGTAAATATGAATTCTAACACTCACATATGTTATATCAAAGAAAGCATTTTCTGGATTTACGACAATGACATGAATATGATCTCATGAATGGAATGCTACTACTTAGATGCAAGAACCATTGACACCATATGCTCATATCAATTCCAAACTCCACATTATTGAACACATAACGATCAAGATAGAAGTCAAAGGGGTGTAACGGGGCTAGGGTATTGGCTAACAATGAAAGGTGAAGGATAAACAAACATTCTTAAAGCAATAGTGAGCAAAGTATTGAATTAGGCACTTAGAATTCCCTTTAGAACGCAGAAGTCAACTTTGAACACCCAAGGGGAAGTCACAAAACTTAGGGCCATATTCAAACTTTTTGGGCCCTTTCTTCAACAATCACACTTGTGAGTCCATTCTCACTTATTTTCACTCTTTTTTTTTTTTTCTTTCTTTTCTTCTTCTTTTTCTCACATTTTTTTTTTCTTTTTCCCGTGCCTCCTTTAAGACTTAGGCACATACATACACACAAAAATCCCGCCCCACACTTATTTTCTGCAACATATTAATCAAAAGGAATTCATTATCCGTCATGCTTACTATGCTTCAAGAACAAGGGTACGGATGGTCCTAATCTAGGCTAGGTGAGGATTATGTGGGTAAACAAAGAATATGGGCTAAACAAGGCTCAACGGGGTTAAGACTTACAACATATACGAAATATGGGAAGTAAGGCTCTTTGGCTATGGTGGCAACTACACAACTTCATCTTGATATATGTTATGCAATTCAATGTCATGCTTTGAATGAAACAGATATAAGTTCTAGCATTTAGTTCTATCATGATACAATTGCATTCTAAGTAGCAACCAAGCAAGGAATAATGAGATCATTCAACAACTTTAGAAAACAAAGAATCACAGATTATAACTCTCCAAAGAAGGTAATGGCTCGAGTCTCACAGGGTTGTAGTGTTTGTTTGAGTTTCTTCCTTCAAGCATGTTACAAAAACGAATTTTTCTTTTATGATTGCATGTGAAGTCATACATTATAACCATGACCAAGCATATACCAAGAGTAAATCAAACTTTCATCCATGTTTATAACTCTCTTTAACAGTCATGCAATTACAAACCAAATCCTTGTCATTTTGTTGGAAGGTACCCTAAGACACAAACACACAAAAACGACTCAAAACACTCTTTTTAGGCTTTTCAAAACATGTTTTTCAAATTTTTATGTGATTTTCGAAGTTATAAAACAAAACATACTAAAACACTCTAAAACAACTTAAAAACACCTTAAAACAGCAAGGAACAACATTTTAAGTTATGGGTGATAAAATCCCACGAATTTGAATCAAATATACTTAGTTACCCCCCCCCCCCCCCCCCCCCCACACTTAAATCAAACATTGTCCTCAATGTTTTAAGAATAGATTCACACAAAACATAAGTAAACACACAAAAAGCATTTAAACATACTAAACATGGCAGAATGTAATTAACAAACAGAAGAGTTTAGGGACGCAAATCTGGTTATGGAGTGTAAATTCCCTCTTCTCCTTGGTGATTGCATTGAGGCTTTGATCTTTGTGATTCCACAGGCTTACTCTTGAACTGGTTTCCTCCCATCGTTGATTTTCCACAGGCTACTCTTGAACTGGGCTGGAGGATTCTTTTAGTCTCCTCCGCTCGTTGATTTTCCTTTGTGCTACTCTTGAACCGGGCAGCAGGATTCATTTGGTCTCCCCCGAAGGTCTGAGCTTACCCCTTTTATCTGTTTCTTTGTTCAATCTTTGCAGAAGTGGTCCCTTCTCTGGAAGTGTATCAACCGTTGAAGATGACTACTCGAGAGCAACGCTAGGTAAGCAACTGATGCGAGATTTATACGCACACAAATTAAACCCTCTTTTTGTCAATTGTAGTATAAGTATAAGTAGGGATCGTTCTTAACCGGGGATTAGGAGGGATTGCAAATCACTTGGAAACTGACTCAAAAACGTAAAATAAAGTTTAAAACACTAAACTAGACTCAAAGAAAGCAACACTAAACTTTAAAACACTAAAACAAACCAAAAGACTCAAACATCACCCAAAACACTCAAAACTGCCTTAAAAACACTTTCTGGGCAGTTTTGAGCACTTTGGTGAATTTGGACGAATTTGTGTAATAGATTGAATCAAAACACTTAGAAACATAAACTAAGACACTTTCTAACTAAATTGGACATTAAAGTAAAGGGGGATTTAGGTTTATACGAAATTAAATTAAATGAACAAATTGCAATTAAAACAGAATGTAAATATGAAATTGATGAAATGGAATGAATGGATGATAGAATAGCTAAGGGGTTCATCTCCATACATGTTACACTTGCATAATAAAATGATTTCCAATTGCATTTCAATAAACCATGACTTCTCAACGCTCCAAGTTAATTAGGTCCGCTTAAATTAACTTTCAGATTTCCCTAGATTCATTGGATTGAATGGAATACGCATTACAACCAAATTATTCCTAATCAAAGTCCCTAACTATGGAATACGCATGATAGAGACATTCAACAAAGATCATTAAGTTCAACGGAAATCATAAACATCGACGAGGCATTCGTTACTATGGAATACACATGAAACTTATGCCAAGAATTCATTTAACGCGATTGTTTATAAGCAACCTCCACTACTCGTTTTGTTTTGTTTTTGGTTTCTTTTGTTTTGTTTTGCTCGAGGACTAGCAAAAGCTAAGTGTGGGGGTATTTGATAGGAGCATATTCATGCGACTTAAATGGCTTGTTCTCGTGCATTTACGTTATGTTTCTTTAGTTATTTTAGTAGTTTAAGCCATTTTCGTGTGTTTTTAGGTTCATATGGCTAAGGAAGCAAAAAGATGCATTTTGGAGCAAAATTGGACTTGGAATGGATAGCTTATGTTTGGAGCAAAAGGAATGGACGAAATTGAAGGATTCCTAATCCATTGCAGCCACATTCACATTCAATCATTCACACCAAAACCTTGCACATGCTTTCCCATTTCATTATTCATTCACTTTGCAGCCACCATTCACTCTTTAATCCACATGCATTCATCATCATCATTCACCACACCTTGCAGCCACATGCATTCCCCTTTTATATTTCCAACCCACATGCACTTCCCCCTTTATCATTTCAGCACATGCACTTCCCACTTCATCATTTCAGCCACCAAACATCCACATGCATTCATCCTAGCTGTTTTGCACATGCATTCACTTAACCTAGCTGTCATGTTCCCTCTCCCATCCATTCATCTCCCTATAAAAACCATACACACTTCACACAACATTCATTCATTCTTCCATATTCAGAAATTCACCAAAACCCCTCCCCCTTTGCCGTGCAAATCCACCAATTCCCTACAAATCCAAACACCACTCCTCTTCCATTTCCATCACTCCCCAAACCATTCACACCATCAAACTATCCTTAGACCTTGTGCTACAACGAAGAGGAAGAGAAGAGTGCCTAAACGTTCATACAATTCAAGTTTGAGTTGTTGGAATGTTTAGGTGTTTCTTTGATTTCAATGTTTAATTTCAATACTCTTTGTTTTGTACGTATGAGGAATGGAAGAGAAGAGTGCCTAAACGTTCATACAATTCAAGTTTGAGTTGTTGGAATGTTTAGGTGTTTCTTTGATTTCAATATTATGAAGAACTAAACCCCCCTTGGCTAGGGGGGGGATTCGAAATATATGTTTATGCTTGCATTTTGATTTGATTACTTCTAATTGCGTTTCATAAGTTGTGGATTCAATTTGTTTAACCGTTTGATTGATAACTTATTTATGTATGTTTATTGAAAATTTGATGCGTGATTTATACGCACACAAATTAAACCCTCTTTTTGTCAATTGTAGTATAAGTATAAGTAGGGATCGTTCTGGACCGGGGATTAGGAGGGATTGCAAATGACTTGGAAACTGACTCAAAAACGTAAAATAAAGTTAAAAACGTTCACAAAGACTCAAAGGACTCAAAACAAGTTCAAAAGACTCAAAACTGCCTAAAAACACTAACTAGGCAGTTTCTGACCTTAAACCCAATGTTGGACGAATTTAAGATTATGGTTTGATTCAAACGTAAAAACACAATATAAAACACTATACTAGACTCAAAGAATGCAAAACTAAACTTTAAAACACTAAAACAAACCAAAAGACTCAAACATCACCCAAAACACTCAAAACAGCCTTAAAATCACTTTCTGGGCAGTTTTGAGCACTTTGGTGAATTTGGACGAATTTTGGGAAATAAATTGAATCAAAACACTTTAAAACATAAACTAAACAAAGTCTAAACACTAAAGAACAAGAAAGTAAAGGGGGGGGGGGGTTAGGTTTTGACGAATTTAAACTAAAAGAACAGATTGTAAGTAAAAGCAAAATGTAAATGTGAATGTGTGATAGAATTGAATGGAATGAAGGCTAGCTAAGGGGTTCATCTCCATACATGTTATACTTGCATAATAAAATGATTTCCAATTGCATTTCAATAAACTATGATACTCAACACCCCAAGTTAACCGTGATGCACTAATTAACTCTCAAATTTTCCTTATGTTATTGAATTGGATGATGCATGCGACAATTCAAATCATTCTCCAATGGTTCTCAACATGAATGCATAGAAGAGATACAATGAGAGATCATTATGCTCTATGAGAATTATAAGTGTTGACGAGGCAATTGTAACTATGAATGCATGATACTTTTGCCAAGAATTCAATTAACGCGGTTGTGACTAGCAACATTCACTACTCATGTTTATAAACTTGTGACGATTAGGTGAAACTCGTTTATAAACTAGCATCGAGTTTATGCATGAAGACTAAGTATGCATCCCTAATCAACATACAAAAACAAGTTTTTAATAAACATGATAATTGAATTACAATCACAACTTAACAAATCACAATTGGAAGAAATCAATTCATATTTCAAACATGTTCATGGCTTCAAACTTTCCCCTAACTAATTAGGGGTTTAGCCACTCATGATTACAACAAACTTAGAGAGTAATAACAAAGTAAACATTGAAAACAAGAATCGAAGTACACCTAAAAATTCCAACAACTCAATCTTGAATTGTATGAACGTTTAGGCCTCTTGTCCTCTAGTTGCTGCGGCACAAGGGGTTTTGGTGAGTTTTGGGGGTTATGGATGATGTAGAATGATGTGTTTAGGGTAGGGATGGATGTAGGGGAAGGTAAGGAGTGTTTTTGGGCAGAAAATATGAAGAATGGTGAAGTATGGTAGTGCTAGAGAGAGGGGAGGAATTTCTGGCGTGAATGAATGTGTATGAGAGATGGTTTTCTGAAATGGAAGAGTGTGTTGTTTGTGGCTGCAATGCATGCTTATTTATAGGTGAAATGGGGGGAACATGATGACTAGGAATTAGGTGGAAAGCTGAAATGGTGATGGGAGATGCATGTGGCTGTTTGTGCATGTGATTAAAGGGTGGAAATGCATGTGCTTTCACAGAAATGAAAGGGAATGCACGGTTTTGGTTGATTTCTGGTGGTTGTGAGGTGGAAATCTAGGTGGAAATGCATGTGGATTAAAGCTATGTGAATGATTAAGGTGAATGTGCATGAGTGCATGTGAAATCTGCCAAGATGCATGTGTTATGAAGTGGATTTTCTGCAAAGGCAAGGTGAATGTGCATGTGATTAAATTAAAAGATGGAATGCATGTGAAAGGTTGGAGATTGAATGATTAAAGTGCATGTGGCTGATTTATGAAGGGGAAATGCAAAGGGGAAATCTGGAAATGGGATAGGAGCCACGGCATTGTGTGGTGTTTGTTTGAATGTTTGCAATGATGAAATGGATGGGAGTGGTTTGATGAATGAGTGGATGGAATGATGAAAGAATAAAGGGAATGATGAAAGGGGAACAAGTGCATGTTAGCCACGGCAAGGAATGCATTTTCTGAATGAATGAAGGCAGGTTATGTGGAAGGGCTTGAACAAAGGTAGAAGCATGGCACAAAGGTGAATGGGTGATGTGTGAATGTGGTTGAATGATTAAAGTGTAAATGATTAATGAATGGTTCTTTGTTGATGGTGGAAATCTGAAATGATGAAGTGGAATGTGCATGTGGCTGCAATGATGGTGTTTTGCACGGCAATGATGGAGAAAGAATGTGTGGATGCATGGTTGTGTTGGTGATGAATGTGAACTCTTTGTTCTTCATTTTCATTCCTTTGGTCTTCAATTTCGTCCATCTACTTGGCTTTAAGCATATGCAATCCATTCCAATCTCTAATTTGCTCCAAAAGGCTCCGAAAGGCATCCTTTTGCATCCTTAGCCATATGAACCTATAAACACACGAAAATGACTTTAAACACTAAATTAAGTAAGAAAACACAACATAAATGCATAAGAACTAGCTAACTAAGGCGCATAAATATGCTTCTATCAAATTCCCCCACACTTAGCTTTTGCTAGTCCTCGAGCAAAACAAAGAAACAAAACATAACCTAAACCTTCCAACGTTCACCTCAGGGATTTCCAATGGTACATGACAAGTTAAAAATCATCATCCCCACAGATTTGAGTCATCTTTACAATTGAAAACATACTTAATCATATACACCACTTACTAGTTCACAATTAATCGATTAAAAGAATGTTTTGAATGTAGTAACATGCCTTAGAGAATTTGCTCAATCCTTACAAGATATGCACTCAATTTTCACTCAGATTTTCTAACTACACACCCTATACTAGTTATATGTGAGAAGATTGATGTAAATATGAAAACGAATGCTCACATATACGTATAACAAAGAACGCAATTTATGGAGTTAATAAGCATGTTTAGAAATGATCTCATGAATGGAATGCTACTACTTAGATGCGAGAACTAATGACCATATGCTCATACCAAATTCAAACTCCACAAATTGAAACACATAACACTCAAGAATGAAGTCAAGGGTTGTAACGGGGCTTGGGGTAGTGGTTAACAAAGAAAAGATAAAGAGAACAAGCGTTCTTCAAGTAATAGTAAGCAAAGTAGTGTACTTAAGACTTAGAATTCATTTAGATTGCAGAAATTAACTTTAAAACACAAGGGGAAGACTTAGACAACTCCTTAGGGCCGAATTCATTGTTTTGGACCCTTACTTCAACAAACAATACTTTGGAATTCTTTTTCACAACTTTTCAACTCTTTTTCATACTTTTCACGCCTTTTTTTTTTTCTTTTTCTTTTCTTTCATGCCGTGCCTATGGCACACAAATTCTCACACAAGAACACTTCCCCCACACTTGTTTTCTGCCAACATAAATCAAAAGAAATTCAATTTGAATCATGCTTTACTAAGCTTTAAGAACAAGGGTGTGGATGGTCCTAATCTAGGCTAGGTGATGATAATGTGGGTTAACTTGAACATAAAATGACATGGGATACACGGCAATATGGCTAAGGTGGTGGTCACTACACAACTTCATCTTGAATCTGTGTTATGCAAATCAATAACATGCTTTGAATGAAATGGGCATGAGTTCTAGCATTTGGAACTAAATGATGAAACGCCTCTAAGTAGTAACCAAGCAAAGAATAATGAGATCATGCAACGACTTAGAAAACAAAAATGCACAGATTCTAACTCTCCAAATAAACGTTTAGGCTCAAGTCTCACAAGGTTGTAGCGTTAATTTGAGTTCCTTCCTTCAAGCATGTTACAAAAACTGATTTTTTTTTTTTTTTTTTTTTTTTTTTTTTCTTTATGATTGCATGTGAAGTCATAAGTTATAATCACAACCAAGCATACACAAAGAGTAAATCAAACTTTCATCCATGTTAATCACTCTCTTTAACAGCCATGTAATTACAAACCGAATCCTCATCATTGTGTTGGAAGGTACCCTAAAACAAAAACAAACACACAAAAACACTTTGAAAACAACTCTTTTTGGGTTTTTAAAACAAATTTTTCAAATTTTTATGTGATTTTCGGATTTTTACTTCAAAACACACTAAAACACACCAAAACTGCTTAAAAACAGCAAGGAACAAGTCTATAAGTAAAGGGTGATAAAATCCCATGAATTTGCATCAAAAACACTTAGTTACCCCCCCCACACTTAAATCAAACATTGTCCTCAATGTTTCAAGCATAAAATCACACAAAACACAAAGAAACACACAAACAGCAAGTAAAACAACTAAATAGGCAGATTCGAAATAAACAACAAAGTGAAGGGGTTAGGAACGCAAATCTGGAATTGGAGTGATTTCTTGAGCTTCCTTTGTTGAATTGCATGGGTTGCCTCCCAAGTAGCGCTTTCTTTAACGTCTTGCAGCCGGACGAAGACACGTTCATGCTCCATTGGAGCCCACGGCATGGAGTGGGGTCTCCTCCACGACATGCTCCACAAAGTTCTCATAGTATGGCTTCAATCTATGTCCGTTCACCTTGAACTCGTGGCCACTTTTTAAGCTTTGGACTTGGACTGCACCATGAGGAAAAACATTAGTAACAACAAGAGGTCCAATCCATTTAGAACGTAACTTACCAGGGAATAACCGAAGTCTTGAATCAAAAAGCAACACTTTCTGCCCCTTGGAGAACGTTTTGGTACGAAGCATCTTATCATGATAAGCCTTCGTCTTGTCCTTGTAGATGCGAGCATTCTCGTAAGCCTCGTTCCTAATCTCCTCAAGTTCATCTAATTGGAGCTTCCTATGAACTCCAGCAGCGTCTATGTCCAAATTGAAGGTTTTCACAGCCCAATGTGCCTTGTGCTCTAACTCAACGGGCAAATGACATGGCTTACCATATATAAGCCGAAAAGGTGACATGCCAAGGGGAGTTTTGTAAGCCGTACGATAGGCCCACAATGCATCGTCCAAGCGCAAACTCCAATCTCTTCTTGAGGGTCCCACGGTTTTCTCTAGGACTTGTTTGATCTCCCTATTTGAAACCTCCGCTTGCCCATTGGTTTGAGGGTGATAAGGTGTGGAAACCTTATGAGTAACGTTCTACTTCTTGAGCAAAGCTTCAATGGTGCGGTTACGAAAGTGAGAACCCCCATCACTAATTAAAACTCGTGGCATCCCAAACCTAGCAAAAATATTAGATTTCACAAAATCTGCAACAACCTTAGAATCGTTAGTACGGGTGGCTTTGGCTTCCACCCATTTGGAAACATAATCGACAGCTAGCAAGATATAAGTGAAACCAAAAGATGGAGGGAAGGGGCCCATGAAATCAATACCCCACACATCAAAAATTTCCACAAATGAGAGAGATTGTTGTGGCATTTGGTCCTTAGGCCCTATGTTACCTGTTCTTTGACACTTATCGCATGTTAAACAAAACATTTTAGCATCTTTAAAGAGATTAGGCCAATAAAATCCAGATTGTAACACCTTTAGGGCTGTCCTTTGGGTGCCAAAATGTCCCCCACATGCATAAGTATGGCAGAATGTAAGAATGGAATTAAATTCAGATTCGGGCACACATCTACGCACAATCTGATCTGGGCAGAATTTCCATAAATATGGATCATCCTAAACATAAAAACGTGCATCATGAACAAGTTTATCACGTTGGAACTTGTTTAGGGTACTAGGAACTTGCTTAGACACCAAGAAATTGACCAAATCGGCATACCAAGGGGTTCTTACCTCAATGGACAGAAGTTGCTCATCCGGAAACGTTTCTAAAATGGGGGTGGACTCTTCCTCACGCACCATTCTACTTAGGTGGTCAGCCACCACGTTTTCACACCCTTTCTTGTCTCGGATTTCAAGATCGAACTCTTGAAGTAGGAGCATCCAACGAATGAGTATTGGCTTAGCCTCCTTTTTGGTGAGAAGATACTTCAAGGCTGCATGGTCAGTGAAAACAATTACTTTAGTACCAAGAAGATATGATCTAAACTTATCTAAAGCAAATACAACCGCCAAGAGTTCTTTTTCGGTTGTAGAATAATTCAATTGAGCATCATTTAAAGTGCGTGAAGCATAATAAATAACATGTGGCTGTTTATTTTTCCTTTGACCCAAAACAGCCCCAAGTGCATAATCCGATGCATCACACATCAATTCAAAGGGAATGGACCAATCCGGGGGAGTTATGATGGGTGCCGTGGTGAGTAAGTCTTTTAGATGCTTGAATGCCTTCTCACACGCCTCGTTGAACTCAAAAGACACATCCTTTTGGAGTAGGCGGCATAGGGGTTGTGCAATCTTGGAAAAGTCCTTGATAAATCGTCGATAGAATCCTGCATGGCCAAGAAAAGAACGGACCTCTCTAACCGACGTAGGAGAGGGTAAGTGACGTACAAGATCTATTTTAGACTTATCAACTTCAATTCCTTTTTCAGAGATGATATGACCCAAAACTATACCTTGTTTAACCATAAAATGACATTTTTCCCAATTCAAAACAAGGTTAGTTTCCATGCATCTTTTCAAGATTAAAGTGAGATTATGCAAACAAGCATCAAATGAGTCTCCAAACACACTAAAATCGTCCATAAATACTTCAATTATCTTGTCAACATAATCAGAGAAGATACTTACCATGCATCGTTGGAAAGTGGCCGGTGCATTGCATAAACCAAATGGCATACGACGATATGCAAAAGTACCAAATGGACAAGTAAAGGTGGTCTTTTCTTGATCATCCGGCGTTATGACAATTTGATTATAACCCGAATAACCATCAAGAAAGCAATAAAAAGAATGACCGGCTAACCTTTCAAGCATTTGATCAATGAATGGCAAAGGGAAGTGATCTTTCCTTGTTGCGGCATTTAGCTTTCTATAGTCAATGCACACCCTCCAACCGGTTTGAATGCGTGTAGGCACAAGTTCATCTTCTTCATTCTTCACCACAGTCACTCCGGATTTCTTTGGCACAACTTGAACCGGTGAAACCCAACGGCTATCCGAGATAGGATAGATCACCCCACAATCTAGAAGCTTGATAATCTCCTTTTTCACAACTTCCATCATTGGAGGGTTGAGCCGGCGTTGAGCCTCTCTGGTTGGTTTAGCCCCCTCCTCTAAAAGTATGCGATGCATGCAAGTTGTAGGACTAATACCCTTTATGTCGGCCAAGGTCCATCCTATGGCCGTCTTGTGCTCTTTCAACACCCGAATCAATTTCTCCTCCTCTATTGCTGTGAGGGATAAGGAAACTATGACAGGCAACGTCTCATTGTCTCCCAAATAGACATACTTCAAATGATCCGGCAATGGTTTAAGCTCAAGAATGGGTGCCTGAATCACTGAAGGTAACAACTTGTTAGTCGAAACAGGAATTGGACTCGGTTTTGGAGGCTTACCAAAGTGTTGTGGCAATGACTCAAGTGCAGCAACCATCTCGGCCTCATCTTCACTTCTAGGCACGGCAAAACCAGATTTTTGCCCAATTCCTTGTGCAATTGTTGTTTCAAGTGTATCCCTCTCCAAAGAATCGAGAAATTCCTGCGCCAAATCATCAATTATATCAATAGAAAAGCAAGAATGATCGTCCTTAGGAAATTTAATACTTTCAGAAAGATTGAAATCAATGACTTCCCCATCAAATTCCATCGTTAAAGTTCCTTTAAACACATCTATCTTGGTGCGGGCTGTTTTCATGAAGGGCCTCCCTAATAGAATCGGTAATGGGGTGGAATGGGGTGAATCCTCCATGTCAAGCACGTAGAAATCCGCTGGAAAAATCAAGTTATCAACCTGTACCAAAATATCTTCCAAAACACCCTTTGGATATGCATTAGAACGATCGGCTAATTGAATTATCACACCATCATTTTTAAGCTCACCTAAGTTCATAGATGCATAAATAGAGTATGGCATAACATTAATCGAAGCCCCTAAGTCTAACATGCATTGTTCAAACTTAGTATTACCAATAACGCACGGAATTGTAAAACTACCCGGATCTTTGCATTTAGGGGGTAATTTCCTTTGTAACACAGCAGAGACATTTTCACTTACCTGGACCACCTCCTTGTTTGAAATCCTCTTCCTCGTTGTGCAAAGCTCTTTTAAGAACTTGGCATACTTAGGGACTTGCTTGATTGCATCAAGGAGCGGAATGTTAACTTGAACTTTCCTAAAGGTTTCCAAAATGTCCTTTTCACTCTCCTCCTTCTTTGATTGCCTAAACCTGCTAGGAAAGGGCACGTTTAGTGGAATGGAACTTGACAAAGTCGAATTTGGACTTACCTTAGGCATATTGGACGGTTTTGGCACAATAGGGGGCTGCGGCAAAGATTCTTTCACCCTTGCCGTGGCCTTTATTCCTTGTTCCTCCTCTTCTTGCAGCAACATGTCCTCTTCTTGACTTGTTTTGGATGGCCTTGAGGTGGTTCCGACCTCCTTACCACTTCTGAACATGATTGCCTTGGCAGATTCGCACCCTCCCCTTGGATTGACAACGGTTGAGCTAGGGAGCTTGCCTTTGTCTCGGAATTGTCCTACAAATTCCGCAATCTGCCCAATTTGTTTCTCCAAGTGATCCACCCTTTTGTCTTGGTTTTGCATGGCTTTGGTTTGATCCTCTTGCCCCTGAGACAAATTGGTAAGTAATTTAAGAAGTGTTTCATTGCCCAACGACGTACCTTGATTGTTTTGGGCAGGTTGTGCTTGGTTTGGATTGGGGCCGAATGGCTTGGTGTAGAACCCCGGGGGTTGTTGTCTAAAGCCTCCTTGTTGTTGAGGTTGTTGAGGTTCCCTCCACTTGAAGTTTGGATGGTCTCTCCAACCCGGATTGTATGTGTTGGAATATGGATCATTCCTTGGTTGATTGTGGCTCGGAAATCCCATGGCATTTGCACTCTCCCATCCCCCATTCTCAATCAATTGAGGGCATTTTTCCGAAGGGTGTCCTTGGATAGAACATACACCACATACAATCGGTCCTTGTATCTTCATTCCTTCGGCCATCTGAGACACAATAGAAGTAAGATTAGCTATCTGAGATTGAATATCGGATTGAGAACTTACCTCATTCAAGTGTTGCCGTGGGGGGTCCCTTTGCCCAAGTCCTTCATATTGTTGTGCATTTAGAGCACGGTTTGCAATTAGGGTCTTGGCCGACATAGGAGTTTTGTCCACCAATGCACCTCCCGCCGAAGCATCGAGCATTTGCCTTTCAATGGGAAGAAGGCCCTCATAGAAATATTGAAGGAGAAGCTCCTCCTTCATTTGATGTTGAGGACACGATGCAACAAGGGCTTTAAAACGCTCGTAGTATGCCGGAAAAGATTCTCCTTGACTTTGTTGGATTCCGCTAATTTTCTTCCTCAAGAGAATGACTCTTGAAGTAGGGAAGAACTTCTCCAAGAACGCTCTCTTCATGCTCTCCCAAGAAGTAACGGTCCCGGGTGCCAATTCATAAAGCCAATCCTTAGCCTTTTCCACAAGAGAGAATGGAAAAGCTTTCATCATTAGAATGTTCCCATCGACATTTATGGGTGTCATGCTCGAACAAACAACCTCGAACTCCTTGAGATGCTTGTTGGGATCTTCCATGGAAAGCCCATGGTATTTCGGAATGTGGTGCAACAAGCTTGACTTCAACTCGAATTCATCGGTCTTGCCTTGGGCAGCCGCGGGGTATTGAATGCATAATGGTGCGGCATTGGCCAACCCCGAGGCCGAAAGCTCTTTAATGGTCCGATTGTCTGCTGCCATAACTTCTTCTTCCACACTTTCAAACTCAGATTCGGCCTCTGAACTTGAACTAGGTTCACTAGGTTCGGGATGCCTCCTCTTTCTTCTCAAATCACGTTCAAAATCGTCGTTAAAGTCCAAGATATGTGCATGCACAGTTTGAGAACTCCGCGTCATGCACTAGTACCTAAACCAAGAAAACAAAACAAAATGAGAAAACTAGGTAAATTACACTAAAAACATACGGCAAAAACACAAGGGATTAGCAATTTTGCTAATCCCCGGCAACGGCGCCAAAATTTGATGCGAAAATAGTTAAACACACAAATTAACCCTATGGATGACAATTGTAGTAAATGAGCAAATAGGGATCATTCTGGACCGGGGATTAGGAGGGATTGCAAATGACTTGGAAACTGACTCAAAAACGTAAAATAAAGTTAAAAACGTTCACAAAGACTCAAAGGACTCAAAACAAGTTCAAAAGACTCAAAACTGCCTAAAAACACTAACTAGGCAGTTTCTGACCTTAAACCCAATGTTGGACGAATTTAAGATTATGGTTTGATTCAAACGTAAAAACACAATATAAAACACTATACTAGACTCAAAGAATGCAAAACTAAACTTTAAAACACTAAAACAAACCAAAAGACTCAAACATCACCCAAAACACTCAAAACAGCCTTAAAATCACTTTCTGGGCAGTTTTGAGCACTTTGGTGAATTTGGACGAATTTTGGGAAATAAATTGAATCAAAACACTTTAAAACATAAACTAAACAAAGTCTAAACACTAAAGAACAAGAAAGTAAAGGGGGGGGGGGTTAGGTTTTGACGAATTTAAACTAAAAGAACAGATTGTAAGTAAAAGCAAAATGTAAATGTGAATGTGTGATAGAATTGAATGGAATGAAGGCTAGCTAAGGGGTTCATCTCCATACATGTTATACTTGCATAATAAAATGATTTCCAATTGCATTTCATTAAACTATGATACTCAACACCCCAACTTAACCGTGATGCACTAATTAACTCTCAAATTTTCCTTATGTTATTGAATTGGATGATGCATGCGACAATTCAAATCATTCTCCAATGGTTCTCAACATGAATGCATAGAAGAGATACAATGAGAGATCATTATGCTCTATGAGAATTATAAGTGTTGACGAGGCAATTGTAACTATGAATGCATGATACTTTTGCCAAGAATTCAATTAACGCGGTTGTGACTAGCAACCTTCACTACTCATGTTTATAAACTTGTGACGATTAGGTGAAACTCGTTTATAAACTAGCATCGAGTTTATGCATGAAGACTAAGTATGCATCCCTAATCAACATACAAAAACAAGTTTTTAATAAACATGATAATTGAATTACAATCACAACTTAACAAATCACAATTGGAAGAAATCAATTCATATTTCAAACATGTTCATGGCTTCAAACTTTCCCCTAACTAATTAGGGGTTTAGCCACTCATGATTACAACAAACTTAGAGAGTAATAACAAAGTAAACATTGAAAACAAGAATCGAAGTACACCTAAAAATTCCAACAACTCAATCTTGAATTGTATGAACGTTTAGGCCTCTTCTCCTCTAGTTGCTGCGGCACAAGGGGTTTTGGTGAGTTTTGGGGGTTATGGATGATGTAGAATGATGTGTTTAGGGTAGGGATGGATGTAGGGGAAGGTAAGGAGTGTTTTTGGGCAGAAAATATGAAGAATGGTGAAGTATGGTAGTGCTAGAGAGAGGGGAGGAATTTCTGGCGTGAATGAATGTGTATGAGAGATGGTTTTCTGAAATGGAAGAGTGTGTTGTTTGTGGCTGCAATGCATGCTTATTTATAGGTGAAATGGGGGGAACATGATGACTAGGAATTAGGTGGAAAGCTGAAATGGTGATGGGAGATGCATGTGGCTGTTTGTGCATGTGATTAAAGGGTGGAAATGCATGTGCTTTCACAGAAATGAAAGGGAATGCACGGTTTTGGTTGATTTCTGGTGGTTGTGAGGTGGAAATCTAGGTGGAAATGCATGTGGATTAAAGCTATGTGAATGATTAAGGTGAATGTGCATGAGTGCATGTGAAATCTGCCAAGATGCATGTGTTATGAAGTGGATTTTCTGCAAAGGCAAGGTGAATGTGCATGTGATTAAATTAAAAGATGGAATGCATGTGAAAGGTTGGAGATTGAATGATTAAAGTGCATGTGGCTGATTTATGAAGGGGAAATGCAAAGGGGAAATCTGGAAATGGGATAGGAGCCACGGCATTGTGTGGTGTTTGTTTGAATGTTTGCAATGATGAAATGGATGGGAGTGGTTTGATGAATGAGTGGATGGAATGATGAAAGAATAAAGGGAATGATGAAAGGGGAACAAGTGCATGTTAGCCACGGCAAGGAATGCATTTTCTGAATGAATGAAGGCAGGTTATGTGGAAGGGCTTGAACAAAGGTAGAAGCATGGCACAAAGGTGAATGGGTGATGTGTGAATGTGGTTGAATGATTAAAGTGTAAATGATTAATGAATGGTTCTTTGTTGATGGTGGAAATCTGAAATGATGAAGTGGAATGTGCATGTGGCTGCAATGATGGTGTTTTGCACGGCAATGATGGAGAAAGAATGTGTGGATGCATGGTTGTGTTGGTGATGAATGTGAACTCTTTGTTCTTCATTTTCATTCCTTTGGTCTTCAATTTCGTCCATCTACTTGGCTTTAAGCATATGCAATCCATTCCAATCTCTAATTTGCTCCAAAAGGCTCCGAAAGGCATCCTTTTGCATCCTTAGCCATATGAACCTATAAACACACGAAAATGACTTTAAACACTAAATTAAGTAAGAAAACACAACATAAATGCATAAGAACTAGCTAACTAAGGCGCATAAATATGCTTCTATCAGAATGCGCGCTTAATTTTCATGCATGAATATGACGCTAGAATATAAGTGAGTTTCACCTAATAGTTACGAACTTATATTCGCAAGTAGTGGAGGTTGCTTATAAACAATCGTGTTAAACAAATTCTTGGCATAAGTTTCATGCAATCATAGTAACGAATGCCTCGTCAACACTTATAATTTTCATAGAGCGTAATGATTCTTGCTTGTACCTCTTCTATGCATTCATGTTGAGGACTTGTGGGGAATGTTTTGAATTGTCGCATGCATCATCCAATTCAATAACGTTAGGAAGATTTGAAGGTTAATTAGTGCATCACGGTTAACTTGGGGTGTTGAGTATCATAGTTTATTGAAATGCAATTGGAAATCATTTTATTATGCAAGTATAACATGTAGTATCCCACATCGCCCGTGAGGGCGTGGTCTTTGGGCCTTATATATCCATTGCCAACCTTAAGTTTCAATTAGGCCTTTTGTGGACTCCCTGAGGGGAGAGCAGGCGCTGGCTACGGCTGAGTACCGGTCCACAGGAACAAAACCGTGCGGTAGCTCTGTCTTCGGGCAGGGAATGCCAAAGCGGACAATATAGTTGGAGCTGAGGGTTGGGATGTGACAATTTGGTATCAGAGCCAGACTCACGGTCGTGGTGTGCCGACGAGGACGTCGGGCTCCCTAAGGGGGGTGGATTGTAGTATCCCACATCGCCCGTGAGGGCGTGGTCTTTGGGCCTTATATATCCATTGCCAACCTTAAGTTTCAATTAGGCCTTTTGTGGACTCCCTGAGGGGAGAGCAGGCGCTGGCTACGGCTGAGTACCGGTCCACAGAAACAAAACCGTGCGGTAGCTCTGTCTTCGGGCAGGGAATGCCAAAGCGGACAATATAGTTGGAGCTGAGGGTTGGGATGTGACAATTTGGTATCAGAGCCAGACTCACGGTCGTGGTGTGCCGACGAGGACGTCGGGCTCCCTAAGGGGGGTGGATTGTAGTATCCCACATCGCCCGTGAGGGCGTGGTCTTTGGGCCTTATATATCCATTGCCAACCTTAAGTTTCAATTAGGCCTTTTGTGGACTCCCTGAGGGGAGAGCAGGCGCTGGCTACGGCTGAGTACCGGTCCACAGAAACAAAACCGTACGGTAGCTCTGTCTTCGGGCAGGGAATGCCAAAGCGGACAATATAGTTGGAGCTGAGGGTTGGGATGTGACAATTTGGTATCAGAGCCAGACTCACGGTCGTGGTGTGCCGACGAGGACGTCGGGCTCCCTAAGGGGGGTGGATTGTAGTATCCCACATCGCCCGTGAGGGCGTGGTCTTTGGGCCTTATATATCCATTGCCAACCTTAAGTTTCAATTAGGCCTTTTGTGGACTCCCTGAGGGGAGAGCAGGCGCTGGCTACGGCTGAGTACCGGTCCACAGAAACAAAACCGTGCGGTAGCTCTGTCTTCGGGCAGGGAATGCCAAAGCGGACAATATAGTTGGAGCTGAGGGTTGGGATGTGACATAACATGTATGGAGATGAACCCCTTAGCTAGGTTCCCATCCATTCAATTCCATCAAATTCATCTTTACATTCTGTCTAGATTATTAACTTCTTTCGTTATTTCAATTCTCGTCAATTTAAAACCCCCCCTTTACTTTCTTGTTCTTTAGTGTTTAGACTTTGTTTAGTTTATGTTTTAAAGTGTTTTGATTCAATTTATTTCCCAAAATTCGTCCAAATTCACCAAAGTGCTCAAAACTGCCCAGAAAGTGATTTTAAGGCTGTTTTGAGTGTTTTGGGTGATGTTTGAGTCTTTTGGTTTGTTTTAGTGTTTTAAAGTTTAGTTTTGCATTCTTTGAGTCTAGTATAGTGTTTTATATTGTTATTTTACGTTTGAATCAAGCCATAATCTTAAATTCGTCCAACATTGGGTTTAAGGTCAGAAACTGCCTAGTTAGTGTTTTTAGGCAGTTTTGAGTCTTTTGAACTTGTTTTGAGTCCTTTGAGTCTTTGTGAACGTTTTTAACTTTGTTTTTATGTTTTTGAGTCAAATCCAAGTGATTAACAATCCCTCCTAATCCCCGGTCCAGAACGATCCCTACTTACATACTTACTACAATTGATAAAAAGAGGGCTTAATTTGTGTGTCAAGTTAATTTTCGCATCAACGAACACTCACATATGTTATAACAAGGAAAGCATTTTCTGGATTTATGATAATGACATGAATATGATCTCATGAATGGAATGCTACTACTTAGGATGAGAACCAGTGATTCCATAAGCTCATATCAATTCCAAACTCCACATTATTGAACACATAACGATCAAGATAGAAGCATAAGGGTTGAAACGGGGGTAAAGGTGTTTGGCTAACAAAGAAGGGATATGGAAAACAAAGGTTCTTAAAGAAATAGCGAGCAAAGCATTTGAATTAACTTAGAATTCACTTTTGAATGAAAACTCAACTTTTGAACAACAAGGGGGAACAAGCTCTTTTTTCCTTTTTCTTTCTTTCTTTCTTTTCTTTTCTGTTTTTCTTTTTTTTTCATATGTTTTTCACAATTTTTTCTTTTCTTTTGCCTCTCAAAACATACATAAACACTTAAGAACAAAACATTCTCTCCCCCACACTCATTTTCTTTCATAATGTACTCAAAAGGAATTCATTTTAGTCATGCTCACTATCAATTAAGAACAAGGGTGTGGACTGTCCTACACTAGGCTAGGTGAGGATAATGTGGGTAAACAAAGAATAAAGGCTAAACAAGGCTCAACGGGGGTAAAACTTACAACATATACGAAATATGGGAAGTAAGGCTATTTGGCTATGTGATGCGAGAATTATACGCACACAAATTAAACCCTCTTTTCGTCAAATTGTAGTATATGTATAAGTAGGGATCGTTCTAGACCGGGGATTAGGAGGGATTGTTAACCACTTGGATTTGACTCAAAAACGTAAAATAACAATATGAAACATTATACTAGACTCAAAGAATGCAAAACTAAACTTTAAAACACTTAACGAAAAGACTCAAACATCACCCAAAACACTCAAAACTGCCTTAAAATCACTTTCTGGGCAGTTTTGAGCACTTTGGTGAATTTGGACGAATTTGGGAAACAAAATGAAACAAAACACTTATAAACACATGGTTAATGTAATTCTAACTAATCTAACACTTTTAAATAAATGGGGGATTGGTTTTGACGAATTTAAACTAAAAGAACAGATTGTAAGTAAAAACAGATAGTAAAGATGAATGTGATGAAAATATGGATGGAAGGCTAGCTAAGGGGTTCATCTCCATACATGTTATACTTGCATAATAAAAAGATTTCCAATTGCATTTCAACGAACCATGAATTCTCAACACCCCAAGTTAACCGTGATGCACTAATTAACCTTCAAATCTTCCTAACGTTATTGAATTGGATGATTGCATACGACAACCCAAAACATTCCCCACAAGTCCCCTACATGATTGCATAATAGAGATACAAGCAAGAATCATTACGCTCTATGAAAATTATAAGTGTTGACGAGGCATTCGTTACTATGATTGCATGAAACTTATGCCAAGAATTCGTTTAACGCGATTGTTTATAAGCAACCTCCACTACTTGTGAATATAAGTTCGTAACTATTAGGTGAAACTCACTTATATTCTAGCGTCAAATTCATGCATGAAAATTAAGTGTGCACTCTCAATAAGCATACATAAATAAGTTATCAATCAAACAGTTAAACGAATTGAATCCACAACTTATGAAACGCAATTAGAAGTAATCAAATCAAAATGCAAGCATAAACATATATTTCGAATTCCCCCCTAGCCAAGGGGGGTTTAGTTGAATTTAAACATTGGAATCAAAGAAACACCTAAACATTCCAACAACTCAAACTTGAATTGTATGAACGTTTAGGCCCTCTTCTCTTCCATTCCTCATTCGTACAAAACAAAGAGTATTGAAATTAAACATTTGAAATCAAAGAAACACCTAAACATTCCAACAACTCAAACTTGAATTGTATGAACGTTTAGGCCCTCTTATCTTCCTCTTCGTTGTAGCACAAGGTCTAAGGATAATTTGATGGTGTGAATGGTTTGGGGAGTGGTTGGAGTGGCTGCAATGGAGGAGAAAAGTGTTTTGGTGGCTGCGGCAAGGGTGTGGAGAGGTTTTGACGAATTTCTGGAATATGGAAGAGTGAATGAGAATGAATGCAATGGATGTTTATTTATAGGTGAAATGGGGGGAACATGACAGCTAGGAGGGAATGTGGCTGCATGTTTGAATGATTAAAGGATGCATGTGGGTTGGAATTGCATGTGCAAGGGGACAATCTGAAAATGCATGTGAAAGCATGTGTTGGCTGCAATGATGAAATGGATGGGAGTGCATGTGGCTTAATTAATTAAAAGGAGTGCATGTGCAATGTTTTAAAGGATGGAATGCATGTGAATATGATGGAAATCTGATATGGTGATGGGAGATGCATGTGGCTGATTTATGCATGTGATTAAAAGGAGTGCATGTTTGAATGATTAAAGGGACATGTGGGGGTAGAAATGATGAATGAAATGCATGTGAATGACAGCTAGATTGAATTAATTAAAGGGAGTGCATGGCAAGGTTGTTGTTGGTGCAATGATGGAGGAACAAGTGCATGTGGCTGAAATGTGGAAGGTGTGTGGCTACTTCAAGTAGGAATCCTTGTGACATCAACTCTTCAATTTCGTCCATTCCTTTTGCTCCAAGTATAAGTTATCCCTTCCAAGTCCAATTTTGCTCCAAAATGTTCCAAAATGCATCTTTTTTCTTCCTTAGCCACATGAACCTAAAAACACACGAAAATGGCTTAAACGCCAAAAACAACTATGAATTAACAATATAAATGCACGAAAACAAGCCATTTAAGTCACATGAATATGCTCCTATCACTATGGTGGCAGCTACACAACTTCATCTTGATATATGTTATGCAATTCAATGTCATGCTTTGAATGAAACGGATATAAGTTCTAGCATTTAGTTCTATCATGATACAATTGCATTCTAAGTAGCAACCAAGCAAGGAATAATGAGATCATGCAACAACTTTAGAAAACAAAGAATCACAGAAAATAACTCTCCAAAGAAGGTAATGGCTCGAGTTTCACAGGGTTGTAGCGTTTGTTTGAGTTCCTTCCTTCAAGCATGTTACAAAAACGAATTTTTCTTTTATGATTGCATGTGAAGTCATACATTATAACCATATCCAAGCATATACCAAGAGTAAATCAAACTTTTCTCTATGTTTATAACTCTTTTTAACCGTCATGCAATTACAAACCAAATCCTTATCATTGTGTTGGAAGGTACCCTAAGACACAAACACACAAAAACGACTCAAAACACTCTTTTTAGGCTTTTTAAAACATGTTTTTCAATTTTTTATGTGATTTTCGGAGTTATAAAAACAAAACATACTAAAACACTCTAAAACAACTTAAAAACACCTTAAAACAGTAAGGAACAACATTTGAAGTTATGAGTGATAAAATCCAACGAATTTGCATCAACATACTTAGTTACCCCCCCCCCCCCCCCCACACTTAAATCAAACATTGTCCTCAATGTTTTAAGCATAGATTCACACAAAACATAAGTAAACACACAAAAAGCACTTCAACATACTAAACATGGCAGAATGTAATTAACAAAGAGAAGAGTTTAGGGACGCAAATCTGGTTTTGGAGTGTAAATTCCCTCTTCTCCTTGGTGATTGCATTGAGGCTTTGATCTTTGTGATTCCACAGGCTTACTCTTGAACTGGTTTCCGCCCATCGTTGATTTTCCTTTGTGCTACTCTTGAACTGGGCAGCAGGATTCAATTGGTCTTCCCCGAAGGTCTGAGCTTACCCCTTTGGTCTGTTTCTTTGTTCAATCTTTCCAATTCGTATTGAAAAGGGTTGGAGGATAACTCAGCCTATGTTTGTCTCCACATGTTTCAATGTATCATTTTCCCTTGCCTTACTTGCTCCGTTGAAGATGACTACTCGAGAGCAATGCTAGGTAAGCAATCAGGAATGGATTCCAGGCAGTCGGCTCCAGATCGGAAGACTGACTCCAAGTGCCGGCTGATTGCTTCTTTCACTTTGCCATGCGAGTAAGAACAAGGACAAAGAAAAGGACAGGGAAAGAGCATGATATGAGATACTTTTGCTTTAGACCTTGATGATATGAGATACCTTTGCTTTTGAAGAAACGGCGAATGAAGCAGCACATGTATTTGTTGTGGTTGTCTCCACATGCTTCGATCGACCGTTTCCTTCTGCCTCATTTGTACTCCAGGTTTCTGGTATCTTCTTTGGGGGAGAAAAAATTGAGTATTTCAAGAGGCTTTGCTGGGTGATAGGAGCATATTCATGCGACTTACTTAGCTTGTTTTCGTGAATTTATATTGTTAATTCATAGTTGTTTTTGGCGTTTAAGCCATTTTCGTGTGTTTTTAGGTTCATGCGGCTAAGGAAGCAAAAAGATGCATTTTGGAGCAAAATTGGACTTGGAAGGGATAACTTATACTTGGAGCAAAAGGAATGGACGAAATTGAAGAGTTGATGTCACAAGGATTCCTACTTGAAGTAGCCACACACCTTCCACATTTCAGCCACATGCACTCCCTTTAATTAATTAACCCACATGCACCCTTTATTCTTTCATCATTCCAGCCACTCCACATCCCTCACCAAGAAATCATTCAACACATGCATCCATAATCATTTCTCCACACCAAAATCGTGCACATGCATTCCCCTTGTGCAATTCCATCATTCCACACCTCCATGGCAGCCACCAACCAACCTAGCTGTCATGTTTCCCCTTTAATCATTCAAACATTCACCCACATGCATTTCTAACCCACATGCACCCTAGATTCTAATCAGCCATTCACATTTAATCATTCATTCCCATCAGATTTCTAGCATATTCTCATTCATTCCCAAAAGAGTTGAAAAATAAGTGAGAAGGAAGGGTCCAAAAGAGTGAATTTGACCCTAGTTGTTGCATGAATCTTCCCTTGTGTTTAAAAGTTGATTTCTGCCATTAAAAGTGAGTTTAAGTGTCAATTTCATTACTTCGCTTCCTATTACTTTAAGAACCTTTGTTTTACTTTACCTTTCTTTGTTAAACCATTACCCTTAGCCCCGTTACAACCCTCAACTTCTATCTTGATGTTATGTATTCAATATGTGGAGTTTGGAATTGATATGAGCTTATGGAATCCCTGGTTCTCATTCTAAGTAGTAGCATTCCATTCATGAGATCATATTCATGTCATTATCGTAAATCCAGAAAATACTTTCTTTGTTATAACATATGTGAGATGCTAGTCTTTCATGTTTACATCAATCTCTCACATATAACTAGTGTAGGGTGTGTAGTCAGAAAATCTGTGTGAAAATAGAGTGCATTCTAGTAAGGAATTGAGGAAATTCTCTAAGGCATGTTACTACATTCGAAATGTGTTTTAAATGCTTAATTGTGAACTAGTATGTGGTGACTATGATTAAGAATGTACTTAAGTGTAAAGATGGCTAAAATCTGTGGGAATAATGATTTTTAACTTGTCATGTGCATTGGAAATCCGTGAGACGATTGTTGGAAGGTGTAGGTTGTGTTTTGTTCGTTTTGTCTAGTTTCGTGTTCTTTTGTTGTTTTGTTTTGCTCGAGGACTAGCAAAAAATAAGTGTGGGGGTATTTGATAGGAGCATATTCATGCGACTTCAATGGCTTGTTCTCGTGCATTTACGTTATGTTTCTTTAGTTATTTTAGTACTTTAAGCTATTTTCGTGTGTTTGTAGGTCCAAAGGGCTAAAGGAGCAAAAAGATGCATTTTGGAGACTTTTGGAGCACTTTTGGGCTAAGGATGGATAGCTTATGCTTGGAGCCAAAGTGTTGGACGAAATTGAAGACCTAATTGAAGACCAAAGTGTTGGAACCTTGTTCCCTTTAGTTTTAGGACATTTAAACCTTTCCTAATCCCATTCATCAACACATGCATCCACATGCATTCACCCTTTAAACCATTAAATCCACATGCTTTCCTATTCAATTAAATCAGCCACATGCATTCATCATCATAACCTAGCTGTCATTCCACTTCATTGCACATGCATCTTCAAATAAATTAGCCATTCCACATGCATATTCAACCTAGCTGTCATTGCACATGCATTCACTCTTTAATTCACATGCATTTACTCTTTAATTCACATGCAAAACATCCCATTCCATCTCCCATTTCAGATTGCATTCCATAATCATTCACTCACCTTTAATCCACATGCATCTTCCATAAATCAAATCAGCCACATTCACCACCACATTCACTCACCACAAACATTCCACATGCATTCATCAACATATCTAGTTGTCACTCACATGCATTTCTGATAGGAGCATATTTAGGCGACTTACTTAGCTTGTTTTCGTGCATTTATATTGTTAATTCATAGTTGTTTTTGGCGTTTAAGCCATTTTCGTGTGTTTTTAGGTTCATGTGGCTAAGGAAGCAAAAAGATGCATTTTGGAGCAAAATTGGACTTGGAAGGGATAACTTATACTTGGAGCAAAAGGAATGGACGAAATTGAAGAGTTGATGTCACAAGGATTCCTACTTGAAGTAGCCACACACCTTCCACATTTCAGCCACATGCACTTGTTCCTCCATCATTGCACCAACAACAACATTGCACATGCACTCCCTTTAATTAATTAACCCACATGCACCCTTTATTCTTTCATCATTCCAGCCACTCCACATCCCTCACCAAGAAATCATTCAACACATGCATCCATAATCATTTCTCCACACCAAAACCGTGCACATGCATTCCCCTTGTGCAATTCCATCATTCCACACCTCCATGGCAGCCACCAACCAACCTAGCTGTCATGTTTCCCCTTAATCATTCAAACATTCACCCACATGCATTTCTAACCCACATGCACCCTAGATTCTAATCAGCCATTCACATTTAATCATTCATTCCCATCAGATTTCTAGCATATTCACATGCATTCATCCTAGCTGTCATGTTTCCCCTTTCATCATTCCCTCACATGCATCCACCTTTCTCCCATCAGATTTCCAACATTGCACATGCATTTCCACCCTTTAATCACATGCATAAATCAGCCACATGCATCTCCCATCACCATTCCAGATTTCCACCAAGTTCCTAGCTGTCATGTTCCCCCCATTTCACCTATAAATAAACCTTCATTGCAGCCACAAAGGGGGGGATCCATTCACCACAGAAATAAGGCCTTTGTGCCAGAAATTCAACCATTCCATAAACACTTCCATTCCATTGTACATACCACCAACACTTCCCCCTTTGTGCCGTGAGTTTCCCTTACAATCCAAACACCATCCTTCCATTTTCACCACTCCCCAAACCATTCACACCATCAAACTATCCTTAGACCTTGTGCTACAACGAAGAGGAAGAGAATAGTGCCTAAACGTTCATACAATTCAAGTTTGAGTTGTTGGAATGTTTAGGTGTTTCTTTGATTTCAATGTTAATTTCAATACTCTTTGTTTTGTACGTATGAGGAATGGAAGAGAAGAGTGCCTAAACGTTCATACAATTCAAGTTTGAGTTGTTGGAATGTTTAGGTGTTTCTTTGATTTCAAAGTTATGAGGAAATTCGAAATATATGTTTATGCTTGCATTTTGATTTGATTACTTCTAATTGCGTTTCATAAGTTGTGATTCAATTTGTTTAACCGTTTGATTGATAACTTATTTATGTATGTTTATTGAGAGTGCACGCTTAATTTTCATGCATGAATATGACGCTAGAATATAAGTGAGTTTCACCTAATAGTTACGAACTTATATTCACAAGTAGTGGAGGTTGCTTATAAACAATCGCGTTAAACGAATTCTTGGCATAAGTTTCATGCGTATTCCATAGTAACGAATGCCTCGTCAACACTTATAATTTTCATAGAGCGTAATGATTCTTGCTTGTATCTCTATTATGCAATCATGTAGGGGACTTGTGGGGAATGTTTTGAATTGTTGTATGCGCTAACCCATCCAATTCAATAACGTTAGGAAGATTTGAAGGTTAATTAGTGCATCACGGTTAACTTGGGGTGTTGAGAATTCATGGTTTATTGAAATGCAATTGGAAATCATTTTATTATGCAAGTGTCACATGTGTGGAGAAGAACCTTCTAGCTAGCATTCATCCATTCATTTTCATCGCAGTCATATTTACATTCTGTCTAGTTTATTAAACTTGTTTCGTTATTTCAATTTTCGTCAAATTAAAATCCCCCTTTACTTTGTTGTCTAATTTAGTTAGAAAGTGTCTTAGTTTGTGTTTATAAGAGTTTTGAGTCATTTTGTTACACAAATTCGTCCAGATTTGTGTTTGTGCTCAAATCTGCCCAGAAAGTGGTTTTTAGGCAGATTTGAGTGTGTTTGTGTTGTTTTGAGTCTTTTGGTTTGTTTTAGTGTTTTAAAGTTTAGTTTTGCATTCTTTGAGTCTAGTATAGTGTTTTATATTGTTATTTTACGTTTGAATCAAGCCATAATCTTAAATTCGTCCAACATTGGGTTTAAGGTCAGAAACTGCCTAGTTAGTGTTTTTAGGCAGTTTTGAGTCTTTTGAACTTGTTTTGAGTCCTTTGAGTCTTTGTGAACGTTTTTAACTTTGTTTTTATGTTTTTGAGTCAAATCCAAGTGATTAACAATCCCTCCTAATCCCCGGTCCAGAACGATCCCTACTTATACTTATACTACAATTGTCAAAAAGAGGGTTTAATTTGTGTGCGTAAAATTCTCGCATCAATTTCCTTCATCATTTCCAACCCACATGTCCCTTTAATCATTCAAACATACACCCATTCACCACCAGAAATTATCCTTGCCATGAGTTCCCATCAGATTTCCATCATATTCACATGCATTCCATCCTTTAAAACATTGCACATGCACTCCCTTTAATTAATTAAGCCACATGCACTCCCATCCATTTCATCATTGCAGCCAACACATGCTTTCACATGCATTTTCAGATTGTCCCCTTGCACATGCAGCCACTTATTCAAAGCACATGCATTTCCACCCTTTAATCACATGCATAAATCAGCCACATGCATCTCCCATCACCATTCCAGATTTCCACCACCCTCCTAGCTGTCATGTTCCCCCCATTTCACCTATAAATAACCCTTCATTGCAGCCACAAAGGGGGGGATCCATTCACCACAGAAATAAGGCCTTTGTGCCAGAAATTCATCCATTCCATAAACACTTCCATTCCATTGTACATACCACCAACACTTCCCCCTTTGTGCCGTGAGTTTCCCTTACAATCCAAACACCATCCTTCCATCTCCACCACTCCCCAAACCATTCACACCATCAAACTCACCTTAGACCTTGTGCCACAACGAAGAGGAAGAGAAGAGTGCCTAAACGTTCATACAATTCAAGTTTGAGTTGTTGGAATGTTTAGGTGTTTCTTTGATTTCAATGTTAATTTCAATACTCTTTGTTTTGTACGTATGAGGATTGGAAGAGAAGAGTGCCTAAACGTTCATACAATTCAAGTTTGAGTTGTTGGAATGTTTAGGTGTTTCTTTGATTTCAAAGTTATGGGGTGATTCGAAATATATGTTTATGCTTGCATTTTGATTTGATTACTTCTAATTGCGTTTCATAAGTTGTGGATTCAATTCGTTTAACTGTTTGATTGATAACTTATTTATGTATGTTTATTGAGAGTGCACGCTTAATTTTCATGCATGAATATGACGCTAGAATATAAGTGAGTTTCACCTAATAGTTACGAACTTATATTCACAAGTAGTGGAGGTTGCTTATAAACAATCGCGTTAAACGAATTCTTGGCATAAGTTTCATGCGTATTCCATAGTAACGAATGCCTCGTCAACACTTATAATTTTCATAGAGCGTAATGATTCTTGCTTGTATCTCTATTATGCAATCATGTAGGGGACTTGTGGGGAATGTTTTGAATTGTTGTATGCGCTAACCCATCCAATTCAATAACGTTAGGAAGATTTGAAGGTTAATTAGTGCATCACGGTTAACTTGGGGTGTTGAGAATTCATGGTTTATTGAAATGCAATTGGAAATCATTTTATTATGCAAGTGTAACATGTGTGGAGAAGAACCTTCTAGCTAGCATTCATCCATTCATTTTCATCGCAGTCATATTTACATTCTGTCTAGTTTATTAAACTTGTTTCGTTATTTCAATTTTCGTCAAATTAAAATCCCCCTTTACTTTGTTGTCTAATTTAGTTAGAAAGTGTCTTAGTTTGTGTTTATAAGAGTTTTGAGTCATTTTGTTACACAAATTCGTCCAGATTTGTGTTTGTGCTCAAATCTGCCCAGAAAGTGGTTTTTAGGCAGATTTGAGTGTGTTTGTGTTGTTTTGAGTCTTTTGGTTTGTTTTAGTGTTTTAAAGTTTAGTTTTGCATTCTTTGAGTCTAGTATAGTGTTTTATATTGTTATTTTACGTTTGAATCAAGCCATAATCTTAAATTCGTCCAACATTGGGTTTAAGGTCAGAAACTGCCTAGTTAGTGTTTTTAGGCAGTTTTGAGTCTTTTGAACTTGTTTTGAGTCCTTTGAGTCTTTGTGAACGTTTTTAACTTTGTTTTTATGTTTTTGAGTCAAATCCAAGTGATTAACAATCCCTCCTAATCCCCGGTCCAGAACTTTCCCTACTTACATCATTACTACAATTGTCGAAAAGAGGGTTTAATTTGTGTGCGTATAATTCTCGCATCAGTCGACATATATAGAGATAATATCAAGTGATGGTATTGTTCTTTTACCCTTGTCAACAAACGTTTTGATCCCGCAAATCCGGCTTTTTGAAATAGTGGCGCCTCTTCGATTTCTGAACAACGCCCCTTCGATTTCTGAGCAGGCGCCCCTTCGCTTTCTGAACGACACGTAGTAGTGCGGATGCGGCTCCTTTTGACAAAGCTGCACGCGTTTTCTGAAAAGCAGAGAAAGCGTCGCCGAACTTTGCGCTTGTCGGCTAAAGATGTGTAGTTGCGATGATGGCCTCCACGTGTTGTCTGAAAAGAAGAAATCTTTTGACAAAGTTGAACGCGTCTTCTGAAAAGCCGAGAAAGCGTCGCCTAAATTACGCCGGAAATTCCGGTTCTTGAATCGGTGGACGCGTCGCCTTGGCTTTTTATAGAGCTATCGATCACCACAACAAACACACTCTGAAGATTGCCAATTCTTGAAAATCGACTCCGGGCCTTTGAGAATTAACTCCATCCACCCCATCTCTTTGAACACTTTTGAAAAATGGCAAACCCATCGAACTTTAGCTTAGAATTGAGTCTCAGCAGTGATACAGGCGCGCCGCGTCAAGGTAACGTATGGCGCCCTTCTTTCTTATCTTCTAACGGTCCTCTTACAGGTGAAGACTCCGTGATGCAGGACGCCACAACAGCTACAATAGTAGCTAGGAACCTCCTCACTCCAAAAGATAGTAGGCTGCTGTCAGGACGGTCCGATGAGTTGGCCGTTCAAGAGTCCCTCGCACTTAGTGTTCAGTGTGCGAGTTCTGTGTCCAACATGGGCCAACGCCTGCTTGCCCGCTCCCGTCAGGTGGAATCATTGATGGCAGAGGTGGAAAGTCTTAAGCAAGAGATCCAGCAGCTTAAGTACTAGAATAGAAGTTTGCACGTGCTTGCAAACAACTATTCGACGGGCATGAAGAGGAAGCTTGATGAACTGCAAGAGTCTGAAGGTCGGATTCAAAGCGACCGTCAAAGGTTTTCTGCTTATCTCCAGAGGCACCTTTTTCCTGGCTCATCCAGCGCTTGGCCAAGTATTGAGGCCTGGAATGCTCTAGCTCCGATGCCTCCCGCTCCGATGCCTTCCGCTCCTATGTCTTCTGCTCCGATGCCTTCCATTCCGATGTCTTCTGCTCCTAGGCCTTCCGCTTCAAGAGTATTGCCACGTAGTGGGGCTTCAAGCAAACAACCTCTGTGAAGGCTACATCTGCTTTATTTTTTTTTTTCTGAATCAATCGGCATGGAATTTATCTTTGAATGGGCGGTGATGCTTGAAATGATCCGATAATGGTTTAAATTCAAGATTGGATGCCTGAATCATTAACAACATGATAGTATAAAAGAAAATTGAAATTGGAGGAGGTGGCTTACTTATGTGCTCCGACATGAACTCAAGGATAAACACATCTTCTTTGAACATTTCAGGAACTTTGCCCTTGGACAGATTTGATGTGAGGATTGGTCCTTGTCTTGTGTCATAAAATTCAACTTCTTTGGGGTTCTTTGCCTCAAGAACGTCATCTTTGATGAATTCATGATATTCCCTACTTTGCACCTTTGGAAGGGCTTCCAAGATGTCTTTTTCACTTTCTTCTTGCTTGGAATTCATGAACCTGCAAGGAATAGGGATATCTGTTGGAACGGGGTTAGAAATAATGAAATTTGGAACAACCTTACTTGAATTAGATGGCGTAGGAGCAATAGGTGCCTCCGGCAAAGGTGTTTCCACCCTTGCCGTGGGTTGGGTGTATTCCTCTTCCTCAAATTGCAACTCCTCATCCACTTCTAAGCTATGTTTGGACATTTTTAGGTCAGCTCCAACCTCCATAGCACTTCCCAAAGTGATAGCATTATGGATTTCAAAATCTTCCTTCGAGTTTTCAATGGTTGAACTAGGGAGTTCGTCTTGGTCTCGAAACTGTCCTACGAACTCCGCAATCTGCCCAATTTGCTTTTCCAAGAGGTCCAACCTTTGTGGTGTCTGCATAGGCGTTGAATAGAACTCCTCATATGGCTGTCAATATCCTTCTTGTTGAGCCTCATTCTCTTGATTTTGTGAGCCCTGCACCAAACAAATTAATTCATTAAGCTTTTGATTATAATCTATTGACGAACTTGAATTTGGTTGGGCATATTGAATATGAGGTTGTGGTGGCTGCCAATATCCTTCTTCTTGAACATGTTGAGCTTCCCACCACATAGAGTTTGAATGATCACTCCAATCTGAATTGTAAGTATTGGAAAACACGTTATTCCTTGATTGAAGATCAAATATATCAACGCTTTGCATTTGGGACCGTTCCATGAGCTGTGACAAAAGAGAAGCATTATCAAGTGCCATGTTGTTCTTCTCTAGTACTTGAATTCAACAAATAAAACACAAATCAAAAACTAAAACTAAAATACAAAACAGAAACGAACAATCCAAGAGATTAGCAAATTTGCTAATCCCCGGCAACGGCGCCAAAATTTGATGCGAGATTTATACGCACACAAATTAAACCCTCTTTTTGTCAATTGTAGTATAAGTATAAGTAGGGATCGTTCTTAACCGGGGATTAGGAGGGATTGCAAATCACTTGGAAACTGACTCAAAAACGTAAAATAAAGTTTAAAACACTAAACTAGACTCAAAGAATGCAACACTAAACTTTAAAACACTAAAACAAACCAAAAGACTCAAACATCACCCAAAACACTCAAAACTGCCTTAAAAACACTTTCTGGGCAGTTTTGAGCACTTTGGTGAATTTGGACGAATTTGTGTAATAGATTGAATCAAAACACTTAGAAACATAAACTAAGACACTTTCTAACTAAATTGGACATTAAAGTAAAGGGGGATTTAGGTTTATACGAAATTAAATTAAATGAACAAATTGCAATTAAAACAGAATGTAAATATGAAATTGATGAAATGGAATGAATGGATGATAGAATAGCTAAGGGGTTCATCTCCATACATGTTACACTTGCATAATAAAATGATTTCCAATTGCATTTCAATAAACCATGACTTCTCAACGCTCCAAGTTAATTAGGTCCGCTTAAATTAACTTTCAGATTTCCCTAGATTCATTGGATTGAATGGAATACGCATTACAACCAAATTATTCCTAATCAAAGTCCCTAACTATGGAATACGCATGATAGAGACATTCAACAAAGATTATTAAGTTCAACGGAAATCATAAACATCGACGAGGCATTCGTTACTATGGAATACGCATTGATAGGAGCATATTTATGCTACTTAGTTGTGTTGTTTCCTTACACTTAGTGAGTTAATTACTATGTATTTCAGTCTTTTAAAGTATTTTCGTGTGTTTTTAGGTCCTAATGGCAAAAGGAGCAAGAAAGTGCATTTTGAGGCTATTTGGAGCATTTTTGGGCATGGATTGGATAGCTTACTCATGTAGCAATGAGGATGGACGAAATTGAAGACTAGAAGAGCTAGGAAAGGCTACAAATCTGGTGGAAGAAGTTCTATTCCAATGAAGATAAGGAAGAAGCAAGAAACAAGGGATCTTATCCAAACCTTATCTTATCCAAACCTTATCCTATCCTATCTCTAACATTATCCTATTCTTTCCTATCCAAATCAGGTGGGGACTTAAACTTAGCTATTTAGGTGGGATTAGATATATATCTAAACACTTAGAATAGGTTCTAGACCCTCATTCCTTTGTATGCCGCATGTACACCACTCCTAGTAGGTTTAGGAATTGAAAACCTTATCCTACTCTTATATCACATGTTCTAAACCCTTCTTTCTAGAAGCCTTATCTTATCCCTACAACCCTTGCCGCACATATCCTTCTAGAATCCCTAAATCCTAGCTGAATTCCCTATTCCAAATCCCACTTAATTTCTGCCTTGAGTTAACCTTTTTCCAATGGGATTAGGCAATCCTTTTCCTACACTAAGTGTGCCAAAACTAGCCTATATAAACAGCCTTGCCGTGCCATTTAATTATCACCATCCCTTCACACAACATTCATACATCCCTTCAGAAATCAACCCTTGCCGTGACCTTGCAACCACCCATCCATCATTCCCCTACTTCCATACATCCATCCCAACCTCCATACACCACCATAACCCCTTGCCGCACCACCATATATACCTAAAACCATCCAAAATCCAGAAAATCGTCCACAAACTCACCATAGACCTTTGTGCCGTGACCTAGCAAGAAGAAGGAGAAGGAAGACCAAGCCTTGGGCGTTTGTACATTCAAGTTGGAGTGTTGGACGTGTCTAGGTGTAATCTATCTTTTATTTTCAATGTTTAAATCTATATTGCTTTGTTTTGTCATGAACATGAGAGGCTAAACTCGTTTTAGCCTAGGGATGCTTTGAAACCATGATTACAATTATAATATGATTTGATTAATTCCAGTTGTGATTTCATAAATTGCGAATGCAATTTACTTAACCGTTTGATGGATAACTTATTCTTGTATGTTTATTAGGGAGGCCTACTTAATTTGCATGCTTGAATTTGGGGCTAGAATATAAGGGTGTTTCACATAATCGTCACAAACTTATATTCACAAGTAGTTAAGGTTGTTTTCACAATCATGTTAAGTAAATTCCTAGCATGCGTATCATGATGTCATAGTTACAAGTGCTTTGTCAATACTTATGGTTTCCATTGAACGTAATGATCTTTAACCGTATCTCTATTATGATGTCATGTAGGGGACTTTTTGAAGAATGCTTTGGGTTGTCGTATGATGTCATCCAATCCACTAACTTAAGGGAAATCTGAGGGTTAATTAGTGATGTCACGGTTAATCTGGGGTGTTGAGGTTCATGGTTTATCGGAAAAGCAACTGGAAATCAATTTATGTTAGAAAGTATCATGTGTGGAGAAGTATCCCTTGGCTATCCCATCATCCATTAGTTTTTCTTATTTTCGTCCAAAATCTGTTTTAAAGTTTTAAGTCACTTGTTTTCTTTTAAATTCGTCCAAAATCAAAACCCCCTTTCTTATTTGTTCCAAATCTGTCCAAAAGAGTCTTTTTGAGTCTTTAGAGTCAAAACCAAGTGTATTTTCGTCCAAATTAAGTCATAGAGTCTAAATTGAGTCTTTTTGGTTGTTTTTGGTTGTTTTGAGTCTTTAAAGTTTGTTTTGAGTCATATAAGTTAGTAAGAGTCTTGTGAGTCTATTTAAAGTGTTTTAAAACATATTTTCACATCTTTGAGTCAATTTTCATTAGATTAGCAATCCCTCCTAATCCCCGGCCTAGAACGATCCCTACTTATATCTATACTACAATTGTCGAAAAGAGGGTTTAATTTGTGTGCTTATATATTTCGCACCACGCATGAAACTTATGCCAAGAATTCATTTAACGCGATTGTTTATAAGCAACCTCCACTACTTGTGAATATAAGTTCGTAACTATTAGGTGAAACTCACTTATATTCTAGCGTCATTCATGCATGAAAATTAAGCGTGCACTCTCAATAAACATACATAAATAAGTTATCAATCAAACAGTTAAACAAATTGAATCCACAACTTATGAAACGCAATTAGAAGTAATCAAATCAAAATGCAAGCATAAACATATATTTCGAATTCCCCCCTAGCCAAGGGGGGTTTAGTTCCTCATACGTACAAAACAAAGAGAATCAAAGAAACACCTAAACATTCCAACAACTCAAACTTGAATTGTATGAATGTTTAGGCCCTCTTCTCTTCCATTCCTCATTCGTACAAAACAAAGAGTATTGAAATTAAACATTGAAATCAAAGAAACACCTAAACATTCTAACAACTCAAACTTAAATTGTATGAACGTTTAGGCACTCTTCTCTTCCTCGTTGTTGTAGTACAAGGTCTAAGGTGAGTTTTGGGGATTATGGATGATGTAGAATGATAGGTTTTGTGTATGAATGGATGGGGAGTGGTTGGAGTGGCTGCAATGGAGGAGAAAAGTGTTTTGGTGGCTGCTGCAAGGGTGTGGAGTGGTTTTGACGAATTTCTGGATATGGAAGAGTGTGTGGAAGAATTGAGGTGTGTATGGTTATTATAGGGAGATGAATGGATGGGAGAGGGAACATGACAGTTAGGTATGGATGGGAGAGGGAACATGACAGCTAGGTTAAGTGAATGCATGTGCAAAACAGCTAGGATGAATGCATGTGGATGTTTGGTGGCTGAAATGATGAAGTGGGAAGTGCATGTGCTGAAATGATAAAGGGGGAAGTGCATGTGGGTTGGAAATATAAAAGGGGAATGCATGTGGCTGCAAGGTGTGGTGAATGATGATGAATGCATGTGGATTAAAGAGTGAATGGTGGCTGCAAAGTGAATGAATAATGAAATGGGAAAGCATGTGCAAGGTTTTGGGGTGAATGATTGAATGTGCATGTGGCTGCAATGGATTAGGAATCCTTCAATTTCGTCCATTCCTTTTGCTCCAAACATAAGCTATCCATTCCAAGTCCAATTTTGCTCCAAAATGCTCCAAAATGCATCTTTTTGCTTCCTTAGCCATATGAACCTAAAAACACACGAAAATGGCTTAAACTACTAAAACAACTATGAATTAACAATATAAATGCACGAAAACAAGCTAAGTAAGTCGCCTAAATATGCTCCTATCAGCAACCAGGAATAGATTCCAGGCAGTTGGCTCTAGATCGGAAGACTGACTCCAAGTGCCGGCTGATTGCTTCTTTTACTTTGCCATGCAAGTAAGAACAAGGACAAAGAAAAAGACAGGGAAAGAGCATGATATGAGATACTTTTGCTTTTGACCTTGATGATATGAGATACCTTTGCCTTTGAAGAAGCGATGAATGAATTAGCACATGCTTCAATCTACCGTTTCCTCCTGGGTCATCTGTACTCCAGGCATCTGGTATCATCTTTGGGGGAGAAAAAATTGAGTATTGCAAGAGGCTTTGCTAGGAGTACGCCCTCAGAGGTGAGGAAGAGTTGGGCATTTTCTTCAGGTCTGCCTTGCCATAAAAGATGAAGGTCGACATATATAGAGATAATATCAAGTGGTGGTACTGTTCTTTTACCCTTGTCGACAAACGTTTTGATCCCGCAAATCCGGCTTTTTGAAATAGTGGCGCCTCTTCGATTTCTGAACGACGCCCCTTCGATTTTTGAGCAGGCACCCCTTCGATTTCTGAACGACTCCCCTTCGCTTTCTGAACGACACGTAGTAGTGCGGATGCGGCTCCTTTTGACAAAGCTGCACGCGTTTTCTGAAAAGCAGAGAAAGCGTCGTCGAACTTTGCGCTTGTCGGCTAAAGATGTGTAGTTGCGATGATGGCCTCCACGTGTTGTCTGAAAAGAAGAAATCTTTTGACAAAGTTGAACGCGTTTTCTGAAAAGCCGAGAGAGCGTCGCCTAACTTAAGCCGGAAAATCCAGCTCTTTGAATCGGTGGACGCGTCGCCTTGGCTTTTTATAGAGCTATCGATCACCGCCAACATACACACTCTGAAGATCTCCCATTCTTGAAAATCGTCTCCGGCCCTTTGAAAATTTACTCTATCCACCCCTTCTCTTTGAACACTTTTGAAAAAATGGCAAACTCATCGAACCTTAGCTTAGATTTGAGTCTCAGCAGCGATCCAGTTGCGCCCCGTCAAGGTAATGTATGGCGCCCTTCTTTTTTATCTTCTAACGGTCTTCTTACAGGTGAAGACTCCGTGATGCAGGACGTCACAACAGCTACAATAGTAGCTAGGAACCTCCTCACTCCAAAAGATAGTAGGCTGCTGTCAGGACGGTCCGATGAGTTGGCCGTTCAAGAGTCCCTCGCACTTAGTGTTCAGTGTGCGAGCTCTGTGTCCAACATGGGCCAACGCCTGCTTGCCTGCTCCCGTCAGGTGGAATCATTGATGGCAGAGGTGGAAAGTCTTAAGCAAGAGATCCAGCAGCTTAAGTATGAGAATAGAAGTTTGCATGTGCTTGCAAATAACTATTCGTCGGGCATGAAGAGGAAGCTTGATGAGCTGCAAGAATCTGAGGGTCGAATTCAAAGTGACCGTCAAAGGCTTGCGGCTTATCTCCAGAGGCACCTTTTTCCTGGGTCATCCAGCGCTTGGCCAAGTATTGAGGCCTGGAATGCTCTAGCTCCGATGCCTTCCGCTTCGATGCCTCCCGCTTCTATGCCTTCCGCTTCGATGCCTCCCACTTCTATGCCTTCCGCTTCTATGCCTTCCGCTCCGACGCCTCGTAGTGGGGCTTCACGTAAACAACCTTTGTGAAGCTCCATCTTTCTCCATGTTTAGTATCTTTTTTTTATTTTTTATTTTTTATGAACATGCTTTGTTTTATTCAGTGCATTGGGTTGCCTCCCAAGTAGCGCTTTCTTTTACATCTTGCAGCCGGACGAAGAACCCAATCACTCCAGGAAATGTTCACGAATCGGATGAGAACTCCGAGTCATAAACTAGTACCTAGAACAAGAAACAAAACAAGATTAAGAATCTGGAATAAAATAAAAACAAACGAAAATAAAACAATTCAAGGGATTAGCAAATTTTCTAATCCCCGGCAACGGCGCCAAAATTTGGTGCGAGATTTATACGCACACAAATTAAACCCTCTTTTTGTCAATTGTAGTATATGTATAAGTAGGGATCGTTCTGGACCAGGGATTAGGAGGGATTGCAAATCACTTGGAAACTGACTCAAAAATGCAAAAACACAATATAAAACACTATACTAGACTCAAAGAATGCAAAACTAAACTTTAAAACACTAAAACAAACCAAAAGACTCAAAACAAGTTCAAAAGACTCAAAACTGCCTAAAAACACTAACTAGACAGTTTCTGACCTTAAACCCAATTTTGGACGAAATTAAGTTGTAACTTGACTCAAAACACTTTAAAACACAAACTAAACAGATTCTCAGCACCAAAGAACAAGAAAGTAAAGAAGGGTTTTGATTTGACGAGAATTGAAATAACGAAACAAGTTAATAAACTAGGCAGAATGTAAATATGAATTTGTGATAGAATTGAATGGATGAATGCTAGCTAAGGGGTTCATCTCCACACATGTTACACTTGCATAATAAAAAGATTTCCAATTGCATTTCAATAAATTATGAAACTCATCACCCCGGGTTAATTAGGTCCGCTTAAATTAACCGTCAAGTTTTCCTTAAGTTAATGAATTGGATGGGTTAGCGCAACGCAATTCACAACATTCTCCAAAAGTCCTTTACGTGAACAGCACAATAAAGATACAATCAAAGATCATAAAGCATTATGAAAACTATAAGCGTTGACGAGGCATTCGTTACTATGATGAGCATGAAACTCGTGCCAAGAATTCATTTAACGCGATTGTTTATAAGCAACCTTCACTACTTGTGAATATAAGTTCATAACGATTAGGTGAAACTCACTTATATTGTAGCGTCATATTGATGCGAGATTTATACGCACACAAATTAAACCCTCTTTTCGTCAAATTGTAGTATATGTATAAGTAGGGATCGTTCTAGACCGGGGATTATGAGGGATTGTTAACCACTTGGATTTGACTCAAAAACGTAAAATAACAATATGAAACACTATACTAGACTCAAAGAATGCAAAACTAAACTTTAAAACACTAAGACAAACCAAAAGACTCAAAACAACACAAACACACTCAAATCTGCCTAAAAACCACTTTCTGGGCAGATTTGAGCACAAACACAAATTTGGACGAAATTAAGTAATAACTTGACTCAAGAACGTAAAAACACAATATAAAACACTAAACTAACTCAAAGAATGTAAAACTAAACACTTAAAACATTAAAACAAACCAAAAGACTCAAACATCACCCAAAACACTCAAAACTGCCTTAAAATCACTTTCTGGGCAGTTTTGAGCACTTTGGTGAATTTGGACGAAATTGGGAAATAAAATTGAATCAAAACACTTTAAAACATAAACTAAACAAATTCTAAACACTAAAGAACAAGAAAGTAAAGGGGGGTTTTAAATTGACGAGAATTGAAATAACAAAACAAGTTAATAAACTAAACAGATTGTAAAACGAATTTGATGGAATGGAATGAATGGATGATAGAATGGCTAAGGGGTTCATCTCCATACATGTTATACTTGCATAATAAAATGATTTCCAATTGCATTTCAATAAACCATGAAACTCAACACCCCGGGTTAACCGTGATGCACTAATTAACCTTCAAATCTTCCTAACGTTATTGAATTGGATGGGTTAGCGCATACAACAATTCAAAACATTCCCCACAAGTCCTCAACATGAATGCATAGAAGAGATACAAGCAAGAATCATTACGCTCTATGAAAATTATAAGTGTTGACGAGGCATTCGTTACTATGATTGCATGAAACTTATGCCAAGAATTTGTTTAACGCGATTGTTTATAAGCAACCTCCACTACTTGCGAATATAAGTTCGTAACTATTAGGTGAAACTCACTTATATTCTAGCGTCATATTCATGCATGAAAATTAAGCGCGCATTCTCAATAAACATACATAAATAAGTTATCAATCAAACGGTTAAACAAATTGAATCCACAACTTATGAAACGCAATTAGAAGTAATCAAATCAAAATGCAAGCATAAACATATATTTCGAATCCCCCCCTAGCCAAGGGGGGTTTAGTTGAATTTAAACATTGGAATCAAAGAAACACCTAAACATTCCAACAACTCAAACTTGAATTGTATGAACGTTTAGGCACTCTTCTCTTCCTCTTCGTTGTAGCACAAGGTCTAGGGATAGTTTGATGGTGTGAATGGTTTGGGGAGTGGTGGAAATGGAAGGATGGTGTTTGGATTGTAAGGGAGAGCACGACACAAGGGAGTTTTATGGCATTTCTGCAATGGATGAGTGTTTATGAATGGAATGGATGGACTTGTGAAGGGCACGGCCCCAAGGGACCAATTTCTGTTGTGAAATGAATTGTGTATGAATGAGTGTGAATGAATGAGTATTTATAGGTGAAATGGGGGGAACATGACAGCTAGGTTGCATGTGCACATGTTGGTTGAATGATTATGAGTGCATGTGGCTGAAATAGCATGTGGAATGGCTGGAAATGCAAGGAGAAGGCATGTGCACGGTTTTGGGAGAGAATGGGAGTGCAAGTGGCTGAAATGTTAGAGGAACAAGTGCATGTGGCTGCATTGTGGTGCAATGATGGAGGAACAATCTGAAAATGCAAGGTATGGCTGGAATGATTGTGTTTGTTTGAATGTGCATGTGATTAAATTAAAGGATGCAAAGTAAATAAATAATGAATGCATGTGTTGAATTATGAAGATGCATGTGCAATGAAGTGGAATGACAATCTGAAATGGGATAGGTACCCACGGCAATGATGATTTCTGGTGGTGTTTTGGGTGCATGTGGAATGAATGATTTCTTGGTGAGTGGATGCATGTGTTGATTAAAGGGGGAATGCAAAGGAAAAGCTAGAAATGCATGTGGACTGGCTGCAAGGTGAATGAATAATGAAATGGGAAAGCATGTGCAAGGTTTTGGTGTGAATGATTGAATGTGCATGTGGCTGCAATGGAGGAGGAATCCTTCAATTTCGTCCATCCTCTTGGCTCCAAGCATATGATATCCATTCCAATCTCTAATTTGCTCCAAAAGGCTCCAAAAGGCATCCTTTTGCATACTTTGCCCTTAGAACCTGAAAACACACAAAAGAAGCATAAAGGACTAAAATAACTAAAGAAACATAACGTAAATGCACGAGAACAAGCCATTTAAGTCGCATGAATATGCTCCTATCACATATTCATGCATGAAAATTAAGCGTGCACTCTCAATAAACATACATAAATAAGTTATCAATCAAACCGTTAAACAAATTGAATCCACAACTTATGAAACGCAATTAGAAGTAATCAAATCAAAATGCAAGCATAAACATTTATTTCGAATCCCCCCCTAGCCAAGGGGGGTTTAGTTCCTTATGGTACAAAACAAAGAGAATCAAAGAAACACCTAAACATTCCAACAACTCAAACTTGAATTGTATGAACGTTTAGGCCCTCTTCTCTTCCATTCCTCATTCGTACAAAACAAAGAGTATTGAATTTAAACATTGAAATCAAAGAAGCACCTAAACATTCCAACAACTCAAACTTGAATTGTATGAACGTTTAGGCACTCTTCTCTTCCTCTTCGTTGTAGCACAAGGTCTAAGGATAGTTTGATGGTGTGAATGGTTTGGGGAGTGGTGGAGGAATGAAAGAGGAGTGGTGGAAATGGAAGGATGGTGTTTGGATTGTAAGGGAGGGCACGGCACAAGGGAGTTTTGATGTCTACATTCTGAAAACGGAGAGTGTGAATGAATTGTGTATGAATGAGTGTGAATGAGAATGAATGCAATGGATGCTTATTTATAGGTGAAATGGGGGGAACATGACAGCTAGGAACTTGGTGGAAATCTGAAATGGTGATGGGAGATGCAAGTGGCTGTTTTATGCATGTGATTAGAGGGTGGGAGTGCATGTGCTTTGACAGCTAGGATGAATTAATTAAAGGGAGTGCATGTGGCTTGGCTGCAAGGTGTGAATGATTATGAATGCATGTGCAATGTTTTGGGAGAAAATGGGAGTGCATGTCAATGATGGTGTTTGGTGCTGAAAATGAATGTGTTTGCATGTGAATTAAAGCTAGGGTGAATGATGATGAATGCATGTGGATTAAAGAGTGAATGGTGGCTGCAAAGTGAATGAATAATGAAATGGGAAAGCATGTGCAAGGTTTTGGTGTGAATGATTGAATGTGCATGTGGCTGCAATGGATTAGGAATCCTTCAATTTCGTCCATTCCTTTTGCTCCAAACATAAGCTATCCATTCCAAGTCCAATTTTGCTCCAAAATGCTCCAAAATGCATCTTTTTGCTTCCTTAGCCATATGAACCTAAAAACACACGAAAATGGCTTAAACTACTAAAACAACTATGAATTAACAATATAAATGCACGAAAACAACCTAAGTAAGTCGCCTAAATATGCTCCTATCACGGCACAAGATGATTTTCTGAATGAATGGTGGCTGCTGTGAATGGATGGAGGAATTGAAGGATGGATGGCTGCCTAGGGTGGCTCCGGGGTGCGGCAACTTTAGGTTTAATATATATATAGCATGGCAAAACCCTAGCAATCAGATTTAGGGTTAAAACTAGCCAATATAAGTGTTTAGGGCCCCTAAGTTGCGGCATGGGTTTGGGGAATTAAATCCTAGCCCAATCAATCTCGAATATGGACTTATACAATCCAAATCCAAGAGAAAAAGGGCCAAATAAAATCAGAATGCAAACAGAAATAGGTTTAAGAATTTTCGTCCAAAATTGGGCCTTCTAGAAGCTAAGTGTCTTATGGCTGATTTTGGGTCTTCTAGAAGGCATAAAAGGGGGGGAAGGTGTGGCACCCTTTTAGGGTCAGATAGGGCTCTAGAAATTAGGTTTTTAGGTCCACTTGCAGCTAGGATTAAGGTGGAACAAGATTAGGTTAGGATAAGATAGGATAAGGTTTGGATAAGATAAGATTGGATAAGGTTTTGGATAATGTTTCCTCTTTTCTTGCACTTTCCTTATCTTCTTTGTCATGAACTTTCCTTTTCTGATTTGTAGCATGTTTCTAACCTCTTTTGACTCCAAATTCGTCCAACCATGTTGCTCCATACACAAGTTATCCAAAGTAAGCCCAAAACTGCTCTAAAAGGCTCAAAATTGCATTTTCTTGCCAAGTTTGTCATTAGGACCTACAAACAAACGAAAATAGCTCAAAACACTATAATAAGTAGTAATTAGCTCACCAAATGTAAGGAAATAACATAACTAAGTAGCATAAATATGCTCCTATCAAATTCCCCCACACTTAGCTTTTGCTAGTCCTCGAGCAAAACGAAATAAACAAAACAAACAAAACACAACCTAAATCTTCCAACGTTACCTCAGGGATTTCCAATGCAACATGACATATTCAAGATCATCACTCCCATAGATTTTAGTTATCCCTACCCTCGAGCACATACTTAATCATAGTTACCACTCACTAGCTCGCATTTCATCAATTAAAACCTGATTTTGAATGTAGTAACATGCCTTAGAGAATCCCTCAATTCCTCACAAGATATACTCTCTATTTTCACACAGATTTTCTGACTCCACTCCCTACACTAGGTATATGTGAGAAGATTGATGTAAACATGTAGACGAACACTCACATATGTTATAACAAGGAAAGCAATTTCTGGAATTATTAACATGTATTTGTATATGATCTCATGAACGGAATGCCACTACTTAGATGCCAGAACCAGGGATACCATATGCTCAAACCCATTTTAAACTCCACATATTGAAACACATAACAATCAAGATAGAAGTCTGATGCGAGAATTATACGCACACAAATTAAACCCTCTTTTTATCAATTGTAGTGAAGAATGTAAGTAGGGATCGTTCTGGACCGGGGATTAGGAGGGATTGTTAATCACTTGGAAACTGACTCAAATATGTAAAAACAAGTTTAAAACACTATACTAGACTCAAAGAATGCAAAACTAAACTTTAAAACACCAAAACAAACCAAAAGACTCAAAACAGCACCAAAACACTCAAAACTGCCTTAAAAACACAATCTGGGCAGTTTTGAACACTAGACACAACTTTGGACGAAAATTGGTTTTACTTTGACCTAAGACACTTAAAAACACAAACTAAAGTGATTTCTAACTACTATGACTCAACAAAGTAAAGGGGGATTGGTTTTGGACGAATTTAAAAACAAAACAAACTTTTTAAATTAGAACAGATTGTAAAACGAATTTGATGGAATTGAATGGATGGGAAGCTAGCTAAGGGGTTCATCTCCACACATGTTATACTTGCATATAAAACGATTTCCAATTGCTTTTCAATAACCCATGAATTCTCAACGCCCCAAGTTAATTAGGTTCGCTTAAATTAACCTTCAGATTTTCCTAACGTTATTGAATTGGATGATTGCATACGACAACCCAAAACATTCCCCACAAGTCCCCTACATGATTGCATAATAGAGATACAAGCAAGAATCATTAAGTTCTATGAAAACCATAAGCATTGACGAAGCAATTGTTACTATGATTGCATGAAACTTATGCCAAGAATTTACTTAACGCGATTGAGATCATCAACCTTTACTACTATTGAATATAATTCCATAACGATTTAGGTGAAATTTCCTTATATCCTAGCATCCAATTTATGCATGATAATTAAGCGTGCACTCTCAACCAACACACACAAATCAATGTAATTCACATAGATAAGTAAATTGAATTCACAACTTATGAAACGCAATTAGAAGTAATCAAATTATATAGCAAGTATGTTCATGGTTTCGAATCCCCCCCTAGCCAAGGGGGGTTTAGTTCCTCATACGTACAAGACAAAGGGAAATAAATTTAAACATTGAAATCAAAGGAGAGGAAACACCTAAACATTCCAGCCACTCGAACTTGAATTGCATGAACTCCCGAGCTTCCTTCTCCTCCTCCTTGGTGCGGCAAGGGTCTAGGGATAGGTTTAGGGCCTTAGGTGTATGGATGCATGGTTATGGAGGGATGTAGTAGTGTTTAGGGGAAGGGGATGGTGCGGCAAAGCTTAAAACTAAGGAGAAAGGTGTTTGGTGGCTGCGGCAAGGGTGTGGAGAGGGTTGGACGAATTTCTGGAATTAATGAATGTGTATGAGAGGTGGTGATCTGATCTAGGGGTTAATATGAGTATATATAGGCACTTAAAACCCTAGGGTAATCAGATATGGACTTGAATAACCCAAATCCACAAGGAAATAGGCCATCTAGAAGGTAGGAAACCCCAAAGGAAAAGGAATAGAGGCGCCAGATTTTTAGGGTTCTAGAAACAAAGTGTTTTGTGGCAGAAATTGGCACTTCTAGAAGGATTTGGGGCGCCACCTTTGTAGGAGATAAGATAAGGTTCCTAGAATCATGTTTTAAGGGCCAAATTTGTAGGAAAAAGAGATAAGGGTGCGGCACCTTAGTAGGGATAATGTTAGGGCTTCTAGAAAGCCTAAAACTAAGGGGATTTGTATAAAACCCACGGCAAAGATAGGATAGGGCATCTAAGGCTTCTAGAAACCCTCCAAGATAAGGTAAAGTGCATGGCATCCCTATAGGATTAGGATAAGGTGTCCTAAAGTGTTTAGGACTCCTCTTTGTGGCTGAAAACCTTGTGCATTAGGATTAGGAAAGCTAATCCTTCTTCATCTTGGAATTCTTCTCCTTCTTGGACTTGGAAAGCTTCTTTGTTGCTTCACTTGGGACCATATGGATTTTGACTTTCCTTCATCAAGTAGGAAACCTTATTTGAGTAGGAATCTTCATTCTTCTAGGAATCCTAATTCAACTAGGAAACCCATTTTAACTAGGAATCCTAATTCAACTAGGAAACCCATCTTCCATTTAGGGACTTTCCTACTTCAACTAGGAAACCTTGCTCAAGTAGGAATCATCATCTTCAAGTCTTCAATTTCGTCCATCCTCTTGGCTCCAAGCATATGATGTCCATTCCAAGCTCTAATTTGCTCCAAAAGGCTCCAAAATGCATCCTTTTGCATACTTTGCCCTTAAAACCTGAAAACACATAGAACTAGCTTAAAAGACTACTTTACTAAGGAAAAACACTATAAATGCACAAAAACAAGCTAAACTAAGGTGCGTAAATATGCTCCTATCAAATTCCCCCACACTTAGCTTTTGCTAGTCCTCGAGCAAAACAAAATGAAACAAAGTAAATAAACGACGTAAACCGAGTAAAACACAACCTACACCTTCCAACAATCGCCTCAGGGATTTCCAATGCACATGACATGTTAAAAATCATCATTCCCACAGATTTTAGCCATCTTTACGCTTAAGCATTTACTTAATCATGGTCACTACTCATTAGTTCACAAATGACCAATTAAAACATGATTTTGAATGTAGTAACATGCCTTAGAGAATTTCCTCAATTCCTTACTAGATATGCACTCAATTTTCACACAGATTTTCTAACTCCACACCCTACACTTAATTATATGTGAGAAGATTGATGTAAATATAAAAACGAATGCTCACATATATGTATAACAAAGAACGCAATTTCCGAAGTTAATAACATGTTTAGATATGATCTCATGAATGGAACGCTACTACTTAGATGCGAGAACCAGTGACACCATATGCTCGTACCAATTTTAAACTCCACAAATTGAAACACATAACACTCAAGATTAAAGTCAAGGGTTGTAACGGGGCTAGGGGTATTGGCTAACAAAGAAAGGTAAAGGATAAAACAACCGTTCTTTAAACAATAGTAAGCAAAGCAATGAACTTGATACTTAGAATTCACTTTAGAGTGCAGAAAATAACTTTAAAACACAACGGGGAATACACGTGCGTACTTAGGGTCAAATGCAACGTTTTGGACCCTTTCTTCAATAACCAACAACTTAGAGCTCATTTTATGCTCTTTCAACTCCTTTTCATACTTTTCACAACTTTTTCTTTTTTTTCTTTTTATTTTCCACGAAATTTTTTTTTTTTTTTTTTTTTTTCCTTTTCTTTACCGTGCCTCATTCAAGACTTTGGCACACCCATATATCAAGAATCCTTCCCCCACACTTGTTTTCTGCAATGCAATGATCAAAAGGAATTCATCTTTGAGTTATGCTTTTACTATGCTTCAAGAACAAAGGTATGGGTGGTCCTACTCTAGGCTAGGTGAGGATAATTGTGGGTTAACAAAGAAAGTCGGCTACACAAGGCTCAACGGGGTTAAATCCTACAAACAAATGAAATAGGGAAATATGGCAATTTGGCTATGGTGGTTACTACTAACTTCATCTTCAATATGTGTTATGCAATTCAATAACATGTTTTGAATGAAATTGGCATGAGTTCTAGTATTTGGAACTAAATGATGAAACGCCTTCTAAGTAGTAACCAAGCAAAGAAAAATGAGATCATGATGCGGTTATTTATACGCATACAAATTAAACCCTCTTTTTATCAATTGTAGTATAAGTATAAGTAGGGATCGTTCTGGACCGGGGATTAGGAGGGATTGTTAATCACTTGGAAACTGACTCAAAAACGTAAAAACAATATAAAACACTAAACTAGACTCAAAGAATGCGAAACTAAACGTTAAAACATTAAGACAGAATGTAAATATGAAATTGATGAAATGGTGTTGAAGTTTTCCTTCTTCGTGCTAGAATATTTTTAGTATAATGGCACAAGTAAGGATGTCGAATCCACAGGGACTAATTGGACCTAAACAACTACTTGTTTTGCAAAAACTCTATAAGAGAAATAAACTAATCAATTTAGGCAGATTTGTTGTTGTAACTTGAAAGCACAAGAAAATGAAGTAGACACAAATAAATGAATCAACAACTAATGAAATGAGATAGTACCAATGGAGATGAAGCTAGGGATTCGGTTTCACCATTGCTAAACCAAGTCCATGTTTGTTAAGTTAGAATATACTCATCCCTCTACTTATTTCTTGGGTTTGTTTCACTTAGATATGATCAGCCATATGATGTGTGGACTTGATCAAATGTCCCTAATCATGAACCTAATTGTGATGTGCAACTTTGGTTCCTAATCAAGAATATGTAGTGCATAAGAAACTTTCACAAAACCAAAGGGAACACTCGGCAGGATGTTTGCAAAACATTCCCTTCATTCATTCACATATCCACCAAGATTATGCATGATGTGTGCTTTAATCTTGTCTAAACAACCTGTGGTTAATTCAAATGATGATCAAGCACTAAAATCAACACACTAAGTCACAATTAAATCGGAGAATGAAACAAGAAATAGATAGATTAAATGAGAATTCTGAATTAACTACATGGCACTCTTGCAAGGCTACATCGAATCCCTAGAGAGAGATTAGTTACACTTCATGTTTACAAAAGGTTTGACATAAAAATATATAACATGAGTGAACATAGGATTAAGAAGAAAGAACCCTTGAAGCAAAACTGATTGTCGAAAGAGGAAGTTCCTCATGGTACAAAACAAAGAGAATCAAAGAAACACCTAAACATTCCAACAACTCAAACTTGAATTGTATGAACGTTTAGGCCCTCTTATCTTCCTCTTCGTCGTAGCACAAGGTCTAAGGGATGTTGTTGGTGTGTTGAATGGATTGGGGAATTATGGAAATGGATGAGGAGTGGTGTTTGGATTATAAGGGAAGATTGGATGTGTTTGTGGTGTGTTGTGTATGAGAATGAGATGTGATTTTTGTGTATGAATGCATGGGTTTTTATAGGGGGAATGGGAGAATATGTGGGTGATTGTTTAAGAGTGAATGTGGTTGTTATGATTGAGAGTGCATGTGGATGAAATGATGAAGTAGGAAGGTGGAAATGCATGTGTATGTGGGTGATTGTTTAAGAGTGAATGTGGTTGTTATGATTGAGAGTGCATGTGGATGAAATGATGAAGTAGGAAGGTGGAAATGCATGTGTTGAATTGGTGGTGCAATGATGAAAGAGTAAGTGCATGTGTGTGTGAATGGTGGTGCAATGATGAAAGAGTAAGTGCATGTGTGTGTGAATGGTGTTTCTTGATGGTTTTGGGGTTGTGATGCATGTGAATGCATGTGGCTAAGGGTTGTTGATTGGGCTAGAGGTTTTGCATGGCTCAAAGGATTGTTTGATTGGGCTAGGCCCTTTGTTTTATGTCCAAAGTGCATACAAGGCTTTCAAATTCGTCCAACACTTTGGCTCCAAGCATATGTTATCCATTCCAAGCCCAATTTTGCTCCAAAATGCTCCAAAATGCATCTTTTTGCTTCCTTAGCCATATGAACCTAAAAACACACGAAAATGGCTTAAACTACTAAAACAATTATGAATTAACAACATAGATGCACGAAAACAAGCTAAGTAAGTCGCCTAAATATGCTCCTATCAGATCATGCAACGACTTTAGAAAACAAGAATGCACAGATTTTAACTCTCCAAATAAACGTTTAGGCTCAAGTCTCACAAGGTTGTAGCATTAGTTTGAGTTCCTTCCTTCAAGCATGTTACAAAAACTAAATTTTTTTTTTTCTTTTTGATTACATGTGAAGTCATAAGTTATAACCACAACCAAGCATAACAAAGAGTAAATCAAACTTTCATCCATGTTAATCATTCTCTTTAACAGTCATGCAATTACAAACCGAATCCTCATCATTGTGTTGGAAGGTACCCTAAGACACAAACAAACACACAAAAACAACTTAAAAACAACTCTTTTTGGGTTTTCAAAACAATTTTTTCAATTTTTTCTGGGATTTTCGGATTTTTAGAACAACAAATACTAAAACACTCTAAAACGGCTTAAAAACACTTAAAAAACAGCAAGAAACAACATTTGAAATTATGGGTGACAAAACCCTACGAATTTGCATCAAAACACTTTGGTTACCCCCCCCCCCCACACTTAAATCAAACATTGTCCTGAATGTTTCAAGCATAGACTCACACAAATAACAAACAAACAAACAAAACAACATCTAACAACCTAACATGGCAGAAACAAAATCAACAACAAAGAGAAGAGTTTAGGAACGCAAATCTGGAATTGGAGTGCTTTCTCGGTCTTCCTTTGTTGAATGCATGGGTTGCCTCCCAAGTAGCGCTTGCTTTAACGTCATACAGCCGGACGAAGACCTCATTCACTCCTTACTAGGGCCCACGGCTTCCAAGGGTATGTCATCCACGGCATGCTCCACAAAGGTGTCATAATAGGGCTTCAAACGATGCCCGTTCACCTTGAATTCTTGTCCCGTTTTCAAGCTTTGGATTTGGACTGCACCATGAACAAAAACATTAGTAATAACAAATGGTCCAATCCACTTAGAACGTAACTTACCGGGAAACAAACGTAAACGGGAATTGAACAATAGCACTTTCTGCCCAATTGAGAATGATTTCCCACGGATCATGTTGTCATGGAAAGCTTTGGTCTTTTGCTTGTAAATGCGTGCATTATCGTACGCCTCGTGCCGTATTTCATCAAGCTCATTCAATTGGAATTTCCTAAGACTTCCCGCTTCATCTAAGTGCATGTTGAACTTCTTGACGGCCCAAAGAGCTTTATGCTCCAACTCCATGGGAAGATGGCACGCCTTGCCATAGATGATAGGAGCATATTCATGCGACTTAAATGGCTTGTTCTCGTGCATTTACGTTATGTTTCTTTAGTTATTTTAGTCCTTTATGCTTCTTTTGTGTGTTTTCAGGTTCTAAGGGCAAAGTATGCAAAAGGATGCCTTTTGGAGACTTTTGGAGCAAATTAGAGATTGGAATGGATATCATATGCTTGGAGCCAAGAGGATGGACGAAATTGAAGGATTCCTCCTCCATTGCAGCCACTTGCACATTCAATCATTCACACCAAAACCTTGCACATGCTTTCCCATTTCATTATTCATTCACCTTGCAGCCACTCCACATGCATTTCTAGCTTTTCCTTTGCATTCCCCCTTTAATCAACACATGCATCCACTCACCACTAGAAATCATCATTGCCGTGGGTACCTATCCCATTTCAGATTGTCATTCCACTTCATTGCACATGCATCTTCATAATTCAACACATGCATTCATTATTTATTTACTTTGCATCCTTTAATTTAATCACATGCACATTCAAACAAACACAATCATTCCAGCCATACCTTGCATTTTCAGATTGTTCCTCCATCATTGCACCACAATGCAGCCACATGCACTTGTTCCTCTAACATTTCAGCCACTTGCACTCCCATTCTCTCCCAAAACCGTGCACATGCCTTCTCCTTGCATTTCCAGCCATTCCACATGCTATTTCAGCCACATGCACTCATAATCATTCAACCAACATGTGCACATGCAACCTAGCTGTCATGTTCCCCCCATTTCACCTATAAATACTCATTCATTCACTCTTCCATATTCCAGAAATTCGTCCAAATTCACCAAAGTGCTCAAAACTGCCCAGAAAGTGATTTTAAGGCTGTTTTGAGTGTTTTGGGTGATGTTTGAGTCTTTTGGTTTGTTTTAGTGTTTTAAAGTTTAGTTTTGCATTCTTTGAGTCTAGTATAGTGTTTTATATTGTTATTTTACGTTTGAATCAAGCCATAATCTTAAATTCGTCCAACATTGGGTTTAAGGTCAGAAACTGCCTAGTTAGTGTTTTTAGGCAGTTTTGAGTCTTTTGAACTTGTTTTGAGTCCTTTGAGTCTTTGTGAACGTTTTTAACTTTGTTTTTATGTTTTTGAGTCAAATCCAAGTGATTAACAATCCCTCCTAATCCCCGGTCCAGAACGATCCCTACTTATACTTATACTACAATTGACAAAAAGAGGGTTTAATTTGTGTGTGTATAAATCTCGCATCAAATTTTGGCGCCGTTGCCGGGGATTAGAAAATTTGCTAATCCCTTGGATTGTTTTATTTTCGTTTGTTTTTATTTTTCCAGATTCTTAATTTTGTTTTGTTTCTTGTTTTAGGTACTAGTTCATGACTCGGAGTTCTCATCCGATTCGTGAACATATCCTGGAGTGATTGGATTCTTCGTCCGGCTGCAAGACGTAAAAGAAAGCGCTACTTGGGAGGCAACCCAATGCACTGAAAAAAAAAAAAAAAAAAATTTCATATATTAAAAAAAAATTATACTAAACATGGAGAAAGATGGTGCTTCACAAAGGTTGTTTACGTGAAGCCCCACTACGAGGCGTCGAAGCGGAAGGCATCGAAGCGGAAGGCTTTGAAGCGGAAGGCATCGGAGCGGAAGGCATCGAAGCGGAAGGCATCGGAGCGGGAGGCATCGGAGCTAAAGCATTCCAGGCCTCAATACTTGGCCAAGCGCTGGATGAGCCAGGAAAAAGGTGCCTCTGGAGGAAAGACGAAAACCTTTGACGGTCACTGTGAATCCGACCTTCAGACTCTTGCAGCTCATCAAGCTTCCTCTTCATGCCCGTCGAATAGTTGTTGGCAAGCACGTGCAAACTTCTATTCTCGTACTTAAGCTGCTGGATCTCTTGCTTAAGACTTTCCACCTCTGCCATCAATGATTCCACCTGACGGGAGCGGGCAAGCAGGCGTTGGCCCATGTTGGACACAGAACTCGCACACTGAACACTAAGTGCGAGGGACTCTTGAACGGCCAACTCATCGGACCGTCCTGACAGCAGCCTACTATCTTTTGGAGTGAGGAGGTTCCTAGCTACTATTGTAGCTGTTGTGGCGTTCTGCATCACGGAGTCTTCACCTGTAAGAAGACCGTTAGAAGATAAGAAAGAAGGGCGCCATACGTTACCTTGACGCGGCGCGCCCGTATCACTGCTAAGGCTCAATTCCAAGCTAAGGTTCGATGAGTTTGCCATTTTTCAAAGGTGTTCAAAGATAAGGGTTGATGGAGTAAATTTTCAAAGGGTCGGAGTCAATTTTCAAGAATGGGAATTCTTCAGAGTGTGTTTGTTGTGGTGATCGATAGCTCTATAAGAAGCCAAGGCGACGCGTCCACCAATTCAAAAAAAAACCGGAATTTCCGGCGTAATTTAGGCGACGCGTTCTCGGCTTTGTAGAAAACGCGTTCAACTTTGTCAAAAGATTTCTGACAAAGCTGAAAACACGTGGAGGCCATCATCGCAACTACACGTCTTTAGCCGACAAGCGCAAAGTTCGGCGACGCTTTCTCTGCTTTTCAGAAAACGCGTGCAGCTTTGTCAAAAGGAGCCGCATCTGCACTACCACGTGTCGTTCAGAAAGAGAAGGGGCGTCGTTCTGATATCGAAGAGACATTTGTCGACAAGGGTAAAAGAACAGTACCACCACTTGATATTATCTCTATATATGTCGACCTTCGTCTTTTATGGCAAGGCAAACCTGAAGAAAATGCCCAACTCTCCCTCACCTCTGAGGGCGCACTCCCAGCAAAGCCTTTCGAAATACTCAATTCTTTCTTCTTCCCCAAAGATGATACCAGATGCCTGGAGTACAGATGACCCAGGAGGAAATGGCGGATTGAAGTGTGCTGATTCATTCACCGCTTCTTCAAAAGCAAAGGTATCTCATATCACCAAGGTCAAAAGCAAAAGTATCTCATATCATGCTCTTTCCCTGTCTTTTTCTTTGTCCTTGTTCTTACTCGCATGGCAAAGTGAAAGAAGCAATCAGCCGGCACTTGGAGTCAGTCTTTCGATCTGGAGCCAACTGCCTGGAATCTATTCCTGGTTGCTTACCTAGCGTTGCTCTCGAGTAGTCATCTTCAACGGTTGATACACTTCCGGAGAAGGGACCACTTCTGCAAAGGGGAGCGAGTAAGGCAAGTGAAAATGATACATTGAAGCATGTGGAGACAAACATAGGCTGAGTTATCCTCCAACCCTTTTCAATACGAATTGGAAAGATTGAACAAAGAAACAGACCAAAGGGGTAAGCTCAGACCTTCGGGGAAGACCAAAAGAATCCTCCAGCCCAGTAGCACAAAGGAAAATCAACAAGTGGAGGAGACCAAAAGAATCATGCAGCCCAGTTCAAGAGTATGCCTGTGGAGTCACTATGATCAAAGCCTCAATGCAATTACCAAGGAGAAGAGGGAATTTACACTCCATAACCAGATTTGCGTCCCTAAACTCTTCTCTTTGTTAATTACATTCTGCCATGTTTAGTATGTTTAAATTTTTTTTTTTTTGTGTGTTTACTTATGTTTTGTGTGAATCTATGCTTAAAACATTGAGGACAATGTTTGATTTAAGTGTGGGGGGGTAACTAAGTATATTTAATGCAAATTCGTGGGATTTTATCACCCATTACTTCAAATGTTGTTCCTTGCTGTTTTAAGGTGTTTTTAAGTTGTTTTAGAGTGTTTTTAGTGTGTTTTGTTTTATAACTCCGAAAATCACATAAAAATTTGAAAAACATGTTTTAAAAAGCCTAAAAAGAGTGTTTTGAGTCATTTTTGTGTGTTTGTATCTTAGGGTACCTTCCAACACAATGATAAGGATTTGGTTTGTAATTGCATGACGGTTAAAAAGAGTTATAAACATAGAGAAAAGTTTGATTTACTCTTGGTATATGCTTGGATATGGTTATAATGTATGACTTCACATGCAATCATAAAAGAAAAATTCGTTTTTGTAACATGCTTGAAGGAAGAAACTCATAATAACGCTACATCCCTGTGAGACTCGAGCCATTACTTTCTTTGGAGAGTTATTTTCTGTGATTCTTTGTTTTCTAAAGTTGTTGCATGATCTCATTATTCCTTGCTTGGTTACTACTTAGAATGCAATTGTATCATGATAGAACTAAATGCTAGAACTTATATCCGTTTCATTCAAAGCATGACATTGAATTGCATAATATATATCAAGATGAAGTTGTTGCCACCATAACCAAATAGCCTTACTTCCCATATTTCGTATATATTAGTTTTAACCCCGTTGAGCCTCGTTTAGCCTATTTTCTTTGCTAACCACATCACCCCTTACCTAACCTAGAGTAGGACTTTCCTATACCCTTGTTCTTGAAGTATAGTGAGCATGACTTAAATGAATTCCTTTTGATTAATATGTTGCAGAAAATAAGTGTGGGGGAAGGGATTTTTGTGTGTATGTATGTGCCTAAGTCTTAAAGGAGGCACGGAAAAAAAAAAAGAAAAAAAAAATGTGAGAAAAAGAAGAAGAAAAGAAAGAAAAAGAGTGAAAATAAGTGAGAATGGACTCACAAGTGTGATTGTTGAAGAAAGGGCCCAAAAAGTTTGAATATGGCCCTAAGTTTTGTTTGACTTCCCCTTGGGTGTTCAAAGTTGACTTCTGGGTTCTAAAGGGAATTCTAAGTGCCTAATTCAATACTTTTCTCACTATTGCTTAAAGAACGTATGTTTTCCCTATCCTTTCATTGTTAGCCAACTCCCCAAGCCCCGTTACAACCTTTGACTTCTATCTTGATCGTTATCTGTTCAATAATGTGGAGTTTGGAATTGATATGAGCTTATGGAATCACTGGTTCTCGTTCTAAGTAGTAGCATTCCATTCATGAGATCATATATATACATGTTAATAATTCCAGAAAATGCTTTCCTTGTTATAACATATGTGAGTGTTCGTCTACATGTTTACATCAATCTTCTCACATATACCTAGTGTAGGGTGTGTAGTCAGAAAATCTGTGTGAAAAACGAGTGCATATCTTGTAAGGATTTGAGCAAATTCTCTAAGGCATGTTACTACATTCAAAACATAGTTTTAAATGCTTAATTGTGAAATAATATGTGGTGACTATGAGTAAGAATGTACTTAAGTGTGAAGATGACAAAAATCTATGGGACTAATGATTTTTAACTTGTCATGTGCATTGGAAATCCGTGAGACGATTGTTGGAAGGTGTAGGTTGTGTTTTGTTCGTTTTGTCTAGTTTCGTGTTCTTTTGTTGTTTTGTTTTGCTCGAGGACTAGCAAAAGATAAGTGTGGGGGTATTTGATAGGAGCATATTCATGCGACTTAAATGGCTTGTTCTCGTGCATTTACGTTATGTTTCTTTAGTTATTTTAGTCCTTTATGCTTCTTTTGTGTGTTTTCAGGTTCTAAGGGCAAAGCATGCAAAAGGATGCCTTTTGGAGCCTTTTGGAGCAAATTAGAGATTGGAATGGATATCATATGCTTGGAGCCAAGAGGATGGACGAAATTGAAGGATTCCTCCTCCATTGCAGCCACATGCACATTCAATCATTCACACCAAAACCTTGCACATGCTTTCCCATTTCATTATTCATTCACCTTGCAGCCACTCCACATGCATTTCTAGCTTTTCCTTTGCATTCCCCCTTTAATCAACACATGCATCCACTCACCACCAGAAATCATCATTGCCGTGGGTACCTATCCCATTTCAGATTGTCATTCCACTTCATTGCACATGCATCTTCATAATTCAACACATGCATTCATTATTTATTTACTTTGCATCCTTTAATTTAATCACATGCACATTCAAACAAACACAATCATTCCAGCCATACCTTGCATTTTCAGATTGTTCCTCCATCATTGCACCACAATGCAGCCACATGCACTTGTTCCTCTAACATTTCAGCCACTTGCACTCCCATTCTCTCCCAAAACCGTGCACATGCCTTCTCCTTGCATTTCCAGCCATTCCACATGCTATTTCAGCCATATGCTCCTATCAATAGACAAGTCTAAAAGGGGACATCCTGATAGGAGCATATTCATGCGACTTAAATGGCTTGTTCTCGTGCATTTACGTTAAGTTTCTCTAGTTATTTTAGTCCTTTATGCTTCTTTTGTGTGTTTTCAGGTTCTAAGGGCAAGGTATGCAAAAGGATGCCTTTTGGAGCCTTTTGGAGCAAATTAGAGATTGGAATGGATATCATATGCTTGGAGCCAAGAGGATGGACGAAATTAAAGACTTGAAGTAGGAAAGTTAAATCCTAAAAGACCTCATGTTTAAGCATCATTGAAGACTCCTACGCATTTTAGAACACAAAAACAACATTCCTTGCAACCTTAGGACATTGTCGTGTGTTTCCTTGTGTCTCCCTTCCTTGCCATGCAAGGAAGGGCTTTGTTCCCTATTTTAAACACTTAAAGCATTCACTTATCAAACCATTCACTTATCACTTCCATTCACTTATCACTTATCACTTCCATTCACTTATCACTTATCACTTCCATTCACTTATCACTCACCACATATCATTCATTTATCACTTAACATATCATTCATTTATCACTTAATACATCATTCACTTATCACTTATCATACTCATAATCATCTACACATTTCAACCATTTAAACATATGCATTTCAACTCACATGCATCATCATCATGCAACCAACCTTGCCACATGCTTTCCAAGCTTTCCCCCTTCATCATTAAGCCACATTCACTCCCATTTCTCTCCCCTTAACAGCCCTAAACCGTGCATAATTAAAGGACACCATTCAACACACACATGCACCAAAAGACAAAATTGGCATGCATCACATGCATTTCCAACACTTCCCCCTTTGTGCCGTGCCTTCCCTTCCACTTTCCAACCACATTCTTTCAATTCCCACTTCATCATTACACCACCTAAGCCACATGCACTCCCATTCTTTAATTCAGCCACTTAATCATTCAACCACAAAACAATCACACAACACACCAACACACATGCATCCTGAAATTCTTTGCTGTGCAATCACATGCATTTCCCTTGACATTTTCAGCCATCACACTTCATCATTACACCACCATTCACTCTTTAACCCACACACACTTCACACAAACAACATTCACATGCATTCACATGCATTTCCAACACAAAACACACTCAAAACCGTGGCCACCTTTGCATTTCAGCATTCCCATTTGCATTTTCAGATTTCCAGCTTTCCAACCTAGCCACATTCACATGCCTTCACTCATAATCATTCACCAAACTTGCAGCCACATTTCCACCCACCTCCTAGTTGTCATGTTCCCTCCATTACTCCTATAAATACCCTTGCATTCATTCATTCAATATCATCTCATTTCATACACAACACATTACAAACACATTCTCCCTTCCCTAGCCGTGAGCTTCCCATCTCTCCCCTTATAATCCAAACACCATTTTTCCATTCCCCTTCCACTTCTACACCACTCCTCATCCATTTCCATAATCCCCCAAACCTCACCTTAGACCTTGTGCTACAACAACGAGGAAGATAAGAGGGCCTAAACGTTCATACAATTCAAGTTTGAGTTGTTGGAATGTTTAGGTGTTTCTTTGATTTCAAAGTTTAAATTCAATTCTCTTTGTTTTGTACGTATGAGGAATGGAAGAGAAGAGTGCCTAAACGTTCATACAATTCAAGTTTGAGTTGTTGGAATGTTTAGGTGTTTCTTTGATTTCAAAGTTATGAGGAACTAAAAACCCCCTTTAGCTAGGGGGTGATTCGAAACTATGTTTATGTTTGCATTATGAATTGATTAACTTTCGTTGGAATTTCATAAGTTGTTGAGTCAATTTGTTTAACCGTTTGATTGATAACTTATTTATGTATGTTTATTAAGAATGCGCGCTTAATTTTCATGCATTAATATGACGCTAGAATATAAGTGAGTTTCACCTAATCGTTATGAACTTATATTCACAAGTAGTGGAGGTTGCTTATAAACAATCGCGTTAAATGAATTCTTGGCACGAGTTTCATGCTCATCATAGTAACGAATGCCTCGTCAACACTTATAGTTTTCATAATGCTTAATGATCTTTGATTGTGTCTTTATTGTGCTGTTCACGTAAAGGACTTTTGGAGAATGTTGTGAATTGCGTTGCGCTAACCCATCCAATTCATTAACTTAAGGAAAACTTGACGGTTAATTTAAGCGGATCTAATTAACCCGGAGTGTTGAGTTTCATAATTTATCGAAAGACCAACTGAGAATCAATCTTGTATGCAAGTGTAACATGTGTGGAGAAGAACCCCTTGGCTATTCCATCATCCATATTTTCATCACATTCATATTTACGTTTTGCCTTTAATTACAATTTGTGCAATTTAGTTAATTTCGTCAAATCAAACCCCCCCTTTACTTTCTTGTTCTTTAGTGCTTAGAATCTGTTTAGTTTATGTTTTAAAGCATTTTGAGTTTTTGGTTTGTCTTAGTATTTTAAAGTTTAGTTTTGCATTCTTTGAGTCTAGTATAGTGTTTTAAACTTTGTTTTTACGTTTTTGAGTCAAATCCAAGTGATTAACAATCCCTCCTAATCCCCGGTCTAGAACGATCCCTACTTATACTTATACTACAATTGTCAAAAAGAGGGTTTAATTTGTGTGCGTATAAATCACGCATCAAATTTTGGCGCCGTTGCCGGGGATTAGAAAATTTGCTAATCCCTTGGATTGTTTGTTTCTGTTTTGTCTTTTAGATTTAGTTTTTTTTTTATTTGTGTTTTGTTTGTTAAGAACAAGATGGCACTTGATAATGCTTCTCTTTTGTCACAACTCATGGAAAGGTCCCAAATGCAAAGAGTTGATATATTGAATCTTCAATCAAGGAATAACGTGTTTTCCAATACTTACAATTCGGATTGGAGTGATCATTCAAACTCTATGTGGTGGGAACCTCAAAATGCTCAACAAGGAGGATATTGGCAGCCACCACAACCTCATATTCAATATGCCCAACCAAACTTAAGTTCGTCAATAGATTATAATCAAAAGCTTAACGAATTAATTTGTTTGGTGCAGGGCTCACAAAATCAAGACAATGAGGCTCGACAAGAAGACAAAAGGTTGGACCACTTGGAAAAGCAAATTGGGCAGATAGCGGAGTTCGTAGGACAATTTTGCGACCAAGGCAAACTCCCTAGTTCAACCATTGTAAATCCGAAGGGAGAATTTGAAGCACCTTTGCTGGAAGCACTTATTGCTCCTACGCCATCTAATTCAAGTAAGGTTGTTCCAATTAGTTCTAACCCCATTCCACCTAATATCCCTATTCCTTGCAGGTTCATGAATTCCAAGGAAGAAAAAAGTGAAAAAGACATCTTGGAAGACCTTCCAAAGGTGCAAAGTAGGGAATTTCATGAATTCATCAAAGAGGATATACTTGAGACAACAATGCCCAAAGAAGTTGAATTTGATGACATTGGACAAGTCATAACCATCACATGCAATCTGGCCAAGTCCAATATCCCTGAAACTTTCAAAGGAGTGGTGTTTGTCATTGAGTTCTTGTCAGACAAAACAAGTAAGTCATTTTTTTCAAATTCCATTACATTTTATACTAACTTGTTGTTTTTTATGAATTAGGCACCTACATTAGAATTCAAACCAATGCCGGTTCACTTCAAGTATCACCTTCCATTCAAGGACCAATTCCATGCCGTTTGATTTTATTTATGTTAATAAAAAAAAAAAAAAATTAAATAAATAAAAAAAATAAAAAATAAAAAAAAAAAAAAAAAGAAAAAAAAAGAAAGATACTAAACATGGAGAAAGATGGAGCCTTCACAGAGGATGTTTACGTGAAGCCCCACTACGAAGCGTCGAAGCAGAAGGAATAGAAGCGGACGGCATAGGAGCGGAAGGCATAGAAGCAGGAGGCATAGAAGCGGACGGCATCGGAGCGGAAGGCATCGGAGCTAGAGCATTCCAGGCCTCAATACTTGGCCAAACGCTGGATGACCCAGGAAAAAGGTGCCTCTGGAGATAAGACGCAAGCCTTTGACGGTCACTGTGAATTCGACCCTCAGATTCTTGCAGCTCATCAAGCTTCCTCTTCATGCCCGCCGAATAGTTATTTGCAAGCACATGCAAACTTCTATTCTCGTACTTAAGCTGTTTGATTTCCTGCTTAAGACTTTCCACCTCTGCCATCAACGATTCCACCTGACGGGAGCGGGCAAGCAGGCGTAGGCCCATGTTGGACACAGAGCTCGCACACTGAACACTAAGTGCGAGGGACTCTTGAACGGCCAACTCATCGGACCGTCCTGACAGCAGCCTACTATCTTTTGGAGTGAGGAGGTTCCTAGCTACTATTGTAGCTGTTGTGGCGTCCTGCATCACAGAGTCTTCACCTGAAAGAGGACCGTTAGAAGATAAAAAAGAAGGGCGCCATACATTACCTTGACGGGGCGCAACCGGATCGCTGCTGAGACTCAAATCTAAGCTAAGGTTCGATGAGTTTGCCATTTTCTTTCAAAAGTGTTCAAAGAGAAGGGGTGGATGGAGTTAAATTTCGAAGGGCCGGAGACGATTATCAAGAATGGGAGATCTTCAGAGTGTGTATGTTGGCAGTGATAGATAGCTCTATAAAAAGCCAAGGCGACGCGTCCACCGATTCAAAGAGCCGGATTTTCCGGCGTAAGTTAGGCGACGCTCCCTCGGCTTTTCAGAAAATGCGTTCAACTTTGTCAAAAGATTTCTGACAAAGCTGAAAACACGTGGAGGCCATCATCGCAACTACACATCTTTAGCCGACAAGCGCAAAGTTCGGCGACGCTTTCTCTGCTTTTCAGAAGACGCGTGCAGCTTTGTCAAAAGGAGCCGCATCTGCACTACCATGTGTCGTTCAGAAAGCGAAGGGACGTTGTTCAGAAATCGAAGGGGCGTCGTTCAGAAATCGAAGGGGCGCCTGCTCAGAAATCGAAGAGGCGTATTCAAAGATCGAAGAAGCGCCACTATTTCAAAAAGCCGGATTTGCGGGATCAAAACGTTTGTCGACAAGGGTAAAATGTACCACCACTTGATATTATCTCTATATATGTCGACCTTCGTCTTTTATGGCAGGGCAAACCTGAAGAAAATGCCCAACTCTCCCTCACCTCTGAGGGCGCACTCCCAGCAAAGCCTTTCGAAATACTCAATTCTTTCTTCTTCCCCAAAGATGATACCAGATGCCTGGAGTACAGATGACCCAGGAGGAAACAGCACAACAAATACATGTGCTGATTCATTCACCGCTTCTTCAAAAGCAAAGGTATCTCATATCATCAAGGTCAAAAGCAAAAGTATCTCATATCATGCTCTTTCCCTGTCTTTTTCTTTGTCCTTGTTCTTACTCGCATGGCAAAGTAAAAAAAGCAATCAGCCAGCACTTGGAGTCAGTCTTCCGATCTGGAGCCAACTGCCTGGAATCTATTCCTGATTGCGTACCTAGCGTTGCTCTCGAGTAGTCATCTTCAACGGTTGATACACTTCCAGAGAAGGGACCACTTCTGCAAAGGGGAGCGAGTAAGGCAAGTGAAAATGATACATTGAAGCATGTGGAGACAAACTTAGGCTGAGTTATCCTCCAACCCTTTTCAATACGAATTGGAAAGATTGAACAAAGAAACAGACCAAAGGAGTAAGCTCAGACCTTCGGGGGAGACCAAAAGAATCCTGCTGCCCAGATGAAGAGTAGCACAAAGGAAAATCAACGATGGGCGGCAACTAGTTCGAGAGTAAGCCTGTGGAATCATCAAGATCAAGCCTCAATGCAATCAACAAAGAGAAGATGGAATTTACACTCCATAACCAGATTTGCGTCCCTAAACTCTTCTCTTTGTTAATTACATTTTGCCATGTTTAGTATGTTTAAGTGCTTTTTGTGTGTTTACTTATGTTTTGTGTGAATCTATGCTTAAAACATTGAGGACAATGTTTGATTTAAGTGTGGGGGGGGGGGGGGGGGTAACTAATGTTGTTAATGCAAATTCGTGGGATTTTATCACCCATAACTTCAAATGTTGTTCCTTGCTGTTTTAAGGTGTTTTTAAATTGTTTTAGAGTGTTTTAGTGTGTGTTGTTTTATAACTCCGAAAAACACATAAAAATTTGAAAAAAATGTTTTGAAAAGCCTAAAAAGAGTGTTTTGAGTCGTTTTTGTGTCGTAGGTCACCTTCCAACACAATGATAAGGATTTGGTTTCTAATTGCATGACTGTTAAAAAGAGTTATAAACATAGCGAAAAGTTTGATTTACTCTTGGTATATGCTTGGTTATGGTTATAATGTATGACTTCACATGCAATCATAAAAGAAAAAAATTCGTTTTTGTAACATGCTTGAAGGAAGGAACTCAAACAAACGCTACAACCCTGAGAGACTTGAGCCTATAACGTTCTTTGGAGAGTATAATCTGTGATTTCTTGTTTTCTAAAGTCGTTGCATGATCTCATTATTCTTTGCTTGGTTACTACTTAGAAGGCGTTTCATCATATAGTTCCAAATGCTAGAACTCATGCCCATTTCATTCAAAGCATGTTATTGATTTGCATAACATATATCAAGATGAAGTTGTGTAGTTGCCACCATAGCCAAATAGCCTCACTTCCCATATTTCGTATTTGTTGTAAGTTTTAACCCCGTTGAGCCTTGTTTATCCTCTATTCTTTGTTTACCCATATTTTCCTCACCTAGCCTAGTTTAGGACAATCCACACCCTTGTTCTTAAAAGATAGTGAGCATGACTTAAATGAATTCCTTTTGAGTTACATTATGCAAGAAAATGAGTGTGGGGGAAGGAATGCTTGTTCTTAAGTATGTTTGAGATTCAAAAGAAAAGAAAGATAGAAAAAGAGAGCTTGAAAAAAAAAAAAAAAGAATGAGTGATTGAAGAAAGGGTCCAAAAAGTGAATATGGCCCTAAGTTTTGTGTGACTTTCCCTTGGGTGTTCAAAGTTGACTTCTGCGTTCTTAAGGGAATTCTAAGTGCCTGATTCAATACTTTGCTCACTATTGCTTTAAGAATGTTTGTTTATCCTTCACCTTTCATTGTTAGCCAATACCCTAGCCCCGTTACAACCCTTGACTTCTATCTTGAGTGTTATGTGTTTCAATTTGTGGAGTTTGAATTTGGTATGAGCATATGGTGTCACTGGTTCTCGCATCTAAGTAGTAGCATTCCATTCATGAGATCATATCTAAACATGCTTATTAACTCCAGAAATTGCGTTCTTTGTGATACATATATGTGAGTGTTCGTTTTCATGTTTACATCAATCTTCTCACATATGACTAGATTAGGGTGTGTAGTTAGAAAATCTGAGTGAAAATCGAGTGCATATCTTGTAAGGAATTGAGCAAATTCTCTAAGGCATGTTACTACATTCAAAACATGGTTTTAAATGCTTAATTGTGAACTAGTATATGGTGACTATGATTAAGAATGTACTTAAGTGTGAAGATGACTAAAATCTGTGGGAATGATGATTTTTAACGTGTCATGTGCATTGGAAATCCCTAAGACGGTTGTTGGAAGGTTTAGGTTGTGTTTTACTTGTTTTGTTTCGTTTGGTTTTGTTTTGTTTTTCTTTCTGTTTTGCTCGAGGACTAGCAAAAGATAAGTGTGGGGGTATTTGATAGGAGCATATTCATGCGACTTAAATGGCTTGTTCTCGTGCATTTACGTTATGTTTCTCTAGTTATTTTAGTCCTTTATGCTTCTTTTGTGTGTTTTCAGGTTCTAAGGGCAAGGTATGCAAAAGGATGCCTTTTGGAGCCTTTTGGAGCAAATTAGAGATTGGAATGGATATCATATGCTTGGAGCCAAGAGGATGGACGAAATTAAAGACTTGAAGTAGGAAAGTTAAATCCTAAAAGACCTCATGTTTAAGCATCATTGAAGACTCCTACGCATTTTAGAACACAAAAACAACATTCCTTGCAACCGTAGGACATTGTCGTGTGTTTCCTTGTGTCTCCCTTCCTTGCCATGCAAGGAAGGGCTTTGTTCCCTATTTTAAACACTTAAAGCATTCACTTATCAAACCATTCACTTATCACTTCCATTCACTTATCACTCACCACATATCATTCATTTATCACTTAACATATCATTCATTTATCACTTAATACATCATTCACTTATCACTTATCATACTCATAATCATCTACACATTTCAACCATTTAAACATATGCATTTCAACTCACATGCATCATCATCATGCAACCAACCTTGCCACATGCTTTCCAAGCTTTCCCCCTTCATCATTAAGCCACATTCACTCCCATTTCTCTCCCCTTAACAGCCCTAAACCGTGCATAATTAAAGGACACCATTCAACACACACATGCCCCAAAAGACAACATTGGCATGCATCACATGCATTTCCAACACTTCCCCCTTTGTGCCGTGCCCTCCCTTCCACTTTCCAACCACATTCTTTCAATTCCCACTTCATCATTACACCACCTAAGCCACATGCACTCCCATTCTTTAATTCAGCCACTTAATCATTCAACCACAAAACAATCACACAACACACCAACACACATGCATCCTGAAATTCTTTGCCGTGCAATCACATGCATTTCCCTTGACATTTTCAGCCATCACACTTCATCATTACACCACCATTCACTCTTTAACCCACACACACTTCACACAAACAACATTCACATGCATTCACATGCATTTCCAACACAAAACACACTCAAAACCGTGGCCACCTTTGCATTTCAGCATTCCCATTTGCATTTTCAGATTTCCAGCTTTCCAACCTAGCCACATTCACATGCATTCACTCATAATCATTCACCAAACTTGCAGCCACATTTCCACCCACCTCCTAGCTGTCATGTTCCCTCCATTACTCCTATAAATACCCTTGCATTCATTCATTCAATATCATCTCATTTCATACACAACACATTACAAACACATTCTCCCTTCCCTAGCCGTGAGCTTCCCATCTCCCCCCTTATAATCCAAACACCATTTTTCCATTCCCCTTCCACTTCTACACCACTCCTCATCCATTTCCATAATCCCCCAAACCTCACCTTAGACCTTGTGCTACAACAACGAGGAAGATAAGAGGGCCTAAACGTTCATACAATTCAAGTTTGAGTTGTTGGAATGTTTAGGTGTTTCTTTGATTTCAAAGTTTAAATTCAATTCTCTTTGTTTTGTACGTATGAGGAATGGAAGAGAAGAGTGCCTAAACGTTCATACAATTCAAGTTTGAGTTGTTGGAATGTTTAGGTGTTTCTTTGATTTCAAAGTTATGAGGAACTAAAAACCCCCTTTAGCTAGGGGGTGATTCGAAACTATGTTTATGTTTGCATTATGAATTGATTAACTTTCGTTGGAATTTCATAAGTTGTTGAGTCAATTTGTTTAACCGTTTGATTGATAACTTATTTATGTATGTTTATTAAGAATGCGCGCTTAATTTTCATGCATGAATATGACGCTAGAATATAAGTGAGTTTCACCTAATCGTTATGAACTTATATTCACAAGTAGTGGAGGTTGCTTATAAACAATCGCGTTAAATGAATTCTTGGCACGAGTTTCATGCTCATCATAGTAAAGAATGCCTCGTCAACACTTATAGTTTTCATAATGCTTAATGATCTTTGATTGTATCTTTATTGTGCTGTTCACGTAAAGGACTTTTGGAGAATGTTGTGAATTGCGTTGCGCTAACCCATCCAATTCATTAACTTAAGGAAAACTTGACGGTTAATTTAAGCGGATCTAATTAACCCGGAGTGTTGAGTTTCATAATTTATCGAAAGACCAACTGAGAATCAATCTTGTATGCAAGTGTAACATGTGTGGAGAAGAACCCCTTGGCTATTCCATCATCCATATTTTCATCACATTCATATTTACGTTTTGCCTTTAATTACAATTTGTGCAATTTAGTTAATTTCGTCAAATCAAACCCCCCCTTTACTTTCTTGTTCTTTAGTGCTTAGAATCTGTTTAGTTTATGTTTTAAAGCATTTTGAGTTTTTGGTTTGTCTTAGTATTTTAAAGTTTAGTTTTGCATTCTTTGAGTCTAGTATGGTGTTTTAAACTTTGTTTTTACGTTTTTGAGTCAAATCCAAGTGATTAACAATCCCTCCTAATCCCCGGTCTAGAACGATCCCTACTTATACTTATACTACAATTGTCAAAAAGAGGGTTTAATTTGTGTGCGTATAAATCACGCATCACATCCCAATGGGGGTTTTGTACGCCGTACGATACGCCCAAAGTGCATCATCTAACTGTAAGCTCCAATCCTTCCTTGTTGGCCCAACGGTCTTCTCAAGTATTTGCTTGATCTCTCGGTTGGAAACCTCGGCTTGGCCATTCGTTTGAGGATGGTAAGGTGTAGAAACCTTATGGGTGACATGGTATTTCCTCAATAACGCTTCAATGGTCCGATTGCAAAAGTGTGACCCTCCATCACTAATGATCACTCGTGGCATTCCAAACCTTGCAAAAATGTTAGTTCTAATAAAATCAGCAACCACTTTAGAATCATTAGTCCGGGTGGCCTTGGCTTCCACCCATTTTGACACATAATCAACCACAAGCAAAATATACATGAAACCATACGATGAAGGGAAGGGACCCATAAAATCAATACCCCAAACATCAAAAATTTCAACATTTAAGATAGAAACCTGCGGCATTTGGTCCTTTGCACTAATACCACCCATTCTTTGGCATTTATCACATGTTAGGCAAAACGTTCTAGCATCCTTAAAAATACTAGGCCAATAAAATCCACATTGTAACACTTTGAGGGCCGTGCGTTGTGTGCCAAAGTGCCCTCCACATGCATATGTATGACAAAAACTCAAAATTGAATGACATTCAGAATCATGCACACAACGACGTATAATCTGATTGGGGCAAAATTTCCATAAGTACGGATCATCCCACACATAAAACCGTGCATCATGCCTAAGTTTATCACGTTGGTGCCTAGTGAACTCACTTGGAATACGTTTTGATACCAAAAAATTAACAATATCGGCATACCAAGGTGCACTAACCTTAATGGACAGCAATTGTTCATCGGGGAATGTCTCGGCAATGGGTAGGGCCTCTTCATTGTGCACCATTCGGCTTAGGTGGTCAGCCACCACGTTTTCACTTCCCTTCTTGTCCCGAATCTCTATGTCGAACTCTTGAAGTAGCAACATCCATCGAATTAGCCGTGGCTTGGCCTCCTTTTTAGTGAGCAAGTACTTTAGAGCTGCATGATCAGTGAAAACAATTACTTTAGTGCCAATTAGATATGATCGAAATTTATCTAAAGCAAAGACAACGGCAAGAAGTTCTTTTTCCGTAGTGGAGTAGTTCAATTGTGCATCGTTCAATGTCCGTGAGGCGTAGTAGATGACATGCGGCCTCTTGTCCTTTCTTTGTCCTAAAACTGCTCCTAAAGCATAGTCGGACGCATCACACATGAGCTCAAAAGGTAGACTCCAATCCGGTGGAACAATTATGGGTGCCGTGGTCAACAACTCCTTAAGTTGGTTGAATGATGCCGTGCACTCCTTGGTGAATTCAAACGTCACGTCTTTTTGTAGGAGACGGCAAAGAGGTTGCGCAACCTTCGAGAAATCCTTGATAAACCTACGATAAAATCCTGCATGGCCAAGAAAAGAACGAACCTCTCTAACCGAAGTTGGAGAGGGTAAGTGACGTACAAGATCTATTTTTGACTTATCAACCTCAATACCGTTTTCAGAGACTATATGACCTAAAACTATGCCTTGTTTAACCATGAAATGGCATTTTTCCCAATTAAGAACAAGGTTAGTTTCAACGCAACGTTTTAAGATTAAACTAAGATTATGCAAGCAACCATCAAAAGAATCACCAAACACGCTAAAATCATCCATAAATACTTCAATGATTTTCTCAACATAATCAGAAAATATGCTCATCATGCATCGTTGAAATGTAGCAGGTGCATTACATAAACCAAAAGGCATGCGACGATATGCAAAAGTACCGAAGGGGCATGTAAAAGTGGTTTTTTCTTGATCTTCGGGTGTTATGACAATTTGATTATAACCAGAATAACCATCAAGAAAACAATAGAAAGCATAACCAGCTAACCTCTCAAGCATTTGGTCGATGAACGGCAGTGGGAAGTGATCCTTCCTTGTTGCGGCGTTTAGCTTCCTATAATCGATGCACACCCTCCAACCGGTTTGAATGCGTTGAGGAACAAGTTCATTCTCGGCATTTGCAACCACAGTCACTCCAGATTTCTTCGGAACGCATTGAACGGGTGAGACCCACTTACTATCCGAGATTGGATAGATTACTCCACAATCCAAAAGCTTGATTACCTCCTTCTTCACAACTTCCATCATCGGAGGGTTGAGACGGCGTTGAGCCTCTCGGGATGTTTTGGAGCCCTCCTCTAGAAGTATGCGATGCATGCGTGTAGTAGGGCTAATTCCCTTGATGTCGGCCAAGGTCCATCCAATTGCCGTTTTGTACTCCTTGAGCACTCGCACCAATTTGTTTTCTTTTTGTGCCGTGAGTGAGGATGAGATAATGACGGGCAATGTCTCATCCTCGCCCAAGAAAACATACTTCAAATGACTAGGCAACGGCTTAAGTTCAAGTGTAGGTGGCTGCACAACTGAGGGAAGCATTTTATTAGCCGAAACTGAACTTAAAATAGGGTCCAAAAACTTACCCGATTGTGATGGCAATGACTCGAGGGCAGCCACCTGATAGGAGCATATTCATGCGACTTAAATGGCTTGTTCTCGTGCATTTACGTTATGTTTCTTTAGTTATTTTAGTACTTTAAGCTATTTTCGTGTGTTTGTAGGTCCAAAGGGCTAAAGGAGCAAAAAGATGCATTTTGGAGACTTTTGGAGCACTTTTGATGGATAGCTTATGCTTGGAGCCAAAGTGTTGGACGAAATTGAAGACCTAATTGAAGACCAAAGTGTTGGAACCTTGTTCCCTTTAGTTTTAGGACATTTAAACCATTTCAGAAACTCCACAATCCCATTCATCAACACATGCATTCACCCTTTAAACCATTAAATCCACATGCTTTCCTATTCAATTAAATCAGCCACATGCATTCATCATCATAACCTAGCTGTCATTCCACTTCATTGCACATGCATCTTCAAATAAATCAGATTTCCATCATATTCACATGCATTCCATCCTTTAAAACATTGCACATGCACTCCCTTTAATTAATTAAGCCACATGCACTCCCATCCATTTCATCATTGCAGCCAACACATGCTTTCACAAGCATTTTCAGATTGTCCCCTTGCACATGCAGCCACATATTCATTGCACATGCAATTCCAACCCACATGCATCCTTTAATCATTCAAACATGCAGCCACATTCCCTCCTAGCTGTCATGTTCCCCCATTTCACCTATAAATAAGCATCCATTGCATTCATTCTCATTCACTCATCCATTGCAGAAATGTAGACCATAAACCACCCTTGCCGTGACTCTCCCTTACAATCCAAACACCATTCTTCCATTTCCACCACTCCTCTTCCATTCATCCACCACTCCCCAAATCATTCACACCATCAAACTATCCTTAGACCTTGTGCTACAACGAAGAGGAAGATAAGAGGGCCTAAACGTTCATACAATTCAAGTTTGAGTTGTTGGAATGTTTAGGTGTTTCTTTGATTTCAATGTTTAATTTCAATACTCTTTGTTTTGTACGAATGAGGAATGGAAGAGAAGAGTGCCTAAACGTTCATACAATTCAAGTTTGAGTTGTTGGAATGTTTAGGTGTTTCTTTGATTCTCTTTATTTTGTACGTATGAGGTACTAAACCCCCCTTGGCTAGGGGGGGATTCGAAATAAATGTTTATGCTTGCATTTTGATTTGATTACTTCTAATTGCGTTTCATAAGTTGTGGATTCAATTTGTTTAACCGTTTGATTGATAACTTATTTATGTATGTTTATTGAGAGTGCACGCTTAATTTTCATGCATGAATATGACGCTAGAATATAAGTGAGTTTCACCTAATCGTTATGAACTTATATTCACAAGTAGTGGAGGTTGCTTATAAACAATCGCGTTAAATGAATTCTTGGCACGAGTTTCATGCTCATCATAGTAACAAATGCCTCGTCAACACTTATAGTTTTCATAATGCTTAATGATCTTTGATTGTATCTTTATTGTGCTGTTCACGTAAAGGACTTTTGGAGAATGTAGTGAATTGCGTTGCGCTAACCCATCCAATTCATTAACTTAAGGAAAACTTGACGGTTAATTTAAGCGGACCTAATTGACCCGGGGTGATGAGTTTCATAATTTATTGAAATGCAATTGGAAATCTTTTTATTATGTAAGTGTAACATGTGTGGAGAAGAACCCCTTAGCTATTCTATCATCCATTCATTCCATTTCGTCAATTTCGTTTTTATAATCTGTTTTAATTAGAATCTGTCCATTTAGTTTATTTTCGTCCAAACCTCAATCCCCATTTATTTTAAAGTGTTAGATTAGTTATAAATACTTTTAGTTTGTGTTTATAAGTGTTTTGATTCAATTTGTTAAACAAATTCGTCCAAATTTGTGTTTGTGCTCAAATCTGCCCAGAAAGTGGTTTTTAGGCAGATTTGAGTGTGTTTGTGTTGTTTTGAATCTTTTGGTTTGTTTGAGTGTTTTAAGCATTTAGTTTTGCATTCTTTGAGTCTAGTATAATGTTTTATATTGTGTTTTTACGTTTTTGAGTCAAATCCAAGTGATTAACAATCCCTCCTAATCCCCGGTCCAGAACGATCCCTACTTATACATATACTACAATTTGACGAAAAGAGGGTTTAATTTGTGCGCGTATAAATCTCGCATCAAATTTTGGCGCCGTTGCCGGGGATTAGAAAATTTGCTAATCCCTTGGATTGTTTTATTTTCGTTTGTTTTTATTTTATTCCAGTTTCTTAATCTTGTTTTGTTTCTTGTTCTAGGTACTAGTTTATGACTCCGAGTTCTCATCCGATTCGTGAACATATCCTGGAATGATTGGGTTCTTCGTCCGGCTACAAGACGTAAAAGAAAGCGCTACTTGGGAGGCAACCCAATGCACCGAATAAAACAAAGCATGTTCAAAAAAAAAAAAAAAAAAAAAAAAAACATGGCAGAACGATGGAGGCTTCACAAAGGTTGTTTACTTAAAGACCCACTACGTGGCAAAACTCTTGAAGCGGAAGGCATCGGGACGGAAGGCATCGGAGCCGAAAAAGGTGCCTCTGGAGGAAAGACGAAAACCTTTGACGGTCACTTTGAATCCGACCTTCAGACTCTTGCAGCTCATCAAGCTTCCTCTTCATGCCCGTCGAATAGTTGTTGGCAAGCACATGCAAACTTCTATTCTCATGCTTAAGCAGTTTGATCTCCTGCTTACGACTTTCCACCTCTGCCATCAATGATTCCACCTGATGGGAGCGGGCAAGCAGGCGTTGGCCCATGTTGGACACAGAACTCGCACACTGAACACTAAGTGCGAGGGACTCTTGAACGGCCAACTCATCGGACCGTCCTGACAGCAGCCTACTATCTTTTGGAGTGAGGAGGTTCCTAGCTACTATTGTAGCTGTTGTGGCGTCCTGCATCACGGAGTCTTCACCTGTGAGAGGACCGTTAGAAGATAAGAAAGAAGGGCGCCATACGTTACCTTGACGCGGCGCGCCCGTATCACTGCTGAGACTCAATTCTAAGCTAAGGTTCGATGGGTTTGCCATTTTTCAAAAGTGTTCAAAGAGATGGGGTGGATGGAGTTAATTCTCAAAGGGCCGGAGTCGATTTTCAAGAATGGGAATTCTTCAGAGTGTGTTTGTTGTGGTGTTCGATAGCTCTATAAGAAGCCAAGGCGACGCGTCCACCAATTCAAAAAGCCGGAATTTCCGGCGTAATTTAGGCGACGCTTTCTCTGCTTTTCAGAAGACGCGTTCAACTTTGTCAAAAGATTTCTTCTTTTCAGACAACACGTGGAGGCCATCATCGCAACTACACATCTTTAGCCGACAAGCGCAAAGTTCGGCGACGCTTTCTCTACTTTTCAGAAAACGCGTGCAGCTTTGTCAAAAGGAGCCGCATCCGCACTACTACGTGTCGTTCAGAAAGCAAAGGGGCGTCGTTCAGAAATCGAAGGGGCGCCTGCTCAGAAATCGAAGAGGCGTCGTTCTGATATCGAAGAGACATTTGTCGACAAGGGTAAAAGAACAGTACCACCACTTGATATTATCTCTATATATGTCGACCTTCGTCTTTTATGGCAAGGCAGACCTGAAGAAAATGCCCAACTCTCCCTCACCTCTGAGGGCGCACTCCCAGCAAAGCCTTTCGAAATACTCAATTTTTTCTTCTTCCCCAAAGATGATACCAAATGCCTGGAGTACAGATGACCTAGGAGGAAACGGCGGATTGAAGCATGTGCTGATTCATTCACCGTTTCTTCAAAAGCAAAGGTATCTCATATCATCAAGGTCAAAAGCAAAAGTATCTCATATCATGCTCTTTCCCTATCTTTTTCTTTGTCCTTGTTCTTACTTGCATGGCAAAGTAAAAGAAGCAATCAGCCGGCACTTGGAGTCAGTCTTCCGATCTGGAGCCGACTGCCTGGAATCTATTCCTGATTGCTTACCTAGCGTTGCTCTCGAGTAGTCATCTTCAACGGTTGATACACTTCCAGAGAAGGGACCACTTCTGCAAAGATTGAACAAAGAAACAGAGATAAAAGGAGGAAGCTCAGACCTTCGGGGGAGACCAAAAGAAATCCTGCTGCCCAGTTCAAGAGTAGCATAAAGGAAAATCAACGATGGGAGGAAACCAGTTCAAAAGTAAGCCTGTGGAATCACAAAGATCAAAGCCTCAATGCAATCACCAAGGAGAAGAGGGAATTTACACTCCATAACCAGATTTGCGTCCCTAAACTCTTCTCTTTGTTAATTACATTCTGCCATGTTTAGTATGTTTAAGTGTTTTTTGTGTGTTTACTTATGTTTTGTGTGAATCTATGCTTAAAACATTGAGGACAATGTTTGATTTAAGTGTGGGGGGGTAACTAAGTATTTTTGATGCAAATTCGTGGGATTTTATCACCCATAACTTCAAATGTTGTTCCTTGCTGTTTTAAGGTGTTTTTAAGTTGTTTTAGAGTGTTTTAGTATGTTTTGTTTTTATAACTCCGAAAATCACATAAAAATTTGAAAAACTTGTTTTAAAAACCCTAAAAAGAGTGTTTTGAGTCGTTTTTGTGTGTTTGTGTCTTAGGGTACCTTCCAACACTATGACATGGATTTGGTTTGTAATTGCATGACTGTTAAAGAGAGTTATAAACACATCTTCCAAAACTCCCTTTGGATAGGCATTAGATCTATCGGCTAATTGTATGATCACACCATCGTTTTTCAACGCTCCTAGGTTCATAGATGCATAAATTGAATATGGCATGACATTTATAGATGCACCTAGGTCTAACATGGCAGATTCAAACCTAGAATTACCAATAACACACAGAATTGTAAAACTACCCGGATCTTTGCATTTTGGGGGCAGCTTGCGTTGTAAGATGGCTGAGACGTTTTCACCTACTTTGACCACCTCCTTGGTCGAAATCCTCCTCCTATTGGTGCAAAGTTCCTTCAAGAACTTGGCGTACCTCGGGACTTGCTTGATTGCATCCAAAAGGGGGATATTGACTTGAACTTTCCGAAACGTCTCCAAAATGTCCTTTTCCGCTTCTTCTTTCTTTGTTTGCTTAAACCTACTAGGAAAAGGAACATTCGCAGGAAAATCATTAGTAGGAACCGAACTTGACACGTTTTTACCTTTATTGGTTGAATTGGACGACTTGGGATCACTTGGAACTTGCGGCACATTTGGTTCCACCTTGGCCGTGAGTGGCCTTTGCTCCTCCTCTTCAATTCTCAACTCGTCCTCCTCGTTGGAACGTGATTTGGATGGTTTGAGGTCAGATCCGACTTGCTTTCCACTTCGCAAATGCATAGCTTTTGCAGATTCGAATCCACCTTTCGGATTGACCACCGTTGAGCTAGGCAACCTTCCTTGCTCACGAAATTGCCCCATGAATTCGGCAATCTTTCCCACTTGCTTCTCCAAGTTGTCCACCCTCTTGTCTTGGATTTGCCTCTCCTTGTTTTGAGTTTGGACTTCCTGCGTCAAAGTAGTAAGTAATTGAAAAATCTTATCATTATCATTTGAATTACCTACATTGCTTTAGGCAGGTTGTGCTTGGGCTTGTGGTGGTGCCAATGGTTTTTGATAGAAACCCGAGGGTTGTTGCCTAAATCCGCTTTGTTGTTGACCTTGTTGGGGATCTCGCCATTTGAAATTCGGATGATCACGCCAACCGAGATTGTAAGTATTAGAAAACGGATCACCACGTGTTTGGTATTGGTTGCCATATCCCACGGCATTGAGTGTCTCCCACCCTCCATTCTCGATCAATTGTGGGCACTTGTCCGTAGGGTGTTCTTGCATGGAGCATACGCCACAAGAAGCTACGGTTTTGACTTTTGGACCTTCCACCACCTGAGAAAGCAACGTAGTAAGGTTAGCCATTTGATTTTGAAGTTCGGTTATGGCACTTACCTCATTGACTTGGTGTTGTCGTGGGGTACTCCTCTGTCCAACGCCTTCGTATTGTTGAGCGTTCAATGCTCGATTAGCAATCAAGGACTTTGCAGCCGTGGGGGTTTTGTCCACCAAGGCTCCTCCCGCTGAGGCATCTAGCATTTGACGTTCAATAGGTAGAAGTCCCTCGTAAAAGTATTGTAGAAGTAGTTCCTCCTTCATTTGATGCTGTGGACATGAAGCAACAAGAGATTTAAAACGTTCATAATAAGTAGGAAAGGATTCACCTTCATCTTGTTGAATTCCACTTATCCTTGTTCGTAGGAGGATGACTCGAGAAGTTGGGAAAAACTTCTCCAAGTAAGCTCGTTTCATGCTCTCCCATGATGTGACAGTTCCGGGAGCCAATTCGTACAACCAATCTTTCGCTTTCTCTTGGAGAGAAAAGGGAAAGGCCTTCATCTTCAAGATGCTCTCATCCACGTTCACCGGAGTCATGCTTGAGCAAACGACTTCAAACTCCTTCAAGTGCTTGTTCGGATCTTCCATGGATAGCCCATGGTACTTCGGAATGTGATGTAACAGGCTTGACTTCAATTCGAACTCGGCAGTCTTGTCTTGAGCCGCCCTTGGGTATTGGATGCACAAGGGTGCGGCATTGGCCAATCCCGAAGCGGAAAACTCCTTGATTGTTCGGTTGTCCGCTGCCATGTCTTCCACTTCTTCTTCAAATTCAGAAACGGACTCGGAACTTGCACTTGATTCACTAGGTTCCGGGTTCTTCCTCTTACGTCTCAACTCACGCTCAAAATCGTCGTCAAAGTCTAAAATATGTTCGTGAACCGGATTAGAACTCCGAGTCATAAACAAGTACCTAAAACAAGAAACAAAATAACATAAGAATCTGATCTAATAAGAAAAACGAAAATAACAATCCAAGGGATTAGCAAAGTTGCTAATCCCCAGCAACGGCGCCAAAATTTGATGCGAGAATTATACGCACACAAATTAAACCCTCTTTTTATCAATTGTAGTGAAGAATGTAAGTAGGGATCGTTCTGGACCGAGGATTAGGAGAGATTGTTAATCACTTGGAAACTGACTCAAATATGTAAAAACAAGTTTAAAACACTATACTAGACTCAAAGAATGTAAAACTAAACTTTAAAACACCAAAACAAACCAAAAGACTCAAAACAGCACCAAAACACTCAAAACTGCCTTAAAAACACAATCTGGGTAGTTTTGAACACTAGACACAACTTTGGACGAAAATTGGTTTTACTTTGACCTAAGACACTTAAAAACACAAACTAAAGTGATTTCTAACTACTATGACTCAACAAAGTAAAGGGGGATTGGTTTTGGACGAATTTAAAAACAAAACAAACTTTTTAAATTAGAACAGATTGTAAAACGAATTTGATGGAATTGAATGGATGGGAAGCTAGCTAAGGGGTTCATCTCCACACATGTTATACTTGCATATAAAACGATTTCCAATTGCTTTTCAATAACCCATGAATTCTCAACGCCCCAAGTTAATTAGGTTCGCTTAAATTAACCTTCAGATTTTCCTAACGTTATTGAATTGGATGATTGCATACGACAACCCAAAACATTCCCCACAAGTCCCCTACATGATTGCATAATAGAGATACAAGCAAGAATCATTAAGTTCTATGAAAACCATAAGCATTGACGAAGCAATTGTTACTATGATTGCATGAAACTTATGCCAAGAATTTACTTAACGCGATTGAGATCATCAACCTTTACTACTATTGAATATAATTCCATAACGATTTAGGTGAAATTTCCTTATATCCTAGCATCCAATTTATGCATGATAATTAAGCGTGCACTCTCAACCAACACACACAAATCAATGTAATTCACATAGATAAGTAAATTGAATTCACAACTTATGAAACGCAATTAGAAGTAATCAAATTATATAGCAAGTATGTTCATGGTTTCGAATCCCCCCCTAGCCAAGGGGGGTTTAGTTCCTCATACGTACAAGACAAAGGGAAATAAATTTAAACATTGAAATCAAAGGAGAGGAAACACCTAAACATTCCAGCCACTCGAACTTGAATTGCATGAACTCCCGAGCTTCCTTCTCCTCCTCCTTGGTGCGGCAAGGGTCTAGGGATAGGTTTAGGGCCTTAGGTGTATGGATGCATGGTTATGGAGGGATGTAGTAGTGTTTAGGGGAAGGGGATGGTGCGGCAAAGCTTAAAACTAAGGAGAAAGGTGTTTGGTGGCTGCGGCAAGGGTGTGGAGAGGGTTGGACGAATTTCTTGAATTAATGAATGTGTATGAGAGGTGGTGATCTGATCTAGGGGTTAATATGAGTATATATAGGCACTTAAAACCCTAGGGTAATCAGATATGGACTTGAATAACCCAAATCCACAAGGAAATAGGCCATCTAGAAGGTAGGAAACCCCAAAGGAAAAGGAATAGAGGCGCCAGATTTTTAGGGTTCTAGAAACAAAGTGTTTTGTGGCAGAAATTGGCACTTCTAGAAGGATTTGGGGTGCCACCTTTGTAGGAGATAAGATAAGGTTCCTAGAATCATGTTTTAAGGGCCAAATTTGTAGGAAAAAGAGATAAGGGTGTGATAGGAGCATATTCATGCGACTTAAATGGCTTGTTCTCGTGCATTTACGTTATGTTTCTTTAGTTATTTTAGTACTTTAAGCTATTTTCGTGTGTTTGTAGGTCCAAAGGGCTAAAGGAGCAAAAAGATGCATTTTGGAGACTTTTGGAGCACTTTTGGGCTAAGGATGGATAGCTTATGCTTGGAGCCAAAGTGTTGGACGAAATTGAAGACCTAATTGAAGACCAAAGTGTTGGAACCTTGTTCCCTTTAGTTTTAGGACATTTAAACCTTTCCAATTCCCTTATGCCGTGCATCTCCACAATCCCATTCATCAACACATGCATTCACATGCTTTCACAACCTAATCCACATGCTTTCCCATTACTTATCATCACCACATATCATACATTTATCACTTATCACTTATCATACACTTATCACTTATCACTCATCATAACCATACACTTATCACTTATCATAACCACATATCATACACTTATCATCACCACTTATCACTTATCATCACCACAAATCATATCACTTATCATAACCACTTATCACTTATCATAACCATACACTTATCACTTATCATACTCATAATCATTCACACCATGCAGCCACATGCATTCCCCTTTTGCACATGCTTTCCCAATTCATTAAAACATTGCACATGCACTTTGCCTTTCATCATTGCACCACAAATCAGCACATTCACCTTCATTTCCAGATTGTCCCCTTGCACATGCAGCCACATATTCATTGCACATGCATTTCCACCCTTTAATCACATGCATAAATCAGCCACATGCATCTCCCATCACCATTCCAGATTTCCACCAAGTTCCTAGCTGTCATGTTCCCCCCATTTCACCTATAAATAAGCATCCATTGCAGCCACAATTCATTCATTCCATTCTTCCACACACTCTTCCATATTCCAGAAATTCGTCAAAACCTCTCCACACCCTTGCAGCAGCCACCAAAACACTTTTCTCCTCCATTGCAGCCACTCCAACCACTCCCCAAACCATTCACACCACCAAAACTCACCTTAGACCTTGTGATACAACAACGAGGAAGAGAAGAGTGCCTAAACGTTCATACAATTCAAGTTTGAGTTGTTGGAATGTTTAGGTGTTTCTTTGATTTCAATGTTTAAATTCAATTCTCTTTGTTTTGTACGTATGAGGAATGGAAGAGAAGAGTGCCTAAACGTTCATACAATTCAAGTTTGAGTTGTTGGAATGTTTAGGTGTTTCTTTGATTTCAAAGTTATGAGGAACTAAACCCCCCTTGGCTAGGGGGGGATTCGAAATATATGTTTATGCTTGCATTTTGATTTGATTACTTCTAATTGCGTTTCATAAGTTGTGGATTCAATTTGTTTAACCGTTTGATTGATAACTTATTTATGTATGTTTATTGAGAATGCGCGCTTAATTTTCATGCATGAATATGACGCTAGAGTATAAGTGAGTTTCACCTAATCGTTATGAACTTATATTCACAAGTAGTGGAGGTTGCTTATAAACAATCGCGTTAAACGAATTCTTGGCATAAGTTTCATGCGTATTCCATAGTAACGAATGCCTCGTCGATGTTTATGATTTCCGTTGAACTTAATAATCTTTGTTGAATGTCTCTATCATGCGTATTCCATAGTTAGGGACTTTGATTAGGAATAATTTGGTTGTAATGCGTATTCCATTCAATCCAATGAATCTAGGGAAATCTGAAAGTTAATTTAAGCGGACCTAATTAACTTGGAGCATTGAGAATTCATGGTTTATTGAAATGCAATTGGAAATCATTTTATTATGCAAGTGTAACATGCATGGAGATGAACCCCTTAGCTATTCTATCATCCATTCATTCCATTTCATCATATTCATAGTTACATTCTGTTTTAATTGCAATTTGTTCATTTAATTTAATTTCGTATAAACCTCAATCCCCCTTTACTTTAGTGTCCAATTTAGTTAGAAAGTGTCTTAGTTTGTGTTTCTAAGTGTTTTGAATCAATTTATTAACCAATTTCGTCCAAAGTAGTCAAAGTGCTCAAAACTGCCCAGATTGTGTTTTTAAGGCAGTTTTGAGTGTTTGGGTGCTGTTTTGAGTCTTTTAGTTTGTTTGAGTGTTTTAAAGTTTAGTTTTGCATTCTTTGAGTCTAGTATAGTGTTTTATATTGTGTTTTTACGTTTTTGAGTCAAATCCAAGTGATTAACAATCCCTCCTAATCCCCGGTCCAGAACGATCCCTACTTACATACTTACTACAATTGACAAAAAAGAGGGTTTAATTTGTGTGCGTATAAATCACGCATCAAATTTTGGCGCTGTTGCCAGGGATTAGCAAATTTGCTAATCTCTTGGATTGTTCGTTTCTGTTATGTATTTTAGTTTTAGTTTTTTATTTGTGTTTTATTTGTTGAATTCAAGTACTAGATAAGAACAACATGGCACTTGATAATGCTTCTCTTTTGTCACAGCTCATGGAACGGTCCCAAATGCAAAGCGTTGATATATTTGATCTTCAATCAAGGAATAACGTGTTTTCCAATACTTACAATTCAGATTGGAGTGATCATTCAAACTCTATGTGGTGGGAAGCTCAACATTTTCAAGAAGAAGGATATTGGCAGCCACCACAACCTCATATTCAATATGCCCAACCAAATTCAAGTTCGTCAATAGATTATAATCAAAAGCTTAATGAATTAATTTGTTTGGTGCAGGGCTCACAAAATCAAGTCAAGGAGGGCCAAAATAAAGACAAAAGGTTGGACCACTTGGAAATGCAAATTGGGCAGATCGCGGAGTTTGTAGGACAGTTTCGAGACCAAGGCGAACTCCCTTTTTCAACCATTGCAAATCCGAATGGAGAATTTGAAACTGCCAAGGAAATCATGTTGAGAAGTGACAAGGAGGTTGGAACGGACCCTCAACCATCAAAATCAAATCATAAGGAAGAGGAATACACCCAACCCACGGCAAGGGTGGAAACACCTTTACCGGAGGCACCTATTGCTCCTTTGCCATCTAATTCAGGTATGGTTGTTCCAAATTTCATTATTTTTAACCCCGTTCCAACAAGTATCCCTATTCTGCGTTCATGAATTCCAAGGAAGAAGAAAGTGAAAAAGACATCTTGGAAGCACTTCCAAAGGTGCAAAGTATGGAATTTCATGAATTCATCACAGAGGACGTTCTTGAGATAAACAACCCCAAAGAAGTTGAATTTTATGACACAAGACAAGGACAAATCCTCACATCAAATTTGACCAAGTGCAAAGTCCCTGAAACGTTCAAAGAAGGGGTGTTTATTCTTAAGTTCATGTCGGAGCACAAAGGTAAGCCGCCTCCCCGAATTTCAATGTTCTTTTATACTAATATGTTGTTAATGATTCAGGCATCCACTCTAGAATTTAAACTATTACCGGATCATTTCAAGTATCACCGCCCATTCAAAGATCAATTCTATGCCGTTTGATTTGATTAAAAAAAAAAAAAAAAAAAAAAAAAAAAAAAAAAGAGGAGAAAAGAAAAATAAAAGAATGTAACTTTCACAAAGGTTGTTTGCGTGAAGACCTACTACGTGGCAAAACTATCGGAGCGGAAGGCATCGGGGCGGAAGGCATCGGAGCGGGAGGCATCGAAGATAGAGCATTCGAGGCCTCAATACTTGGCCAAACGCTGGAAGACCCAGGAAAAAGGTGCCTCTGGAGGAAAGCCGAAAACCTTTGACGGTCGCTTTGAATCCGACCTTCAGACTCTTGCAGCTCATCAAGCTTCCTCTTCATGCCCGTCGAATAGTTATTTGCAAGCACGTGCAAACTTCTATTCTCATACTTCAGCTGCTTGATCTCTTGCTTGAGACTTTCCACCTCTGCCATCAACGATTCAACCTGACGGGAGCGAGCAAGTAGGCGTTGGCCCATGTTGGACACAGAGCCTGCACACTGAACGCTGAGAGCGAGGGACTCTTGAACGGCCAACTCATCGGACCGTCCTGAAAGCAGCCTACTATCCTTAGGAGTGAGGAGGTTTCTAGCTACTATCATAGCTGTTGTTGCATCCGTCATCTTGGAGTCTTCACCTGTAAGAGGACCGTTAGAAGATAAAAAAGAAGGGCGCCATACATTACCTTGACGGGGCGCAACCGGATCGCTGCTGAAACTCAAATCTAAGCTAAGGTTCGATGAGTTAGTCATTTTTCAAAGGTGTTCAGAGAGAAGGGTTGGATGGAGTTAATTTTCAAAGGGCCGGAGACGATGTTCAAGAATGGGAAATCTTCAGAGTGTGTTTGTTGTGGTGATCGATAGCTCTATAAAAAGCCAAGGCGACGCGTCCACCGATTCAAAAAGCAGGAATTTCCGGCGTAATTTAGGCGACGTTTTCTCGGCTTTTCAGAAGACGCGTTCAACTTTGTCAAAAGATTTCTTCTTTTCAGACAACACGTGGAGGCCATCATCGCAACTACACATCTTTAGCCGACAAGCGCAAAGTTCGGCGACGCTTTCTCTGCTTTTCAGAAAACGCGTGCAGCTTTGTCAAAAGAGCCGCATCCGCACTACTACGTGTCGTTCAGAAAGCGAAGGGGCGTCGTTCAGAGATCGAAGAGGCGTCTGCTCAGAAATCGAAGAGGCGTTTTCAAAGATCAAAGAGGCGCCACTATTTCAAAAAACCGAATTTGCGGGATCAAAACGTTTGTCGACAAGGGTAAAAGAACAATACCATCACTTGATATTATCTCTATATATGTTGACCTTCGTCTTTTATGGCAAGGCAAACCTGAAGAAAAATGCCCAACTCTCCCTCACCTCTGAGGGCGCACTCCCAGCAAAGCCTTTCGAAATACTCAATTCTTTCTTCTTCCCCAAAGATGATACCAGATGCCTGGAGTACATATGACCCAGGAGGAAACGGCGGATTGAAGCATGTGCTGATTCATTCACCGCTTCTTCAAAGCAAAGGTATCTCATATCATCAAGGTCAAAAGCAAAAGTATCTCATATCATGCTCTTTCCCTGTCCTTTTCTTTGTCCTTGTTCTTACTCGCATGGCAAAGTGAATGAAGCAATCAACCGGCACTTGGAGTCAGTCTTCCGATCTGGTTCCGACTGCCTGGAATTTATTCCTGGTTGCTTACCTAGCGTTGCTCTCGAGTAGTCATCTTCAACGGTTGATACACTTCCAGAGAAGGGACCACTCCTGCAAAGATTGAACAAAGAAACAGATAACAGGAGGAAGCTCAGACCTTCGGGGGAGACCCTAAAGGGAATCCTGCTGCCCAGTTCAAGAGTAGCACAAAGGAAAATCAACGATGGGCGGAAACCAGTTCAAGAGTAAGCCTGTGGAATCATCAAGATCAACCCATGCAATCACCAAGGAGAAGAGGGAATTTACACTCCATAACCAGATTTGCGTCCCTAAACTCTTCTCTTTGTTAGTTACATTCTGCTATGTTTAGTATGTTTAAGTGCTTTTTATGTGTTTACTTATGTTTTGTGTGAATCTATGCTTAAAACATTGAGGACAATGTTTGATTTAAGTGTGGGGGGGTAACTAAGTATTTTTTATGCAAATTCGTGGGATTTTATCACCCATAACTTCAAATGTTGTTCCTTGCTGTTTTAAGGTGTTTTTAAGTTGTTTGAGAGTGTTTTAGTATGTTTTGTTTTTATAACTCCGAAAATCACATAAAAATTTGAAAAACATGTTTTGAAAAGCCTAAAAAGAGTGTTTTGAGTCGTTTTTGTGTGTTTGTGTCTTAGGGTACCTTCCAACATAATGATAAGGATTTGGTTTGTAATTGCATGACTGTTAAAAAGAGTTATAAACATAGAGAAAAGTTTGATTTACTCTTGGTATATGCTTGGTTATGGTTATAATGTATGACTTCACATGCAATCATAAAAGAAAAATTCGTTTTTGTAACATGCTTGAAGGAAGGAACTCAAACAAGCGCTACATCCCTATGAGACTCGAGCCAGTACTTTCTTTGGAGAGTTATTTTCTGTGATTCTTTGTTTTCTAAATTTGTTGCATGATCTCATTATTCCTTGCTAGGTTGCTACTTAGAATGGAATTGTATCATGATAGAACTAAATGCTAGAACTTATATCCGTTTCATTCAAAGCATGACGTTGAATTGCATAACATATATCAAGATGAAGTTGTGTAGTTGCCACCATAGCCAAATAGCCTTACTTCCCATATTTCGTATGTATTAGTTTTAACCCCGTTGAGCCTCGTTTAGCCTATTTTCTTTGTTAACCCGCATTATCCTCACCTAGCCTAGTGTAGGACAGTCCACACCCTTGTTCTTAAAAGATAGTGAGCATGACTTAAATGAATTCCTTTTGAGTTACATTATGCAAGAAAATGAGTGTGGGGGAAGGAAAGTTTGTTCTTAAGTTTATATGTATGTTTTGAGATTCAAAAGAGAAAAAAAAAAAAAAAAAAAAAAAAAAAGAAAAGAAAAACATATGAAAAAGAAAAACAGAAAAGAAAGGAAAAAGAGCTTGTTCCCCCTTGTTGTTCAAAAGTGAATTCTAAGTTAATTCAAATGCTTTGCTCGCTATTTCTTTAAGAACCTTTGTTTTCCATATCCCTTCTTTGTTAGCCAAACACCTTTAGCCCCGTTACACCCCTTTGACTTCTATCTTGATCGTTATGTGTTCAATAATGTGGAGTTTGGAATTGATATGAGCTTATGGAATCACTGGTTCTCATTCTAAGTAGTAGCATTCCATTAATGAGATCATATATATACATGTTAATAATTCCAGAAAATGCTTTCCTTGTTATAACATATGTGAGTGTTCGTCTACATGTTTACATCAATCTTCTCACATATACCTAGTGTAGGGAGTGTAGTCAGAAAATCTGTGTGAAAAACGAGAGTACATCTAGTAAGGAATTGAGGGAATTCTCTAAGGCATGTTACTACATTCAAAACATGGTTTTAAATGCTTAATTGTGAAATAATATGTGGTGACTATGAGTAAGAATGTACTGATGCGATTATTTATACGCACACAAATTAAACCCTCTTTTTATCAATTGTAGTATAAGTATAAGTAGGGATCGTTCTGGACCGGGGATTAGGAGGGATTGTTAACCACTTGGATTTGACTCAAAAACGTAAAATAACAATATGAAACACTATACTAGACTCAAGGAATGCAAAACTAAACTTTAAAACATTAAAACAAACCAAAAGACTCAAACATTACCCAAAACACTCAAAACTGCCTTAAAATCACTTTCTGGGCAGTTTTGAGCACTTTGAGTACTTTGGACGAATTTATGTAACAAATTGAATCACAACACTTATAAACACAAACTAAATTGATTTCTAACTAATTTGACAAGAAAGTAAAGGGGGATTTAGGTTTTGACGAATTTAAACTAAAAGAACAGATTGTAAGTAAAAGCAAAATGTGAATGTGAATGTGTGATAGAATTGAATGGAATGACGGCTAGCTAAGGGGTTCATCTCCATACATGTTATACTTGCATAATAAAACGATTTCCAATTGCATTTCAATAAATCATTAATTCTCAACACTCCAAGTTAACCGTGATGCACTAATTAACCTTCAAATCTTCCTAACGTTATTGAATTGGATGATTGCATACGACAACCCAAAACATTCCCCACAAGTCCCCTACATGATTGCATTATAGAGATACAAGCAAGAATCATTACGCTCTATGAAAATTATAAGTGTTGACGGGGCATTCGTTACTATGATTGCATGAAACTTATGCCAAGAATTCGTTTAACGCGATTGTTTATAAGCAACCTCCACTACTTGTGAATATAAGTTCGTAACTATTAGGTGAAACTCACTTATATTCTAGCGTCAAATTCATGCATGAAAATTAAGTGTGCACTCTCAATAAACATACATAAATAAGTTATCAATCAAACAGTTAAACGAATTGAATCCACAACTTATGAAACGCAATTAGAAGTAATCAAATCAAAATGCAAGCATAAACATATATTTCAAATCCCCCCCTAGCCAAGGGGGGTTTAGTTCCTCATACGTACAAAACAAAGAGAATCAAAGAAACACCTAAACATTCCAACAACTCGAACTTGAATTGTATGAACGTTTAGGCCCTCTTCTCTTCCATTCCTCATTCGTACAAAACAAAGAGTATTGAAATTAAACATTGAAATCAAAGAAACACCTAAACATTCCAACAACTCAAACTTGAATTGTATGAACGTTTAAGCCCTCTTCTCTTCCTCTTTGTTGCTGCACAAGGTCTAAGGTGAGTTTTGGGGATTATGGATGATGTAGAATGATAGGTTTTGTGTATGAATGGATGGGGAGTGGTTGGTGTGGCTGCAATGGAGGAGAAAAGTGTTTTGGTGGCTGCTGCAAGGGTGTGGAGAGGTTTTGACGAATTTCTGGAATATGGAAGAGTGAATGTGCATGTGGATTAAAGAGTGAATGGTGGCTGCAAAGTGAATGAATAATGAAATGGGAAAGCATGTGCAAGGTTTTGGTGTGAATGATTGAATGTGCATGTGGCTGCAATGGATTAGGAATCCTTCATTTTCGTCCATTCCTTTTGCTCCAAACATAAGCTATCCATTCCAAGTCCAATTTTGCTCCAAAATGCTCCAAAATGCATCTTTTTGCTTCCTTAGCCATATGAACCTAAAAACACACGAAAATGGCTTAAACTACTAAAACAACTATGAATTAACAATATAAATGCACGAAAACAAGCTAAGTAAGTCGCCTAAATATGCTCCTATCATGTACTTAAGTATAAAGATGGCTAAAATCTGTGGGAATAATGATTTTTAACTTGTCATGTGCATTGGAAATCCATGAGACGATTGTTGGAAGGTGTAGGTTGTGTTTTGTTCGTTTTGTCTAGTTTCGTGTTCTTTTGTTGTTTTGTTTTGCTCGAGGACTAGCAAAAGATAAGTGTGGGGGTATTTGATAGGAGCATATTCATGCGACTTAAATGGCTTGTTCTCGTGCATTTACGTTATGTTTCTTTAGTTATTTTAGTACTTTAAGCTATTTTCGTGTGTTTGTAGGTCCAAAGGGCTAAAGGAGCAAAAAGATGCATTTTGGAGACTTTTGGAGCACTTTTGGGCTAAGGATGGATAGCTTATGCTTGGAGCCAAAGTGTTGGACGAAATTGAAGACCTAATTGAAGACCAAAGTGTTGGAACCTTGTTCCCTTTAGTTTTAGGACATTTAAACCTTTCCAATTCCCTTATGCCGTGCATCTCCACAATCCCATTCATCAACACATGCATTCACATGCTTTCACAACCTAATCCACATGCTTTCCCATTACTTATCATCACCACATATCATACATTTATCACTTATCACTTATCATACACTTATCACTTATCACTCATCATAACCATACACTTATCACTTATCATAACCACATATCATACACTTATCATCACCACTTATCACTTATCATCACCACATATCATATCACTTATCATAACCACTTATCACTTATCATAACCATACACTTATCACTTATCATACTCATAATCATTCACACCTTGCAGCCACATGCATTCCCCTTTTGCACATGTTTTCCCAATTCATTAAAACATTGCACATGCACTTTGCCTTTCATCATTGCACCACAAATCAGCACATTCACCTTCATTTCCAGATTGTCCCCTTGCACATGCAGCCACATATTCATTGCACATGCATTTCCACCCTTTAATCACATGCATAAATCAGCCACATGCATCTCCCATCACCATTCCAGATTTCCACCAAGTTCCTAGCTGTCATGTTCCCCCCATTTCACCTATAAATAAGCATCCATTGCAGCCACAATTCATTCATTCCATTCTTCCACACACTCTTCCATATTCCAGAAATTCGTCAAAACCTCTCCACACCCTTGCAGCAGCCACCAAAACACTTTTCTCCTCCATTGCAGCCACTCCAACCACTCCCCAAACCATTCACACCACCAAAACTCACCTTAGACCTTGTGATACAACAACGAGGAAGAGAAGAGTGCCTAAACGTTCATACAATTCAAGTTTGAGTTGTTGGAATGTTTAGGTGTTTCTTTGATTTCAATGTTTAAATTCAATTCTCTTTGTTTTGTACGTATGAGGAATGGAAGAGAAGAGTGCCTAAACGTTCATACAATTCAAGTTTGAGTTGTTGGAATGTTTAGGTGTTTCTTTGATTTCAAAGTTATGAGGAACTAAACCCCCCTTGGCTAGGGGGGATTCGAAATATATGTTTATGCTTGCATTTTGATTTGATTACTTCTAATTGCGTTTCATAAGTTGTGGATTCAATTTGTTTAACCGTTTGATTGATAACTTATTTATGTATGTTTATTGAGAATGCGCGCTTAATTTTCATGCATGAATATGACGCTAGAATATAAGTGAGTTTCACCTAATCGTTATGAACTTATATTCACAAGTAGTGGAGGTTGCTTATAAACAATCGCGTTAAACGAATTCTTGGCATAAGTTTCATGCGTATTCCATAGTAACGAATGCCTCGTCGATGTTTATGATTTCCGTTGAACTTAATGATCTTTGTTGAATGTCTCTATCATGCGTATTCCATAGTTAGGGACTTTGATTAGGAATAATTTGGTTGTAATGCGTATTCCATTCAATCCAATGAATCTAGGGAAATCTGAAAGTTAATTTAAGCGGACCTAATTAACTTGGAGCATTGAGAATTCATGGTTTATTGAAATGCAATTGGAAATCGTTTTATTATGCAAGTGTAACATGCATGGAGATGAACCCCTTAGTTATTCTATCATCCATTCATTCCATTTCATCATATTCATAGTTACATTCTGTTTTAATTGCAATTTGTTCATTTAATTTAATTTCGTATAAACCTCAATCCCCCTTTACTTTAGTGTCCAATTTAGTTAGAAAGTGTCTTAGTTTGTGTTTCTAAGTGTTTTGAATCAATTTATTAACCAATTTCGTCCAAAGTAGTCAAAGTGCTCAAAACTGCCCAGATTGTGTTTTTAAGGCAGTTTTGAGTGTTTGGGTGCTGTTTTGAGTCTTTTAGTTTGTTTGAGTGTTTTAAAGTTTAGTTTTGCATTCTTTGAGTCTAGTATAGTGTTTTATATTGTGTTTTACGTTTTTGAGTCAAATCCAAGTGATTAACAATCCCTCCTAATCCCCGGTCCAGAACGATCCCTACTTACATACTTACTACAATTGACAAAAAAGAGGGTTTAATTTGTGTGCGTATAAATCACGCATCAGGGTGCGGCACCTTAGTAGGGATAATGTTAGGGCTTCTAGAAAGCCTAAAACTAAGGGGATTTGTATAAAACCCACGGCAAAGATAGGATAGGGCATCTAAGGCTTCTAGAAACCCTCCAAGATAAGGTAAAGTGCATGGCATCCCTATAGGATTAGGATAAGGTGTCCTAAAGTGTTTAGGACTCCTCTTTGTGGCTGAAAACCTTGTGCATTAGGATTAGGAAAGCTAATCCTTCTTCATCTTGGAATTCTTCTCCTTCTTGGACTTGGAAAGCTTCTTTGTTGCTTCACTTGGGACCATATGGATTTTGACTTTCCTTCATCAAGTAGGAAACCTTATTTGAGTAGGAATCTTCATTCTTCTAGGAATCCTAATTCAACTAGGAAACCCATTTTAACTAGGAATCCTAATTCAACTAGGAAACCCATCTTCCATTTAGGGACTTTCCTACTTCAACTAGGAAACCTTGCTCAAGTAGGAATCATCATCTTCAAGTCTTCAATTTCGTCCATCCTCTTGGCTCCAAGCATATGATGTCCATTCCAAGCTCTAATTTGCTCCAAAAGGCTCCAAAATGCATCCTTTTGCATACTTTGCCCTTAAAACCTGAAAACACATAGAACTAGCTTAAAAGACTACTTTACTAAGGAAAAACACTATAAATGCACAAAAACAAGCTAAACTAAGGTGCGTAAATATGCTCCTATCAAAGTCAAAGGGTTGTAACGGGGCTAAGGTATTGGCTAACAAGGAAAGGTAGAGGAAACAAACGTTCTTGAAGCACTAGTGAGCAAAGTAACGAATTAGGCACTTAGAATTCCCTTTAGATTGCAAAAATCAACTTTGAACACCCAAGGGGAAGTCACACAAAACTTAGGGCCATATTCAACTTTTTGGGCCCTTTCTTCAACAACCAACACTTGTGAGTTCATTCTCACTTATTTTCAACTCCTTTTCTTTCTTTCTTCTCTTTTTTTCTTCTTTTTCACATTTCTTTTTTTTTCCTTTTTTTTTTCTTTTTTTCTCATGCCTCCTTTTAGACTTTGGCACACACATACACACAAAAAACCCTTCCCCCACACTTGTTTTCTACAAGAATGGAATTCCTTCTAAGTCATGCTCCACTATACTTCAAGAACAAGGGTATGGAAAGTCCTATTCTAGGCTAGGTAAGGGGGATGTGGTTAACAAGGAAAATAGGCTAAACAAGGCTCAAAGGGGTTTAATCCTACAATACAAATGACAAGGGTGGATTCGGCTATTTGGCTGTGGTTTTAACTAAACAACTTCATCTTGTTTTATGTTTTGCACTCAATTTTATGCTTTGAATGAAATGGGCATGAGTTCTAGTATTTGGAACTATAGTGATAAAACGCATTCTAAGTAGCAACCAAGCAAAGAATAATGAGATCATGCAACGACTTTAGAAAACAAGAAATCAAGATTAATAACTCTCCAAAGAACGTTTAGGCTCAAGTCTCTCAGGGTTGTAGCGTTAGTTTGAGTTTCTTCCTTCAAGCATGTTACAAAGACTGAATTTTTCTTTGTGATTACATGTGAATTCGTAAATGTCAACTACAAGTAAGCATAAACCAAAGAGCATATCAAACTTCCATTCATGTTTGTAACTTTCTTTAATAGTCATGCAATTAAAACCAAATCCTCATCATTGTGTTGGAAGGTACCCTAAGACACAAACAAACATAAAAACAAAAACGACTCTAAAAACAACTCTTTTTGGGTTTTTCAAACACTTTTTTCGATTTTTTTTCAAATTTTTCGGATTTTCTGATTAAGACACATAAAAATAATTCAAAACACACTAAAAACACTTAAAAACAGTGAAAACCAACTTTAGAAGTATAGGTGATAAAATCCAACGAATTTTCATGTAAAAACAACTTGTTTACCCCCCCACACTTAAACCAAACATTGTCCTCAATGTTTTAAGCATAGACTCACAAGCAAATAAACAAATAATGCAACTACACCTGACAATCATGGCAAAGTAAAAGAAATAAAGAGTAGGGTTTAGGAACGCAAATCTGGTTGTGGAGCTAGAGTTCCATCATCTCCTCGTTCGAACACATGGGTTGCCTCCCAAGAAGCGCTTGCTTTAACGTCTTCCAGCCGGACGATACCTCCTTTTAATCTTTACTAGGGCTCACGGCATGGAGGGGTATGTCCTTGATGCGAAAATTATACGCACACAAATTAAACCCTATTTTTGACAATTGTAGTAAGTATGTAAGTAGGGATCGTTCTGGACCGGGGATTATGAGGGATTGTTAATCACTTGGATTTGACTCAAAAACGCTAAAAACACAATCTAAAACACTATACTAGACTCAAAGAATGCAAAACTAAACTTTAAAACACTAAGACAAACCAAAGACTCAAAATGCTTTAAAGCATAAACTAAATTGATTTCTAACTAAATTGAACAATAAGGTAAAGGGGGATTTAGGTTTTGATTAAACTAAATGACAGATTGTAAATTAAAGCATAAGGAAATGAAGTAAACACAAAATGAATGAATCAACAGCTAATAAAAAAAGATAGCACAAATGGAGATGAAGCTAGAGATTCGATTTCACCATTGCTAAGCCAAGTCCATGCTTGTTAAGTCAGATTATACTCATCCCTCTACTTATTTCTTGGGTTTGTTTCACTTAGATATGATCAGCCATATGATGTGTGGATTTGATCAAATGTCTCTAATTATGAGCCTAATTGTGATGTGCAACTTTGGTTCCTAATCAAGACTATGTAGTGCACAAGAAACTTTCACAAAACCAAAGGGAACACTCGGCAGGATGTTTGCAAAACATTCCCTTCATTCATTCACATATTGATGCGAGAATTATACGCACACAAATTAAACCCTCTTTTTGTCGATTTGTAGTATGAGTATAAGTAGGGATCGTTCTGGACCGGGGATTAGGAGGGATTGCAAATCTCTTGGAAACTGACTCAAAAATGTAAAATAAAGTTTAAAACACTAAACTAGACTCAAAGAATGCAAAATTAAAGTTTAAAACACTAAGACAAACCAAAAACTCAAAATGCTTTAAAAACACAAACTAAATTGAATTCTAACTAAAATGAACATTAAAGCAAAAGGGGGATTGAGGTTTTTACGAAAATTGAAATAACGAAACAAGTTAATAAACTAGACAGAATGTAAATATGAAATTTATGGATGAATGCTAGCTAAGGGGTTCATCTCCATACATGTTACACTTGCATACAAGATTGATTCTCAGTTGGTCTTTCGATAAATTATGAAACTCAACGCCCCGGGTTAATTAGGTCCGCTTAAATTAACCGTCAAGTTCTCCTTAAGTTAATGAATTGGATGGGTTAGCGCAACGCAATTCACCACATTCTCCAAAAGTCCTTTACGTGAAAAGCACAATAAAGATACAATCAAAGATCATTAAGCATTATGAAAACTATAAGTGTTGACGAGGCATTCGTTACTATGGAATACCCATGAAACTTATGCCAAGAATTCGTTTAACGCGATTGTTTATAAGCAACCTCCACTACTTGTGAATATAAGTTCATAACGATTAGGTGAAATTCACTTATATTCTAGCGTCATATTTATGCATGAAAATTAAGCGCGCATTCTTAATAAACATTCATAAATAAGTTATCAATCAAACGGTTAAACAAATTGAATTCAAAACTTATGAAATTCCAACGAAAGGTAATCAAATCAAAATGCAAGTATAAACATTTATTTCGAATCACCCCCTAGCTAAAGGGGGGTTTATTTCCTCATAACTTTGAAATTAAAGAAACACCTAAACATTCCAACAACTCAAACTTGAATTGTATGAACGTTTAGGCACTCTTCTCTTCCATTCCTCATACGTACAAAACAAAGAGAATTGAATTTAAACTTTGAAATCAAAGAAACACCTAAACATTCCAACAACTCAAACTTGAATTGTATGAACGTTTAGGCCCTCTTATCTTCCTCGTTGTTGTAGCACAAGGTCTAAGGTGAGGTTTGGGGGATTATGGAAATGGTAGAGGAGTGGTTTGGAGGGTTGGGAAGTGGTGGAAATGGAAAGATGGTTTTGGATTCTAAGGGGACTCACGGCAAAGAGAAGAATGGAAGTGTTTGAGGGGTGTTGTGTTGTGAATGAGATGATGCTTGAATGAATGAATGCAAGGGTATTTATAGGGGGAATGGGAGAATATGTGGGTGATTGTTTAAGAGTGAATGTGGTTGTTATGATTGAGAGTGCATGTGTATGAAATAATGATGGAAAAAGAGCTAGGTTGTTGGTGTGTGAATGCATGTGTTGAATTGGTGGTGCAATGATGAAAGAGTAAGTGCATGTGTGTGTGAAAGAGTAAGTGCATGTGTGTGTGAATGGTGGTGTAATGATGAAATAAATAATGCATGTAGGGTTAGGAAATAATGAAGAAATGCATGTGAGATGTTTGGAAAGGAATAAAGAATGAATGGTGGAAATGTGAGTGAATGATGTGCATGTGTGAGAATGCATGTGGAATTAAGAGGAGTATGGAAGTGAAATAAATGAATGATATGTTAAGTGATAAGTGAATGATATGTGGTGAGTGATAAGTGAATGGTTTGATAAGTGATAAATGAACTAGTTTAAAGGGCTAGGGTTTAAGTACATAGAATGGGCCTAAAATAGGTTGGTTTGTATGGCATAATGTGTTATGTGATTGGGTTAGGGCCATTGTTTTGTGTCTTCAAGTGCATACAAGGCCTTCAAATTCGTCCATCCTCTTGGCTCCATGGATAAGCTATCCAATCCATGCCCAAAAATGCTCCAAATGGCCTCAAAATGCACTTACTTGCTCCCTAGGCCCTTAGAACCTGAAAACACACAAAAGAAGCATAAAGGACTAAAATAACGAGAGAAACATAACGTAAATACACGAGAACAAGCCATTTAAGTCGCATGAATATGCTCCTATCAAATACCCCCACACTTAGCTTTTGCTAGTCCTCGAGCAAAACAGAATAAAAACGAATAAACAAAACGACACTAAACACGTAAAACACAACCTAAACCTTCCAACAACCGTCTTAGGGATTTCCAATGCACATGACATGTTAAAAATCATCATTCTCACAGATTTTAGTCATCTTCACACTTAAGTACATTCTTAATCATAGTCACCATATACTAGTTCACAATTAAGCATTTAAAACCATGTTTTGAATGTAGTAACATGCCTTAGAGAATTTGCTCAATTTCTTTCAAGATATGCACTCAATTTTTACTCAGATTTTCTAACTACACACCCTAATCTAGTCATATGTGAGAAGATTGATGTAAACATGAAAAAGACACTCACATATATGTATCACAAAGAACGCAAATTCTGGAGTTAATAATCAAGTTTAGATATGATCTCATGAATGGAATGCTACTACTTAGACGCAAGAACCAGTGACACCATAAGCTCATACCAAGTTCAAACTCCACAAATTGAAATACACAACACTCAAGATAGAAGTCAAGGGTTGTAACGGGGCTTGGGGTATGTGGATAACAAAGAAGGGATATGGAAAACAAAGGTTCTTAAAGAAATAGTGAGCAAGCATTTGAATCAACTTAGAATTCACTTTTGAATGAAAACTCAACTTTTGAACAAAAAGGGAGAATTTAGACAATTTACGCCCAGAATTGGTGTTTTGGAACCTTTCTTCAATCACTTATTCTTTTCTCTTTTTTTTTTTTTTTTTTTTTTTTTTTTTTTTTTTTTTTTTTTTTTTTGAATCTCAAAACAAAAACACTTAAACATTCTCTCCCCCACACTTAGCTTATTTTCTTTCATAATGTAACTCAAAAGGAATTCAATTAAGTCATGCTCACTATCTTTTAAGAACAAGGGTAAGGACGGTCATATTCTAGGTTAGGTGAAGATAAAGTGGGTTAACAAAGAACATGGGTTAACATGGCTCAACGGGGGTAAAACTTACAACATATACGAAATATGGGAAGCGAGGCTATTTGGCTATGGTGGCAACTACACAACTTCATCTTGATATATGTTATGCAAATCAATAACATGCTTTGAATGAAATGGGCATGAGTTCTAGCATTTGGAACTATATGATGAAACGCCTTCTAAGTAGTAACCAAGCAAAGAATAATGAGATCATGCAACGACTTTAGAAAACAAGAAATCACAGATTATACTCTCCAAAGAACGTTATAGGCTCAAGTCTCTCAGGGTTGTAGCGTTTGTTTGAGTTCCTTCCTTCAAGCATGTTACAAAAACGAATTTTTTTTCTTTTATGATTGCATGTGAAGTCATACATTATAACCATAACCAAGCATATACCAAGAGTAAATCAAACTTTTCTCTATGTTAATAACTCTTTTTAACAGTCATGCAATTACAAACCAAATCCTAATCATTGTGTTAGAAGGTACCCTAAGACACAAACACACAAAAACGACTTAAAACACTCTTTTTAGGCTTTTCAAAACATTTTCTTCAAATTTTTATGTGATTTTCGGAGTTATAAAACAAAACACACTAAAACACTCTAAAACAATTTAAAAACACCTTAAAACAGCAAGGAACAACATTTGAAGTTATGGGTGATAAAATCCCACGAATTTGCATTAACAACATTAGTTACCCCCCCACACTTAAATCAAACATTGTCCTCAATGTTTTAAGCATAGATTCACACAAAACATAAGTAAACACACAAACAGCACTAAACATACTAAACATGGCAGAATGTAATTAACAAAAAGAAGAGTTTAGGGACGCAAATCTGGTTATGGAGTGTAAATTCCCTCTTCTCCTTGGTGATTGCATTGAGGCTTGATCTTGATGATTCCACAGGCTTACTCTTGAACTGGTTTCTGCCCATTGTTGATTTTCCTTTGTGCTACTTCTTGAACTGGGCAGCAGGATGGTTCTTTTGGTCTCCCCCGAAGGTCTGAGCTTACCCTTTTGGTCTGTTTCTTTGTTCAATCTTTCCAATTCGTATTGAAAAGGGTTGGAGGATAACTCAGCCTATGTTTGTCTCCACATGCTTCAATGTATCATTTTCACTTGCCTTACTCGCTCCCCTTTGCAGAAGTGGTCCCTTCTCCGGAAGTGTATCAACCGTTGAAGATGACTACTCGAGAGCAACGCTAGGTAAGCAATCAGGAATATATTCCAGGCAGTTGGCTCCAGATCGGAAGATTGACTCCAAGTGCCGGCTGATTGCTTCTTTTACTTTGCCATGCGAGTAAGAACAAGGACAAAGAAAAAGACAGGGAAAGAGCATGATATGAGATACTTTTGCTTTTGACCTTGATGATATGAGATACCTTTGCTTTGAAGAAGCGGTGGATGAATCAGCACATGCTTCAATCCGCCGTTTCCTCCTGGGTCATATGTACTCCAGGCATCTGGTATCATCTTTGGGGAAGAAGAAAGAATTGAGTATTTTGAAAGGCTTTGCTGGGAGTGCGCCCTCAGAGGTGAGGGAGAGTTGGGCATTTTCTTCAGGTTTGCCCTGCCATAAAAGACGAAGGTCGACATATATAGAGATAATATCAAGTGGTGGTACTTTTTACCCTTGTCGACAAACGTTTTGATCCCGCAATTCCGGCTTTTTGAAATAGTGGCGCCTCTTCGATCTTTGAATACGCCTCTTCGATTTCTGAGCAGGCGCCCCTTCGATTTCTGAACGACGCCCCTTCGCTTTCTGAATGACACGTGGTAGTGCAGATGCGGCTCCTTTTGACAAAGCTGCACGCGTTTTCTGAAAAGCAGAGAAAGCGTCGCCGGACTTTGCGTTTGTCGGCTAAAGATGTGTAGTTGCGATGATGGCCTCCACGTGCTTTCAGCTTTGTCAGAACGCGTCGCCTTGATTACGCCGGAAATTCCGGCTTTTTGAATTGGTGGACGCGTCGCCTTGGCTTCTTATAGAGCTATCGATCACCACAACAAACACACTCTGAAGAACTCCCATTCTTGAAAATCGACTCCGACCCTTTGAAAATTTACTCCATCAACCCCTATCTTTGAACACCTTTAAAAAAAATGGCAAACTCATCGAACCTTAGCTTGGAATTGAGCCTTAGCAGTGATACGGGCGCGCCGCGTCAAGGTAACGTATGGCGCCCTTCTTTTTTATCTTCTAACGGTCCTCTTTCAGGTGAAGACTCTGTGATGCAGGACGCCACAACAGCTACAATAGTAGCTAAGAATCTCCTCACTCCAAAAGATAGTAGGCTGCTGTCAGGACGGTCCGATGAGTTGGCCGTTCAAGAGTCCCTCGCACTTAGTGTTCAGTGTGCGAGCTCTGTGTCCAACATGGGCCTACGCCTGCTTGCCCGCTCCCGTCAGGTGGAATCGTTGATGGCAGAGGTGGAAAGACTTAAGCAAGAGATCCAGCAGCTTAAGTACGAGAATAGAAGTTTGCATGTGCTTGCAAATAACTATTCGTCGGGGATGAAGAGGAAGCTTGATGAGCTGCAGGAATCTGAGGGTCGAATTCACAGTGACCGTCAAAGGCTTGCGTCTTATCTCCAGAGGCACCTTTTTCCTGGGTCATCCAGCGCTTGGCCAAGTATTGAGGCCTGGAATGCTCTAGCTCCGATGCCTCCTGCTCCGATGGCTTCCGCTCCGATGCCTCCCGCTTCTATGCCTCCCGCTTCTATGCCTCCCGCTTCTGCGCCTTCCGCTTCTGCGCCTTGTAGTGGGGCTTCACGTAAACAACCTTTGTGAAGCTCCACCTTTCTCCATGTTTAGTATCTTTCTTTCAATTTTTTTTTTTTTTTTTTTTTTTTTTTTTTTTTTTTAACATAAATAAAATCAAACGGCATGGAATTTATCTTTGAATGGGCGGTGATACTTGAAATGATCCGGTAATAGTTTAAATTCCAGATTGGGTGCCTGAATCATTAACCACATGTTAGTATAAAAGAAAATTGAAATTCGGGGATGCGGCTTACCTGTGTGCTCCAAAATGAACTCCAGAATAAACACCCCTTCGAAAGTTATGACTTGTCCCGTGTCATAAAATCCAACTTCCTTGGGAATTGTGGTTTCAAATTTGTCCTCTTTGATGCCTTCTACATCTTCTCCAGCCACTACCTTCTCTTGAATCATTCTTCTTGGTGTACAAAGTCCTTTGAAGAATTCAACACCATCTAAAACTTGCTGTGTTGCACCAAGAATTTGAATAGCATTTTGCACCTTTGGGAAGGCTTCCACGATGTCCTTTTTACTCTCTTCTTGGTTGGGAATCAAAAACCTGTTAGGAAAAGGGACATTGGGTGGAATAACATCAGAATAACATGAAATTGGGACGTCCTTACTGGTGGTGGGTGGTTTAGAGGGCTTAGGGGGCTGCGGCAAGGGTTGTTCTACCCTTGCCGTGTGCATGTCTTCTTCCTCCTCCTCAATTAGCAGCTCTTCATCCACTTCTAGGCTATGTTTGGACATTTTTAGGTCAGCTCCAACCTCCATAGCACTTCCCAAAGTGATAGCATTATGGATTTCAAAATCTTCCTTCGAGTTTTCAATAGTTGAGTTGGAAAGTTCACTTTGCTCTTGAATTTGTTTCATGAACTCCATAATCTGCCCAAATTGCTCGTCCAATTTACCCAACTTCTTGTCTTGATTTTGTTCGTCCTGCGTCAAAGAGGTTAGTAATTGAAAATTTTTATCATTATCCATGGACATACTTGAACTTGATTGGAATTGTTGTGGGGGAGGTTGTGGTGGCTGGATAGGTGTTGTATTGAACTCCTCATATGGTTGCCAATATGCTTCTTGTTGAGCCTCCTTGGCTTGATTTTGTGACCCCTGCGCCAAAGAATTTATTTCATTAAGAATTTGAATATAATCTATTGGCGAACTTGAATTTAATTGAGCATATTGCATATGAAGTTGTGGTGGCTGCATAGGTCTTGAATAGAACTCCTCATATGGTTGCCAATATGCTTCACGTTGAACTTGTTGATCTTCCCACCATATAGAGTTTGAATGATCCCTCCAATCTCTTTGTGGACATTGATTGGCTTGAAATCCTTGCCTATACGAAGCACCAAATGTAGGGACACTCTGCATTGTGGTCCTTTCGGCATACGGCGACAATTTAGAAGTAAGATTTGCCAATTGAGCTTGAATGCTAGCAAAATCCATATCTTACTTCTCTAGTACCTAAAAAGAAAGAGAACTAAATCAAAAATCAAAAGTAACAACAAACAAAGAAAACAACACTAAGTTAGAAACTAAAACGAAAACAACTAAACCAAAAAAAAAAGAAAAGAACTAAGGGATTAGCAAAGTTGCTAATCCCCGGCAACGGCGCCAAAATTTGATGCGAGAATTATACGCACACAAATTAAACCCTCTTTTTGTCGATTTGTAGTATGAGTATAAGTAGGGATCGTTCTGGACCGGGGATTAGGAGGGATTGCAAATCTCTTGGAAACTGACTCAAAAATGTAAAATAAAGTTTAAAACACTAAACTAGACTCAAAGAATGCAAAATTAAAGTTTAAAACACTAAGACAAACCAAAAACTCAAAATGCTTTAAAAACACAAACTAAATTGAATTCTAACTAAAATGAACATTAAAGCAAAAGGGGGATTGAGGTTTTTACGAAAATTGAAATAACGAAACAAGTTAATAAACTAGACAGAATGTAAATATGAAATTTATGGATGAATGCTAGCTAAGGGGTTCATCTCCATACATGTTACACTTGCATACAAGATTGATTCTCAGTTGGTCTTTCGATAAATTATGAAACTCAACGCCCCGGGTTAATTAGGTCCGCTTAAATTAACCGTCAAGTTCTCCTTAAGTTAATGAATTGGATGGGTTAGCGCAACGCAATTCACCACATTCTCCAAAAGTCCTTTACGTGAAAAGCACAATAAAGATACAATCAAAGATCATTAAGCATTATGAAAACTATAAGTGTTGACGAGGCATTCGTTACTATGGAATACGCATGAAACTTATGCCAAGAATTCGTTTAACGCGATTGTTTATAAGCAACCTCCACTACTTGTGAATATAAGTTCATAACGATTAGGTGAAATTCACTTATATTCTAGCGTCATATTTATGCATGAAAATTAAGCGCGCATTCTTAATAAACATTCATAAATAAGTTATCAATCAAACGGTTAAACAAATTGAATTCAAAACTTATGAAATTCCAACGAAAGGTAATCAAATCAAAATGCAAGTATAAACATTTATTTCGAATCACCCCCTAGCTAAAGGGGGGTTTATTTCCTCATAACTTTGAAATTAAAGAAACACCTAAACATTCCAACAACTCAAACTTGAATTGTATGAACGTTTAGGCACTCTTCTCTTCCATTCCTCATACGTACAAAACAAAGAGAATTGAATTTAAACTTTGAAATCAAAGAAACACCTAAACATTCCAACAACTCAAACTTGAATTGTATGAACGTTTAGGCCCTCTTATCTTCCTCGTTGTTGTAGCACAAGGTCTAAGGTGAGGTTTGGGGGATTATGGAAATGGTAGAGGAGTGGTTTGGAGGGTTGGGAAGTGGTGGAAATGGAAAGATGGTTTTGGATTCTAAGGGGACTCACGGCAAAGAGAAGAATGGAAGTGTTTGAGGGGTGTTGTGTTGTGAATGAGATGATGCTTGAATGAATGAATGCAAGGGTATTTATAGGGGGAATGGGAGAATATGTGGGTGATTGTTTAAGAGTGAATGTGGTTGTTATGATTGAGAGTGCATGTGTATGAAATAATGATGGAAAAAGAGCTAGGTTGTTGGTGTGTGAATGCATGTGTTGAATTGGTGGTGCAATGATGAAAGAGTAAGTGCATGTGTGTGTGAAAGAGTAAGTGCATGTGTGTGTGAATGGTGGTGTAATGATGAAATAAATAATGCATGTAGGGTTAGGAAATAATGAAGAAATGCATGTGAGATGTTTGGAAAGGAATAAAGAATGAATGGTGGAAATGTGAGTGAATGATGTGCATGTGTGAGAATGCATGTGGAATTAAGAGGAGTATGGAAGTGAAATAAATGAATGATATGTTAAGTGATAAGTGAATGATATGTGGTGAGTGATAAGTGAATGGTTTGATAAGTGATAAATGAACTAGTTTAAAGGGCTAGGGTTTAAGTACATAGAATGGGCCTAAAATAGGTTGGTTTGTATGGCATAATGTGTTATGTGATTGGGTTAGGGCCATTGTTTTGTGTCTTCAAGTGCATACAAGGCCTTCAAATTCGTCCATCCTCTTGGCTCCATGGATAAGCTATCCAATCCATGCCCAAAAATGCTCCAAATGGCCTCAAAATGCACTTACTTGCTCCCTAGGCCCTTAGAACCTGAAAACACACAAAAGAAGCATAAAGGACTAAAATAACGAGAGAAACATAACGTAAATACACGAGAACAAGCCATTTAAGTCGCATGAATATGCTCCTATCACATATCTACCAAGATTATGCATGATGTGTGCTTTAATCTTGGCTAAACAACCTGTGGTTAATTCAAATGATGATCAAGCATTAAAATCAACACACTAAGTCACAATTAAATCGGAGAATGAAGCAAGAAATAGATAGATTAAATGAGAATTCCGAATTAACTACATGGCAAACTTTGCAAGGCTACATCAAATCCCTAGAGGAGGATTAGTTACAATTCATGTTTGCAAAGGATTTAACATAAAAATATAAAACATGAATGAACATAGAATTAATAAGAAGAAAGAACCCTTGAAGCAAAACTGATGTAGAATCAAAGAAACACCTAAACATTCCAACAACTCAAACTTGAATTGTATGAACGTTTAGGCCCTCTTATCTTCCTCTTCGTCATAGCACAAGGTCTAAGGGATGTTGTTGGTGTGTTGAATGGATTGGGGAATTATGGAAATGGAAAGATGATGTTTGGATTGTAAGGGAGAGTCACGGCACAAATGGGGGTTTATGGTCTACATTTCTGCAATGGATGAAGTGTATGAATGGAATGGATGGACTTTGTGAAGGGCACGGCCCCAAGGGACCAATTTCTGTTGTGAAATGAATTGTGTCTTGATGTGTGAAGTGTGCCTAGTTTTATAGGAAGGAATGTGGCTGCCAACATTCAGATTGGATCTTGGATCTGCACATGTGAGATGGAAGTGCATAAATGAGCTGGAATTGATGGGTTTTTGAGGTAGTGGATGCACGGCACTAGGGAAGTATGCATGCATTTGGCTATTTTGGTTGAATCATGCATGTTTATTGGCTGCAAAGGCTGAAGTGACAACCTGGAAAGGGTATCAAAGTGCACGGCATAGACAAAGAGGAGCTGGAATCACATGGAATGATGGGATGAATGGTTTTCTGGAATAATGGGTGCATGGCAAAAGGGAAATGTGCAAGCATGGGGTTTATTTAATTGAGATGCATGTGGATTTCTGCAAAGATGAAGTGGAGAAAGGTAATGGAATGCACGGCAATGATGGTGATTGTTTGAATGATTTCAGATTGTGTGGGTGAGTGATTAGGTTGGAAATGCATGTGAATGCAAGGTGTGAATGATTATGAGTGCATGTGGGAGAATTAAAGGATGGAATACATGGAATTAGGCACGACACAAAAGGAGTTTTCTGTGGTGCATGTGTTGATGTGAATGTGGACGACAATGGTTGGAGTGTGCAAGGGAATGCATGTGAAAAATGCATGTGAAAGCATGTAAATGCATGTGTTGATGAATGGGATTGTGGAGATGTATGGCACATGTGTAGGAATGGGCTGGAATGTGTGGTGGATGAATGAGATTAGGAAAGGTTTAAATGTCCTAAAACTAAAGGGAACAAGGTTCCAACACTTTGGTCTTCAATTAGGTCTTCAATTTCGTCCACACTTTGGCTCCAAGCATAAGCTATCCATCCTTAGCCCAAAAGTGCTCCAAAAGTCTCCAAAATGCATCTTTTTGCTCCTTTAGCCCTTTGGACCTACAAACACACGAAAATAGCTTAAAGTACTAAAATAACTAAAGAAACATAACGTAAATGCACGAGAACAAGCCATTTAAGTCGCATGAATATGCTCCTATCAGTCCTCCACGGTATGCTCCTTGAAATTGTCGTAGTAGGGCTTCAAACGGTGTCCATTCACTTTAAATTCATGTCCCGTCTTCAAGCTTTGAATTTGCACTGCACCATGAGGAAAGACATTAGTAATAACAAAAGGACCTATCCATTTAGAACGTAACTTACTTGGGAACAAGCGAAGGCGAGAATTGAAAAGTAACACTTTCTGCCCTATTGAGAATGTCTTGCTCCGAAGCATCCTGTCATGGTAAGCCTTTGTTTTCTCTTTGTAAATGCGCGCGTTCTCATAAGCCTCATTCCTTATCTTCTCCAGCTCATTCAATTGAAGCTTCCTATGAACTCCAGCGGCATCAATGCCCATATTGAATGTCTTTACGGCCCAATGTGCTTTATGCTCCAATTCAACGGGTGATAGGAGCATATTCATACGACTTAAATGACTTGTTCTCGTGCATTTACGTTATGTTTCTTTAGTTATTTTAGTCCTTTAAGCTATTTTCGTGTGTTTGTAGGTCCAAAGGGCTAAAGGAGCAAAAAGATGCATTTTGGAGACTTTTGGAGCACTTTTGGGCTAAGGATGGATAGCTTATGCTTGGCGCCAAAGTGTTGGACGAAATTGAAGACCTAATTGAAGACCAAAGTGTTGGAACCTTGTTCCCTTTAGTTTTAGGACATTTAAACCTTTCCAATTTCCTTAGCCGTGCATAACATTCCAACATTCCACTCCTTCATTTCAGCCACACTACCACATATCAAATCATCATCACTTATCACTTATCACTTATCATAACCACATATCATATCATCATCACTTATCACGTATCACTTATCATCATCACTTATCACTTATCACTTAACATGCACCCATCACCTAACACAACACCTTTAATTCACATGCATTCACTCTTTAATTCACATGCATTTACTCTTTAATTCACATGCAAAACACCTCCATTCCATCTCCCATTTCAGATTGCATTCCATAATCATTCACTCACCTTTAATCCACATGCATTCCATCCTTTAAAACATTGCACATGCACTCCCTTTAATTAATTAAGCCACATGCACTCCTATCCATATCATCATTGCAGCCAACACATGCTTTCACATGCATTTTCAGATTGTCCCCTTGCACATGCAGCCACATATTCATTGCACATGCAATTCCAACCCACATGCATCCTTTAATCATTCAAACATGCAGCCACATTCCCTCCTAGCTGTCATGTTCCCCCCATTTCACCTATAAATAAGCATCCATTGCATTCATTCTCAAACAATTCGTCCATATTCAGAAAATCATCCAAAACACCACCAGAAATCATCCCCTTGTGCCGTGAGTATCCCTACTAATCCAAACACCACTCCAACCACTCCCCATCCCTCCAAAACACTTCACACTATCCCAAAACACACCTTAGACCTTGTGATACAACAACGAGGAAGAGAAGAGTGCCTAAACGTTCATACAATTCAAGTTTGAGTTGTTGGAATGTTTAGGTGTTTCTTTGATCTCAATGTTTAAATTCAATTATCTTTGTTTTGTACGTATGAGGAATGGAAGAGAAGAGTGCCTAAACGTTCATACAATTCAAGTTTGAGTTGTTGGAATGTTTAGGTGTTTCTTTGATTTCAAAGTTATGAGGAACTAAACCCCCCCTTGGCTAGGGGGGGATTCGAAATAGATGTTTATGCTTGCATTTTGATTTGATTACTTCTAATTGCGTTTCATAAGTTGTGGATTCAATTTGTTTAACCGTTTGATTGATAACTTATTTATGTATGTTTATTGAGAATGCGCGCTTAATTTTCATGCATGAATATGACGCTAGAATATAAGTGAGTTTCACCTAATAGTTACGAACTTATATTCGCAAGTAGTGGAGGTTGCTTATAAACAATCGCGTTAAATGAATTCTTGGCATAAGTTTCATGCGTATTCCATAGTAACGAATGCCTCGTCGATGTTTATGATTTCCGTTGAACTTAATGATCTTTGTTGAATGTCTCTATCATGCGTATTCCATAGTTAGGGACTTTGATTAGGAATAATTTGGTTGTAATGCGTATTCCATTCAATCCAATGAATCTAGGGAAATCTGAAAGTTAATTTAAGCGGACCTAATTAACTTGGAGCTTTGAGAAGTCATGGTTTATTGAAATGCAATTGGAAATCATTTTATTATGCAAGTGTAACATATATGGAGATGAACCCCTTAGCTATTCTATCATCCATTCATTCCATTTCATCAATTTCATATTTACAATCTGTTTTAATTAGAATCTGTGCATTTAGTTTAAATTCGTCCAAAACTCAATCCCCCTTTACTTTAATGTCAAATTAGTTAGAAATCAATTTAGTTTGTGTTTTTAAGAGTCTTGAGTCAAGTTACAACTTAATTTCGTCCAAAATTGTGTTTATACTCAAAACTGCCCAGAAAGTGGTTTTTAGGCAGATTTGAGTGTGTTTGTGCTGTTTTGAGTCTTTTAGTTTCTTTGAGTGTTTTAAAGTTTAGTTTTGCATTCTTTGAGTCTAGTTTAGTGTTTTATATTGTGTTTTTACGTTTTTGAGTCAAATCCAAGTGATTAACAATCCCTCCTAATCCCCGGTCCAGAACGATCCCTACTTATACTTATACTACAATTTGACGAAAAAGAGGGTTTAATTTGTGTGCGTATAAATTCCCGCAACAAATTTTGATTTCAAATTACCCCCTAGCCAAGGGGGGTTTAGTTCCTCATAACTTTGAAATCAAAGAAACACCTAAACATTCCAACAACTCAAACTTGAATTGTATGAACGTTTAGGCACTCTTCTCTTCCATTCCTCATACGTACAAAACAAAGATAATTGAATTTAAACATTGAGATCAAAGAAACACCTAAACATTCCAACAACTCAAACTTGAATTGTATGAACGTTTAGGCACTCTTCTCTTCCTCGTTGTTGTATCACAAGGTCTAAGGTGTGTTTTGGGATAGTGTGAAGTGTTTTGGAGGGATGGGGAGTGGTTGGAGTGGTGTTTGGATTAGTAGGGATACTCACGGCACAAGGGGATGATTTCTGGTGGTGTTTTGGATGATTTTCTGAATATGGACGAATTGTTTGAGAATGAATGCAATGGATGCTTATTTATAGGTGAAATGGGGGGAACATGACAGCTAGGAGGGAATGTGGCTGCATGTTTGAATGATTAAAGGATGCATGTGGGTTGGAATTGCATGTGCAATGAATATGTGGCTGCATGTGCAAGGGGACAATCTGAAAATGCATGTGAAAGCATGTGTTGGCTGCAATGATGAAATGGATGGGAGTGCATGTGGCTTAATTAATTAAAGGGAGTGCATGTGCAATGTTTTAAAGGATGGAATGCATGTGGATTAAAGGTGAGTGAATGATTATGGAATGCAATCTGAAATGGGAGATGGAATGGAGGTGTTTTGCATGTGAATTAAAGAGTAAATGCATGTGAATTAAAGAGTGAATGCATGTGAATTAAAGGTGTTGTGTTAGGTGATGGGGTGCATGTTAAGTGATAAGTGATAAGTGATGATGATATGATATGTGGTTATGATAAGTGATAAGTGATAAGTGATGATGATTTGATATGTGGTAGTGTGGCTGAAATGAAGGAGTGGAATGTTGGAATGTTATGCACGGCTAAGGAAATTGGAAAGGTTTAAATGTCCTAAAACTAAAGGGAACAAGGTTCCAACACTTTGGTCTTCAATTAGGTCTTCAATTTCGTCCAACACTTTGGCGCCAAGCATAAGCTATCCATCCTTAGCCCAAAAGTGCTCCAAAAGTCTCCAAAATGCATCTTTTTGCTCCTTTAGCCCTTTGGACCTACAAACACACGAAAATAGCTTAAAGGACTAAAATAACTAAAGAAACATAACGTAAATGCACGAGAACAAGCCATTTAAGTCGCATGAATATGCTCCTATCAATCCTCTAACCTCAAGCTCCAATCTTTTCTTGTTGGCCCAACCGTCTTCTCAAGAATCTGTTTAACCTCCCGATTCGACACCTCGACTTGCCCGCTTGTTTGAGGATGATAGGGTGTCGAAACCCTATGTGTAACGTTATACTTCTTGAGCAGTGCCTCAATTGTGCGATTACAAAAATGTGAACCTCCATCACTTATCAGGACTCGAGGCATTCCGAACCTAGCAAAAATGTTAGACTTCACAAAATCTGCAACCACTTTGGAATCGTTAGTACGGGTGGCTTTTGCTTCCACCCATTTGGAAACATAATCCACCGCCAACAAGATATAGAGAAAACCATGTGATGAAAGAAAAGGACCCATAAAATCAATTCCCCACACATCAAATATTTCAACAGAAAGTATAGGGTTTTGTGGCATTTGATCCTTAACACTTATATTACCCATTCGTTGACAACGATCACATGTAAGGCAAAATGTCCTAGCATCCCTAAAAATGGTTGGCCAATAAAACCCACATTCTAAGACCTTAAGGGCAGTGCGTTGGGTGCCAAAATGTCCCCCACATGCATATGAATGATAGAATGTTAAAATAGATTGAAACTCATATTCATTCACACAACGTCGTACAATCTGATCGGGACAAAATTTCCAGAGGTATGGGTCATCCCAAACATAAAACCTAGCATCCTTTTTAAGCTTATCACGTTGATTCCTATTAAGTGTGCTAGGGATATGTTTAAACACCAAAAAGTTCACCAAATCTGCATACCAAGGCTCACTTACCTGGATAGACATTAATTGTTCATCGGGGAAGGTTTCAGAAATTGGCAATGCTTCCTCATGCACCATTGATGCGGGATTTATACGCACACAAATTAAACCCTCTTTTTGACAATTGTAGTATAAGTATAAGTAGGGATCGTTCTGGACCGGGGATTAGGAGGGATTGTTAATCACTTGGATTTGACTCAAAAACGTAAAAACACAATATCAAACACTATACTAGACTCAAAGAGTGTAAAACTAAAATTTAAAACACTAAAACAAACCAAAAGACTCAAACATCACCCAAAACACTCAAAACTGCCTTAAAAACACTTTCTGGGTAGTTTTGAGCACTTTGGTGAATTTGGACGAATTTGTGCAACAAATTGAATCAAAACACTTATAAACACAAACTAAGACGCTTTTTAACTAATTTGGACAATAAAGTAAAGGGGGATTGAAATTTGGACGAAATTAAACTAAATGAACAAATTGTAATTTAAAGCAAAATGTAAATATGAATGTGATGAAATAGAATGGATGGAAAGTTAGCTACGGGGTTCATCTCCACATATGTTATACTTGCATAATAAAACGATTTCCAATTGCGTTTCAATAAACCATGAAACTCATCACCCCGGGTTAATTAGGTCCGCTTAAATTAACCGTCAAGTTTTCCTTAAGTTAATGAATTGGATGATTGCATACGACAACCCAAAGCATTCCCCACAAGTTCCCTACATGAATTGCATAATAGAGATACAAGCAAGAATCATTAAGTTCTTTGAAAACTATAAGTGTTGACGAGGCATTCGTTACTATGATTGCATGAAACTTATGCCAAGAATTTATTTAACGCGATTGTTTATAAGCAACCTCCACTACTTGTGAATATAAGTTCATAACTATTAGGTGAAACTCACTTATATTCTAGCGTCATATTCATGCATGAAAATTAAGCGTGCACTCTCAATAAACATACATAAATAGGTTATCAATAAAACAGTTAAACAAATTGAATCCACAACTTATGAAACGCAATTAGAAGTAATCAAATCAAAATGCAAGCATAAACATATATTTCGAATCACCCCCTAGCTAAGGGGGGTTTAGTTCTTCATAACATTGAAATCAAAGAAACACCTAAACATTCCAACAACTCAAACTTGAATTGTATGAACGTTTAAGCACTCTTTTCTTCCATTCCTCAAACATACAAAACAAAGAGAATTGAATTTAAACATTGAAATCAAAGAAACACCTAAACATTCCAACAACTCAAACTTGAATTGTATGAACGTTTAGGCCCTCTTCTCTTCCTCTTTATTGTAGCACAAGGTCTAAGGATAGTTTGATGGTGTGAATGGTTTGGGGAGTGATGGAAATGGAAGAGGAGTGGTGTTTGGATTTGTAGGGAAACTCACGGCCAAGGGGATGTTTCTTGGTGTGAATGGATGATTTTCTGAAATGTGGAAGAATGTATGAGAATGAATGAATGTTGTGTGAAGTGTGTATGGTATTTATAGGGAGAAAGAGAGGGAACATGACAGCTAGGAACTTGGTGGAAATCTGAAATGGTGATGGGAGATGCATGTGGCTGATTTATGCATGTGATTAAAGGGTGGGAATGCATGTGCTTTGACAGAAATGAAAGGGAATGCATGTGCAATGAGTGTGGAGTGAATGATTGAATGCATGTGGCTGATTTATGAAGAGTGAATGCATGTGGCTGATAGGTATGAATGATTATGGTTGCATGTGGGTGGAAATGCATGTGGAATTAAAACTAGAGTGAATGATTATGAATGCATGTGGATTAAAGAGAGAGAATGTGGTGTAATGATGAAGTGGAATAAGTGCATGTGGATGTGGCTGATTTGATTTATGGAAGATGCATGTGGATTAAAGATGAGTGAATGATTATGGGTGCATGTGGATGAATGTGCATGTGCAAGGTTGTTGTTGTGATAAGTGATAAGTGTATGGTTATGATAAGTGTATGATATGATAAGTGAATGATATGATAAGTGAATGATATGATAAATGAATGATATGATAAGTGAATGATAAGATAAGTGAATGATATGATAAGTGAATGATAAGTGGTGAATGATATGTAATGATATGTGGGAGTGTGGTTGAAATGAAGGAGTGGAATGTTGGAATGTTATGCACGGCTAAGGATATAGGAAAGGTTTAAATGTCCTAAAACTAAAGGGAACAAGGTTCCAACACTTTGGTCTTCAATTAGGTCTTCAATTTCGTCCAACACTTTGGCTCCAAGCATAAGCTATCCATCCTTAGCCCAAAAGTGCTCCAAAAGTCTCCAAAATGCATCTTTTTTCTCCTTTAGCCCTTTGGACCTACAAACACACGAAAATAGCTTAAAGTACTAAAATAACTAAAGAAACATAACGTAAATGCACGAGAACAAGCCATTTAAGTCGCATGAATATGCTCCTATCAACCATTCGACTTAGGTGGTCAGCCACCACGTTCTCCACACCCTTCTTATCCCGAATCTCAATGTCAAACTCTTGTAGAAGCAACATCCATCAAATTAGTCTAGGCTTGGCCTCCTTTTTTGTGAGCAAATACTTGAGAGCTGCATGATCAGTAAAAATAATAACTTTAGTACCAAGTAAGTAGGATCGGAACTTATCTAATGCAAATACCACATCAAGTAATTCTTTTTCAGTGGTTGAGTAATAATTGAGCATCATTTAGTGTCCTAGATGCATAATAAATAACATGAGGTTGTTTGTTCTTTCGCTGTCCCAAAACAGCACCAATTGCATAGTCCGAAGCATCGCACATCAACTCGAATGGAAGGCTCCAATCCGGAGGTGTGATAATGGGAGCCGAAGTGAGAGCCTCCTTGAGGTGGTTGAATGCTTTCTCACACGCCTCGTTGAACTCGAAAACCACCTCCGTTTGAAGCAATCGGCATAGTGGCTGCGCAATCTTGGAGAAATCCTTTATGAAGCGCCTATAAAAGCCTGCATGACCAAGAAACGAACAAACCTCTCTAACCGAAGTTGGAGAGGGTAAGTGACGAACAAGGTCTACCTTAGATTTATCTACTTCAATGCCTTTTTCAGATATGATATGACCTAAAACAATACCTTGTTTAACCATAAAGTGGCATTTCTCCCAATTTAACACAAGGTTAGTTTCAATGCATCGTTTTAAAATCAAACTAAGATTATTCAAACAACCATCAAATGAATTACCAAAAACGCTGAAATCATCCATAAAAACCTCAATAATTTTCTCAACATAATCTGAAAATATGCTCATCATGCATCTTTGAAATGTGGCAGGTGCATTACATAAACCAAATGGCATGCGACGATAAGCAAATGTACCAAAGGGGCATGTAAAAGTGGTCTTTTCTTGATCATTCGGGGCAATAACAATTTGATTATAACCAGAATATCCATCAAGAAAACAATAAAATGAATGACCCGCTAACCTCTGAAGCATTTGATCTAGGAACGGCAATGGAAAGTGGTCCTTCCTCGTGGTGGCGTTTATCTTCCTATAATCAATGCATACGCGCCAACCGGTTTGGATTCGAGTGGGCACAAGCTCATTCTCCGCATTCTCCACAACTGTCACTCTAGATTTCTTGGGAACACATTGGATAGGTGAGACCCAACGGCTATCGGAGATAGGGTAAATCACTCCACAATCAAGGAGTTTGATTATCTCCTTCTTCACTACTTCCATCATCGGAGGGTTGAGACGGCGTTGAGCCTCTCTAGTTGGTTTGGCCCCATCCTCAAGAAATATGTGATGCATACATATGACGGGACTAATACATTTGATATCAGCCAAAGTCCAACCTAGGGCAGATTTGAACTCCTTCAAAACACGCACTAGTTTCTCTTCTTCTTGTGCCGTGAGTGATGAAGAAATAATGGCCGGTAAGGTCTCCTCTTCCCCCAAGAAAATGTACTTCAAATGGCTTGGTAATGGCTTGAGATCAAGGAGAGGTGCCTGAACTATGGATGGAAGCAACTTATTAGTTGAAATGGGAATTGACTCAAAGTTAGAAAACTTACCCTCGTGCCTAGGCAGTGACTCCAGGGCGGCAACCAACTCAAGGCATTCCACATTAGGAGGCACGTCATGCAATGGAGTGTGTGTGTCGTGGGTTATCAAAAGCTCCCTTCCCTTGGTTTTGACTTCCATGCTTCGTGTAATGACATTTTCTAGTGCATCGGCGTTCAAATCTTCAAAGTATCCCTGCACCAATGAGTGATAGGAGCATATTCATGCGACTTAAATGGCTTGTTCTCGTGCATTTACGTTATGTTTCTTTAGTTATTTTAGTCCTTTATGCTTCTTTTGTGTGTTTTCAGGTTCTAAGGGCAAAGTATGCAAAAGGATGCCTTTTGGAGCAAATTAGAGATTGGAATGGATATCATATGCTTAAAGCCAAGTAGATGGACGAAATTGAAGACCAAACCATTCACTTATCACTTATCATAACCATTCACTTATCACTTATCTTAACCATTCACTTATCACTTATCATAACCATTCACTTATCACTTATCATAACCATACACTTATCATTTCAATCCTTAGCCGTGCATTTCCCCTTTGCATTTACATGCATTCACTTCATTATTGCAGCCATCTCCCATTCTTTAATCCATTGCAGCCACATGCACTTTGCCTTTCATCATTGTACCAATTTCAGCCACATGCACACAAACAAAGTTCCTTGCCGTGCACATGCATTCCCACATGCATTTTCACCCTCATGCACATTCACCCTAATCACCATTCCAACACAACCTGCCATCATTCCAGAAAATCACCATCATTGCCGTGCATCCCATTCCACTTTCCAGCCATTCCACATGCCATTGTCATTCCACTTCATTTCACCTTGCATTTCCAGATTATTCCTTCATCATTGCACCACAAATCAGCCACACATTCACCCACATGCACCCTTTAATCATTCAACCATAAAAGCACATGCTTTCACATTCATTTCAGCCACCAAACATCCACATGCATTCATCCTAGCTGTTTTGCACATGCATTCACTTAACCTAGCTGTCATGTTCCCTTTCCCATCCAAACCTAGCTGTCATGTTCCCTCTCCCATCCATTCATCTCCCTATAAAAACCATACACACTTCACACAACATTCATTCACACTCTTCTATACACATTTCAGTCACAAACACCAACCATTCCCTTGTGCCGTGCCTTCCCTTCCAATCCAAACACCATCCACAAACCCCTAAAGCCCTAAACATCTCCTTAGACCTTGTGCTACAACAACGAGGAAGAGAAGAGTGCCTAAACGTTCATATAATTCAAGTTTGAGTTGTTGGAATGTTTGGGTGTTTCTTTGATTTCAATGTTTAAATTCAATTCTCTTTGTTTTGTACGTATGAGGAATGGAAGAGAAAAGTGCCTAAACGTTCATACAATTCAAGTTTGAGTTGTTGGAATGTTTAGGTGTTTCTTTGATTTCAAAGTCATGAGGAACTAAACCCCCCTTTGGCTAGGGGGGATTCGAAATATATGTTTATGCTTTCATTATAATTTGATTACTTCTAATTGCGTTTCATAAGTTGTGAATTCAATTTGTTTAACTATTTGATAGATAACTTATTTATGTATGTTTATTGAGAATGCGCGCTTAATTTTCATGCATGAATATGACGCTAGAATATAAGTGAGTTTCACCTAATCGTTACAAACTTATATTCACAAGTAGTGGAGGTTGCTTATAAACAATCGCGTTAAATGAATTCTTGGCAAGAGTTTCATGCAGTTCATAGTAACGAATGCTTCTTCAATGCTTATGGTTTTCAAAGAACGTAATGATTCTTGCTTTTATCTCTATTATGCAGTTCATATAGGGAACTTGTGGGGAATGTTTTGGGTTGTCGTATGCAATCATCCAATTCAATAACGTTAGGAAAATCTGAGGGTTAAGTGCAATTCACGGTTAACTTGGGGTGTTGAGAATTAATGGTTTATTGAAATGCAATTGGAAATCGTTTTATTATGCAAGTGTAACATATGTGGAGATGAACCCCTTAGCTAGCCTTCATTCCATTCAATTCTATCACACATTCACATTTACATTTGCCTTTAATTTACAATCTGTACATTTAGTTTAAATTCGTCAAAACCTAAATCCCCCTGTACATTTCTAAGTGTTTTGATTCAATTTATTTCCCAAATTCGTCCAAATTCACCAAAGTGCTCAAAACTGCCCAGAAAGTGTTTTTAAGGCAGTTTTGAGTGTTTTGGGTGATGTTTGAGTCTTTTGGTTTGTTTTAGTGTTTTAAAGTTTAGTTTTGCATTCTTTGAGTATAGTATAGAGTTTTATATTGTGTTTTTACGTTTTTAAGTCAAATCCAAGTGATTAACAATCCCTCCTAATCCCCGGTCCAGAACGATCCCTACTTATACTTATACTACAATTGTCAAAAAGAGGGTTTAATTTGTGTGCGTTTAATTCTCGCATCAAATTTTGGCGCCATTGCCGGGGGTTAGCAAATTTGCTAATCTCTTGGATTGTTCGTTTCTATTATGTATTTTAGTTTTAGTTTTTTATTTGTGTTTTGTTTGTTGATTTTAAGTACTAGAGAAGCACAACATGGCACTTGATAATGCTTCTCTATTGTCGCAGCTCATGGAAAGGTCCCAAATGCGAAGCGTTGATATATTTAATCTTCAATCAAGAAATAACGCGTTGATATATTTAATCTTCAATTAGGTCCCAAATGCATGCGACTTAAATGGCTTGTTCTCGTGCATTTACGTTATGTTTCTTTAGTTATTTTAGTACTTTAAGCTATTTTCGTGTGTTTGTAGGTCCAAAGGGCTAAAGGAGCAAAAAGATGCATTTTGGAGACTTTTGGAGCACTTTTGGGCTAAGGATGGATAGCTTATGCTTGGAGCCAAAGTGTTGGACGAAATTGAAGACCTAATTGAAGACCAAAGTGTTGGAACCTTGTTCCCTTTAGTTTTAGGACATTTAAACCTTTCCTTTATCCTTAGCCGTGCATAACATTCCAACATTCCACTCCTTCATTTCAGCCACACTCCCATTTATCATCACCACATATCATCACCACATATCACTTATCACATATCACTCCCATTTATCATCACCACATATAATCACCACATATCACTTATCACATATCATTCACCACTTATCATTCAACCAACTTTGCACATGCATTCATCATAACCATGCCGTGCATCCCCTTTACATTTCAGCCATTCCACATGCACTCATTGTCATTCCAACCTTTAATCCACATGCATTCCCATCCATTTCATCATTGCATTTGCAGAAAATCCACTTCCTTTGCACATGCATTCATCATCATCACTCTAGTTTTAATTCACATGCAAAACCACCAACACATGCACCCATCACCAAACACTTACCTTTGCCGTGACTCTTCACTCCCATTTCCAGCTTTTCCTTTGCATTCCCCCTTTAATCAACACATGCATCCACTCACTAAGAAATCATTCATTCCACATGCACCCAGAAATCACTCAATGCCGTGAGTTCCCATTGCATTTCCAAGCTTTGCACATGCATTCACTCACCACAAACAAGTCACATGCATTCATCAACATATCTAGCTGTCATTCACATGCATTTCATTCATCATTTCCACCCCCACATGTCCCTTTAATCATTCAAACATACACTCCCATCCACCACTCATGCCGTGCACATTCATACACTTTCACATACATCTTGGCAGCTTTCACATGCACACACATGCATTTCCAGCTCATCCACACTCAATGCCGGGCACAACCCATACCATTCCAGCACCAACAACACTCAAAACCGTGCACATTCACTCACCATACCATTCCAGCATTTGCACATGCAACCTAGCTGTCATGTTCCCCCTATTTCACCTATAAATACTCATTCACACACTCTTCCAATTCATTCATTCACAACAGAAATTGGTCCCTTGGGGCCGTGTCCTTCACAAAGTCCATCCATTCCATTCATAAAATCATCCATTTGCAGAAATGTAGACCATAAACCACCCTTGCCGTGACTTTCCCTTACAATCCAAACACCATCCTTCCATCTCCACAACTCCTCTTCCATTCCTCCACCACTCCCCAAACCATTCACACCATCAAACTATCCCTAGACCTTGTGCTACAACGAAGAGGAAGATAAGAGGGCCTAAACGTTCATACAATTCAAGTTTGAGTTGTTGGAATGTTTAGGTGTTTCTTTGATTTCAATGTTTAATTTCAATACTCTTTGTTTTGTACGAATGAGGAATGGAAGAGAAGAGTGCCTAAACGTTCATACAATTCAAGTTTGAGTTGTTGGAATGTTTAGGTGTTTCTTTGATTCTCTTTATTTTGTACATATGAGGTACTAAACCCCCCTTGGCTTAGGGGGGATTTGAAATAAATGTTTATGCTTGCATTTTGATTTGATTACTTCTAATTACGTTTCATAATTTGTGGATTCAATTTGTTTAACCGTTTGATTGATAACTTATTTATGTATGTTTATTGAGAGTGCACGCTTAATTTTCATGCATGAATATGACGCTAGAATATAAGTGAGTTTCACCTAATCGTTATGAACTTATATTCACAAGTAGTGGAGGTTGCTTATAAACAATCGCGTTAAACGAATTCTTGGCATAAGTTTCATGCGTATTCCATAGTAACGAATGCCTCGTCAACACTTATAGTTTTCATAATGCTTAATGATCTTTGATTGTATCTTTATTGTGCTGTTCACGTAAAGGACTTTTGGAGAATGTTGTGAATTGCGTTGCGCTAACCCATCCAATTCATTAACTTAAGGAAAACTTGACGGTTAATTTAAGCGGACCTAATTAACCCGGGGTGATGAGTTTCATAATTTATTGAAATGCAATTGGAAATCTTTTTATTATGTAAGTGTAACATGTGTGGAGAAGAACCCCTTAGCTATTCTATCATCCATTCATTCCATTTCGTCAATTTCGTTTTTATAATCTGTTTTAATTAGAATCTATCCATTTAGTTTATTTTCGTCCAAACCTCAATCCCCATTTATTTTAAAGTGTTAGATTAGTTAGAAATACTTTTAATTTGTGTTTATAAGTGTTTTGATTCAATTTGTTAAACAAATTCGTCCAATTTTGTGTTTGTGCTCAAATCTGCCCAGAAAGTGGTTTTTAGGCGGATTTGAGTGTTTTGGGTGATGTTTGAGTCTTTTGGTTTGTTTTAGTGTTTTAAAGTTTAGTTTTGCATTCTTTGAGTCTAGTTTAGTGTTTTATATTGTGTTTTTACGTTTTTAAGTCAAATCCAAGTGATTAACAATCCCTCCTAATCCCCGGTCCAGAACGATCCCTACTTATACATATACTACAATTTGACGAAAAGAGGGTTTAATTTGTGTGCTATTATATATCACATCACCTGCTTAAGACTTTCCACCTCTGCCATCAACGATTCAACCTGACGGGAGCGAGCAAGTAGGCGTTGGCCCATGTTGGACACAGAGCCTGCACACTGAACACTGAGAGCGAGGGACTCTTGAACGGCCAACTCATCGGACCGTCCTGAAAGCAACCTACTATCCTTAGGAGTGAGGAGGTTCCTAGCTACTATCGTAGCTGTTGTTGCATCCGTCATCATGGAGTCTTCACCTGAAAGAGGACCATTAGAAGATAAAAAAGAAGGGCGCCATACATTACCTTGACGGGGCGCAACCGGATCGCTGCTGAGACTCAAATCTAAGCAAAGGTTCGATGGGTTAGTCATTTTTCAAAGGTGTTCAAAGAGAAGGGGTGGATGGAGTTAAATTTCAAAGGGCCGGAGACGATTTTCAAGAATGGGCAATCTTCAGAGTGTGTATGTTGGTGGTGATCGATACCTCTATAAAAAGCCAAGGCGCCACGACCACCGATTCAAAGAGCCGGATTTTCCTGCGTAAGTTAGGCGACGATTTCTCGGCTTTTCAGAAGACGCGTTCAACTTTGTCAAAAGATTTCTTCTTTTCAGAAAACACGTGGAGGCCATCATCGCAACTACACATCTTTAGCCAACAAGCGCAAAGTTCGGCGACGCTTTCTCTGCTTTTCAGAAAACGCATGCAGCTTTGTCAAAAGGAGCCGCATCCGCACTACTACGTGTCGTTCAGAAAGCGAAGGGGCGCCTGCTCAGAAATCGAAGAGGCGCCTGCTCAGAAATCAAAGAGGCGTCGTTCAGATATCGAAGAGACGTTTGTCGACAAGGGTAAAAGAACAGTACCACTACTTGCTTTTGAGAAATCCCTAAATATGTCGACCTTCATCTTTTGTGGCAAGGCAGATGATGCGGGATTTATACGCACACAAATTAAACCTTCTTTTTGTCAAATTGTAGTATATTTATAAGTAGGGATCGTTCTGGACCGGGGATTAGGAGGGATTGTTAATCACTTGGATTTGACTAAAAAAACGTAAAAACACAATATAAAACACTATACTAGACTCAAAGAATGCAAAACTAAACTTTAAAACACTAAAACAAACCAAAAGATTCAAAACAAGTTCAAAAGACCCAAAACTGCCTAAAAACACTAACTAGGCAGTTTCTGACCTTAAACCCAATTTTGGACGAAATTAAGTTGTAACTTGACTCAAAACACTTTAAAACATAAACTAAAATGATTTCTAACTAAATTGAACAATAAAGTAAAGGGGGATTGGTTTTGAAAACTTGAAATAAAAATAGAAACTTGGAAACAAAACAGATTGTAAAGATGAATGTGATGATATTGAATGGATTGAAGCTAGCTAGAGGGTTCATCTCCATACATGTTACACTTACATAATAAAAAGATTTCCAATTGCATTTCAATAAATTATGAAACTCATCACCCCGGGTTAATTAGGTCCGCTTAAATTAATCGTCAAGTTTTCCTTAAGTTAATGAATTGGATGGGTTAGCGCAACGCAATTCACTACATTCTCCAAAAGTCCTTTACGTGAACAGCACAATAAAGATACAATCAAAGATCATTAAGCATTATGAAAACTATAAGTGTTGACGAGGCATTCGTTACTATGATGAGCATGAAACTCGTGCCAAGAATTCATTTAACGCGATTGTTTATAAGCAACCTCCACTACTTGTGAATATAAGTTCATAACGATTAGGTGAAACTCACTTATATTCTAGCGTCATATTCATGCATGAAAATTAAGCGTGCACTCTCAATAAACATACATAAATAAGTTATCAATCAAACGGTTAAACAAATTGAATCCACAACTTATGAAACGCAATTAGAAGTAATCAAATCAAAATGCAAGCATAAACATTTATTTCAAATCCCCCCCTAGCCAAGGGGGGTTTAGTTCCTCATGGTACAAAACAAAGAGAATCAAAGAAACACCTAAACATTCCAACAACTCAAACTTGAATTGTATGAACGTTTAGGCCCTCTTCTCTTCCATTCCTCATTCGTACAAAACAAAGAGTATTGAAATTAAACATTGAAATCAAAGAAACACCTAAACATTCCAACAACTCAAACTTGAATTGTATGAACGTTTAGGCACTATTCTCTTCCTCTTCGTTGTAGCACAAGGTCTAAGGATAGTTTGATGGTGTGAATGGTTTAGGGAGTGGTGGAGGAATGGAAGAGGAGTGGTGGAAATGGAAGGATGGTGTTTGGATTGTAAGGGAGGGCACGGCACAAAGGAGTTTGATGTCTACATTCTGAAATGGAAGAAGTTTGTGACTGAAATGTGTATGAATGAGTGTGAATGAGAATGAATGCAATGGATGCTTATTTATAGGTGAAATGGGGGGAACATGACAGCTAGGAACTTGGTGGAAATCTGAAATGGTGATGGGAGATGCATGTGGTTGTTTTATGCATGTGATTAAAGGGTGGGAGTGCATGTGCTTTGACAGCTAGGATGAATTAATTAAAGGGAGTGCATGTGGCTTGTCTGCAAGGTGTGAAGGATTATAATTGCATGTGCAATGTTTTGGGAGAAAATGGGAGTGCATGTCAATGATGGTGTTTGGTGCTGAAAATGAATGTGTTTGCATGTGAATTAAAGCTAGGGTGAATGATGATGAATGCATGTGGATTAAAGAGTGAATGGTGGCTGCAAAGTGAATGAATAATGAAATGGGAAAGCATGTGCAAGGTTTTGGTGTGAATGATTGAATGTGCATGTGGCTGCAATGGATTAGGAATCCTTCAATTTCGTCCATTCCTTTTGCTCCAAACATAAGCTATCCATTCCAAGTCCAATTTTGCTCCAAAATGCTCCAAAATGCATCTTTTTGCTTCCTTAGCCATATGAACCTAAAAACACACGAAAATGGCTTAAACTACTAAAACAACTATGAATTACAATATAAATGCACGAAAACAAGCTAAGTAAGTCGCCTAAATATACTCCTATCAGCAGACCTGAAGAAAATGCCCAACTCTCCCTCACCTCTGAGGGCGCACTCCCAGCAAAGCCTTTCGAAATACTCAATTTTTTCTTCTTCCCCAAAGATGATACCAGATGCCTGGAGTACAGATGACCCAGGAGGAAACAGTAGATTGAAGCATGTGGAGACAAGCACAACAAATACATGTGCTGATTCTTTCACCGCTTCTTCAAAGGCAAAGGTATCTCATATCATCAAGGTCAAAAGCAAAAGTATCTCATATCATGCTCTTTCCCTGTCTTTTTCTTTGTCCTTGTTCTTACTCGCATGGCAAAGTGAAAGAAGCAATCAGCCGGCACTTGGAGTCAGTCTTTGGATCTGGAGCCGACTACCTGGAATCTATTCCTGGATCTGGAGCCGACTGCCTGGAATCTTCAACGGTTGATACACTTCCAGAGAAGGGACCACTTCTGCAAAGATTGAACAAAGAAACAGATAAAAGGGGTAAGCTCAGACCTTCGGGGGAGACCAAAAGAATTCCTGCTGCCCAGTTCAAGAGTAGCACAAAGGAAAATCAACGAGTGGAGGAGACCAAAAGAATCCTCCAACCCAGTTCAAGAGTAGCCTATGGAAAATCAACGATGGGAGGAAACCAGTTCAAGATTAAGCCTGTGGAATCACCAAGATCAACCCATGCATTCAACCAAGGAGAAGATGGAATTTACACTCCATAACCAGATTTGCGTCCCTAAACTCTTCTCTTTGTTAGTTACATTCTGCCATGTTTAGTATGTTTAAATGCTTTTTGTGTGTTTACTTATGTTTTGTGTGAATCTATGCTTAAAACATTGAGGACAATGTTTGATTTAAGTGTGGGGCGGTAACTAAGTATATTTGATGCAAATTCGTGGGATTTTATCACCCATAACTTAAAATGTTGTTCCTTGCTGTTTTAAGGTGTTTTTAAGTTGTTTTAGAGTGTTTTAGTATGTTTTGTTTTTATAACTCCGAAAATCACATAAAAATTTGAAAAACATGTTTTGAAAAGCCTAAAAAGAGTGTTTTGAGTCGTTTTTGTGTGTTTGTGTCTTAGGGTACCTTCCAACACAATGATAAGGATTTGGTTTGTAATTGCATTACTGTTAAAAAGAGTTATAAACATATAGAAAAGTTTGATTTACTCTTGGTATATGCTTGGTTATGGTTATAATGTATGACTTCGCATGCAATCATAAAAGAAAAATTCGTTTTTGTAACATGCTTGAAGGAAGGAACTCAAACAAACGCTACAACCCTGTGAGACTCGAGCCATTACCTTCTTTGGAGAGTTATATTCTGTGATTCTTTGTTTTCTAAAGTTGTTGCATGATCTCATTATTCCTTGCTTGGTTGCTACTTAGAATGCAATTGTATCATGATAGAACTAAATGCTAGAACTTATATCCGTTTCATTCAAAGCATGACATTGAATTGCACAACATATATCAAGATGAAGTTGTGTAGTTGCCACCATAGCCAAATAGCCTTACTTCCCATATTTCGTATTTGTTGTAAGTTTTAACCCCGTTGAGCCTTGTTTAGCCTTTATTCTTTGTTAACCCACATTATCCTCACCTAGCCTAGTGTAGGACAGTCCACACCCTTGTTCTTAAAAGATAGTGAGCATGACTTAAATGAATTCCTTTTGAGTTACATTATGCAAGAAAATGGGTGTGGGGGAAGGAATGTTTGTTCTTAAGTTTATATGTATGTTTTGAGATTCAAAAGAAAAAAAAAAGGAAAAACATATGAAAAAGAAAAACAGAAAAGAAAGGAAAAAGAGCTTGTTCCCCCTTGTTGTTCAAAAGTTGAGTTTTCATTCAAAAGTGAATTCTAAGTTAATTCAAATGCTTTGCTCGCTATTTCTTTAAGAACCTTTGTTTTCCATATCCCTTCTTTGTTAGCCAAACACCTTTAGCCCCGTTTCAACCCTTATGCTTCTATCTTGATCGTTATGTGTTCAATAATGTGGAGTTTGGAATTGATATGAGCCTATGGAATCACTGGTTCTCATTCTAAGTAGTAGCATTCCATTCATGAGATCATATTCATGTCATTATCGTAAATCCAGAAAATGCTTTCCTTGTTATAACATATGCGAGTGTTCGTCTACATGTTTACATCAATCTTCTCACATATACCTAGTGTAGGGAGTGTAGTCAGAAAATCTGTGTGAAAAACGAGAGTACATCTAGTAAGGAATTGAGGGAATTCTCTAAGGCATGTTACTACATTCAAATCATGGTTTTAAATGCTTAATTGTGAACTAGTATGTGGTGACTATGAGTAAGAATGTACTTAAGTGTAAAGATGGCTAAAATCTGTGGGAATAATGATTTTTAACATGTCATGTGCATTGGAAATCCCTAAGACGATTGTTGGAAGGTGTAGGTTGTGTTTTGTTCGTTTTGTTTTGTTTTTGGTTTCTTTTGTTTTGTTTTGCTCGAGGACTAGCAAAAGCTAAGTGTGGGGGAATTTGATAGGAGCATATTCATGCGACTTAAATGGCTTGTTCTCGTGCATTTACGTTATGTTTCTTTAGTTCTTTTAGTCCTTTATGCTTCTTTTGTGTGTTTTCAGGTTCTAAGGGAAAAGTATGCAAAAGGATGCCTTTTGGAGCCTTTTGGAGCAAATTAGAGATTGGAATGGATATCATATGCTTAAAGCCAAGTAGATGGACGAAATTGAAGACCAAACCATTCACTTATCACTTATCATAACCATTCACTTATCACTTATCTTAACCATTCACTTATCACTTATCATAACCATTCACTTATCACTTATCATTTCAATCCTTAGCTGTGCATTTCCCCTTTGCATTTACATGCATTCACTTCATTATTGCAGCCATCTCCCATTCTTTAATCCATTGCAGCCACATGCACTTTGCCTTTCATCATTGTACCAATTTCAGCCACATGCACACAAACAAAGTTCCTTGCCGTGCACATGCATTCCCACATGCATTTTCACCCTCATGCACATTCACCCTAATCACCATTCCAACACAACCTGCCATCATTCCAGAAAATCACCATCATTGTTGTGCATCCCATTCCACTTTCCAGCCATTGTCATTCCACTTCATTTCACCTTGCATTTCCAGATTATTCCTTCATCATTGCACCACAAATCAGCCACACATTCACCCACATGCACCCTTTAATCATTCAACCATAAAAGCACATGCTTTCACATTCATTTCAGCCACCAAACATCCACATGCATTCATCCTAGCTGTTTTGCACATGCATTCACTTAACCTAGCTGTCATGTTCCCTTTCCCATCCAAACCTAGCTGTCATGTTCCCTCTCCCATCCATTCATCTCCCTATAAAAACCATACACACTTCACACAACATTCATTCACACTCTTCCATACACATTTCAGTCACAAACACCAACCATTCCCTTGTGCCGTGCCTTCCCTTCCAATCCAAACACCATCCACAAACCCCTAAAGCCCTAAACATCTCTTTAGACCTTGTGCTACAACAACGAGGAAGAGAAGAGTGCCTAAACGTTCATATAATTCAAGTTTGAGTTGTTGGAATGTTTGGGTGTTTCTTTGATTTCAATGTTTAAATTCAATTCTCTTTGTTTTGTACGTATGAGGAATGGAAGAGAAGAGTGCCTAAACGTTCATACAATTCAAGTTTGAGTTGTTGGAATGTTTAGGTGTTTCTTTGATTTCAAAGTCATGAGGAACTAAACCCCCCTTTGGCTAGGGGGGATTCGAAATATATGTTTATGCTTTCATTATAATTTGATTACTTCTAATTGCGTTTCATAAGTTGTTGATAGGAGCATATTTAGGCGACTTACTTAGCTTGTTTTCGTGCATTTATATTGTTAATTCATAGTTGTTTTAGTAGTTTAAGCCATTTTCGTGTGTTTTTAGGTTCATATGGCTAAGGAAGCAAAAAGATGCATTTTGGAGCATTTTGGAGCAAAATTGGACTTGGAATGGATAGCTTATGTTTGGAGCAAAAGGAATGGACGAAATTGAAGGATTCCTAATCCATTGCAGCCACATGCACTCCCATTCTTTAATCCATTGCAGCCACATGCACCCATAATCATTCACACCTAGCAGCCACATGCATTCGCTCTTCATAAATCAGCCACATGCACATTCAATCATTCACACCAAAACCTTGCACATGCTTTCCCATTTCATTATTCATTCACTTTGCAACCCACATGCACCCTAGATTCTAATCAGCCACTCCACATTGATGCGAGATTTATACGCACACAAATTAACCCTCTTTTCGTCAAATTGTAGTATATGTATAAGTAGGGATCGTTCTAGACCGGGGATTAGGAGGGATTGTTAACCACTTGGATTTGACTCAAAAACGTAAAAACAAAGTTAAAAACGTTCACAAAGACTCAAAGGACTCAAAACAAGTTCAAAAGACTCAAAACTGCCTAAAAACACTAACTAGGCAGTTTCTGACCTTAAATCCAATGTTGGACGAATTTAAGATTATGGCTTGATTCAAACGTAAAATAACAATATAAAACACTATACTAGACTCAAAGAATGCAAAACTAAACTTTAAAACACTAAAACAAACCAAAAGATTCAAAACAACACAAACACACTCAAATCTGCCTAAAAACCACTTTCTGGGCAGATTTGAGCACAAACACAAATTTGGACGAATTTGTGTAACAAAATGACTCAAAACTCTTATAAACACAAACTAAGACACTTTCTAACTAAATTAGACAATAAAGTAAAGGGGGATTTTAATTTGACGAAAATTGAAATAACGAAACAAGTTTAATAAACTAGACATAATGTAAATATGAATGCGATGAAAATGAATGGATGAATGCTAGCTAGAAGGTTCTTCTCCACACATGTTACACTTGCATAATAAAATGATTTCCAATTGCATTTCAATAAACCATTAATTCTCAACACCCCAAGTTAACCGTGATGCACTAATTAACCTTCAAATCTTCCTAACGTTATTGAATTGGATGGGTTAGCGCATACAACAATTCAAAACATTCCCCACAAGTCCTCAACATGAATGCATAGAAGAGGTACAAGCAAGAATCATTACGCTCTATGAAAATTATAAGTGTTGACGAGGCATTCGTTACTATGATTGCATGAAACTTATGCCAAGAATTCGTTTAACGCGATTGTTTATAAGCAACCTCCACTACTTGTGAATATAAGTTCGTAACTATTAGGTGAAACTCACTTATATTCTAGCGTCATATTCATGCATGAAAATTAAGCGTGCACTCTCAATAAACATACATAAATAAGTTATCAATCAAACGGTTAAACAAATTGAATCACAACTTATGAAACGCAATTAGAAGTAATCAAATCAAAATGTAAGCATAAACATATATTTCGAATTTCCTCATAACTTTGAAATCAAAGAAACACCTAAACATTCCAACAACTCAAACTTGAATTGTATGAACGTTTAGGCACTCTTCTCTTCCATTCCTCATACGTACAAAACAAAGAGTATTGAAATTAAACATTGAAATCAAAGAAACACCTAAACATTCCAACAACTCAAACTTGAATTGTATGAACGTTTAGGCACTCTTCTCTTCCTCTTCGTTGTAGCACAAGGTCTAAGGATAGTTTGATGGTGTGAATGGTTTGGGTAGTGGTGGAGGAATGGAAGGATGGTGTTTGGATTTGTAGGGGAGACTCACGGCACAAAGGGGGTGGTTTGATGGTCTACATTTCTGCAATGGATGAGTTTATGGAAGAGTGTTTGGAATGGGTGAATTTCTGGCACAAAGGCCTTATTTCTGTGGTGAATGGATCCCCCCTTTGTGGCTGTAATGGATGCATATTTATAGGTGGAAATGCATGTGGGATGATAGGTTTGAATGATTATTGGTGCATGTGACTGAAATAGCATGTGAAAAGGCTGGAAATGCATGTGTTTTGGACGGCACAAGGATGGGTTGAGTGTGTGGCTGCATGGTTAAATGATTAAGAGTGAATGCATGTGCAAATGCATGTGGAATGTGGCTGCAATGAAGGAGTTTTTCTGGGTGCATGTGGGTTGGAAATGATGAAAGAATAAAGGGTGCATGTGCTATGGAATGTGCTGAAAATGCATGTGATGAAATAATTAGAGAGTGAGGGGATGCGCGGCATGGGTTGTTGATTTTCTGGAATTGAATTAAAGGATGCATGTGTTGATTAAAGGGGGAATGACAATCTGAAATGGGATAGGAAATGCATGTGGATTAAAAGGGACATGTGGGGGTGGAAATGATGAATGAAATGCATGTGAATGACAGCTAGATATGTTGATGAATGCATGTGACTTGTTTGTGGTGAGTGAATGCATGTGCAAAGCTGGAAATGCAATGGGAACTCACGGCAATGGGTGTTTGGGGTTGGAAATGCATGTGTTTGCATGTGATTTCTGTTTGTGTGAAGTGTGTGTGAATGCATGTGGATTAAAGATTGAATGGTGGCTGCAATGATGAAGACATGTGGCTGAAATGAAAGGTGGAAATGGGAAGGAATGTGCACGGCAATGATGGTGAATATGAATGCATGTGGCTGATTTAAAGAATAGGTATGCATATGAATTAAAGGTGTTGTGTTAGGTGATGGGTGCATGTTAAGTGATAAGTGATAAGTGATGATGATAAGTGATAAGTGATAAGTGATGATGATAAGTGATAAGTGATAAGTGATATGATATGTGGTGATGATAAGTGATAAGTGGTTATGATAAGTGAGATGATATGTGGTTATGATAAGTGATAAGTGGTGATGATAAGTAATGGGAGCATGTGAGGGAATGAATAATGAATGCATGTGTATGGTTTTGGGAGAAAGGTGGAGATGCACGGCATAAGGGAATTGGAAAGGTTTAAATGTCCTAAAACTAAAGGGAACAAGGTTCCAACACTTTGGTCTTCAATTAGGTCTTCAATTTCGTCCAACACTTTGGCGCCAAGCATAAGCTATCCATCCTTAGCCCAAAAGTGCTCCAAAAGTCTCCAAAATGCATCTTTTTGCTCCTTTAGCCCTTTGGACCTACAAACACACGAAAATAGCTTAAAGGACTAAAATAACTAAAGAAACATAACGTAAATGCACGAGAACAAGCCATTTAAGTCGATGAATATGCTCCTATCAAATACCCCCACACTTATCTTTTGCTAGTCCTCGAGCAAAACAAAACAACAAAAGAACACGAAACTAGACAAAACGAACAAAACACAACCTACACCTTCCAACAATCGTCTCACAGATTTCCAATGCACATGACAAGTTAAAAATCATTATTCCCACATATTTTAGCCATCTTTACACTTAAGTACATTCTTAATCATAGTCACCACATACTAGTTCACAATTAAGCATTCAAAACACATTTCGAATGTAGTAACATGCCTTAGAGAATTTCCTCAATTCCTTACTAGAATGCACTCTATTTTCACACAGATTTTCTGACTACACACCCTACACTAGTTATATGTGAGAGATTGATGTAAACATGAAAGACTAGCATCTCACATATGTTATAACAAAGAAAGCATTTTCTGGATTTACGATAATGACAAGAATATGATCTCATGAATGGAATGCTACTACTTAGAATGAGAACCAGTGATTCCATAAGCTCATATCAATTCCAAACTCCACATATTGAATACATAACATCAAGATAGAAGTTGAGGGTTGTAACGGGGCTAAGGGTAATGTTTTAACAAAGAAAGGTAAAGTAAAACAAAGGTTCTTAAATTAATAGGAAGCGGAGTAATGAAATTGACACTTAAACTCACTTTTAATGGCAGAAATCAACTTTTTAAACACAAGAGAAGATTCATGCAACAACTAGGGTCAAATTCACTCTTTTGGACCCTTCCTTCAATAACCAATGCTTGTGAGATCATTCTCACTTATGTTTCAACTCTTTTTGTTTTTTTTTTTTTTTCTTTCTTTTCAACAATTTTTTTCTTTATTTCATTCTTTGGCCGTGCCCTATTATCTTCCCCCACACTTATTTTCTGCAGTATATTGATCAAAAGGAGTTCATTCTAAGTCATGCTTCACTATCCTTTAAGAACAAGGGGTTAACAAAGAAAATAAGCTTGAAAAGGCTAAAAACGGGTAATCCTACAATACATGTGAAAAGGGATAGGCTTTTTGGCTTTGGCTTGACTAACAACTTCATCTTATTGTATGTTATGCAATCAATATCATGCTTTGAATGAAACGGATATAAGTTCTAGCATTTAGTTCTATCATGATACAATTGCATTCTAAGTAGTAACCAAGCAAGGAATAATGAGATCATGCAACAACTTTAGAAAACAAAGAATCACAGAAAATAACTCTCCAAAGAAAGTAATGGCTCGAATCTCACAGGGATGTAGCGTTTGTTTGAGTTCCTTCCTTCAAGCATGTTACAAAAACGAATTTTTCTTTTATGATTGCATGTGAAGTCATACATTATAACCATAACCAAGCATATACCAAGAGTAAATCAAACTTTTCTCTATGTTTATAACTCTTTTTAACCGTCATGCAATTACAAACCAAATCCTTATCATTGTGTTGGAAGGTACCCTAAGACACAAACACACAAAAACGATTCAAAACACTCTTTTTAGGCTTTTTAAAACATGTTTTTCAAAATTTTATGTGATTTTCGGAGTTATAAAAACAAAACATACTGAAACACTCTAAAACAACTTAAAAACACCTTAAAACAGCAAGGAACAACATTTGAAGTAATGGGTGATAAAATCCCACGAATTTGCATTAAATATACTTAGTTACCCCCCCACACTTAAATCAAACATTGTCCTCAATGTTTTAAGCATAGATTCACACAAAACATAAGTAAACACACAAAAAGCAACTAAACATACTAAACATGGCAGAATGTAATTAACAAAGAGAAGAGTTTAGGAACGTAAATCTGGTTATGGAGTGTAAATTCCCTCTTCTCCTTGGTGATTGCATTGAGGCTTTGATCTTTGTGATTCCACAGGGGTTCTCTTGAACTGGGCTGCATGATTCTTTTGGTCTCCTCCACTTGTTGATTTGCCTTTGTGCTACTGGGCTGGAGGATTCTTTTGGTCTTCCCCGAAGGTCTGAGCTTACCCCTTTGGTCTGTTTCTTTGTTCAATCTTTCCAATTCGTATTGAAAAGGGTTGGAGGAAAACTCAGCCTATGTTTGTCTCCACATGCTTCAATGTATCATTTTCACTTGCCTTACTCGCTCCCCTTTGCAGAAGTGGTCCCTTCTCCGGAAGTGTATCAACCGTTGAAGATGACTACTCGAGAGCAACGCTAGGTAAGCAATCAGGAATAGATTCCAGGCAGTTGGCTCCAGATCGGAAGACTGACTCCAAGTGCCGGCTGATTGCTTCTTTTACTTTGCCATGCGAGTAAGAAAAAGGACAAAGAAAAAGACAGGGAAAGAGCATGATATGAGATACTTTTGCTTTTGACCTTGATGATATGAGATACCTTTGCTTTTGAAGAAGCGGTGAATGAATCAGCACGCTTCAATCTGCCGTTTCCTCCTGGGTCATCTGTACTCCAGGCATCCGGTATCATCTTTGGGGAAGAAGAAAAAATTGAGAATTTCAAAAGGCTTTGCTGGGACTGCGCCCTCAGAGGTGAGGGAGAGTTGGGCATTTTCTTCAGGTTTGCCTTGCCATAAAAGACGAAGGTCGACATATATAGAGATAATATCAAGTGGTGGTACTGTTCTTTTACCCTTGTTGACAAATGTCTCTTCGATATCTGAACGACGCCTCTTCGATTTCTGAGCAGGCGCCCCTTCGATTTCTGAACGACGCCCCTTTTCTTTCTGAACGACACGTAGTAGTGCGGATGCGGCTCCTTTTGACAAAGCTACACGCGTTTTCTGAAAAGCAGAGAAAGCGTCGCCGAACTTTGCGCTTGTCGGCTAAAGATGTGTAGTTGCGATGATGGCCTCCACGTGTTGTCTGAAAAGAAGAAATCTTTTCACAAAGTTGAACGCGTCTTCTGAAAAGCCGAGAAAGCGTCGCCTAAATTACGCCGGAAATTCCGGCTTTTTGAATCGGTGGACGCGTCGCCTTGGATTTTAATAGAGCTATCGATCACCACAACAAACACACTCTGAAGAATTTCCATTCTTGAAAATCGACTCCGGCCCTTTGAGAATTAACTCCATCCACCCCATCTCTTTGAACACTTTTGAAAAATGGCAAACCCATCGAGCCTTAGCTTAGAATTGAGTCTTAGCAGTGATACGGGCGCGCCGCGTCAAGGTAACGTATGGCGCCCTTCTTTCTTATCTTCTAACGGTCCTCTCACAGGTGAAGACTCCGTGATGCAGGACGCCACAACAGCTACAATAGTAGCTAGGAACCTCCTCACTCCAAAAGATAGTAGACTGCTGTCAGGACGGTCCGATGAGTTGGCCGTTCAAGAGTCCCTCGCACTTAGTGTTCAGTGTGCGAGTTCTGTGTCCAACATGGGCCAACGCCTGCTTGCCCGCTCCCGTCAGGTGGAATCATTGATGGCAGAGGTGGAAAGTCTTAAGCAGGAGATCAAACTGCTTAAGCATGAGAATAGAAGTTTGCACGTGCTTGCCAACAACTATTCGACGGGCATGAAGAGGAAGCTTGATGAACTGCAAGAGTCTGAAGGTCGGATTCAAAGTGACCGTCAAAGGTTTTCGTCTTTCCTCCAGAGGCACCTTTTTCCTGGATGATCCAGCGTTTGGCCAAGTATTGAGGCCTCGAATTCTCTATCTTCGATGCCTCCAGCTCCGATGCCTTCCGCTCCTATATCTTCTGCACCGATGCCTTCCGTCCCGATGCCTTCCGCTTCAAGAGTTTTGCCACGTAGTGGGTCTTTAAGTAAACAACCTTTGTGAAGCCTCCATCGTTCTGCCATGTTTTTTTTTTTTTTTTTTTCAACATGCTTTGTTTTATTCAGTGCATTGGGTTGCCTCCCAAGTAGCGCTTTCTTTTACGTCTTGCAGCCGGACGAAGAACCCAATCACTCCAGGATATGTTCACGAATCGGATGAGAACTCCGAGTCATAAACTAGTACCTAGAACAAGAAACAAAACAAGATTAAGAAACTGGAATAAAATAAAAACAAACGAAAATAAAACAATCCAAGGGATTAGCAAATATTCTAATCCCCGGCAACGGCGCCAAAATTTGATGCGAGATTTATACGCACACAAATTAAACCCTCTTTTCGTCAAATTGTAGTATATGTATAAGTAGGGATCGTTCTAGACCGGGGATTAGGAGGGATTGTTAACCACTTGGATTTGACTCAAAAACGTAAAAACAAAGTTAAAAACGTTCACAAAAACTCAAAGGACTCAAAACAAGTTCAAAAGACTCAAAACTGCCTAAAAACACTAACTAGGCAGTTTCTGACCTTAAATCCAATGTTGGACGAATTTAAGATTATGGCTTGATTCAAACGTAAAATAACAATATAAAACACTATACTAGACTCAAAGAATGCAAAACTAAACTTTAAAACACTAAAACAAACCAAAAGATTCAAAACAACACAAACACACTCAAATCTGCCTAAAAACCACTTTCTGGGCAGATTTGAGCACAAACACAAATTTGGACGAATTTGTGTAACAAAATGACTCAAAACTCTTATAAACACAAACTAAGACACTTTCTAACTAAATTAGACAATAAAGTAAAGGGGGATTTTAATTTGACGAAAATTGAAATAACGAAACAAGTTTAATAAACTAGACATAATGTAAATATGAATGCGATGAAAATGAATGGATGAATGCTAGCTAGAAGGTTCTTCTCCACACATGTTACACTTGCATAATAAAATGATTTCCAATTGCATTTCAATAAACCATTAATTCTCAACACCCCAAGTTAACCGTGATGCACTAATTAACCTTCAAATCTTCCTAACGTTATTGAATTGGATGGGTTAGCGCATACAACAATTCAAAACATTCCCCACAAGTCCTCAACATGAATGCATAGAAGAGGTACAAGCAAGAATCATTACGCTCTATGAAAATTATAAGTGTTGACGAGGCATTCGTTACTATGATTGCATGAAACTTATGCCAAGAATTCGTTTAACGCGATTGTTTATAAGCAACCTCCACTACTTGTGAATATAAGTTCGTAACTATTAGGTGAAACTCACTTATATTCTAGCGTCATATTCATGCATGAAAATTAAGCGTGCACTCTCAATAAACATACATAAATAAGTTATCAATCAAACGGTTAAACAAATTGAATCACAACTTATGAAACGCAATTAGAAGTAATCAAATCAAAATGTAAGCATAAACATATATTTCGAATTTCCTCATAACTTTGAAATCAAAGAAACACCTAAACATTCCAACAACTCAAACTTGAATTGTATGAACGTTTAGGCACTCTTCTCTTCCATTCCTCATACGTACAAAACAAAGAGTATTGAAATTAAACATTGAAATCAAAGAAACACCTAAACATTCCAACAACTCAAACTTGAATTGTATGAACGTTTAGGCACTCTTCTCTTCCTCTTCGTTGTAGCACAAGGTCTAAGGATAGTTTGATGGTGTGAATGGTTTGGGTAGTGGTGGAGGAATGGAAGGATGGTGTTTGGATTTGTAGGGGAGACTCACGGCACAAAGGGGGTGGTTTGATGGTCTACATTTCTGCAATGGATGAGTTTATGGAAGAGTGTTTGGAATGGGTGAATTTCTGGCACAAAGGCCTTATTTCTGTGGTGAATGGATCCCCCCTTTGTGGCTGTAATGGATGCATATTTATAGGTGGAAATGCATGTGGGATGATAGGTTTGAATGATTATTGGTGCATGTGACTGAAATAGCATGTGAAAAGGCTGGAAATGCATGTGTTTTGGACGGCACAAGGATGGGTTGAGTGTGTGGCTGCATGGTTAAATGATTAAGAGTGAATGCATGTGCAAATGCATGTGGAATGTGGCTGCAATGAAGGAGTTTTTCTGGGTGCATGTGGGTTGGAAATGATGAAAGAATAAAGGGTGCATGTGCTAGGGAATGTGCTGAAAATGCATGTGATGAAATAATTAGAGAGTGAGGGGATGCACGGCATGGGTTGTTGATTTTCTGGAATTGTATTAAAGGATGCATGTGTTGATTAAAGGGGGAATGACAATCTGAAATGGGATAGGAAATGCATGTGGATTAAAAGGGACATGTGGGGGTGGAAATGATGAATGAAATGCATGTGAATGACAGCTAGATATGTTGATGAATGCATGTGACTTGTTTGTGGTGAGTGAATGCATGTGCAAAGCTGGAAATGCAATGGGAACTCACGGCAATGGGTGTTTGGGGTTGGAAATGCATGTGTTTGCATGTGATTTCTGCTTGTGTGAAGTGTGTGTGAATGCATGTGGATTAAAGATTGAATGGTGGCTGCAATGATGAAGACATGTGGCTGAAATGAAAGGTGGAAATGGGAAGGAATGTGCACGGCAATGATGGTGAATATGAATGCATGTGGCTGATTTAAAGAATAGGTATGCATGTGAATTAAAGGTGTTGTGTTAGGTGATGGGTGCATGTTAAGTGATAAGTGATAAGTGATGATGATAATTGATAAGTGATAAGTGATGATGATAAGTGATATGATATGTGGTGATGATAAGTGATAAGTGGTTATGATAAGTGATATGATATGTGGTTATGATAAGTGATAAGTGGTGATGATAAGTAATGGGAGCATGTGAGGGAATGAATAATGAATGCATGTGTATGGTTTTGGGAGAAAGGTGGAGATGCACGGCATAAGGGAATTGGAAAGGTTTAAATGTCCTAAAACTAAAGGGAACAAGGTTCCAACACTTTGGTCTTCAATTAGGTCTTCAATTTCGTCCAACACTTTGGCGCCAAGCATAAGCTATCCATCCTTAGCCCAAAAGTGCTCCAAAAGTCTCCAAAATGCATCTTTTTGCTCCTTTAGCCCTTTGGACCTACAAACACACGAAAATAGCTTAAAGGACTAAAATAACTAAAGAAACATAACGTAAATGCACGAGAACAAGCCATTTAAGTCGATGAATATGCTCCTATCACACATGCATTCATCATCATAACCTAGCTGTCATTGCACATGCATTCACCCTTTAATCCATTGCAGCCACATGCACTCCCATTTTCTCCCAAAACATTGCACATGCATTTTCAGCTTTCCACCAAGTTCCTAGCTGTCATATTCCCTCTTCTTCACCTATAAATAAGCATCCATTGCAGCCACAATTCATTCACACTTCCAATATTCAGAAATTCACCAAAGAGAGCCTTTGTGCCGTGCAAAACAGCACCTATTCCCTACCAATCCAAACACCATTACTTCCTTCCACATTCCACAAAACCTATCATTCTACATCATCCATAATCCCCAAAATTCACCTTAGACCTTGTGCTACAACAAAGAGGAAGAGAAGCGGGCCTAAACGTTCATACAATTCAAGTTTGAGTTGTTGGAATGTTTAGGTGTTTCTTTTCCTTTGAATTCAATGTTTAATTTCAATTCTCTTTGTTTTGTACGTATGAGGAACTAAACCCCCCTTGGCTAGGGGGGAATTCGAAATATATGTTTATGCTTGCATTATAATTTGATTACTTCTAATTGCGTTTCATAAGTTGTGAATTCAATTTGTTTAACTATTTGATAGATAACTTATTTATGTATGTTTATTGAGAATGTGCGCTTAATTTTCATGCATGAATATGACGCTAGAATATAAGTGAGTTTCACCTAATCGTTACAAACTTATATTCACAAGTAGTGGAGGTTGCTTATAAACAATCGCGTTAAATGAATTCTTGGCAAGAGTTTCATGCAGTTCATAGTAACGAATGCTTCGTCAATGCTTATGGTTTTCAAAGAACGTAATGATTCTTGCTTGTATCTCTATTATGCAGTTCATATAGGGAACTTGTGGGGAATGTTTTGGGTTGTCGTATGCAATCATCCAATTCAATAACGTTAGGAAAATCTGAGGGTTAATTAGTGCAATTCTCGGTTAACTTGGGGTGTTGAGAATTAATGGTTTATTGAAAAGCAATTGGAAATCGTTTTATTATGCAAGTATAACATGTATGGAGATAAACCCCTTAGCTAGCCTTCCCATCCATTCAATTCCATCACGTTCATATTTACATTCTGCCCTTAAATTACAATCTGTGCATTTAGTTTAATTTCGTCCAAAACTCAATCCCCCTTTACTTTATTGTCCAATTTAGTTAGAAATACATTTAGTTTGTGTTTATAAGTGTTTTGATTCAATTTATTACACAAATTCGTCCAAATTCACCAAAGTGCTCAAAACTGCCCAGAAAGTGTTTTTAAGGCAGTTTTGAGTGTTTTGGGTGATGTTTGAGTCTTTTGGTTTGTTTTAGTGTTTTAAAGTTTAGTTTTGCATTCTTTGAGTCTAGTATAGTGTTTTATATTGTGTTTTTACGTTTTTGAGTCAAATCCAAGTGATTAACAATCCCTCCTAATCCCCGGTCCAGAACGATCCTGATGCGAGAATTATACGCACACAAATTAAACCCTCTTTTTATCAATTGTAGTGAAGAATGTAAGTAGGGATCGTTCTGGACCGGGGATTAGGAGGGATTGTTAATCACTTGGAAACTGACTCAAATACGTAAAAACAGGTTTAAAACACTATACTAGACTCAAAGAATGCAAAACTAAACTTTAAAACACCAAAACAAACCAAAAGACTCAAAACAGCACCAAAACACTCAAAACTGCCTTAAAAACACAATCTGGGCAGTTTTGAACACTAGACACAACTTTGGACGAAAATTGGTTTTACTTTGACCTAAGACACTTAAAAACACAAACTAAAGTGATTTCTAACTACTATGACTCAACAAAGTAAAGGGGGATTGGTTTTGGACGAATTTAAAAACAAAACAAACTTTTTAAATTAGAACAGATTGTAAAACGAATTTGATGGAATTGAATGGATGGGAAGCTAGCTAAGGGGTTCATCTCCACACATGTTATACTTGCATATAAAACGATTTCCAATTGCTTTTCAATAACCCATGAATTCTGAACGCCCCAAGTTAATTAGGTTCGCTTAAATTAACCTTCAGATTTTCCTAACGTTATTGAATTGGATGATTGCATACGACAACCCAAAACATTCCCCACCAGTCCCCTACATGATTGCATAATAGAGATACAAGCAAGAATCATTAAGTTCTATGAAAACCATAAGCATTGACGAAGCACTTGTTACTATGATTGCATGAAACTTATGCCAAGAATTTACTTAACACGATTGAGATCATCAACCTTTACTACTTGTGAATATAATTCCATAACGATTAGGTGAAATTTCCTTATATCCTAGCATCCAATTTATGCATGATAATTAAGCGTGCACTCTCAACCAACACACACAAATCAATGTAATTCACATAGATAAGTAAATTGAATTCACAACTTATGAAACGCAATTAGAAGTAATCAAATCATATAGCAAGTATAAACATGTATTTCGAATCCCCCCCTAGCCAAGGGGGGGGGTTTAGTTCCTCATACGTACAAGACAAAGAGAAATAAATTTAAACATTGAAATCAAAGGAGAGGAAACACCTAAATATTCCAGCCACTCGAACTTGAATTGCATGAACTTCCACGCCCTCTTCTCCTCCTCTTTGTTGCGGCACAAGGTCTAAGGACAGGTTTTGGGTGGTATTTGTATGGAGGAATGGATGTGTGATGGTAGGGTAGTGTTTAGGAGGGATGGGATAGTGCGGCAAAGCTTAAAACTAAGGAGAAAGGTGTTTGGTGGCTGCGGCAAGGGTGTGGAGAGGGTTGGACGAATTTCTGGAATGAATGAATGTGTATGAGAGGTGGTGGTCTGATCTAGGGGTTAATATGAGTATATATAGGCACTTAAAACCCTAGGGTAATCAGATATGGACTTGAATAACCCAAATCCACAAGGAAATAGGCTTAGAAATCAGAAATAAAAAGGGATAATGCTTCCTAGGTGCGGCAGGTAAGGAGATAAGGTGATAAGGCTTCTAGAATGCCTTGCAAGGCAAGGGAAATCAGCACTCTAGAAGGATTTGGGGCGCCACTTTTGTAGGAGATAAGATAAGGTTCCTAGAATCATGTTTTAAGGGCCAAATTTGTAGGGAAAAAGAGATAAGGGTGCGGCACTAAAGGATAGGGCAGATTAGGGCTTCTAGAAACCCTCCAATGCAAGGAAAACTCATGGCAAGGATGGATAAGGGTTCTAGAACAAGGATAAGGTTTCTAGAACAAGGATAAGGTTTCCTAAATGGATAAGGACTCCTCATTGCACATGGAAACTTTGCCTATTAGGATTAGGAAACCTTGTCTTTGTCATTCCTTCTTCATCTTGGACTCCTTTTCCTTCTTGGATTTGGAAAACTTCTTTGTTGCTTCACTTGAGACCATTTGGATTTTGACTTTCCTTCATCAAGTAGGAAACCTTATTTGAGTAGGAATCTTCATTCTTCTAGGAATCCTAATTCAACTAGGAAACCCATCTTAACTAGGAATCCTAATTCAACTAGGAAACCCATCTTCCATTTAGGGACTTTCCTACTTCAACTAGGAAACCTTGCCCAAGTAGGAATCATCATCTTCAAGTCTTCAATTTCGTCCATCCTCTTGGCTCCAAGCATATGATGTCCATTCCAAGCTCTAATTTGCTCCAAAAGGCTCCAAAATGCATCCTTTTGCATACTTTGCCCTTAAAACCTGAAAACACATAGAACTAGCTTAAAAGACTACTTTACTAAGGAAAAACACTATAAATGCACAAAAACAAGCTAAACTAAGGTGCGTAAATATGCTCCTATCAGATCCCTACTTACATACTTACTACAATTGATAAAAAGAGGGTTTAATTTGTGTGCGTTTAAATCTCGCATCAGTTGTGAATTCAATTTGTTTAACTATTTGATAGATAACTTATTTATGTATGTTTATTGAGAATGCGCGCTTAATTTTCATGCATGAATATGACGCTAGAATATAAGTGAGTTTCACCTAATCGTTACAAACTTATATTCACAAGTAGTGGAGGTTGCTTATAAACAATCGCGTTAAATGAATTCTTGGCAAGAGTTTCATGCAGTCCATAGTAACGAATGCTTCGTCAATGCTTATGGTTTTCAAAGAACGTAATGATTCTTGCTTGTATCTCTATTATGCAGTTCATATAGGGAACTTGTGGGGAATGTTTTGGGTTGTCGTATGCAATCATCCAATTCAATAACGTTAGGAAAATCTGAGGGTTAATTAGTTCAATTCACGGTTAACTTGGGGTGTTGAGAATTAATGGTTTATTGAAATGCAATTGGAAATCGTTTTATTATGCAAGTGTAACATATGTGGAGATGAACCCCTTAGCTAGCCTTTATTCCATTCAATTCTATCACACATTCACATTTACATTTGCCTTTAATTTACAATCTGTACATTTAGTTTAAATTCGTCAAAACCTAAATCCCCCTTTACTTTATTGTCCAATTTAGTTAGAAAGTGTCTTAGTTTATGTTTCTAAGTGTTTTGATTCAATTTATTTCCCAAATTCGTCCAAATTCACCAAAGTGCTCAAAACTGCCCAGAAAGTGTTTTTAAGGCAGTTTTGTGTGTTTTGGGTGATGTTTGAGTCTTTTGGTTTGTTTTAGTGTTTTAAAGTTTAGTTTTGCATTCTTTGAGTATAGTATAGAGTTTTATATTGTGTTTTTACGTTTTTAAGTCAAATCCATGTGATTAACAATCCCTCCTAATCCCCGGTCCAGAACGATCCCTACTTATACTTATACTACAATTGTCAAAAAGAGGGTTTAATTTGTGTGCGTTTAATTCTCGCATCAATGAGTCAACTATATCAATGGAGAAACATGAATGATCCTCACTAGGATACTTAATAGAATCAGAAAGACTAAAATTAACAACTTCCCCATCAAATTCCATGGACAAAGTTCCATTAAACACATCGATTTTTGTCCGAGCCGTCTTCATGAATGGCCGTCCAAGGAGGATTGGCAACGTAGGGGCATGGTCAGATTCATCCATCTCGAGCACATAGAAGTCCGCCGGAAAGATTAAATGATTTACCTGCACTAACACATCTTCCAAAACTCCCTTTGGATAGGCGTTAGATCTATCGGCCAATTGTATGATTACACCATCATTTTTCAATACTCCTAGGTTCATAGATGCATAAATTGAATATGGCATAACATTTATAGAAGCACCTAGGTCTAGCATGGCAGATTCAAAATGAGTATTACCTATCACACAAAGAATTGTAAAACTACCCGGATCTTTGCATTTGGGGGGTAGTTTGCGTTGCAAGATGGCGGAGACATTTTCACCTACCTTTACCACCTCCTTGGTCGACATCCTCTTCCTAGTGGTGCAAAGCTCCTTTAAGAACTTGGCGTACCTCGGGACTTGCTTGATTGCATCCAAAAAGGGTATGTTTACTTGAACTTTCCGAAATGTTTCAAGTATGTCCTTCTCGGCTTCTTCTTTCTTCGTTTGCATAAACCTACTAGGAAAAGGCACATTTGGAGGTAAAACATTAGTAGGAACCGAATTTGACACATTCTTACCCTTTTTGGCCGAATTAGACACTTTGAAGTCACTTGAAGCTTGCGGCAAAGGTGTTTCCACCTTTGCCGTGGGCTGGCCTATGTCCTCCTCTTCAATTCTCAGCTTTTCGTCCTCGTTAAGACCTGATGGTGATGGTGTAGGACCTGCCCCGACTTCTTTTCCGCTTCTCAAGAGTATGGCCTTTGCACTTTCGAAGCCTCCCTTGGGGTTTGGAATGGTAGAACTAGGAAGTTGGCCTTGCTCACGAAACTTCCCTACAAAATCTGCAATCTGCCCAATTTGTTTCTCCAATTGCTCCACCCTCTTGTCTTGGTTTTGCATGGCTTTGGCTTGATTTTCTTGCCCCTGAGACAAATTAGTTAGTAACTTAAGAAGTGTATCGTTATCTAGGGACGTACCTGAACTTGTTTGGGCAGATTGTGGAGGTGCTTGTGTGGGTGCGTATGGCTTGTTGTAGAAGCCCGGGGGTTGTTGCCTAAAGCCTCCTTGTTGTGGTGGTTGTTGGGGCTCCCTCCATTTGAAGTTTGGGTGGTCTCTCCAACCGGGATTGTAGGTGTTGGAATACGGATCGTTCCTTGGTTGGTTTTGGCCTTGAAATCCAATTGCATTTGCGCTTTCCCATCCATCATTTTCAATGAGTTGCGGGCACTTCTCTGAAGCATGTCCTTGGATAGAACACACTCCGCATACAATTGGTCCTTGCATCCTCATTCCCTCGGCCATCTGAGACACAATGGAAGTAAGATTAGCTAATTGTGAATGAATGTCGGGTGTGGAACTTACCTCATGAACTTGCTGCCGTGGGGGTCCTCTTTGGCCTACTCCTTCGTATTGTTGAGCGTTCAACGCTCGGTTAGCAATCAAAACCTTGGCCGCCATGGGTGTCTTGTCCACCAATGCTCCACCCGCCGAGGCATCGAGCATTTGACGTTCGATTGGTAGGAGCCCCTCGTAGAAGTATTGTAGAAGTAATTCCTCCTTCATCTGATGCTGTGGACAAGAAGTAACAAGGGATTTAAAACATTCATAATACGTAGGAAAAGACTCACCTTCTTCTTGTTGGATTCCACTTATCCTTTTACGTAAAAGGATGATTCGAGAAGTTGGGAAAAACTTCTCCAGAAATGCCCTCTTCATACTCTCCCATGATGTGACGGTTCCGGGAGCTAACTCGTACAACCAATCTTTGGCTTTGTCCATTAAAGAGAATGGAAAAGCCTTCATCTTCAGAATACTTCCATCGACGTTGACGGGAGTCATGCTTGAACACACCACCTGGAATTCCTTCAGATGCTTGTTCGGATCCTCCATGGACAACCCATGGTATTTCGGAATATGGTGGAGCAAACTTGACTTCAACTCGAACTCTTCGGTCTTCCCTTGGGCAGGCGGGGGATATTGGATACACAAAGGTCCGATTGTCCATGGCCATGCCTTGTGGTTCTTCAAAAATCCTTGCCGTGGGTTCTCCTTCCTCTTCTAGAACTTGTTCTTCAAGGTCAGGTTCCGGGCTTTGTGGATTTGATTCTTGTTGCTTTCTCTTTCGTCTCAAAGTCCTCTCAAAATCGCTGTCAAAGTCCAAGATATGCTCACGAATCGATTGAGAACTCCGAGTCATACACTAGTACCTAAAACAAGAAAAACAAAACAAGGTCAGAATCTTTATCAAACTAAAAATAAACAGAAAATAACAATCCAAGGGATTAGCAAAATATATAAGCACACAAATTAAAACCCTCTTTTGACAATTGTAGTATATGAATAAGTAGGGATCGTTCTAGACGGGGGATTAGGAGGGATTGCTAAATCAATTGAAAACTGACTCAAAAACGTAAAACAAAAGTTAAAACACTCAACTAGACTCAAAGAATGCAAAACTAAACAATAAAACACTAAAACAAACCAAAAGACTCAAAACAGCCCCAAAACACTCAAAACTGCCTTAACAACACAATCTGGGCAGTTTTGAGCACTTACACTATTTTGGACGAATTTGGGTAATAACTTGAATCAAAACACTTAGAAACACAAACTAAGACACTTTCTAACTAAATTGGACACTAAAGTAAAGGGGGATTTAGTTTTTGACGAAATTAAATAAAATGCACATATTGTAATTAAAACAGATTGTAAAGATGAATTTGATGAAAATATGGATGGAATGCTAGCTAGAAGGTTCTTCTCCACACATGTCACACTTGCATACAAGATGATTTTCAGTTGGTCTTTCGATGAATTATGAAACTCAACACCCCGGGTTAATTAGGTCCGCTTAAATTAACCTTCAAGTTCTCCTTAAGTTAATGAATTGGATGGGACAGCGCATACACAATTCAAAACATTCTCCAAAAGTCCTTTACGTGAAAAGCACAATAAAGATACAATCAAAGATCATTAAGAAACATGAAAACTATAAGTGTTGACGAGGCATTCGTTACTATGATGAGCATGAAACTAGTGCCAAGAATTCATTTAACGCGATTGTTTATAAGCAACCTCCACTACTTGTGAATATAAGTTTGTAACTATTAGGTGAAACTCACTTATATTCTAGCATCATATTCATGCATGAAAACTAAGCGTGCACTCTCAATAAACATACACAAATAAGTTATCAATCAAGCAGTTAAACAAATTGAATCCACAACTCATGAAATTCCAACCAAAGGTAATCAATTTATATTGCAAGCATAAACATGGTTTTGAATCACCCCCTAGCTAACTAGGGATTTAGCCTCTCATGTTCACAGAAAGAGAAACAAAATTGAAATTAAACATAAAGAACAAAAGATTGATTACATCTAAAATGCCAAAGGAATCCACTTGAATTTCTGCACGTTTCAAGTTCCTCTTTCTCCTTTCTTCTTGATGCGGCAGAGAAGGTTTATGGTGAGTTTGGATGATTTTCTTGTTTAGGGATGGGTTTATGGGGAGATGGTGGTGCAGCAAGGTGGTGGGATGATGTATGGAGGTGTGGATGGTGGCTGGAATGGTGGGGGAAGGCTGCGGATTGAAGGGATTTAGGTGATGGTGGCTGCGGCAAAAGGGAGAGAGTGGAAGGGTGGCTGCGGCAACAAGGTTTTGTGGCTGAATTCTGGAAGAGTGAATGAAAGAGAGAAGAGAGCTAGGGTGCGGCTTAGGGCTTAGTTTATATAGGGTTTCAGAAAATAAACCCTAGCTTATTTTTATTAACTAAAATAAAATCAAAGGCTTCTAGAAAAAGGAAATAAAATCAGAAATTAAAGAGGGAATTGATTAATAGGTGCGGCTAGGGTTTATTTGGAAGGGAAATAGGTTTAAATTTCAGAAATAAAAGGGAGAGTGGCTGCAAGGAAAAAGGGTTAGGGTTTAGGTGCATAAAAGGGGACAAAAATGCCCCCCCTTGCACGGCAAGGGAAGGGGAGAAGGGAAAGGCCACGGCTAAGGCTTTAAAGTGGGCTAGGGCCTTTGTTTTGTGTCCTAAAGTGCATACAAGGCCTTCAAAGTGGCTAGAAAATACAGACATTTCAGATTAGGAAAGGTTACCAAAACGAGAAACCTAGGGTTAACTTTCCTACTTCAAGTAGGAATCCTTGTTGGAGTAGGAATCCTCGTTTGAGTAGGAATTCATCGTTTCTTCAAGTCTTCAACTCATTCATTCCTCTTTTGCTCCAAAAGACTCCAATTTGCATCTTCTTGCACACTTTGGCCTTATAATCTGAAAATACACAAAAGTGACTTTAAACACTAAAATAACTAAGGAAACACAACATAAATGCACGAGAACAAGCTAATTAAGTCGCATGAATATGCTCCTATCAAATTTCAATGTCAAACTCTTGGAGAAGAAGCATCCATCGAATTAGCCTTGGTTTGGCCTCCTTTTTGGTGAATAAGTACCTTAGAGCTGCATGGTCAGAATATACAATTAGTTTAGTGCCAAGTAAATATGAACGAAACTTATCTAAAACAAACACAACGGCAAGAAGTTCTTTTTTCAGTGGTAGAGTAGTTTAATTGAGCATCATTTAGGGTCCGGGAAGCATAATATATGACGTGTGGTTGCTTGTTCTTCCTTTGGCCCAAAACAACCCCTATTGCATAATCGAATGCATCACACATTAGCTCAAAAGGCAATGTCCAATCTGGTGGAATGATAATGGCTGCCGTGGTAAGCATGTCTTTGAGATGCTTGAATGCCGTCTCACACTCCTCGTTGAACTCAAAAGCCACTTCTTTTTGTAGGAGACGGCATAGGGGTTGTGCACTCTTGGAGAAATCCTTGATAAATCACCTATAGAATCCTGCATGGCCAAGAAAAGAACGAACCTCTCTAACCGAAGTAGGAGAGGGTAAGTAACGTACAAGATCTATTTTAGACTTATCAACTTCAATTCCTTTTTCAGAGATGATATGACCCAAAACTATGCCTTGTTTAACCATAAAATGATATTTTTCCCAATTCAAAACAAGGTTAGTTTCCATGCATCTTTTCAAGATTAAAGTAAGATTATGCAAACAATCATCAAATGAGTCTCCAAACACACTAAAATCGTCCATAAACACTTCAATTATTTTCTCAACATAATCCGAGAATATACTTACCATGCATCGTTGGAAAGTGGCCGGTGCATTGCATAAACCAAATGGCATACGACGATATGCAAAAGTACCAAATGGACAAGTAAAGGTGGTCTTTTCTTGATCATCTGGCGCTATGACTATTTGATTATAACCCGAATAACCATCAAGAAAGTAATAAAAGGAATGACCGGCTAACCTTTCAAGCATTTGATCGATGAATGGCAAAGGAAAGTGATCTTTCCTTGTTGTGGCATTTAGCTTCCTATAGTCAATGCACACTCTCCAATCGGTTTGAATGCGTGTAGGCACAAGTTCATTCTCTTCATTCTTCACCACCGTGACTCCGGTGAAACCCAACAGCTATTAAATAAGACTCAAAAACACTAAACTAGACTCTATAGACTCAAAACTAACTTTGGACACTTAAAACAGCAACCAATAATAAAAAAGACTCAATTTTAGACTCAATAAGTGATTTGGACGAAAATAGGACTTGACTTGACTCAAAGGACTAAAAGAAAACAGGTTTTGACTCAAATATGAAGACTTGGCGATTGTTTTTGACGAATTTTAAACTTAAAACAAAAACTTTATAGAAAACACTTTTGAAAAACGAATTTAAGTAAAATAAATGGGTAAAAGGTTAGTTAGAGGGTCCTTCTCCATACATGATATATGCATACAAACCAATGTCCAATTATTATTCCTTTAGACTATGAATGACAATGCCCCAAATTAGTTGCATCGCACAACTAACCCTCAAGTTTTCCTTATTTCATTGAATTAGATGGAATACGCATCTAAACCAAATTATCTTTTTCAAGTTTTTTATATTAGATACATATCAAAAGTCATTAAGTTTTGTGAAAACTATAAGCATTGACAAGGCATTCATCACTATGAAACACATGAGACTCATACCAAGGATTTACTTAACGCGATTGTGACTAGCAACCTCCACTACTTGTGAATATAAGTGAATAACTATTATATGAAACCCCCTTATATTCTAGCATCAAATTCATGCATGCAAATTAAGTGTCAAAACAAGTTCAAAAGACTCAAAACTGCCTAAAAACACTAACTAGGCAGTTTCTGACCTTAAACCCAATTTTGGACGAATTTAAGATGTAACTTGACTCAAGACTCTTAAAAACACAAACTAAATGTATTTCTAACTAATCTAACACTTTAAAATAAATGGGGGAATGGTTTTGGATGAATTTAAACTAAATGCGCAGATTCTAATTAAAACAGATTATAAAAACGAAATTGATAAAATAGAATGATGAAAAACTAGTTAGAGGGTTCCTTATCCACACATGAACATAAGCACATAATTTGACTCCCAATTATGACTTCAACAAACGATGAATGAAAATGCTCCAAGTTAATTAGGTACGCTTAAATTAACCTTCAGATTTCCCTAGATTCATTGGATTGAATGGGATACGCATTACAACCAAATTATTCCTAATCAAAGTCCCTAACATGGAATACGCATGATAGAGACATTCAACAAAGATCATTAAGTTCAACGGAAATCATAAACATCGACTAGGCATTCATAACTATGGAATACACATGTTAATCCAGCCTAGGGTTTACTAAACACAATCGTGACTAGCGATTTTTACTACTCATGAATATAAGTTCATAACGATTAGGTGAAATTCCCTTAAATCCTAGCATCAAGTTTAGGCATGCAAATTAAGTGTCGACCCTCAACCCACATACATAAACAAGTTCTTAATCAAAACAGAAAAGTAACCCACATCTAAAGTTCATGAATTCATAACTGGAGTAAATCAAATCATAACCAACATATGTCCATGGCTTCAAATTCGCCTCTAACTAAAAAGAAATTAGTTCCACATGTTTAACATAATTGAACAACAAGTTAAATTAAACATGAAAACAGAAACAAGAAAAGAAAGAACAAATTGATGGAATTGAATGGATGGAAAGTTAGCTATGGGGTTCATCTCCACATATGTTATACTTGCATAATAAAACGATTTCCAATTGCATTTCAATAAATTATGAAACTCATCACCCCGGGTCAATTAGGTCCGCTTAAATTAACCGTCAAGTTTTCCTTAAGTTAATGAATTGGATGGGTTAGCGCAACGCAATTCACTACATTCTCCAAAAGTCCTTTACGTGAACAGCACAATAAAGATACAATCAAAGATCATTAAGCATTATGAAAACTATAAGTGTTGACGAGGCATTCGTTACTATGATGAGCATGAAACTCGTGCCAAGAATTCATTTAACGCGATTGTTTATAAGCAACCTCCACTACTTGTGAATATAAGTTCATAACGATTAGGTGAAACTCACTTATATTCTAGCGTCATATTCATGCATGAAAATTAAGCGCACATTCTTAATAAACATACATAAATAAGTTATCAATCAAACGGTTAAACAAATTGAATCAACAACTTATGAAACGCAATTAGAAGTAATCAAATCAAAATGCAAGCATAAACATTTATTTCAAATCCCCCCCTAGCCAAGGGGGGTTTAGTACCTCATACGTACAAAATAAAGAGAATCAAAGAAACACCTAAACATTCCAACAACTCAAACTTGAATTGTATGAACGTTTAGGCACTCTTCTCTTCCATTCCTCATTCGTACAAAACAAAGAGTATTGAATTTAAACATTGAAATCAAAGAAGCACCTAAACATTCCAACAACTCAAACTTGAATTGTATGAACGTTTAGGCACTCTTCTCTTCCTCTTCGTTGTAGCACAAGGTCTAAGGATAGTTTGATGGTGTGAATGGTTTGGGGAGTGGTGGATGAATGGAAGAGGAGTGGTGGAAATGGAAGGATGGTGTTTGGATTGTAAGGGAGACTCACGGCCAAAGGGAAGTGTTTGGTGTCTACATTTCTGCAATGGATGAGTTTCTGAAATGGAAGTGTGTATGAGAATGGATGCAATGGATGCTTATTTATAGGTGAAATGAGGGGAACATGACAGCTAGGAGGGAATGTGGCTGCATGTTTGAATGATTAAAGGATGCATGTGGGTTGGAAATGCATGTGCAATGAATATGTGGCTGCATGTGCAAGGGGACAATCTGGAAATGAAGGTGAAATGAAGTGGAATGACAATGGCATGTGGAATGGCTGGAAAGTGTATGAAACTCACGGCAATGATGGTGATTTTCTAGTGGTGAATGGTAATGCAATGTGTTTGCATGTGAATTAAAGTTATGTGAATGATTAGGGTGAATGTGCATGTGCTTTGACAGCTAGGATGAATTAATTAATGGGAGTGCATGTGGCTTGGTTGGAATGAATGGAATGCAATCTGAAATGGGAGATGGAATGGGATGCACGGCAATGATGGTGTTTGTGTGAATGATGGCAGATTGTGTGGATGATTTGTTTGTTGTTTAAAGATGCATGTGGATGAAATATACAATGGGAAAGTATGTGATTGACAACTGGGATGAATGGTGGCTGCAATGATGAATACATGTGGCTGAAATGAAAAGGGAAATGCAAAGGAAAAGCTGGAAATGGGAGTGAAGAGTCACGGCAAAGGTAAGTGTTTGGTGATGGGTGCATGTGGATGATTTGGGAGAAAGGTGGATGAATGTGCATGTGCAAGGTTGTTGTTGTGATAAGTGATAAGTGTATGATATGATAAGTGAATGATATGATAAGTGAATGATATGATAAGTGGTGATGATAAGTAATGATATGTGGGAGTGTGGCTGAAATGAAGGAGTGGAATGTTGGAATGTTATGCACGGCTAAGGATATAGGAAAGGTTTAAATGTCCTAAAACTAAAGGGAACAAGGTTTCAACACTTTGGTCTTCAATGAGGTCTTCAATTTCGTCCAACACTTTGGCTCCAAGCATAAGCTATCCATCCTTAGCCCAAAAGTGCTCCAAAAGTCTCCAAAATGCATCTTTTTGCTCCTTTAGCCCTTTGGACCTACAAACACGGAAAATAGCTTAAAGTAATAAAATAACTAAAGAAACATAATGTAAATGCACGAGAACAAGCCATTTAAGTCGCATGAATATGCTCCTATCAATAAGCAAATCACATTTATGCCTTAAGAAATAATAACCGGACGTAATCAATTCATATAAAACATATTATCATGGCTTCGAATTCACCTCCAACTAAAAAGAAATTAGTTCCTCATGTTCGCAAAACAAAGATAATTAAATTTAAACATTGAACTAAGACAAAGGATAGAATGCACCTAGAAACTCTCCACACTCCAATGGCAGATTTCTGATGCGAAAATTAACTTAACACACAAATTAACCCTCTTTTGACAATTGTAGCATATAAATAAGTAGGGATCGTTCTTACACCGGGGATTAGGAGGGCTTGCTAAACACTCTAAACTGACTCAAATAACTAAAATTAACCTTTCAAACACTTAAACTCACGTAAAAAGACTCAACTACGTTCACAAGACTCAAAATAGGCTAAAAACACTCAAAACTGCCTTAAAAACACAATCTGGGCGGTTTTGAGCCTAAACACAAATTTGGACGAAAATTGATTCTAACTTGACTCAAAACTCTTAAAAGCACAATCTAAAACATATTTGGACCAATTAGACACTCTAAGACAATTGGGGATTTGGTTTTGGACGAAAATCAAACAAACAAAACGAATATGTAAAATAGGCAGATTTAGGCGAATTTGATAAAATTAAGTGGATGGTGAGATGGCTAGGAGGTTTTTCTCCACACATGGCATACTTGCATACAAAATAATCTCAAGTTGCTTATTCGATGAATTTATGAACCTCAACACCCCAAGTTAATTAGGTACGCTTAAATTAACTCTCAGATTTCCCTTAGGTCATTGAATTGAATGGAATTAGCGCATTGCAATCAAATTATTCCTTAAAAGTTCTCTATATGAAAGCGCATAATAGAAAGACAATCAAAGATCATTAGGTTCTATGGAAATCATAGGTGTTGACGAGGCATTCGTAACTATGAAAGCGCATGATACTTATGCCAAGAGTTTACTTAACATAATTGCGACCAACAATCTTAACTACTCATGGATATAAGTTCCCAACGATTAGGTGAAGTTCCCTCATACCCTAGCATCATGTTTATGCATGCAAATCAAGCGTGCACTCTCAATTCATATACATAAACTAGTTTTAATTAAAATAGATAAGTAAATTGAATTCATCATTCATGAAATCACAACTGAAAGTAATCAAATCATCATGCAAATATAACCATGGTTTCGAAATTCCCCCCTAGCCAAAGGGGGGATTAGTTCCTCATGCTTGCATAACAAAAAGTATTGAATTTAAACATTGAAATCATAAGAAAGAATACACCTAAATGCTCAGCAATCCAAGATGAATTCGATGCACAGATTGGCTCCTCTTCCTCCTCCTTGCTGCGGCACAAAGTTTGGGTGATGGAATTGGTGGTTTTGGGTGGTGTTTTCTTGTTTGGAGGGATGGAGGATGGTTGATTATGGTGGGGAAGGTGCGGCAGAGGTGTATGGATGTGTAGGGAGATGTGTGGATGTGTAGAATGGAGAATGGAGGTGCGGCACAAGGGTTTCTGAATAGCATAAGGGGGTGGTACGAATTTGTGGCTGAAAATATGTTTATATAGTCCTAGGGTTTATTAGATTAGGGTTTACTTATGATAGGAGCATATTTAGGCGACTTACTTAGCTTGTTTTCGTGCATTTATATTGTTAATTCATAGTTGTTTTTGGCGTTTAAGCCATTTTCGTGTGTTTTTAGGTTCATGTGGCTAAGGAAGCAAAAAGATGCATTTTGGAGCATTTTGGAGCAAAATTGGACTTGGAAGGGATAACTTATACTTGGAGCAAAAGGAATGGACGAAATTGAAGAGTTGATGTCACAAGGATTCCTACTTGAAGTAGCCACACACCTTCCACATTTCAACCACATGCACTTGTTCCTCCATCATTGCACCAACAACAACCTTGCCATGCACTCCCTTTAATTAATTCAATCTAGCTGTCATTCACATGCATTTCATTCATCATTTCTACCCCCACATGTCCCTTTAATCATTCAAACATGCACTCCCTTTAATCACATGCATAAATCAGCCACATGCATCTCCCATCACCATATCAGATTTCCATCATATTCACATGCATTCCATCCTTTAAAACATTGCACATGCACTCCCTTTAATTAATTAAGCCACATGCACTCCCATCCATTTCATCATTGCAGCCAACACATGCTTTCACATGCATTTTCAGATTGTCCCCTTGCACATGCAGCCACATATTCATTGCACATGCAATTCCAACCCACATGCATCCTTTAATCATTCAAACATGCAGCCACATTCCCTCCTAGCTGTCATGTTCCCCCCATTTCACCTATAAATAAGCATCCATTGCATTCATTCTCATTCATTCTTCCACATTTCAGAAAATCATCCATTCACACCAAGAAACATCCCCTTGGCCGTGAGTTTCCCTACAAATCCAAACACCACTCCTCTTCCATTTCCATCACTCCCCAAACCATTCACACCATCAAACTATCCTTAGACCTTGTGCTACAATAAAGAGGAAGAGAAGAGGGCCTAAACGTTCATACAATTCAAGTTTGAGTTGTTGGAATGTTTAGGTGTTTCTTTGATTTCAATGTTTAAATTCAATTCTCTTTGTTTTGTATGTTTGAGGAATGGAAGAAAAGAGTGCTTAAACGTTCATACAATTCAAGTTTGAGTTGTTGGAATGTTTAGGTGTTTCTTTGATTTCAATGTTATGAAGAACTAAACCCCCCTTAGCTAGGGGGTGATTCGAAATATATGTTTATACTTGCATTTTGATTTGATTACTTCTAATTACGTTTCATAAGTTGTGAATTCAATTTGTTTAACTGTTTTATTGATAACCTATTTATGTATGTTTATTGAGAGTGCACGCTTAATTTTCATGCATGAATATGTGATAGGAGCATATTCATGCGACTTAAATGGCTTGTTCTCGTGCATTTACGTTATGTTTCTTTAGTTATTTTAGTCCTTTAAGCTATTTTCGTGTGTTTGTAGGTCCAAAGGGCTAAAGGAGCAAAAAGATGCATTTTGGAGACTTTTGGAGCACTTTTGGGCTAAGGATGGATAGCTTATGCTTGGCGCCAAAGTGTTGGACGAAATTGAAGACCTAATTGAAGACCAAAGTGTTGGAACCTTGTTCCCTTTAGTTTTAGGACATTTAAACCTTTCCAATTTCCTTAGCCGTGCATAACATTCCAACATTCCACTCCTTCATTTCAGCCACACTCCCACATATCATTACTTATCATCACTACTTATCACTTATCATAACCACATATCATATCACTTATCACTTATCACTTATCACTTATCATCATCACTTATCATAATCACTTATCACTTAACATGCACCCATCACCTAACACAAAACCTTGCAGCCACATGCATTCCCCTTTTGCACATGCTTTCCCATTTCATTATTCATTCACCTTAATCATTCCCTCACATGTTTTCCCAACCCATTGCAGCACATGCACATTCACCCTTCATTATTTCCATCCACATGCATTTATCATCATTCACCCTAGCTTTAAGTCACATGCAAACACATTCATTTCAGCCACATGCATCTCCCATCTCATTTCCAGATTGTCCCCTTGCACATGCAGCCACTTATTCAAAGCACATGCATTTCCACCCTTTAATCACATGCATAAATCAGCCACATGCATCTCCCATCACCATTCCAGATTTCCACCACCCTCCTAGCTGTCATGTTCCCCCCATTTCACCTATAAATAACCCTTCATTGCAGCCACAAAAGGGGGGATCCATTCACCACAGAAATAAGGCCTTTGTGCCAGAAATTCATCCATTCCATAAACACTTCCATTCCATTGTACATACCACCAACACTTCCCCCTTTGTGCCGTGAGTTTCCCTTACAATCCAAACACCATCCTTCCATTTTCACCACTCCCCAAACCGTTCACACCATCAAACTATCCTTAGACCTTGTGCTACAACGAAGAGGAAGAGAAGAGTGCCTAAACGTTCATACAATTCAAGTTTGAGTTGTTGGAATGTTTAGGTGTTTCTTTGATTTCAATGTTAATTTCAATACTCTTTGTTTTGTACGTATGAGGAATGGAAGAGAAGAGTGCCTAAACGTTCATACAATTCAAGTTTGAGTTGTTGGAATGTTTAGGTGTGTCTTTGTGTTGAGCATTAGACCCCAACATCTCATAAATGTTATATGACTCTTGAGCATTCTTTTTCTTCAATGCTCCACCTGCTGCATTATCAACAGTTGATTGACAAGTTTGGGTTAGTCCATCATAGAAAATTTGCATTTGTAAGTGAAAAGGTAACCCATGGTGTGGACATTGTATCAAGAGGCCTTTAAAACGCTCCCAACACTCATTGAAAGGTTCTCCATCATCTTGTTTGAAGTTGAAGATTTGTCCCCTTAATGTGGCTGTCTTTTGAGTGGAAAAGAACTTCTCCAAGAACTTCTTAGCCACGGCATCCCATGTGGTGAGGGAACCTGGTGTTAGAGTCATCAACCAACTCTTGGCCTTATCTTTCAAGGTGTAAGGAAACACTCTCATCCTCAAATTCGCTTCACTCACTCCCTGCAAAGGTAAACCACTCACAACATTGTAAAATTCTTTAATATGAGCTAAAGGGTCTTCATTAGGTAAGCCATAAAATGAGGGAAACATATGAAAATGTGAAGATTTGAGATCATAGTTTCTAGCTTCTGTGGGCAGCAAGATGCATGAAGGTGAATTTGGTATGATTGGTTGAGCAAAGTCCTCCAAAGCTCGAAGTTCATCTTCGTTGCCCGCCATCTCTTCTTCTCTTTCCCAATTAAATTGCTCAGATTCTTTACTTGTTGAACTAGGTGAATTCCCTTCCTCTTCCTCACGGCTAAAGGATGAACTTGATGGCACAAAATTGTCCAAAGTGTGGCCCTTCAACCGTTCAATTCTTTGGCCTAACTCAACAAGTTTATTTGACATATACTACCTGAAATAAAATAACACAAGTGTGAATGAAAATCTACTAGCAAATAACAATGAAATGAACAAAAATAAACTTAAAAACGTTTGAAAGGACTCAAAGGACTCAAAACAAGCTAAAAACTCTCAAAACTGCCTAAAAACACAAACTGGGCAGTTTTGACACTAAACTCAACTTTGGATGAAAATTAGGTTTAGGCTTGACTCAAAATGCTTCAAAACACAAGATAAGACAGATTCTAAGCTTAAGACTCAACAAAATATGGGGAGAAATTGTATTTGGACGAAATGCAATTAAATGGACAGATATAACGAAAACAGATTGTAAAGCAAATTGATGTAAACCAATGGATAATGGAATGGCTAAGGGATTCTTTTCCACACATGAAATGTATGCAACTTAAATCAACTTCCAGTTATCAATTTGACAAGTTATGAACCTTGACACTAATCAAAATAGCAAGCAAGCAAACAAGCAATTACAAGGGACTGAAATCAGTCCCCGGCAACGGCGCCATTTTTGTTGATGTATAATTCCTTCCTAATGCTAGAATATATTTAGTATAATGGCACAAGCAAGGGTGTCGAATCCGCAGGGACTAATTGGACCTATGTAACTACTTGTTTTGCAAGAACTCTAAGAAATGAATCAAACTAAACAAACTAGGCAGATTTGGAAATGAATCAAACTAGTCTAAATAGACAGATTTGTTGTTGTAACTTGAAAGCATGAGAAAATGAAGTAAACACAAATAAATGAATCAACAACTAATGTAATGGGATAGTATCAATGGAAATGAAGCTAGGGATTCGGTTTCACCATTGCTCAACTAAGTCCATGTTTGTCAAGTTAGTTTGTACTCATTCATCTACCTATTTCTTGAGTTTGTTTCACTTGGATATGATCAACCATATGATGTGTGGATTTGATCAAATGTCTCTAATCATGAACCTAATTGTGATGTGCAACTTTGGTTCATAATCAAGATTATGTAATGTACAAGAAACTTTCATAAAACCAAAGGGAATAACTCGGCAGGATGTGTGCTAAACACTCCCTTCATTCATTCACATATCTACCAAGATTATGCATGATGTGTGTTCTAATCTTGGCTACACAACTTTGTGATTAATTCAAATGATGATCAAACATTAAAATCAACACACTAAGTCACCATTAAAACAGAAAATGAAACAAGAAATAGATGGACAAACTGAGCATTCTAACTTAATTACATGGCAAACTTTGCAAGGTTACATCGAATCCCTAGAGGAAGATTAGTTACACTTCATGTTTACAAAGGTTTAACATAAAAATAAATAACATGAGTGAACATAAGATTAAGAAGGAGAAACCCTTGAAGCAAAACTGATGTTGAAGTCCTTGAAGAGTTCCTTGGTGTTGCTTCTCCAAATGTGGTGCGGATGAAGGTAGAATGGCTTGGTTGAATGGTTTCTGCCCTTGGGACAGAAAATGGACAGTGAATGGAGTGAAATGGGAGAGGTTATGGGTGTGTAATGGACTGGTTGAAGAACAAGTTCTGTGAATGGTAGAGAAAATGGACAGTTTCTATGAAAGGCAAAGAATGCCGAATGCCAAAAAATGGAATGGAGAGGGAGAATGAGTGTGGATGATAATCAGAAGTGGTGCAAGAAAGGTGTGTGTAATAGAATAATTCCGAGAGAGAAAATGAGTGAGTCTCCCTTAGTGAATTTCTGAATGTGGCTCTCACATTCAGATTGGATCTCTATCTGCACAAGTGACATGGAATAGCATCAAATGAGCTGGAATTGAATGGGTTTCTGAGGTGTTGTTCTCACGGCATGGACAAGGTCTGCAAAGGTGTGGTTTGTTTAATCAAAATGCATGTGCCCTTGCAGCAACAAGTGAGTGGAATCTGCCAAGGTGAATTGTTTGTACAAATTCTGGAAAGGTGAAGAAAGCACACGGCATGGAATGATGGAATGAGTGAATTTCTGGAATAAAGGATGCAAGGAATGGACATGATCTGCAGGTATGTGGTTATTTAATCCAAGATACATGTGCAAAGTCTGCCACAAGGGAGTGGACAATCTGAACTGGTTATAATAATCTGGAAATGGGAATGGAAGTGCACGGGATGGACTTGAAGGAGTGCTGAAATGGCATGGAATGTTTAATTGAGATGCATGTGGATTTCTGCCTTGGAATCACATGGGAGTGCACGGTATGATGATGTTTGTTGGTGTAAATATGGCTGAAAGGTTTAGTTAATGGGAATGGGTGTGGAAGTGCACGGGATGGAATTGAATGAATTGGAAATGCATGTGAGTACTTGGCAAGGTATTTGAACATGCATGTGAATGTATGTTTTGGTGTTAGAACCACCCAATCTGACTTCACTCTTTTTGCCTTGTTTAGATTCACCCAATATGGCCGAATTGCACCACATTCCTTCATTTGCCCTCCAATTGATTTTAATACACACTTGGCTGCACACTAACACCAAACAATGTAAAATGCAACTAGTTTAATCCAAAAACAATACAAAAACGCCAAATAAGAAAGATATACATGCATGCAAAATATGACTTATCATGAATCAAGCCATAATCTTAAATTCGTCCAACATTGGGTTTATGGTCAGAAACTGCCTAGGTAGTGTTTTTAGGCAGTTTTGAGTCTTTTGAACTTGTTTTGAGTCCTTTGAGTCTTTGTGAATGTTTTTTTTTAACTTTGTTTTTATGTTTTTGAGTCAAATCCAAGTGATTAACAATCCCTCCTAATCCCCGGTCCAGAACGATCCCTACTTATACATATACTACAATTTGACAAAAAGAGGGTTTAATTTGTGTGTGTATGTTGATGTATATTTCCTTCCTAATGCTAGAATATATTTAGTATAATGGCATAAGCAAGGGTGTCGAATCCACAGGGACTAATTGGACCTATGTAATTACTTGTTTTGCAAGAACTCTAAGAAATGAATCAAACTAAACAAACTAGGCAGATTTGGAAATGAATCAAACTAGTCTAAATAGACAGATTTGTTGGTGTAACTTGAAAGCATGAAAAAATGAAGTAAACACAAATAAATGAATCAACAACTAATGTAATGGGATAGTATCAATGGAAATGAAGCTAGGGATTCGGGTTCACCATTGCTTAACTAAGTCCATGTTTGTCAAGTTAGTTTGTACTCATTCATCTACCTATTTCTTGAGTTTGTTTCACTTGGATATGATCAACCATATGATGTGTGGATTTGATCAAATGTCTCTAATCATGAACCTAATTGTGATGTGCAACTTTGGTTCATAATCAAGATTATGTAATGCACAAGAAACTTTCATAAAACCAAAGGGAATAACTCGGCAGGATGTATGCTAAACCTTCCCTTCATTCATTCACATATCTACCAAGATTATGCATGATGTATGTCTTAATCTTGGCTACACAACTTAGTGATTAATTCAAATGATGATCAAACATTAAAATCAACACACTAAATCACCATTAAATCAGAGAATGAAACAAGAAATAGATGGACAAATTGAGCATTCTAACTTAATTACATGGCAAACTTTGCAAGGTTACATCGAATCCCTAGAGGAGGATTAGTTACAATTCATGTTTACAAAAGATTTATCATAAAAATATAAAACATGAATGAGCATAGAATTAATAAGAATAAACCCTTGAAGCAAAACTGATTTTGAAGTCCTTGAGGAGTGGCCTTCGGGGTTGGTTCTCCAAGTATGGTGCAACTGAATTAGATCCACTTGGTATGTTTTCTGCAAAGGGGAGAGCAAATGGGCAGAGAATGGACAGAGAATCGGGTGAAATGGAGCCGCTATGGGTGAATAATAATGGAATGAATGCCAAGGACAGTTTCTGTGAAAAATGAGAGAATGTAGAATGCAATCGAAAATGGAGAGAATGTATGTGTGTAATGGAATGAAAAAGAAGAAAACTTGCGGGCCTTTCCTATGTCCAATGAGACTTGTTTTATCAAAAAGAATGTGTCTCCAACAATCAGATTGGATCTTGCATTTGTTTAACTCAGATGGCTGAGCATAAATCAGATGGAATGATGGGTTTCTGAGGTAGTGGACGCATGGCCTGGACAAGGTCTGCAAGCATGTGGTTTGTTTAATCAAAATGCATGTGCCCTTGCTGCAACAAGTGAGTGGAACCTGCAAAGGTGAATTGGAGCACCAGAAAATGTTTATACAAATCTGGAAATGGGAAGAACACACGGCATGGACAAAGGGATGAGTTGGATTTCTGAAATGATGGCTGCAAGGAGTTACTTGTTTAATCACAATGCATGTGAATTTCTGTAAAGATGAAGTGTAGAAATGTAATGGAGTGCACGGAATGGATGTTTGTGTTTGTTGGTGTCAAAATGGCTGAAATGAATTAAGTGATGGAAATGGGATTGTGAGGAATCTGATTTGGTGCTAGAATTGCATCAAATGATGGGATGATATGGGAACACACGGCCAAGGTTGTGACATGCATGTGAATGCATGTTTTGATGTTGGAACCACATAGGTGACTTCCATGCTTTTGCTTTGTTTAGAATCACCCAATATGGCTGAATTGCATCTCTTAACACTTCACATCTTTTCTGGAATGTTTTTACTTCATTTGCCTTCCCATTGATCCAAGTTCACCCTTGGCTGCACACTAACACCAAATAGTGTAAAATGCAACTAGTTTAATCCAAAACAATCACAAAGACACCAAATAAGGAAGATATAAATGCATGCAAAATGTGACTTATCAAATACCCCCAAACCTGGTTTTTGCTAGTCCTCGAGCAAACTTAAAACTAAAACACACAAAACACAAACATCTAACTAAACCACTTTCGCTGGCCAAACGATTGCACTGAGCATGTGCAACAAGCCTTTGAACCTCTAGGTGTCCCTAGTTGGAGGAGTTGTGTCTCCTGAGGGCTTACAGTGATGACACCCACAAACATTTACAAAATCTGCAAACAACTTGGTTAAAACATGCTTTAAACAAACTAATAAGAACCAATGAAGATTTTGTCATTCATTCAACTCAAAAGATTTCTACTTCAAAGAATCGTATCAATTGTAACGTATAAAGATATTTCTCCATGTCTTACAACTTCAAGGTCACCATACCCAAATGCTTCAGATAGAATTCGCCTCAACTCTACTCCTCACAGATTTCACTCAAAATTTTCACTCAGATCCTAAGGTTTAATCCCTCCACAACCATATATGAGTGAAATTATGTAAAGGGAATCAAAATTCTCACATATGAAATCTGGAATGGAAGCACAATTTCTGAGTAGATCTCATGAAATGAATCAAATGCTAAGAATTTAGATAACACACACACTTACCATCACCTCATGAATACATCCTCAATGATCAGCTAGGTCTTTTCTCAAGATTGTAATGTAAGGCTTAGGTTATAGGTTACGAAAGAAGTGATATGAAATACTAGAGCTTGGGGCATACCAAAGTGTTCTTGAGGATCATGCTCTTCACTTGCATTTGTTTTCTTTCTTCTTTGTTTTTGGCATCCAGGCCCTAAGTCTTATAATGAGGGGATTTGGAACTTGTATCCACTTTAATTCTCTTCTCTTCTTTTTTTTTTATAACTTTTTTTTTTTTTTTTTTAGAAACATCTTCAACATAGGTGCCCTCGGTACATGCCACAATCTTGTTCTAAGCTCAATTTACCTTTAGTCTTCATTACCTTGGTATTCCCCAAACTATAAGGTATGGCTTGTAATGGGCTAGAATGGGTAGAGTATAGTGTGGGTGATGAAAGAATTAGGCTAAAGTGTTTGGCTGCAACAAGGGTGAATGTAGCACACAAATGGGTAGGATTTAAGCCTTTTAGTAGTTAAAACATGCATAGCCTAACATCATCTCATTGAGTTCATTCATGAATGATACTAAACACATGGTATCTGCAAAGAGAGTAATTCTTAGTATCCAATCAAGATAGAAGTAATGAGATCATTTAAAGTGAAATTGAAAGAAAAAGATAGAAGTAGAAACAATTTAAACCCTCTCAAAGACGCAATTAAGCTCAAAATAACTCACTAGGGTAGTCTCCACAATTCTTCTTCCAGAATTTGAGTATGGTAACTCTATCATCATAATTTCAAGAGTTATAGCTTTATACATGACAACAAGATGCAACCCTTTTTCATAGCAACCCAATCGTTTGCTTTCAAACATAGTCCTCATATACATTCGTATTAGCATGCAAAAACACCCTTAACCAAAACTAACACTTAGAACAAACACAAAAAACAAACCTTCCATCCCACACCCCCAAACCTATCCTAAACATTGTCCTCGATGTTTAAAATTGTATGCAATGTAAGTAGGCAAAGAATATGGAATGGTAACAACAAAAACACAACATAAAGAAAGAACACAAACCACACTAGGTTGCCTCCTAGTAAGCGCTTTATTTAATGTCTAGGCAAGACATGGTAGCTTGCTCATGGTGTTGTAAATTCAAGAACATCCACGACTTGATACACTTGCTCTTCATCCCCTTTATCCAAGTATGGTTTCAAACGCTGCCCATTGACTTTAAAAGAGGTGCCATTCTTAATGTTCTCTATCTCCACAACTCCGTGGGGAAATGTTTGTAATACTTTGAATGGTCCCACCCACCTAGACTTCAATTTTCCTGGAAAAAGTCTCAAACGTGAGTCAAACAAAAGTACTTTCATACCTTGGTGAAACTCTTTCCTTAGGATGGCCTTGTCATGATAGAGCTTAGTCCGTTCCTTGTAGATTTTGGCATTCTCATATGCTTCATTTCTAAGCTCTTCCAACTCATTAAGTTGGAGCTTCCTTGCTATTCCAGCATCCTTGTAATCAAAGTTGAACTTCTTGATGGCCCAATATGCACGGTGTTCAAGCTCCATTGGCAAATGACAAGCTTTCCCAAACACAAGGCGATAAGGACTCATGCCAATGGGGGTCTTGTATGCTGTTCTATATGCCCATAGTGCATCATTCAACCTCAATGACCAATCCTTCCTTGTAGGGCTCACGGTCTTCATCAAGATGTTCTTGATCTCCCTATTGCTAATCTCCACTTGTCCTGAGGTTTGAGGATGGTACGGGGTTGCCACTTTGTGGTTGATATTGTACTTCTTCATCAAGGATTCAAAGGGTTTGTTGCAGAAATGGCTGCCACCATCACTAATAATAGCTCTTGGGGTTCCAAACCTACAAAAAATCACATCTTTAAGAAAATTCAACACAACCTTATGATCATTAGTTCTTGTAGCAATGGCTTCAACCCATTTGGATACGTAATCCACTGCCACTAATATGTATAAATAGCCAAAGGAGGATGGAAATGGTCCCATGAAGTCAATTCCCCAAACATCAAAGAGCTCCACTACCAAAATGTTGTTCAATGGCATTTCATTTCTTCGACTAATGTTCCCCATCTTCTGGCACCTATCACACTTAGAGCAAAAATCAAACGCATCCTTGAATAAAGTAGGCCAAAAGAAACCAGATTGTAAAACCTTTAGAGATGTCTTTTTGGCACCAAAATGTCCTCCACACGCCAATGTATGGCTAAATGTTAGAATGCTTTGTTGCTCACTCTCTGGGACACATCTCCTAATGATTTGATCAGGGCAGTATTTAAACAAATATGGTTCGTCCCAAACGTAGTGCTTCACCATGGCAAGGAACTTCTTTCTTTCCTGAAAAGAAAGGTCATTTCTCATTATACCACAGGCAAGATAATTCACAAAGTCCGCATACCATGGTTCTTTTTCTTGAACAACAAAGAGTTGTTCATCTAGAAATGATTCATTTAGGGGCAAAGGTTGTCCCACTCCATGGTTTTCATTAAGCCTGGACAAATGGTCAGCCACAACATTATCACTGCCCTTCTTATCTCGAATTTCCAAGTCAAACTCTTGTAGTAAGAGTATCCATCTAATCAAGCGTGGTTTAGCATCCTTCTTTGTCATCAAATACCTAATGGCTGCATGATCAGAAAACACAATAACTTTAGATCCCACAAGATATGACCTAAACTTTTCTAAGGCAAAAACAACAGCAAGCAACTCCTTTTCAGTTGTGGAATAGTTAAGTTGAGCATCATGCAGAGTCCGGCTTGCATAGTAGATCACATGTGGAAGCTTGTTCACCCTTTGCCCTAAAACTGCACCAACAGCATAGTCAGAGGCATCACACATTAATTCAAAAGGTAACGACCAATCTGGTGCCATAATAATAGGGGCCGAGGTTAGTTCATTTTTCAAAGTATTGAATGCATCCATACAAGCCTTATCAAAATGAAATACAACATCTTTAGCTAACAGATTGCATAATGGACGGGTGATCATTGAAAAGTTCTTAATGAAACGACGATAAAAACCCGCATGGCCCAAAAAACTTCTTACTCCCTTCACAGTGGTGGGGGCTACCATATTGGTGATGACGTCAATTTTGGATTTGTCTACCTCCATTCCTTTGCTAGAGATTACATGCCCCAATACAATTCCTTGTTTCACCATAAATTGGCACTTTTCCCAATTGAGAACCAAATTTGTTTCCTGACATCTTTGAAGTACTAACGATAGATGGTTAAGACATTCATCAAAAGAGGAACCAAACACTGAGAAATCATCCATAAATACCTCAATGAACCGTTCTACCATGTCAGAAAAGATGGCCAACATGCATCTTTGGAATGTTGCTGGAGCATTGCAAAGTCCAAAAGGCATTCTCCTGTATGCAAATGTGCCAAAGGGGCAAGTAAAGGTTGTTTTCTCTTGATCCTCCGGAGCGATTGCAATTTGATTGTAACCTGAGTATCCATCCAGAAAACAATAATGTGAGTAACCTGCCAATCTCTCAAGCATTTGATCTATGAAAGGCATAGGAAAGTAATCTTTTCTAGTGCTAGAATTCAACTTCCTGTAATCGGTGCAAACACGCCAACTGGCCGTGGGCTTTGTGGGCACAAGCTCATTGTTTTCATTCCTCATCACAGTGATTCCCACCTTCTTAGGAACCACTTGAATAGCACTCACCCATTTGCTATCAGAAATGGGATATATGATCCCCACATCTAACAATTTCAACACCTCATTCCTAACAACTTCCTTCATGTGTGGGTTAAGTCTTCTTTGTGGCTCACGGGTTGCTTTTGCCCCTTCCTCCAAAAGAATCCTATGCATGCACATGGTAGGGCTTATTCCCTTGATATCTGCAATAGACCAACCAAAAACCAATTTGAACTCTTTTAACACCCTAATTAGTTTATCTTCTTCATTTGGGGTGAGGTCAGAGGCTATGATAACTGGAAGAGTTTCAAATTCAGCTAGATATGCATATTTTAGATGTGGTGGAAGTGGTTTAAGTTCAAGTTTTGGTGCCTTAACAGTGGAAGGAGTTAGATGTGACATTGATGATTCTAAAGGCTCTAAAAGAGGTGAAACATTCAAAGGATACAATGCTAATGCTTCCAAGGCAGCTACTTCTTCCATGAGTGCCTCTTCTTCATCAAACTCATCTTGAGATTGACTCAAAACAGTTTGTAATGGGTCATTCGATTGTGCCTGCAAGAACTTAGAGAATACAAGTGAATCAAGCACATCAATGGCATAACAATCAAGAGATGAAGAAGGATGAGCAAGAGATTCAAACACTTTGAATTGAACTGTCTCTCCTAACACTGTCATTGTGAGGAGTCCATTTTGCACATCAATGATGGTCTTGGCCGTGGCCATGAAGGGTCTCCCAAGCAATATAGGCAACTCACGATCATGTATAGGAGCTTCTTCCATGTCCAACACTACAAAATCTGCAGGCAATATTAGTTTATCAACTTGAACTAGGATATCTTCTACTATACCTCTTGGATATTTAACTGATCTGTCTGCAAGTTTTAATGAAATGGTGGTGGCTTTCAAATCTCCCAAACCTAGTTGAAGGTACACTGAATAAGGCATTAAGTTGATGCTAGCACCCAAATCAAGCATTGCCTTTTCTACTTTCTTGTCCCCTATGGTGATGTTGATAGAGAAACTGCCTAGATCCTTGAGCTTTGGTGGAAGTTTTCTTTGCAAAACTGCACTCACATTCTCAGACACCACTACCTTCTCATGTGGTCCATACTTCCTTTTGTAGCTGTTTAACTCCTTGAAGAACTTCCCATATGCCGGCATGTTCCTAATGACATCAAGTAAAGGTAAGTTAACATTCACTTTGCTTAGTATATCAAAAATTTCTTTGAATGACTTATCCTGCTTGCTCTTGGCAAGTCTTCCAGGGAATGGGATTGGAGGAGTGTATGGTTTCTCGGCCTTGTGAAGATTTGGTGCTTCTAGTGAGGAAGTGGCATGGCTTGGTTCCTCAATTGATTTCTCATTGTTTCCTTGAGTGACACCTGCATTCATATGATCATATTCATTAGTAACTTCATTGCCAACTCTATTATCAATAACCTTACCACTTCTAAGTGTAGTGATTGCTTTGGCTTGCTCTTGGTTCCTTTGGAGTATCACGGGTTGGCTTGGAAACTTCCCAACCTCTCTTTGGTTCAAGGCATCTGCAATCTGCCCCAATTGTGTCTCCATTTTGGTTAGGGCTGCTGAATGTTGTTGGAGAGTGCTATTTGTGGAATGTTGGAATTGCAAGGTGTTTTGGGCTAACAATTTAACTGTATCCTCAAGGGTAGTGGCAGGTTTTGATTGGAAATTTTGGATTGGATTGTTGTTCTTCCATGAAAAGTTGGGATGATCTCTCCAACTCGGGTTATATGTATTGGAATACATATCATTCCTTGGTCTTTGATTGTAAGAATTCATGAGGTTCACTTGCTCTTGAACATACTCGGGATAAGCCTCCCTAGATGGACATTGATGAGTAGGATGGTTTGGTAAGTTGCAAATGGCACACACTTCATTTGCTTTTGGCACCATGTTGAGCACGGATTCAAGCTTCCTTTCTAGGTTAGCTACCTGCAACAAAAGCTCATGATTAGAACTTGTTTCATAGACTCCAACTTTCTTACCCCTTAAGTCTTTGTGTTGAGCATTAGACCCCAACATCTCATAAATGTTATATGACTCTTGAGCATTCTTTTTCTTCAATGCTCCACCTGCTGCATTATCAACAGTTGATTGACAAGTTTGGGTTAGTCCATCATAGAAAATTTGCATTTGTAAGTGAAAAGGTAACCCATGGTGTGGACATTGTATCAAGAGGCCTTTAAAACGCTCCCAACACTCATTGAAAGGTTCTCCATCATCTTGTTTGAAGTTGAAGATTTGTCCCCTTAATGTGGCTGTCTTTTGAGTGGAAAAGAACTTCTCCAAGAACTTCTTAGCCACGGCATCCCATGTGGTGAGGGAACCTGGTGTTAGAGTCATCAACCAACTCTTGGCCTTATCTTTCAAGGTGTAAGGAAACACTCTCATCCTCAAATTCGCTTCACTCACTCCCTGCAAAGGTAAACCACTCACAACATTGTAAAATTCTTTAATATGAGCTAAAGGGTCTTCATTAGGTAAGCCATAAAATGAGGGAAACATATGAAAATGTGAAGATTTGAGATCATAGTTTCTAGCTTCTGTGGGCAGCAAGATGCATGAAGGTGAATTTGGTATGATTGGTTGAGCAAAGTCCTCCAAAGCTCGAAGTTCATCTTCGTTGCCCGCCATCTCTTCTTCTCTTTCCCAATTAAATTGCTCAGATTCTTTACTTGTTGAACTAGGTGAATTCCCTTCCTCTTCCTCACGGCTAAAGGATGAACTTGATGGCACAAAATTGTCCAAAGTGTGGCCCTTCAACCGTTCAATTCTTTGGCCTAACTCAACAAGTTTATTTGACATATACTACCTGAAATAAAATAACACAAGTGTGAATGAAAATCTACTAGCAAACAACAATGAAATGAACAAAAATAAACTTAAAAACGTTTGAAAGGACTCAAAGGACTCAAAACAAGCTAAAAACTCTCAAAACTGCCTAAAAACACAAACTGGGCAGTTTTGACACTAAACTCAACTTTGGACGAAAATTAGGTTTAGGCTTGACTCAAAATGCTTCAAAACACAAGATAATACAGATTCTAAGCCTAAAACTTAACAAAATATGGGGAGAAATTGTATTTGGACGAAATGCAATTAAATGGACAGATTATAACGAAAACAGATTGTAAAGCAAATTGATGTAAACCAATGGATAATGGAATGGCTAAGGGATTCTTTTCCACACATGAAATGTATGCAACTTAAATCAACTTCCAGTTATCAATTTGACAAGTTATGAACCTTGACACTAATTGATAGGAGCATATTTAGGCGACTTACTTTGCTTATTCTCGTACATTTACGTTGTGTTTCTTTAGTTATTTTAGTCCTTTATGCTTCTTTTGTGTGTTTTCAGGATAATAAGACGTGTTTGACGGAAGGATGCATTGTGGAGTGTTTTGGAGCACTATTGGGCTAAGGATGGATAGCTTATACTTGGAGCCCAAGTGTTGGATGAAATTGAAGGCCTTGTATGCACTTGAAGACACAAAACAATGGCCCTAACCCAATCACAAAACACCTTGCCATGGGCTTAACACAAACACCATTCCTTGCCATGCAAGGAGGAGCAATTTGGGTCCATTTCATGTACTTAAACTCTAGCCCAATCCACAATCACTTCAAAGCCATGCAAAACATTTCAACACCCTTTAATCATTCCCCTTTAAGTTATGATTTTATTTCCTAACCCTACATGCATTATTTATTAGCATCTTCACATGCATTCACACACACTTCACTCACCCATCCTCTCTAATCCGTGCATTTCTTTCCATTTTCTGCACCTTTCCTCCTTGCAATTCCACATGCATTCATCATTATAACCCACCTACATTCCACCTAATCCACATGCCTTCCCAACAATATAATTGAGTCAACACATGCACCCAAACAAAGCCAACCTAGCTAACCCTACATGCATTTCTTTATTCACTCTTCATCACATGCATTTTCACCACCATTCACACACACATGCATCCTGAAAACCTTGTGCCGTGTATCCCCTTCAACTTTCCAGCTTCCCACTCATTCAATTCAGCCACCATTCATTCTTTATTCCACATACACTCATCATCACACACCCTAGCTATCATTCATATGCATTCACATGCATCACAACCCCAAAACCATCAAGAAAACACCCTTGCCGTGGCCTTCACTCACACTTCCAGCTTTCCACCTTGCATTTTCCAGATTATTCCTTCATCATTGCATCCATTCCACATGCATTCTCCATCATTCCTCCACACAAACACCTTAAACAAATAGCCATATACACCTCCATTCCTCCTATAAATACCCTTGCATTCATTCACTCCCCATTCCATCTCTCCATTTCTCACATCACAACTAACACAAACACTTCCCCTTAGAATCCAAAACCGTGAGTCCCCCTTCCACTTCTCACTCCATTCCACACTTCCATCCCCCAAACCAATTATCCCTAGACCTTATGCTACAATAAAGAGGAAGAGAAGAGGGCCTAAACGTTCATACAATTCAAGTTTGAGTTGTTGGAATGTTTAGGCGTTTCTTTGATTTCAATGTTTAATTTCAATTCTCTTTGTTTTGTATGAGGAACTAAACCCCCCTAGCTAGGGGGGTGATTCGAAATATATGTTTATGCTTGCAATATGATTTGATTACTTTTAATTACGTTTCATAAGTTGTGAATTCAATTTGTTTAACTATTTGATTGATATCCTATTTATGTATGTTTATTGAGAATGAACGCTTAATTTTCATGCATGAATATGACGCTAGAATATAAGTGAGTTTCACATAATAGTTATGAACTTATATTCACAAGTAGTGGAGGTTGCTTATAACAATCGCGTTAAACAAATTCTTGGCATAAGTTTCATGCAATCATAGTAACGAATGCCTCGTCAACACTTATAGTTTTCATGTTGCTTAATGATTCTTGCTTGTATCTCTATTATGCAATTCATGTAGGGAACTTGTGAGGAATGCTTTGGATTGTCGTATGCAATCATCCAATTCATTAACTTAAGGAAAACTTGACGGTTAATTTAAGCGGACCTAATTAACCCGGGGCGTTGAGAATTCATGGTTTATTGAAAAGCAATTAGAAATCGTTTTGTATGCAAGTATAACATGTATAGAGATGAACCCCTTAGCTAGCTTCCCATCCATTCATTTCCGTCAAATCCATATTTACAATTTGTTTTGTTTCCAAGTATCCATTTTAGTTTAAATTCGTCCAAATCCAATTCCCCCCTATTTCGTTGAAGTCTTAGTCTTAATCTTTATTATTTTTAGTTTTGCTTTCTTCGAGCATTAAATAGTGTTTTATATTGTGTTTTTACGTTTTTAAGTCAAATCCAAGTGATTAACAATCCCTCCTAATCCCCGGTCCAGAACGATCCCTACTTATACACTTCACTACAATTGACAAAAAGAGGGTTTAATTTGTGTGCGTATAATTCTCGCATCAAATTTTGGCGCCGTTGCCGGGGATTAGCAACTTTGCTAATCCATTGGTTCTTTTCTTTTTTTTGGTTTAGTTGTTTTCGTTTTAGTTTCTAACTTAGTGTTGTTTTCTTTGTTTGTTGTTACTTTTGATATTTGATTTAGTTCTCTTTCTTTGATTTTAGGTACTAGAGAAGTAAGATATGGATTTTGCTAGCATTCAAGCTCAATTGGCAAATCTTACTTCTCAATTGTCGCCGTATGCCGAAAGGACCACAATGCAGAGTGTCCCTACATTTGGTGCTTCATATAGGCAAGGATTTCAAGCCAATCAATGTCCACAAAGAGATTGGAGGGATCATTCAAACTCTATATGGTGGGAAGATCAACAAGTTCAACGTGAAGCATATTGGCAACCATATGAGGAGTTCTATTCAAGACCTATGCAGCCACCACAACTTCATATGCAATATGCTCAATTAAATTCAAGTTCGCCAATAGATTATAATCAAATTCTTAATGAAATAAATTCTTTGGCGCAGGGGTCACAAAATCAAGCCAAGGAGGCTCAACAAGAAGCATATTGGCAACCATATGAGGAGTTCAATACAACACCTATGCAGCCACCACAACCTCCCCCACAACAATTCCAATCAAGTTCAAGTATGTCCATGGATAATGATAAAAAATTTCAATTACTAACCTCTTTGACGCAGGACGAACAAAATCAAGACAAGAAGTTGGGTAAATTGGACGAGCAATTTGGGCAGATTATGGAGTTCATGAAACAAATTCAAGAGCAAAGTGAACTCTCCAACTCAACTATTGAAAACTCGAAGGAAGATTTTGAAATCCATAATGCTATCACTTTGGGAAGTGCTATGGAGGTTGGAGCTGACCTAAAAATGTCCAAACATAGCCTAGAAGTGGATGAGGAGCTGCTAATTGAGGAGGAGGAAGAAGACATGCACACGGCAAGGGTAGAACAACCCTTGCCGCAGCCCCCTAAGCCCTCTAAACCACCCACCACAAGTAAGGACGTCCCAATTCCATGTTATTCTGATGTTATTCCACCCAATGTCCCTTTTTCTAGCAGGTTTTTGATTCCCAACCAAGAAGAGAGTAAAAAGGACATCGTGGAAGCCTTCCCAAAGGTGCAAAATGCTATTCCAATTCTTGGTGCAACACAGCAAGTTTTAGATGGTGTTGAATTCTTCAAAGGACTTTGTACACCAAGAAGAATGATTCAAGAGAAGGTAGTGGCTGGAGAAGATGTAGAAGGCATCAAAGAGGACATATTTGAAACCACAATTCCCAAGGAAGTTGGATTTTATGACACGGGACAAGTCATAACTTTCGAAGGGGTGTTTATTCTGGAGTTCATTTTGGAGCACACAGGTAAGCCGCCTCCCCGAATTTCAATTTTCTTTTATACTAACATGTGGTTAATGATTCAGGCACCCAATCTGGAATTTAAACTATTACCGGATCATTTCAAGTATCACCGCCCATTCAAAGATAAATTCCATGCCGTTTGATTTTATTTATGTAAATAAAAAAAAAAAAAAAAAAAAAAAAAAAGATACTAAACATGGAGAAAGATGGAGCCTTCACAGAGGATGTTTACGTGAAGCCCCGCTACGAGGCGTCGAAGCAGAAGGAATAGAAGCGGAAGGCATAGGAGCGGAAGGCATAGAAGCAGGAGGCATAGAAGCGGAAGGCATCGGAGTGGAAGGCATCGGAGCTAGAGCATTCCAGGCCTCAATACTTGGCCAAACGCTGGATGACCCAGGAAAAAGGTGCCTCTGGAGATAAGACGCAAGCCTTTGACGGTCATTGTGAATTCGACCCTCAGATTCTTGCAGCTCATCAAGCTTCCTCTTCATGCCCGCCGAATAGTTATTTGCAAGCACATGCAAACTTCTATTCTCGTACTTAAGCTGTTTGATTTCCTGCTTAAGACTTTCCACCTCTGCCATCAATGATTCCACCTGACGGGAGCGGGCAAGCAGGCGTAGGCCCATGTTGGACACAGAGCTCGCACACTGAACACTAAGTGCGAGGGACTCTTGAACGGCCAACTCATCGGACCGTCCTGACAGCAGCCTACTATCTTTTGGAGTGAGGAGGTTCCTAGCTACTATTGTAGCTGTTGTGGCGTCCTGCATCACAGAGTCTTCACCTGAAAGAGGACCGTTAGAAGATAAAAAAGAAGGGCGCCATACATTACCTTGACGGGGCGCAACCGGATCGCTGCTGAGACTCAAATCTAAGCTAAGGTTCGATGAGTTTGCCATTTTCTTTCAAAAGTGTTCAAAGAGAAGGGGTGGATGGAGTTAAATTTCGAAGGGCCGGAGACGATTATCAAGAATGGGTGATCTTCAGAGTGTGTATGTTGGCGGTGATTGATAGCTCTATAAAAAGCCAAGGCAACGCGTCCACCGATTCAAAGAGCCGAATCTTCCGGCGTAATTTAGGCGACGTTTTCTCGGCTTTTCAGAAGACGCACGTGGAGGCCATCATCGCAACTACACCTCTTTAGCCGACAAGCGCAAAGTTCGGCGACGCTTTCTCTGCTTCTCAGAAAACGCGTGCAGCTTTGTTAAAAGGAGCCGCATCTGCAATACCACGTGTCATTCAGAAAGCGAAGGGGCGTCGTTCAGAAATCGAAGGGGCGCCTGCTCAGAAATCGAAGAGGCGTCTTCAAAGATCGAAGAGGCGCCACTATTTCAAAAAGCCGGATTTGCGGGATCAAAACGTCTGTCGACAAGGGTGAAAGGATGGTACCACCACTTGATATTATCTCTATATATGTCGACCTTCGTCTTTTATGGCAAGGCAAACCTGAAGAAAATGCCCAACTCTCCCTCACCTTTGAGGGCGCACTCCCAGCAAAGCCTTTTCAAATACTCAATCTTTTCTTCTTCCCCAAAGATGATACCAGATGCCTGGAGTACAGATGACCCAGGAGGAAACGGCGGATTGAAGTGTGCTGATTCATTCACCGCTTCTTCAAAAGCAAAGGTATCTCATATCATCAAGGTCAAAAGCAAAAGTATCTCATATCATGCTCTTTCCCTGTCTTTTTCTTTGTCCTTGTTCTTACTCGCATGGCAAAGTAAAAGAAGCAATCAGCCGGCACTTGGAGTCAGTCTTCCGATCTGGAGCCAACTGCCTGGAATCTATTCCTGATTGCTTACCTAGCGTTGCTCTCGAGTAGTCATCTTCAACGGAGCAAGTAAGGCAAGTGAAAATGATACATTGAAGCATGTGGAGACAAGCAACAACTGCATATGCTGAGCTATCCTCTAACCCTCTTCAATACGAATTGGAAAGATTGAACAAAGAAACAGATAAAAGGAGGAAGCTCAGACCAAGCTCAGACCTTCGGGGGAGACCCAAAAGAATCCTGCTGCCTAGTTCAAGAAGTAGCACAAAGGAAAATCAACGATGGGCGGCAACCAGTTCGAGTGTAAGCCTGTGGAATCATCAAGATCAAGCCTCAATGCAATTACCAAGGAGAAGATGGAATTTACACTCTATAACCAGATTTGCGTCTCTAAACTCTTCTCTTTGTTAATTACATTCTGCCATGTTTAGTATGTTTAAGTGCTTTTTGTGTATTTACTTATGCTTTGTGTGAATCTATGCTTAAAACATTGAGGACAATGTTTGATTTAAATGTGGGGGGGTAACTAAGTATGTTGATGCAAATTCGTTGAATTTTATCACCCATAACTTCAAGTGTTGTTCCTTGCTGTTTTAAATGTTTTTAAGGTGTTTTTAAACTGTTTTAGCGTGTTTTGTTTTATAACTCTGAAAATCACATAAAAATTTGAAAAAAACATTTTTTTTTGAAAAGCCTAAAAAGAGTGTTTTGAGTTGTTTTTGTGTCTTAGGGTACCTTCCAACAAAATGACATGGATTTGGTTTGTAATTGCATGACTGTTAAAGAGAGTTATAAACATGGATGAAAGTTTGATTTACTCTTGGTATATGCTTGGTTATGGTTATAATGTATGACTTCACATGCAATCATAAAAGAAAATTCGTTTTTGTAACATGCTTGAAGGAAGGAACTCAAATAACGCTACATCCCTGTGAGACTCGAGCCATTACCTTCTTTGGAGAGTTATATTCTGTGATTCTTTGTTTTCTAAAGTTGTTGCATGATCTCATTATTCCTTGCTTGGTTGCTACTTAGAATGCAATTGTATCATGATAGAACTAAATGCTAGAACTTATATCCGTTTCATTCAAAGCATGACATTGAATTGCATAACATATATCAAGATTAAGTTGTGTAGTTGCCACCATAGCCAAATAGCCTTACTTCCCATATTTCGTATATATTAGTTTTAACCCCGTTGAGCCTCGTTTAGCCTATTTTCTTTGCTAACCACATCACCCCTTACCGAGCCTAGTGTAGGACAGTCCACACCCTTGTTCTTAAATGATAGTGAGCATGACTTAAATGAATTCCTTTTGAGTACATTATGAAAGAAAATGAGTGTGGGGGAGAATGTTTTGTTCTTAAGCGTTTATGTATGTTTTGAGAGTCAAAAGAAAAGAAAAAAAATTGTGAAAAACATATGAAAAAGAAAAAAAAAACAGAAAAGAAAAGAAAGAAAGAAAGAAAAAAGAGCTTGTTCTCCCTTTTTGTTCAAAAGTTGAGTTTTCATTCAAAAGTGAATTCTAAGTTAATTCAAATTCTTTGCTCGCTATTTCTTTAAGAACCTTTGTTTTCCATATCCCTTCTTTGTTAGCCAAACACTTTTTAGCCCCGTTACACCCCTTTGACTTTTATCTTGATCGTTATGTGTTTAATAATGTGGAGTTTGGAATTGATATGAGCATATGGTGTCACTGGTTCTTGCATCTATGTAGTAGCATTCCATTCATGAGATCATACCTAAACATGCTTATTAACTCCAGAAATTGCTTCCTTTGAAATACATATATGTGAGTATTCATTTTTATGTTTACATCAATCTTCTCACATATACCTAGTGTAGGGTGTGTAGTCAGAAAATCTGCGTGAAAAACGAGAGTATATCTTGTAAGGATTTGAGCAAATTCTCTAAGGCATGTTACTACATTCGAAATGTGTTTTAAATGCTTAATTGTGAACTAGTATGTGGTGACTATGATTAAAAGTGTACTTAAGTGTAGAGATGGCTAAAATCTGTGGGAATAATGATTTTTAACTTGTTATGTGCATTGGAAATCCGGAGACGATTGTTGGAAGGTGTAGGTGGTGTTTTGTTCGTTTTGTCTAGTTTCGTGTTCTTTTGTTGTTTTGTTTTGCTCGAGGACTAGCAAAAGATAAGTGTGGGGGTATTTGATAGGAGCATATTTAGGCGACTTACTTTGCTTATTCTCGTACATTTACGTTGTGTTTCTTTAGTTATTTTAGTCCTTTATGCTTCTTTTGTGTGTTTTCAGGATAATAAGACGTGTTTGACGAAAGGATGCATTGTGGAGTGTTTTGGAGCACTATTGGGCTAAGGATGGATAGCTTATACTTGGAGCCCAAGTGTTGGATGAAATTGAAGGCCTTGTATGCACTTGAAGACACAAAACAATGGCCCTAACCCAATCACAAAACACCTTGCCATGGGCTTAACACAAACACCATTCCTTGCCATGCAAGGAGGAGCAATTTGGGTCCATTTCATGTACTTAAACTCTAGCCCAATCCACAATCACTTCAAAGCCATGCAAAACATTTCAACACCCTTTAATCATTCCCCTTTAAGTTATGATTTTATTTCCTAACCCTACATGCATTATTTATTAGCATCTTCACATGCATTCACACACACTTCACTCACCCATCCTCTCTAATCCGTGCATTTCTTTCCATTTTCTGCACCTTTCCTCCTTGCAATTCCACATGCATTCATCATTATAACCCACCTACATTCCACCTAATCCACATGCCTTCCCAACAATATAATTGAGTCAACACATGCACCCAAACAAAGCCAACCTAGCTAACCCTACATGCATTTCTTTATTCACTCTTCATCACATGCATTTTCACCACCATTCACACACACATGCATCCTGAAAACCTTGTGCCGTGTATCCCCTTCAACTTTCCAGCTTCCCACTCATTCAATTCAGCCACCATTCATTCTTTATTCCACATACACTCATCATCACACACCCTAGCTATCATTCATATGCATTCACATGCATCACAACCCCAAAACCATCAAGAAAACACCCTTGCCGTGGCCTTCACTCACACTTCCAGCTTTCCACCTTGCATTTTCCAGATTATTCCTTCATCATTGCATCCATTCCACATGCATTCTCCATCATTCCTCCACACAAACACCTTAAACAAATAGCCATATACACCTCCATTCCTCCTATAAATACCCTTGCATTCATTCACTCCCCATTCCATCTCTCCATTTCTCACATCACAACTAACACAAACACTTCCCCTTAGAATCCAAAACCGTGAGTCCCCCTTCCACTTCTCACTCCATTCCACACTTCCATCCCCCAAACCAATTATCCCTAGACCTTATGCTACAATAAAGAGGAAGAGAAGAGGGCCTAAACGTTCATACAATTCAAGTTTGAGTTGTTGGAATGTTTAGGCGTTTCTTTGATTTCAATGTTTAATTTCAATTCTCTTTGTTTTGTATGAGGAACTAAACCCCCCTAGCTAGGGGGGTGATTCGAAATATATGTTTATGCTTGCAATATGATTTGATTACTTTTAATTACGTTTCATAAGTTGTGAATTCAATTTGTTTAACTATTTGATTGATATCCTATTTATGTATGTTTATTGAGAATGAACGCTTAATTTTCATGCATGAATATGACGCTAGAATATAAGTGAGTTTCACATAATAGTTATGAACTTATATTCACAAGTAGTGGAGGTTGCTTATAACAATCGCGTTAAACAAATTCTTGGCATAAGTTTCATGCAATCATAGTAACGAATGCCTCGTCAACACTTATAGTTTTCATGTTGCTTAATGATTCTTGCTTGTATCTCTATTATGCAATTCATGTAGGGAACTTGTGAGGAATGCTTTGGATTGTCGTATGCAATCATCCAATTCATTAACTTAAGGAAAACTTGACGGTTAATTTAAGCGGACCTAATTAACCCGGGGCGTTGAGAATTCATGGTTTATTGAAAAGCAATTAGAAATCGTTTTGTATGCAAGTATAACATGTATAGAGATGAACCCCTTAGCTAGCTTCCCATCCATTCATTTCCGTCAAATCCATATTTACAATTTGTTTTGTTTCCAAGTATCCATTTTAGTTTAAATTCGTCCAAATCCAATTCCCCCCTATTTCGTTGAAGTCTTAGTCTTAATCTTTATTATTTTTAGTTTTGCTTTCTTCGAGCATTAAATAGTGTTTTATATTGTGTTTTTACGTTTTTAAGTCAAATCCAAGTGATTAACAATCCCTCCTAATCCCCGGTCCAGAACGATCCCTACTTATACACTTCACTACAATTGACAAAAAGAGGGTTTAATTTGTGTGCGTATAATTCTCGCATCACTAATCAACATAGCAAACAAGCAAACAAGCAATTACAAGGGACTGAAATCAGTCCCCGGCAACGGCGCCATTTTTGTTGATGTATATTTCCTTCCTGATGCTAGAATATATTTAGTATAATGGCATAAGCAAGGGTGTCGAATCCACAGGGACTAATTGGACCTATGTAATTACTTGTTTTGCAAGAACTCTAAGAAATGAATCAAACTAAACAAACTAGGCAGATTTGGAAATGAATCAAACTAGTCTAAATAGACAGATTTGTTGGTGTAACTTGAAAGCATGAAAAAATGAAGTAAACACAAATAAATGAATCAACAACTAATGTAATGGGATAGTATCAATGGAAATGAAGCTAGGGATTCGGGTTCACCATTGCTTAACTAAGTCCATGTTTGTCAAGTTAGTTTGTACTCATTCATCTACCTATTTCTTGAGTTTGTTTCACTTGGATATGATCAACCATATGATGTGTGGATTTGATCAAATGTCTCTAATCATGAACCTAATTGTGATGTGCAACTTTGGTTCATAATCAAGATTATGTAATGCACAAGAAACTTTCATAAAACCAAAGGGAATAACTCGGCAGGATGTATGCTAAACCTTCCCTTCATTCATTCACATATCTACCAAGATTATGCATGATGTGTGTCTTAATCTTGGCTACACAACTTAGTGATTAATTCAAATGATGATCAAACATTAAAATCAACACACTAAATCACCATTAAATCAGAGAATGAAACAAGAAATAGATGGACAAATTGAGCATTCTAACTTAATTACATGGCAAACTTTGCAAGGTTACATCGAATCCCTAGAGGAGGATTAGTTACAATTCATGTTTACAAAAGATTTATCATAAAAATATAAAACATGAATGAGCATAGAATTAATAAGAATAAACCCTTGAAGCAAAACTGATTTTGAAGTCCTTGAGGAGTGGCCTTCGGGGTTGGTTCTCCAAGTATGGTGCAACTGAATTAGATCCACTTGGTATGTTTTCTGCAAAGGGGAGAGCAAATGGGCAGAGAATCGGGTGAAATGGAGCGGCTATGGGTGAATAATAATGGAATGAATGCCAAGGACAGTTTCTGTGAAAAAGGAGAGAATGTAGAATGCAATCGAAAATGGAGAGAATGTATGTGTGTAATGGAATGAAAAAGAAGAAAACTTGTGGGCCTTTCCTATGTCCAATGAGACTTGTTTTATCAAAAAGAATGTGTCTCCAACAATCAGATTGGATCTTGCATTTGTTTAACTCAGATGGCTGAGCATAAATCAGATGGAATGATGGGTTTCTGAGGTAGTGGACGCATGGCATGGACAAGGTCTGCAAGCATGAGGTTTGTTTAATCAAAATGCATGTGCCCTTGCTGCAACAAGTGAGTGGAACCTGCAAAGGTGAATTGGAGCACCAGAAAATGTTTATACAAATCTGGAAATGGGAAGAACACACGGCATGGACAAAGGGATGAGTTGGATTTCTGAAATGATGGCTGCAAGGAGTTACTTGTTTAATCACAATGCATGTGAATTTATGTAAAGATGAAGTGTAGAAATGTAATGGAGTGCACGGAATGGATGTTTGTGTTTGTTGGTGTCAAAATGGCTGAAATGAATTAAGTGATGGAAATGGGATTGTGAGGAATCTGATTTGGTGCTAGAATTGCATCAAATGATGGGATGATATGGGAACACACGGCCAAGGTTGTGACATGCATGTGAATGCATGTTTTGATGTTGGAACCACATAGGTGACTTCCATGCTTTTGCTTTGTTTAGAATCACCCAATATGGCCGAATTGCATCTCTTAACACTTCACATCTTTTCTGGAATGTTTTTACTTCATTTGCCTTCCCATTGATCCAAGTTCACCCTTGGCTGCACACTAACACCAAATAGTGTAAAATGCAACTAGTTTAATCCAAAACAATCACAAAGACACCAAATAAGGAAGATATAAATGCATGCAAAATGTGACTTATCAGCGTATAAATCTCGCATCAAATTTTGGCGTCGTTGCCGGGGATTAGAAAATTTGCTAATCCCTTGGATTGTTTTATTTTCGTTTGTTTTTATTTTATTCCAGTTTCTTAATCTTGTTTTGTTTCTTGTTCTAGGTACTAGTTTATGACTCGGAGTTCTCATCCGATTCGTGAACATATCCTGGAGTGATTGGGTTCTTCGTCCGGCTGCAAGACGTAAAAGAAAGCGCTACTTGGGAGGCAACCCAATGCACCGAATAAAACAAAGCATGTTCAAAAAAAAAAAAAAAAAAAAAAAAAAAAAGACATGGCAGAACGATGGAGGCTTCACAAAGGTTGTTTACTTAAAGACCCACTACGTGGCAAAACTCTTGAAGCGGAAGGCATCGGGACGGAAGGCATTGGTGCAGAAGATATAGGAGCGGAAGGCATCGGAGCTGGAGGCATCGAAGATAGAGGATTCGAGGCCTCAATACATGGCCAAACGCTGGATGATCCAGGAAAAAGGTGACTCTGGAGGAAAGACGAAAACCTTTGACGGTCACTTTGAATCCGACCTTCAGACTCTTGCAGTTCATCAAGCTTCCTCTTCATGCCCGTCAAATAGTTGTTGGCAAGCACGTGCAAACTTCTATTCTCATGCTTAAGCAGTTTGATCTCCTGCTTAAGACTTTCCACCTCTGCCATCAATGATTCCACCTGACGGGAGCGGGCAAGCAGGCGTTGGCCCATGTTGGACACAGAACTCGCACACTGAACACTAAGTGCGAGGGACTCTTGAACGGCCAACTCATCGGACCGTCCTGACAGCAGCCTACTATCTTTTGGAGTGAGGAGGTTCCTAGCTACTATTGTAGCTGTTGTGGCGTCCTGCATCACGGAGTCTTCACCTGTAAGAAGACCGTTAGAAGATAAAAAAGAAGGGCGCCATACATTACCTTGACGGGGCGCAACTGGATCGCTGCTGAGACTCAAATCTAAGCTAAGGTTCGATGAGTTTGCCATTTTTTTTTTTTTCAAAAGTGTTCAAAGAGATGGGGTGGATGGAGTTAATTCTCAAAGGGCCGGAGTCGATTTTCAAGAATGGAAATTCTTCAGAGTGTGTTTGTTGTGGTGATCGATAGCTCTATAAAAAGCCAAGGCGACGCGTCCACCGATTCAAAAAGCCGGAATTTCCGGCGTAATTTAGGCGACGCTTTCTCGGCTTTTCAGAAGACGCATTCAACTTTGTCATAAGATTTCTTCTTTTCAGACAACACGTGGAGGCCATCATCGCAACTACACATCTTTAGCCGACAAGCGCAAAGTTCGGCGACGCTTTCTCTGCTTTTCAGAAAACGCGTGCAGCTTTGTCAAAAGGAGCCGCATCCGCACTACTACGTGTCGTTCAGAAAGCTAAGGGGCGCCTGCTCAGAAATCGAAGGGGCGTCGTTCAGAAATCGAAGAGGCGTCACTATTTCAAAAAGCCGGATTTGCGGGATCAAAACGTTTGTCGACAAGGGTAAAAGAAGAGTACCACCACTTGATATTATCTCTATATATGTCGACCTTCGTCTTTTATGGCAAGGCAAACCTGAAGAAAATGCCCAACTCTCCCTCACCTTTGAGGGCGCACTCCCAGCAAATCCTTTTGAAATACTCAATTTTTTCTTCTTCCCCAAAGATGATACCGGATGCCTGGAGTACAGATGACCCAGGAGGAAACGGCAGATTGAAGTGTGCTGATTCATTCACCGCTTCTTCAAAAGCAAAGGTATCTCATATCATCAAGGTCAAAAGCAAAAGTATCTCATATCATGCTCCTTCCCTGTCTTTTTCTTTGTCCTTGTTCTTACTCGCATGGCAAAGTAAAAGAAGCAATCAGCCGGCACTTGGAGTCAGTCTTCCGATCTGGAGCCAACTGCCTGGAATCTATTCCTGATTGCTTACCTAGCGTTGCTCTCGAGTAGTCATCTTCAACGGTTGATACACTTCCGGAGAAGGGACCACTTCTGCAAAGGGGAGCGAGTAAGGCAAGTGAAAATGATACATTGAAGCATGTGGAGACAAACATAGGCTGAGTTATCCTCCAACCCTTTTCAATACGAATTGGAAAGATTGAACAAAGAAACAGACCACAGGGGTAAGCTCAGACCTTCGGGGAAGACCAAAAGAATCCTCCAGCCCAGTAGCATAAAGGAAAATCAACAAGTGGAGGAGACCAAAAGAATCATGCAGCCCAATTCAAGAGTATGCCTGTGGAATCACCAAGATCAATGCATCAATGCAATCACCAAGGAGAAGAGGGAATTTACACTCCATAACCAGATTTGCGTCCCTAAACTCTTCTCTTTGTTAATTACATTCTGCCATGTTTAGTATGTTTAAATGCTTTTTGTGTGTTTACTTATGTTTTGTGTGAATCTATGCTTAAAACATTGAGGACAATGTTTGATTTAAGTGTGGGGGGGGGTAACTAAAGTGTTTAGATGCAAATTCGTAGGGTTTTATCCACCATAACTTCTAATGTTGTTCCTTGCTGTTTTAAGGTGTTTTTAAGTTGTTTTAGAGTGTTTTAATATGTTTTGTTTTTATAAATCCGAAAAACATATAAAAATTTGAAAAACATGTTTTAAAAAAGCCTAAAAAAAGTGTTTTGAGTCGTTTTTGTGTGTTTGTGTCTTAGGGTACCTTCCAACAAAATGACATGGATTTGGTTTGTAATTGCATGACTGTTAAAGAGAGTTATAAACATGGATGAAAGTTTGATTTACTTTTGGTATATTCTTGGTTATGGTTATAATGTATGACTTCACATGCAATCATAAAAGAAAAATTCGTTTTTGTAACATGCTTGAAGGAAGAAACTCATAATAACGCTACATCCCTGTGAGACTCGAGCCATTACTTTCTTTGGAGAGTTATTTTCTGTGATTCTTTGTTTTCTAAAGTTGTTGCATGATCTCATTATTCCTTGCTTGGTTGCTACTTAGAATGCAATTGTATCATGATAGAACTAAATGCTAGAACTTATATCCGTTTCATTCAAAGCATGACATTGAATTGCATAATATATATCAAGATGAAGTTGTGTTGTTGCCACCATAGCCAAATAGCCTTACTTCCCATATTTCGTATATATTAGTTTTAACCCCGTTGAGCCTCGTTTAGCCTACTTTCTTTGCTAACCACTGATAGGAGCATATTCATGCGACTTAAATGGCTTGTTCTCGTGCATTTACGTTATGTTTCTCTAGTTATTTTAGTCCTTTATGCTTCTTTTGTGTGTTTTCAGGTTCTAAGGGCAAGGTATGCAAAAGGATGCCTTTTGGAGCCTTTTGGAGCAAATTAGAGATTGGAATGGATATCATATGCTTGGAGCCAAGAGGATGGACGAAATTAAAGACTTGAAGTAGGAAAGTTAAATCTTAAAAGACCTCATGTTTAAGCATCATTGAAGACTCCTACGCATTTTAGAACACAAAAACAACATTCCTTGCAACCTTAGGACATTGTCGTGTGTTTCCTTGTGTCTCCCTTCCTTGCCATGCAAGGAAGGGCTTTGTTCCCTATTTTAAACACTTAAAGCATTCATTTATCATATCATTCACTTATTATAAGCATTCACTTATCATATCATTCACTTATCAAACCATTCACTTATCACTTCCATTCACTTATCACTTATCACTTCCATTCACTTATCACTCACCACATATCATTCATTTATCACTTAACATATCATTCATTTATCACTTAACATATCATACACTTATCATAATCATTCACTTATACACTTATCATAATCATTCACTTATTCTTTCATCATTCAACCACCAATTCAACACATGCATTTCAAACCTTTCAACACCCTTTAATCATCTCCCTTTAAGTTATGATTTTATTTCCTAACCCTACATGCATTATTTATTAGCATCTTCACATGCATTCACACACACTTCACACAAACAAACAACTCAAAACCGTGAGCTCCCATTCCCTTATGCCATTTTCAGATTTCCACCCACTAACCTAGTCATCAACACATGCATTCCCTTCACATTCACCCACATGCACTCCCACTCTTTAATCATATGCACTCCCATCATAATTCCACCACCAATTCAGCCACAAAACATTATCATTGCACCACATTCAACCACTCCACATCCCTCACCAAGAAACCATTCAACACACACATGCATCCTGAAATTCTTTGCCATGCAATCACATGCATTTCCCTTGACATTTTCAGCCATCACACTTCATCATTACACCACCATTCACTCTTTAACCCACACACACTTCACACAAACAACATTCACATGCATTCACATGCATTTCCAACACAAAACACACTCAAAACCGTGGCCACCTTTGCATTTCAGGATTCCCATTTGCATTTTCAGATTTCCAGCTTTCCCTTTTATTTTCCAGCTTTCATTCTTCATCATTGCAGCCATTCCACATGCAATTCTCCATCATTCCTCCACACAAACACCTTAAACAAATAGCCATATACATCTCCACTCCTCCTATAAATACCCTTGCATTCCCATCATTCAAAACATCTCATTCACAACACAACACCCCTCAAACACTCCCATTCTTTCCTTAGCCGTGAGTCCCCCCTCCCTACTAATCCAAACACCAACCATCTTTCCATTTCCATCACTCCTCACTCCATTCCACACTTCCATTCCCCCAAACCAACTATCCTTAGACCTTATGCTACAACAACGAGGAAGAGAAGAGGACCTAAACGTTCATACAATTCAAGTTTGAGTTGTTGGAATGTTTAGGTGATTCTTTGATTTCAATGTTTCATTTTAATTCTCTTTGTTTTGTACGTATAAGGAATGGAAGAGAAGAGTGCCTAAACGTTCATACAATTCAAGTTTGAGTTGTTGGAATGTTTAGGTGTTTCTTTGATTTCAATGTTATGAAGAACTAATCCCCCTTTAGCTAGGGGGTAATTCGAAATAAATGTTTATGCTTGCATTTTGATTTGATTACTTCTAATTGCGTTTCATAAGTTGTGAATTCAATTTGTTTAACTATTTGATTGATAACCTATTTATGTATGTTTATTGAGAGTGCGCGCTTAATTTTCATGCATAAATATGACGCTAGAATATAAGTGAATTTCACCTAATCGTTATGAACTTATATTCACAAGTAGTGGAGGTTGCTTATAAACAATCGCGTTAAACGAATTCTTGGCATAAGTTTCATGCGTATTCCATAGTAACGAATGCCTCGTCAACATTTATAGTTTTCATAATGCTTAATGATCTTTGATTGTATCTTTATTGTGCTTTTCACGTAAAAGACTTTTGGAGAATGTGGTGAATTGCGTTGCGCTAACCCATCCAATTCATTAACTTAAGGAGAACTTGACGGTTAATTTAAGCGGACCTAATTAACCCGGGGCGTTGAGTTTCATAATTTATCGAAAGACCAACTGAGAATCAATCTTGTATGCAAGTGTAACATGTATGGAGATGAACCCCTTAGCTAGCATTCATCCATAAATTTCATATTTACATTCTGTCTAGTTTATTAACTTGTTTTGTTATTTCAATTTTCGTAAAAACCTCAATCCCCCTTTTGCTTTAATGTTCATTTTAGTTAGAATTCAATTTAGTTTGTGTTTTTAAAGCATTTTGAGTTTTTGGTTTGTCTTAGTGTTTTAAACTTTAATTTTGCATTCTTTGAGTCTAGTTTAGTGTTTTAAACTTTATTTTACGTTTTTGAGTCAGTTTCCAAGAGATTTGCAAGCCCTCCTAATCCCCGGTCTAGAACGATCCCTCACTTATCCATTCTACTACAATTGTCAAACGAGGGTTTAATTTGTGTGTTTAATTATTTTCGCATCAAATTTTGGCGCCGTTGCCGGGGATTAGCAACTTTGCTAATCCCTTAGTTCTTTTCTTTTTTTTTGGTTTAGTTGTTTTCGTTTTAGTTTCTAACTTAGTGTTGTTTTCTTTGTTTGTTGTTACTTTTGATTTTTGATTTAGTTCTCTTTCTTTTTAGGTACTAGAGAAGTAAGTTATGGATTTTGCTAGCATTCAAGCTCAATTGGCAAATCTTACTTCTAAATTGTCGCCGTATGCCGAAAGGACCACAATGCAGAGTGTCCCTACATTTGGTGCTTCATATAGGCAAGGATTTCAAGCCAATCAATGTCCACAAAGAGATTGGAGGGATCATTCAAACTCTATATGGTGGGAAGATCAACAAGTTCAACGTGAAGCATATTGGCAACCATATGAGGAGTTCTATTCAAGACCTATGCAGCCACCACAACTTCATATGCAATATGCTCAATTAAATTCAAGTTCGCCAGTAGATTATATTCAAATTCTTAATGAAATAAATTCTTTGGCGCAGGGGTCACAAAATCAAGCCAAGGAGGCTCAACAAGAAGCATATTGGCAACCATATGAGGAGTTCAATACAACACCTATGCAGCCACCACAACCTCCCCCACAACAATTCCAATCAAGTTCAAGTATGTCCATGGATAATGATAAAAATTTTCAATTACTAACCTCTTTGACGCAGGACGAACAAAATCAAGACAAGAAGTTGGGTAAATTGGACGAGCAATTTGGGCAGATTATGGAGTTCATGAAACAAATTCAAGAGCAAAGTGAACTTTCCAACTCAACTATTGAAAACTCGAAGGAAGATTTTGAAATCCATAATGCTATCACTGTGGGAAGTGCTATGGAGGTTGGAGCAGACCTAAAAATGTCCAAACATAGCCTAGAAGTGGATGAAGAGCTGCTAATTGAGGAGGAGGAAGAAGACATGCACACGGCAAGGGTAGAACAACCCTTGCCGCAGCCCCCTAAGCCCTCTAAACCACCCACCACCAGTAAGGACGTCCCAATTTCATGTTATTCTGATGTTATTCCACCCAATGTCCCTTTTCCTAGCAGGTTTTTGATTCCCAACCAAGAAGAGAGTAAAAAGGACATCGTGGAAGCCTTCCCAAAGGTGCAAAATGCTATTCAAATTCTTGGTGCAACACAGCAAGTTTTAGATGGTGTTGAATTCTTCAAAGGACTTTGTACACCAAGAAGAATGATTCAAGAGAAGGTAGTGGCTGGAGAAGATGTAGAAGGCATCAAAGAGGACAAATTTGAAACCACAATTCCCAAGGAAGTTGGATTTTATGACACGGGACAAGTCATAACTTTCGAAGGGGTGTTTATTCTGGAGTTCATTTTGGAGCACACAGGTAAGCCGCCTCCCCGAATTTCAATTTTCTTTTATACTAACATGTGGTTAATGATTCAGACACCCAAAATGGAATTTAAACTATTACCGGATCATTTCAAGTATCACCGCCCATTCAAAGATAAATTCCATGCCGTTTGATTTTATTTATGTTAATAAAAAAAAAAAAAAAAAAAAAAAAAATTTGAAAGAAAGATACTAAACATGGAGAAAGGTGGAGCTTCACAAAGGTTGTTTACGTGAAGCCCCACTACGAGGCGCAGAAGCGGAAGGCGCAGAAGCGGGAGGCATAGAAGCGGGAGGCATCGGAGCGGAAGCCATCGGAGCGGGAGGCATCGGAGCTAGAGCATTCCAGGCCTCAATACTTGGCCAAGCGCTGGATGACCCAGGAAAAAGGTGCCTCTGGAGATAAGACGCAAGTCTTTGACGGTCACTGTGAATTCGACCCTCAGATTCTTGCAGCTCATCAAGCTTCCTCTTCATCCCCGACGAATAGTTATTTGCAAGCACATGCAAACTTCTATTCTCGTACTTAAGCTGCTGGATCTCTTGCTTAAGTCTTTCCACCTCTGCCATCAACGATTCCACCTGACGGGAGCGGGCAAGCAGGCGTAGGCCCATGTTGGACACAGAGCTCGCACACTGAACACTAAGTGCGAGGGACTCTTGAACGGCCAACTCATCGGACCGTCCTGACAGCAGCCTACTATCTTTTGGAGTGAGGAGGTTTTTAGCTACTATTGTAGCTGTTGTGGCGTCCTGCATCACAGAGTCTTCACCTGAAAGAGGACCGTTAGAAGATAAAAAAGAAGGGCGCCATACATTACCTTGACGCGGCGCGCCCGTATCACTGCTAAGGCTCAATTCCAAGCTAAGGTTCGATGAGTTTGCCATTTTTTTTTTCAAAGGTGTTCAAAGATAGGGGTTGATGGAGTAAATTTTCAAAGGGTCGGAGTCGATTTTCAAGAATGGGAATTCTTCAGAGTGTGTTTGTTGTGGTGATCGATAGCTCTATAAGAAGCCAAGGCGACGCGTCCACCAATTCAAAAAGCCGGAATTTCCGGCGTAATTTAGGCGACGCGTTCTCGGCTTTTCAGAAGACGCGTTCAACTTTGGCAAAAGATTTCTGACAAAGCTGAAAACACGTGGAGGCCATCATCGCAACTACACATCTTTAGCCGACAAGCGCAAAGTTCGGCGACGCTTTCTCTGCTTTTCAGAAAACGCGTGCAGCTTTGTCAAAAGGAGCCGCATCTGCACTACCACGTGTCGTTCAGAAAGCGAAGGGGCGTCGTTCAGAAATCGAAGGGGCGCCTGCTCAGAAATCGAAGAGGCGTATTCAAAGATCGAAGAGGCGCCACTATTTCAAAAAGCCGGAATTGCGGGATCAAAACGTTTGTCGACAAGGGTAAAAAGTACCACCACTTGATATTATCTCTATATATGTCGACCTTCGTCTTTTATGGCAGGGCAAACCTGAAGAAAATGCCCAACTCTCCCTCACCTCTGAGGGCGCACTCCCAGCAAGGCCTTTCAAAATACTCAATTCTTTCTTCTTCCCCAAATATGATACCAGATGCCTGGAGTACATATGACCCAGGAGGAAACGGCGGATTGAAGCATGTGCTGATTCATCCACCGCTTCTTCAAAGCAAAGGTATCTCATATCATCAAGGTCAAAAGCAAAAGTATCTCATATTATGCTCTTTCCCTGTCTTTTTCTTTGTCCTTGTTCTTACTCGCATGGCAAAGTAAAAGAAGCAATCAGCCGGCACTTGGAGTCAATCTTCCGATCTGGAGCCAACTGCCTGGAATCTATTCCTGATTGCTTACCTAGCGTTGCTCTCGAGTAGTCATCTTCAACGGTTGATACACTTCCGGAGAAGGGACCACTTCTGCAAAGGGGAGCGAGTAAGGCAAGTGAAAATGATACATTGAAGCATGTGGAGACAAACATAGGCTGAGTTATCCTCCAACCCTTTTCAATACGAATTGGAAAGATTGAACAAAGAAACAGACCAAAAGGGTAAGCTCAGACCTTCGGGGGAGACCAAAAGAACCATCCTGCTGCCCAGTTCAAGAAGTAGCACAAAGGAAAATCAACAATGGGCAGAAACCAGTTCAAGAGTAAGCCTGTGGAATCATCAAGATCAAGCCTCAATGCAATCAACAAAGAGAAGAGGGAATTTACACTCCATAACCAGATTTGCGTCCCTAAACTCTTCTCTTTGTTAATTACATTCTGCCATGTTTAGTATGTTTAGTTGTTGTTTGTGTGATTACTTATGTTTTGTGTGAATCTATGCTTAAAACATTGAGGACAATGTTTGATTTAAATGTGGGGGGGTAACTAATGTTGTTAATGCAAATTCGTGGGATTTTATCACTCATAACTTCAAATGTTGTTCCTTGCTGTTTTAAGGTGTTTTTAAGTTGTTTTAGAGTGTTTTAGTATGTTTTGTTTTTATAACTCCGAAAAGCACATAAAAATTTGAAAAATTGTTTTGAAAAGCCTAAAAAGAGTGTTTTGAGTCGTTTTTGTGAGTTTGTGTCTTAGGGTACCTTCCAACACAATGATAAGGATTTGGTTTGTAATTGCATGACTGTTAAAAAGAGTTATAAACATAGAGAAAAGTTTGATTTACTCTTCGTTTATGCTTAGTTATGGTTATAATGTATGACTTCACATGCAATCATAAAAGAAAAATTCGTTTTTGTAACATGCTTGAAGGAAGGAACTCAAACAAACGCTACAACCCTGTGAGACTCGAGCCATTACCTTCTTTGGAGAGTTATTTTCTGTGATTCTTTGTTTTCTAAAGTTGTTGAATGATCTCATTATTCCTTGCTTGGTTGCTACTTAGAATGCAATTGTATCATGATAGAACTAAATGCTAGAACTTATATCCGTTTCATTCAAAGCATGATATTGAGTTGCATAACATATATCAAGATGAAGTTGTGTAGTTGCCACCATAGCCAAATAGCCTTACTTCCCATATTTCGTATATATTGTAAGTCTTAACACCGTTGAGCCTCGTTTAACCTATTTTTTGCTAACCATATCACCCCTTACCTAGCCTAGATTAGGACCATCCGTACCCTTGTTCTTAAAAGATAGTGAGCATGACTTAAATGAATTCCTTTTGAGTACATTTTGCAAGAAAATGAGTGTGGGGGAGTAAAAGTTTGTTCTTAAGTTTGTATGTTTTGAGAGTCAAAAGAAAAGAAGAAAAAAAAAAAATTTGTGAAAAACATATGAAAAAGAAAAAAAGAGAAAAGAAAGAAAGAAAAAAAAAAAAAAAAAAAAAAGAGCTTGTTCCCCCTTGTTGTTCAAAAGTTGAGTTTTCATTCAAAAGTGAATTCTACGTTAATTCAAATGCTTTGCTCGCTATTTCTTTAAGAACCTTTGTTTTCCATATACCTTCTTTGTTAGCCAAACACCTTTAGCCCCGTTACACCCCTTTGACTTCTATCTTGATCGTTATGTGTTCAATAATGTGGAGTTTGAAATTGATATGAGCTTATGGAATCACTGGTTCTCATTCTAAGTAGTAGCATTCCATTCATGAGATCATATTCATGTCATTATCGTAAATCCAGAAAATGCTTTCCTTGTTATAACATATGTGAGTGTTCGTCTACATGTTTACATCAATCTTCTCACATATAACTAGTGTAGGGTGTGTAGTCAGAAAATCTGTGTGAAAAACGAGTGCATATCATGTAAGGATTTGAGCAATTTCTCTAAGGCATGTTACTACATTCAAAACATGGTTTTAAATGCTTAATTGTGAACTAGTATATGGTGACTATGATTAAGAATGTACTTAAGTGTGAAGATGACTAAAATCTGTGGGAATGATGATTTTTAACGTGTCATGTGCATTGGAAATCCCTAAGACGGTTGTTGGAAGGTTTAGGTTGTGTTTTACTTGTTTTGTTTCGTTTGGTTTTGTTTTGTTTTTCTTTCTGTTTTGCTCGAGGACTAGCAAAAGATAAGTGTGGGGGTATTTGATAGGAGCATATTCATGCGACTTAAATGGCTTGTTCTCGTGCATTTACGTTATGTTTCTCTAGTTATTTTAGTCCTTTATGCTTCTTTTGTGTGTTTTCAGGTTCTAAGGGCAAGGTATGCAAAAGGATGCCTTTTGGAGCCTTTTGGAGCAAATTAGAGATTGGAATGGATATCATATGCTTGGAGCCAAGAGGATGGACGAAATTAAAGACTTGAAGTAGGAAAGTTAAATCCTAAAAGACCTCATGTTTAAGCATCATTGAAGACTCCTACGCATTTTAGAACACAAAAACAACATTCCTTGCAACCTTAGGACATTGTCGTGTGTTTCCTTGTGTCTCCCTTCCTTGCCATGCAAGGAAGGGCTTTGTTCCCTATTTTAAACACTTAAAGCATTCATTTATCATATCATTCACTTATTATAAGCATTCACTTATCATATCATTCACTTATCAAACCATTCACTTATCACTTCCATTCACTTATCACTTATCACTTCCATTCACTTATCACTCACCACATATCATTCATTTATCACTTAACATATCATTCATTTATCACTTAACATATCATACACTTATCATAATCATTCACTTATACACTTATCATAATCATTCACTTATTCTTTCATCATTCAACCACCAATTCAACACATGCATTTCAAACCTTTCAACACCCTTTAATCATCTCCCTTTAAGTTATGATTTTATTTCCTAACCCTACATGCATTATTTATTAGCATCTTCACTTGCATTCACACACACTTCACACAAACAAACAACTCAAAACCGTGAGCTCCCATTCCCTTATGCCATTTTCAGATTTCCACCCACTAACCTAGTCATCAACACATGCATTCCCTTCACATTCACCCACATGCACTCCCACTCTTTAATCATATGCACTCCCATCATAATTCCACCACCAATTCAGCCACAAAACATTATCATTGCACCACATTCAACCACTCCACATCCCTCACCAAGAAACCATTCAACACACACATGCATCCTGAAATTCTTTGCCATGCAATCACATGCATTTCCCTTGACATTTTCAGCCATCACACTTCATCATTACACCACCATTCACTCTTTAACCCACACACACTTCACACAAACAACATTCACATGCATTCACATGCATTTCCAACACAAAACACACTCAAAACCGTGGCCACCTTTGCATTTCAGGATTCCCATTTGCATTTTCAGATTTCCAGCTTTCCCTTTTATTTTCCAGCTTTCATTCTTCATCATTGCAGCCATTCCACATGCAATTCTCCATCATTCCTCCACACAAACACCTTAAACAAATAGCCATATACATCTCCACTCCTCCTATAAATACCCTTGCATTCCCATCATTCAAAACATCTCATTCACAACACAACACCCCTCAAACACTCCCATTCTTTCCTTAGCCGTGAGTCCCCCCTCCCTACTAATCCAAACACCAACCATCTTTCCATTTCCATCACTCCTCACTCCATTCCACACTTCCATTCCCCCAAACCAACTATCCTTAGACCTTATGCTACAACAACGAGGAAGAGAAGAGGACCTAAACGTTCATACAATTCAAGTTTGAGTTGTTGGAATGTTTAGGTGATTCTTTGATTTCAATGTTTCATTTTAATTCTCTTTGTTTTGTACGTATAAGGAATGGAAGAGAAGAGTGCCTAAACGTTCATACAATTCAAGTTTGAGTTGTTGGAATGTTTAGGTGTTTCTTTGATTTCAATGTTATGAAGAACTAATCCCCCTTTAGCTAGGGGGTAATTCGAAATAAATGTTTATGCTTGCATTTTGATTTGATTACTTCTAATTGCGTTTCATAAGTTGTGAATTCAATTTGTTTAACTATTTGATTGATAACCTATTTATGTATGTTTATTGAGAGTGCGCGCTTAATTTTCATGCATAAATATGACGCTAGAATATAAGTGAATTTCACCTAATCGTTATGAACTTATATTCACAAGTAGTGGAGGTTGCTTATAAACAATCGCGTTAAACGAATTCTTGGCATAAGTTTCATGCGTATTCCATAGTAACGAATGCCTCGTCAACATTTATAGTTTTCATAATGCTTAATGATCTTTGATTGTATCTTTATTGTGCTTTTCACGTAAAGGACTTTTGGAGAATGTGGTGAATTGCGTTGCGCTAACCCATCCAATTCATTAACTTAAGGAGAACTTGACGGTTAATTTAAGCGGACCTAATTAACCCGGGGCGTTGAGTTTCATAATTTATCGAAAGACCAACTGAGAATCAATCTTGTATGCAAGTGTAACATGTATGGAGATGAACCCCTTAGCTAGCATTCATCCATAAATTTCATATTTACATTCTGTCTAGTTTATTAACTTGTTTTGTTATTTCAATTTTCGTAAAAACCTCAATCCCCCTTTTGCTTTAATGTTCATTTTAGTTAGAATTCAATTTAGTTTGTGTTTTTAAAGCATTTTGAGTTTTTGGTTTGTCTTAGTGTTTTAAACTTTAATTTTGCATTCTTTGAGTCTAGTTTAGTGTTTTAAACTTTATTTTACGTTTTTGAGTCAGTTTCCAAGAGATTTGCAAGCCCTCCTAATCCCCGGTCTAGAACGATCCCTCACTTATCCATTCTACTACAATTGTCAAACGAGGGTTTAATTTGTGTGTTTAATTATTTTCGCATCAACCACATCACCCCTTACCTAGCCTAGAGTAGGACTTTCCTATACCCCTGTTCTTGAAGTATAGTGAGCATGACTTAAATGAATTCCTTTTGATTAATATGTTGCAGAAAATAAGTGTGGGGGAAGGGATTTTTGTGTGTATGTATGTGCCTAAGTCTTAAAGGAGGCACGGAAAAAAAAAGAAAAAAAAATGTGAGAAAAAGAAGAAGAAAAGAAAGAAAAAGAGTGAAAATAAGTGAGAATGGACTCACAAGTGTGATTGTTGAAGAAAGGGCCCAAAAAGTTTGAATATGGCCCTAAGTTTTGTGTGACTTCCCCTTGGGTGTTCAAAGTTGACTTCTGCGTTCTAAAAGGAATTCTAAGTGCCTAATTCAATACTTTGCTCACTATTGCTTAAAGAACGTTTGTTTTCCCTATCCTTTCTTTGTTAGCCAAACACCTTTAGCCCCGTTTCAACCCTTATGCTTCTATCTTGATCGTTATGTGTTCAATATGTGGAGTTTGGAATTGATATGAGCTTATGGAATCACTGGTTCTCATTCTAAGTAGTAGCATTCCATTCATGAGATCATATTCATGTCATTATCGTAAATCCAGAAAATGCTTTCTTTGTTATAACATATGTGAGATACTAGTCTTTCATGTTTACATCAATCTCTCACATATAACTAGTGTAGGGTGTGTAGTCAGAAAATCTATGTGAAAATAAAGTGCATTCTAGTAAGGAATTGAGGAAATTCTCTAAGGCATGTTACTACATTCGAAATGGTTTTAAATGCTTAAATGTGAACTAGTATGTGGTGACTATGATTAAGAATGTACTTAAGTGTAAAGATGGCTAAAATCTGTGGGAATAATGATTTTTAACTTGTCATGAGCATTGGAAATCCGTGAGACTGATGCGTGATTTATACGCACACAAACTAAACCCTATTTGTGACAATTGTAGTAATGATGTAAGTAGGGATCGTTCTAACCGGGGATTAACTAGGGATGCTAAATACTTGACTCAAATAAATAAAACTAACTTTTAAAACACTAAGACAAACTAAAAGACTCAAAACAAGTTTAAAAGACTCCGAATACTCAAAAACATAAAATAAGACAAATCAAATGAATAAGACTCAACGAAATATGGGGGAAATGTGTTTGGACGATATTAAATTAAAAAGACAGAATATAATTAAAGGCAAAATGTAAATATGAATGTGATGAAAATATGGATGATGGAATAGCCAAGGGGTTCTTCTCCACACATGTTACACTTGCATACAAAAATGATTCTCAGTTGGTCTTTCGATAAGTTGTGAAACTCAATGCTCCAAGTTAATTAGGTCCGCTTAGATTAACTTTCAGATTTCCCTAAATTCGTTGGATTGAATGGAATACGCATTACAACCAAATTATTCTTAATCAAAGTCCCTAACTATGGAATACGCATGATAGAGACATTCAACAAAGATCATTAAGTTCAATGAAAATTATAAGTGTTGACGAGGCATTCGTTACTATGGAATACGCATGAAACTTATGCCAAGAATTCGTTTAACGCGATTGTTTATAAGCAACCTCCACTACTTGTGAATATAAGTTCGTAACGTTTAGGTGAAACTCACTTATATTCTAGCGTCATATTCATGCATGAAAATTAAGCTTGCAATCTCAATGAACATACATAAATAAGTTATCAATCAAACAGTTAAACGAATTGAATCCACAACTTATGAAATTCCAACCAAAAGTAATCAATTCATATTGCAAATATAAACATAGTTTCGAATCACCCCCTAGCTAAAGGGGGGTTTAGTTCCTCATAACCTTGAAATCAAAGAAACAACTAAACATTCCAACAACTCAAACTTGAATTGTATGAACGTTTAGGCACTCTTCTCTTCCATTACAAAACAAAGAAAATTGAATTCAAACATCGAAATCAAAGAAACACCTAAACATTCCAACAACTCAAACTTGAATTGTATGAACGTTTAAGCACTCTTCTCTTCCTCGTTGTTGTGGCACAAGGTCTAAGGTGAGCTTTGGGGATTATGTGAAGTGTTTTGGAGGGATGGGAAGTGGTTGGATAGTGGCTGAAATGGAGGATAAAAACTGCACAGATTGGAAGGGAATTTGCGGCACAAGGGTTGTGTTTGTGTTGTGTGAAGTGTATGAAATGAGATGAATCCCAATGTGGCTGCAATGCATGCTTATTTATAGGTAAATGAGAGGGAACATGACAGCTAGGAATAGGTGGAAATGTGGCTGCAATTTTGGTGAATGATTATGATTGAATGCATGTGAATGTGGCTAGGTTGGAAAGCTGGAATTGCATGTGGAGTGTGCTGAAAATGGGATGGGAAAGCCACGGCAATGAAGGGAGATTGATGATGAATTATGAAGAGTGAATGCATGTAGGGTTGATATGTTTGAATTATGATGAATGCATGTGAATTAATGATTAAAGATTTAGGGTATACATGTGGAATTTCAAGGGAGAAAGCTGGAACAAAGGTGGGTTATGCACGGCAAGGTGTTGTTGTTGAATGATTATGGATGAATGGTTTAATTAATGAAAGAATCAAGGGTGCATGTTTGAATGATTAAAGGGACATGTGGGGGTGGAAATGATGAAGGAAATGGTGGCTGCAATGATGAAGAAAAGCTGGAAATGTTAGGGGGGATGCACGGCATTGGGTGTATATTTGTGCTGAAAATGAATTAAAGGGTGCATGTGGTTACAATGTTGTGCAATTATGGAGGAATAAGGGCATGTGGTTGATTTGTGGTGAAATGATGAAGTGGGAAGGTGGAAATGCAAAGGGGAAATGCTGAAATGAAAGGGAAGTGCTCGGCAAAGGTGAATGTTTGGTGCTTGAAATGCATGTGAATGCATGTGAGTGCATGTGTGTGTAAATGGGTGAAAATGTGGGTTAAAGTGATGCATGGCTAGGAAATGTGAGTGAATGATGTGCATGTGTGTGAATGCATGTGGAATAAAGAAGAGTATGGAAGTGAATAAATCATAATATGGCTAGTTTAAAGGGCTAGGGTTTAAGTACATAGAATGGGCCTAAAATAGGTTGGTATGCATGGCATAGAATGTTTGATTTGGGCTAGAGGTTTTCCATGGCTCAAAAGATTTGTTTCATTGGGCTAGGCCCTTTGTTTTATGTCCCCAAAGAGCATACAAGGCTTCAATTTCGTCCATCCTCTTTGCTCCATGATTAAGCTATCCAATCCATGCCCAAAAGTGCCCCAAATAGCCTCAAAATGCACTTTCTTGCTCCCTAAGCCCTTAGAACCTGAAAACACACAAAAGAAGCATAAAGGACTAAAATAACTAGAGAAACATAACGTAAATGCACAAGAACAAGCCATTTAAGTCGCATGAATATGCTCCTATCAAACTCCCCCACACTTATCTTTTGCTAGTCCTCGAGCAAAACAGAATAAAAACAAATAAACAAAAACGACTCAAAACACGTAAAACACAACCTAAACCTTCCAACAACCGTCTTAGGGATTTCCAATGCACATGACATGTTAAAAATCATCATTCTCACAGATTTTAGTCATCTTCACACTTAATTACATTCTTAATCACAGTCACCACATACTATTTCACAATTAAGTATTTAAAACCATGTTTTGAATGTAGTAACATGCCTTAGAGAATTTGCTCAATTCCTTACAAGATATGCACTCGATTTTCACTCAGAATTTCTAACTACACACCCTAATCTAGTCATATGTGAGAAGATTGATGTAACATGAAAACGAACACTCACATATATGTATCACAAAGAACGCAATTTCTGGAGTTAATGAGCATGTTTAGATATGATCTCATGAATGGAATGCTACTACTTAGACGCGAGAACCAGTGACACCATATGCTCATACCAAGTTCAAACTCCACAAATTGAAATACACAACACTCAAGATAGAAGTCAAGGGTTGTAACGGGGCTTGGGGTATGTGGATAACAAAGAAGGGATATGGAAAACAAAGGTTCTTAAAGAAATAGTGAGCAAAGCATTTGAATCAACTTAGAATTCACTTTTGAATGAAAACTCAACTTTTGAACAAAAAGGGAGAATTTAGACAATTTACGCCCATAATTGGTGTTTTAGAACCTTTCTTCAATCACTTATTCTTTCATAGTTTTTTTTTTTTTTTTTTTTTTTTTTTCTTTTCTTTTGAATCTCAAAACATAAACACTTAAACATTCTCCCCCCCACACTTATTTTCTTTCATAATGTAACTCAAAAGGAATTCAATTAAGTCATGCTCACTATCTTTTAAGAACAAGGGTGGGGATTGTCCTAAACTAGGCTAGGTGTGGAAAATGTGGGTAAACAAAGAATAAAGGCTAAACAAGGATCAACGGGGTTAAAACTTACAACATATACGAAGTATGGGAAGTAAGGCTATTTGGCTATGGTGGTGGTCACTACACAACTTCTTCTTGAATATGTGTTATGCAAATCAATAACATGCTTTGAATGAAATGGGCATGAGTTCTAGCATTTGGAACTATATGATGAAACGCCTTCTAAGTAGTAACCAAGCAAAGAATAATGAGATCATGCAACGACTTTAGAAAACAAGAAATCACAGATTATACTCTCCAAAGAACGTTATAGGCTCAAGTCTCTCAGGGTTGTAGCGTTTGTTTGAGTTCCTTCCTTCAAGCATGTTACAAAAACGAATTTTTTATGATTGCATGTGAAGTCATACATTATAACCATAACCAAGCATTTACCAAGAGTAAATCAACTTTTCTCTATGTTTATAACTCTTTTTAACCGTCATGCAATTACAAACCAAATCCTTATCATTGTGTTGGAAGGTACCCTAAGACACAAACACACAAAAACGACTCAAAACACTCTTTTTAGGCTTTTCAAAACATTTTTTTCAAATTTTTATGTGATTTTCGGAGTTATAAAAACAAAACATACTAAAACACTCTAAAACAACTTAAAAACACCTTAAAACAGCAAGGAACAACATTTGAAGTTATGGGTGATAAAATCTCACGAATTTGCATCAAATATACTTAGTTACCCCCCCCCCCCCCACACTTAAATCAAACATTGTCCTCAATGTTTTAAGCATAGATTCACCCAAAACATAAGTAAACACACAGAAAGCACTTAAACATACTAAACATGGCAAAATGTAATAAACAAAGAGAAGAGTTTAGGGACGCAAATCTGGTTATGGAGTGTAAATTCCATCTTCTCTTTGTTGATTGCATTGAGTCTTGATCTTGATGATTCCACAGGCTTACTCTCGAACTGGTTGCCGCCCATCATTGATTTTCCTTTGTGCTACTGGGCTGGAGGATTCTTCTGGTCTTCCCCGAAGGTCTGAGCTTACCCCTTTGGTCTGTTTCTTTGTTCAATCTTTCCAATTCGTAATGAAAAGGGTTGGAGGATAACTCAGCCTATGTTTGTCTCCACATGCTTCAATGTATCATTTTCACTTGCCTTACTCGCTCCTCTTTGCAGAAGTGGTCCCTTCTCCGGAAGTGTATCAACCGTTGAAGATGACTACTCGAGAGCAACGCTAGGTAAGCAATCAGGAATAGATTCCAGGCAGTTGGCTCCAGAACGGAAGACTGACTCCAAGTGCCGGCTGATTGCTTCTTTTACTTTGCCATGCGAGTAAGAACAAGGACAAAGAAAAAGACAGGGAAAGAGCATGATATGAGATACTTTTGCTTTTGACCTTGATGATATGAGATACCTTTGCTTTTGAAGAAGCGGTGAATGAATCAGCACATGTATTTGTTGTGTTGTTTCCTCCTGGGTCATCTGTACTCCAGACATCTGGTATCATCTTTGGGGAAGAAGAAAGAATTGAGTATTTCGAAAGGCTTTGCGGGGAGTGCACCCTCAGAGGTGAGGGAGAGTTGGGCATTTTCTTCAGGTTTGCCCTGCCATAAAAGACGAAGGTCGACATATATAGAGATAATAGCAAGTGGTGGTACTTTTTACCTTTGTCGACAAACGTTTTGATCCTGCAACTCCGGCTTTTTGAAATAGTGGCGCCTCTTCGATTTTTGAATACGCCTCTTCGATTTCTGAGCAGGCGCCCCTTCAATTTCTGAGCGACACGTGGTAGTGCAGATGCGGCTCCTTTTGACAAAGCTGCACGCGTCTTCTGAAAAGCAGAGAAAGCGTCGCCGAACTTTGCGCTTGTCGGCTAAAGATGTGTAGTTGTGATGATGGCCTCCACGTGTTGTCTGAAAAGAAGAAATCTTTTGACAAAGTTTGAACGCGCCTTCTGAAAAGCCGAGAAAGCGTCGCCTAAATTACGCCGGAAATTCTGGCTTTTTGAATTGGTGGACGCGTCGCCTTGGCTTTTTTATTGAGCTATCGATCACCACAACAAACACACTCTGAAGATTTCCCATTCTTGAAAATCGACTCTGGCCCTTTGAAATTTAACTCCATCCCTTCTCTTTGAACACTTTTGAAAAATGGCAAACTCATCGAACCTTAGCTTGGAATTGAGCCTTAGCAGTGATACGGGCGCGCCGCGTCAAGGTAACGTATGGCGCCCTTCTTTCTTTTCTTCTAACGGTCCTCTCACAGGTGAAGACTCCGTGATGCAGGACGCCACAACAGCTACAATAGTAGCTAGGAACCTCCTCACTCCAAAAGATAGTAGGCTGCTGTCAGGACGGTCCGATGAGTTGGCCGTTCAAGAGTCCCTCGCACTTAGTGTTCAGTGTGCGAGTTCTGTGTCCAACATGGGCCAACGCCTGCTTGCCCGCTCCCGTCAGGTGGAATCATTGATGGCAAAGGTGGAAAGTCTCAAGCAGGAGATCCAGCAGCTTAAGTATGAGAATAGAAGTTTGCATGTGCTTGCAAATAACTATTCGTCGGGCATGAAGAGGAAGCTTGATGAACTGCAAGAGTCTGAAGGTCGGATTCAAAGTGACCGTCAAAGGTTTTCGTCTTTCCTCCAGAGGCACCTTTTTCCTGGGTCATCCAGCGTTTGGCCAAGTATTGAGGCCTGGAATGCTCTAGCTCCGATGACTTCCGCTCCGATGCCTCCCGCTTCTATTCCTCCCGCTTCGATGTCTTCTGCTTCTCACATATAACTAGTTTAGGGTGTGTAGTCAGAAAATCTGAGTGAAAACTGAGTGCATATCTTGTAAGGAATTGAGCAAATTCTCTAAGGCATGTTACTACATTCAAAACATGGTTTTAAATACTTAATTGTGAAATAGTATGTGGTGACTGTGATTAAGAATGTAATTAAGTGTGAAGATGACTAAAATCTGTGGGAATGATGATTTTTAACATGTCATGTGCATTGGAAATCCCTAAGACGATTGTTGGAAGGTTTAGGTTTTGTTTTGTTTTTTTTGTTTTGCTCGAGGACTAGCAAAAGATAAGTGTGGGGGAGTTTGATAGGAGCATATTCATGCGACTTAAATGGCTTGTTCTCGTGCATTTACGTTATGTTTCTCTCGTTATTTTAGTCCTTTATGCTTCTTTTGTGTGTTTTCAGGTTCTAAGGGCCTAGGGAGCAAGAAAGTGCATTTTGAGGCCATTTGGAGCATTTTTGGGCATGGATTGGATAGCTTATCCATGGAGCCAAGAGGATGGACGAATTTGAAGGCCTTGTATTCACTTTGACATAAAACAAAGGGCCTAGCCCATTCTCTCTTATTCTCTCCCTTATAGCCATGCAAAGAACCATCCATTCCATCAAAAACAATCCATCAATTCACATGCAAAACCACCATTAACACACATGCACCCAAACAAAGCCAACCTAGCTAACCCTACATGCATTCTTTATTCACTCTTCATCATTGCATTCATTCTCCAAACACTTTCATTAATTAAAACACATTTGCACATCCACTCATTTTTTCCCCAAAGCCGTGCATTCCCAATCCCTTTCCAACATTTCACATGCATTTCCACCTTGGTCATGCTTTCCCATTTCATTATTCATTCACTTTGCATTCATTCAATCAACCCACATGCACTTTAATCATTCAAACATGTAGCCACATAATCATTCACCCTATCCATTCTTTGTCACAAAACAATGTCACATACACTCATCATCACACAACCTAGCTAACCCTACATGCATTATTTATTAACTCTTCATCATGCATCAACATTTTAAATCATCAAAAAACCAACCCATTGCCGTGCATAATCTCTCATCATTTCAGCCACATTTCTAACTCACATGCATCACATTTATTTCCAAACAACAATCACTTCAAATGCCATGCATTCACATGCATTTACACCACCAAAAACCCCTTTGCCGTGGGCTTTCAATGCCTTTCCAGCTTTCCCTTTTATTTTCCAGCTTTCATTCTTCATCATTGCAGCCATTCCATATGCAATTCTCCATCATTCCTCCACACAAACACCTTAAACAAACAGCCATATACATCTCCACTCCTCCTATAAATACCCTTGCATTCCCATCATTCAAACACATCTCATTTCATACACAACACACCACAAACACTTCCATTCCTTCTCTTTGCCGTGAGTTCCCTTGTAATCCAAAAACCATCTTTCCATTTCCATCACTCCTCACTCCATTCCACACTTCCATTCCCCCAAACCAACTATCCTTAGACCTTATGCTACAATAAAGAGGAAGAGAAGAGGGCCTAAACGTTCATACAATTCAAGTTTGAGTTGTTGGAATGTTTAGGTGTTTCTTTGATTTCAATGTTTAATTTTAATTCTCTTTGTTTTGTATGAGGAACTAAACCCCCCCTTAGCTAGGGGGTGATTCGAAATATATGTTTATGCTTGCATTTTGATTTGATTACATCTAATTGCATTTCATAAGTTGTGGATTCAATTTGTTTAACTATTTGATTGATAACCTATTTATGTATGTTTATTGAGAGTGCACGCTTAATTTTCATTCATGAATATGACGCTAGAATATAAGTGAGTTTCACCTAATCGTTATGAACTTATATTCACAAGTAGTGAAGGTTGCTTATAAACAATCGCGTTAAATGAATTCTTGGCACTAGTTTCATGCTCATCATTCGTTGGGCGTTCTAGGTGTAATCAATCTTTTGTTCTTTATGTTTAATTTCAATTTTGTTTCTCTTTCTGTGAACATGAGAGGCTAAATCCCTAGTTAGCTAGGGGGTGATTCAAAACCATGTTTATGCTTGCAATATGAATTGATTACCTTTGGTTGGAATTTCATGAGTTGTGGATTCAATTTGTTTAACTGCTTGATTGATAACTTATTTGTGTATGTTTATTGAGAGTGCACGCTTAGTTTTCATGCATGAATATGATGCTAGAATATAAGTGAGTTTCACCTAATAGTTACAAACTTAGATTCACAAGTAGTGGAGGTTGCTTATAAACAATCGCGTTAAATGAATTCTTGGCACTAGTTTCATGCTCATCATAGTAACGAATGCCTCGTCAACACTTATAGTTTTCATGTTGCTTAATGATCTTTGATTGTATCTTTATTGTGCTTTTCACGTAAAGGACTTTTGGAGAATGTTTTGAATTGTGTATGCGCTATCCCATCCAATTCATTAACTTAAGGAAAACTTGAAGGTTAATTTAAGCTGACCTAATTAACCCGGGGTGTTGAGTTTCTTGATTCATCGAAAGACCAACTGAAAATCATCTTGTATGCAAGTGTGACATGTGTGGAGAGTGATGTGAAAATTAACTTAACACACAAATTAACCCTCTTTTGACAATTGTAGCATACAAATAAGTAGGGATCGTTCTTACACCGGGGATTAGGAGGGCTTGCTAAACACTCTAAACTGACTCAAATAAATAAAACTAACCTTTAAAACACTTAAACTCACTTAAAAAGACTCAAACACGTTCACAAAACTCAAAATAGGCTAAAAACACTCAAAACTGCCTTAAAAACACAATCTGGGCAGTTTTGAGCCTAAACACAAATTTGGACGAAAATTGATTCTAACTTGACTCAAAACTCTTAAAAACACAATCTAAAACATATTTGGACCAATTAGACACTCTAAGACACTTGGGGATTTGGTTTTTGACGAAAATCAAACAGACAAAACGAATATGTAAAATAGGCAGATTTAGGCGAATTTGATAAAATTAAGTGGATGGTGAGATGGCTAGGAGGTTTTTTTCTCCACACATGGCATACTTGCATACAACACAATCTTCAGTTGCTTATTCAATGAATTTATGAACCTCAACACCCCAAGTTAATTAGGTACTGATAGGAGCATATTTAGGCGACTTACTTAGCTCGTTTTCGTGCATTTATATTGTTAATTCATAGTTGTTTTTGGCGTTTAAGCCATTTTCGTGTGTTTTTAGGTTCATGTGGCTAAGGAAGCAAAAAGATGCATTTTGGAGCATTTTAGAGCAAAATTGGACTTGGAAGGGATAACTTATACTTGGAGCAAAAGGAATGGACGAAATTGAAGAGTTGATGTCACAAGGATTCCTACTTGAAGTAGCCACACACCTTCCACATTTCAGCCACATGCACTTGTTCCTCCATCATTGCACCAACAACAACCTTGCCATGCACTCCCTTTAATTAATTCAATCTAGCTGTCATTCACATGCATTTCATTCATCATTTCTACCCCCACATGTCCCTTTAATCATTCAAACATGCACTCCCTTTAATCACATACATAAATCAGCCACATGCATCTCCCATCACCATATCAGATTTCCATCATATTCACATGCATTCCATCCTTTAAAACATTGCACATGCACTCCCTTTAATTAATTAAGCCACATGCACTCCCATCCATTTCATCATTGCAGCCAACACATGCTTTCACATGCATTTTCAGATTGTCCCCTTTGGACATGCAGCCACATATTCATTGCACATGCAATTCCACACACATGCATCCTTTAATCATTCAAACATGCAGCCACATTCCCTCCTAGCTGTCATGTTCCCCCCATTTCACCTATAAATAAGCATCCATTGCATTCATTCTCATACAATTCAAGTTTGAGTTGTTGGAATGTTTAGGTGTTTCTTTGATTTCAATGTTTAATTTCAATACTCTTTGTTTTGTACGAATGAGGAATGGAAGATAAGAGGGCCTAAACGTTCATACAATTCAAGTTTGAGTTGTTGGAATGTTTAGGTGTTTCTTTGATTCTCTTTGTTTTGTACCATGAGGAACTAAAACCCCCTTGGCTAGGGGGTAATTCGAAATATATGTTTATGCTTGCATTTTGATTTGATTACTTCTAATTGCGTTTCATAAGTTGTGGATTCAATTCGTTTAACTGTTTGATTGATAACTTATTTATGTATGTTTATTGAGAGTGCACGCTTAATTTTCATGCATGAATATGACGCTAGAATATAAGTGAGTTTCACCTAATAGTTACGAACTTATATTCACAAGTAGTGGAGGTTGCTTATAAACAATCGCGTTAAACGAATTCTTGGCATAAGTTTCATGCAATCATAGTAACGAATGCCCCGTCAACACTTATAATTTTCATAGAGCGTAATGATTCTTGCTTGTATCTCTATTATGCAATCATGTAGGGGACTTGTGGGGAATGTTTTGGGTTGTCGTATGCAATCATCCAATTCAATAACGTTAGGAAGATTTGAAGGTTAATTAGTGCATCACGGTTAACTTAGAGTGTTGAGAATTCATGGTTTATTGAAATGCAATTGGAAATTGTTTTATTATGCAAGTATAAAATATGTGGAGATGAACCCCTTAGCCATTCTATCATCCATTCATTCCATTCCATCAAATTCGTTTTACAATCTGCTTAGTTTATTAACTTGTTTTGTTATTTCAATTTTCGTATAAATCTAAATCCCCCTTTACTTTATTGTCCAATTTAGTTAGAAAGTGTCTTAGTTTATGTTTCTAAGTGTTTTGATTAAATTTGTTACATAAATTCGTCCAAATTCACCAAAGTGCTCAAAACTGCCCAGAAAGTGATTTTAAGGTAGTTTTGAGTGTTTTGGGTGATGTTTGAGTCTTTTGGTTTGTTTTAGTGTTTTAAAGTTTAGTTTTGCATTCTTTGAGTCTAGTTTAGTGTTTTATATTACGTTTTTACGTTTTTGAGTCAGTTTCCAAGTGATTAACAATCCCTCCTAATCCCCGGTCCAGAACGATCCCTACTTATACATATACTACAATTTGACGAAAAGAGGGTTTAATTTGTGTGCGTATAAATCTTCGCATCAGGTACGCTTAAATTAACTCTCAGATTTCCCTTAGGCCATTGAATTGAATGGAATTAGCGCATTGCAATCAAATTATTCCTTAAAAGTTTTCTATATGAAAGCACATAAAAGAAAGACAATCAAAGATCATTAGGTTCTATGGAAATCATAGGTGTTGACGAGGCATTCGTAACTATGAAAGCGCATGATACTTCTGCCAAGAATTCACTTATCATAATTGTGACCAACAATCTTAACTACTCATGAATATAAGTTCCCAACGATTAGGTGAAGTTCCCTCATACCCTAGCATCATGTTTATGCATGCAAATTAAGCGTGCACTCTCAATTCATATACATAAGCAAGTTTTAATTAAAACAGATAAGCAAATTGAATTCGTCATTCATGAAATCACAACTGAAAGTAATCAAATCATCATGCAATTATAACCATGGTTTCGAAATTCCCCCCTAGCCAAAAGGGCATTAGTTCCTTATGCTTGCACAACAAAAAGTATTGAATTTAAACATTGAAATCATAAGAAAGATTACACCTAAACGTTCAGCAATTCCAAGATGGATTCGATGCACAGATTGGCTCCTCTTCCTCCTCCTTGCTGCGGCACAAAGTGTGGGTGATGGAATTGGGGGTTTTGGGTGGTGTTTCCTTGTTTAGAGGGATGGAGGATGGCTGATTATGGTGGTGAAGTGATGCGTGATTTATGCGCACACAAATTAAACCCTCTTTTTGTCAATTGTAGTATATGTATTAGGGATCGTTCTGGACCGGGGATTAGGAGGGATTGTTAATCACTTGGAAACTGACTCAAAAACGTAGAAACGCAATATAAAACACTATACTAGACTCAAAGAATGCAAAACTAAACTTTAAAACACTAAAACAAACCAAAAGACTCAAACATCACCCAAAACACTCAAAACTGCCTTAAAAACACTTTCTGGGCAGTTTTGAGCACTTTGGTGAATTTGGACGAATTTGTGTAATAAATTGAATCAAAACACTTATAAACACAAACTAAGACACTTTCTAACTAAGTTGGACACTAAAGTAAAGGGGGAATGAGTTTGGACGAAATTAAACTAAATGCACAGATTCTAATTAAAACAGATTGTAAAAATGAATTTGATGGAATGGAATGAATGGATGAATGCTAGCTAAGGGGTTCTTCTCCACACATGTTACACTTGCATACAATATTGATTCTCAGTTGGTCTTTCGATAAATTATGAAACTCAACACTCCGGGTTAATTAGGTCCGCTTAAATTAACCGTCAAGTTTTCCTTAAGTTAATGAATTGGATGGGTTAGCGCAACGCAATTCACAACATTCTCCAAAAGTCCTTTACGTGAACAGCACAATAAAGATACAATCAAAGATCATTAAGCATTATGAAAACTATAAGTGTTGACGAGGCATTCGTTACTATGATGAGCATGAAACTCTTGCCAAGAATTCATTTAACGCGATTGTTTATAAGCAACCTCCACTACTTCTGAATATAAGTTCATAACGATTAGGTGAAACTCACTTATATTCTAGCATCATATTCATGCATGAAAATTAAGCGCGCATTCTTAATAAACATACATAAATAAGTTATCAATCAAACGGTTAAACAAATTGAATCAACAACTTATGAAATTCCAACGAAAGTTAATTGATAGGAGCATATTCATGCGACTTAAATGGCTTGTTCTCGTGCATTTACGTTATGTTTCTCTAGTTATTTTAGTCCTTTATGCTTCTTTTGTGTGTTTTCAGGTTCTAAGGGCTTAGGGAGCAAGAAAGTGCATTTTGAGGCTATTTGGAGCATTTTTGGGCATGGATTGGATAGCTTATCCATGGAGCTAAGATGATGGACGAATTTGAAGGCCTTGTATGCTCTTTGGGACATAAAACAAAGGGCCTAGCCCAATCAAACAAACCTTTGAGCCATGCAAAACCTCTAGCCCAATCAAACATGCATCACAACCCCAAAACCATCAAGAAACTTTCCTTGCCGTGAGTTCCCTCCCTTTCCAGCTTTTCCCTTTGCATTTTCAGATTTCCACCCACATGCACTCCCACTCTTTAATCACATGCACTCCCATCATAATTCCACCACCAATTCAGCCACAAAACATTATCATTGCACCACATTCAACCACTCCACATCCCTCACCAAGAAATCATTCAACACATGCATCCATAATCATTTCTTTATCCTTGCCGTGGGTTCCTATCCCATTTCAGATTGTCATTCTGATGCGAAAATTTTTACGCACACAAATTAGACCCTCTTTTCGTCAAATTGTAGTATAGGTGCAAGTAGGGATCGTTCTGGACCGGGGATTAGGAGGGATTGTTAATCACTTGGATTTGACTCAAAAACGTAAAATAACAATATGAAACACTATACTAGACTCAAAGAATGCAACACTAAACTTTAAAACACTAAAACAAACCAAAAGACTCAAACATCACCCAAAACACTCAAAACTGCCTTAAAAACACTTTCTGGGCAGTTTTGAGCACTTTGGTGAATTTGGACGAAATTGGGAAATAAATTGAATCAAAACTCTTAAAAACACAAACTAAGATACTTTCTAACTAAATTGGACAATAAAGTAAAGGGGGATTTAGATTTATACGAAAATTGAAATAACAAAACAAGTTAATAAACTAAACAGATTGTAAAACGAATTTGATGGAATGGAATGAATGGATGATATAATGGCTAAGGGGTTCATCTACATACATGTTATACTTGCATAATAAAACGATTTCCAATTGCATTTCAATAAATTATGAAACTCATCACCCCGGGTTAATTAGGTCCGCTTAAATTAACCGTCAAGTTTTCCTTAAGTTAATGAATTGGATGATTGCATACGACAACCCAAAGCATTCCCCACAAGTTCCCTACATGAATTGCATAATAGAGATACAAGCAAGAATCATTAAGTTCTTTGAAAACTATAAGTGTTGACGAGGCATTCGTTACTATGATTGCATGAAACTTATGCCAAGAATTTATTTAACGCGATTGTTTATAAGCAACCTCCACTACTTGTGAATATAAGTTCATAACTATTAGGTGAAACTCACTTATATTCTAGCGTCATATTCATGCATGAAAATTAAGCGTGCACTCTCAATAAACTTACATAAATAGGTTATCAATAAAACAGTTAAACAAATTGAATTCACAACTTATGAAACGTAATTAGAAGTAATCAAATCAAAATGCAAGCATAAACATATATTTCGAATTACCCCCTAGCCAAGGGGGTTTTAGTTCCTCATGGTACAAAACAAAGAGAATCAAAGAAACACCTAAACATTCCAACAACTCAAACTTGAATTGTATGAACGTTTAGGCCCTCTTCTCTTCCATTCCTCATTCGTACAAAACAAAGAGTATTGAAATTAAACATTGAAATCAAAGAAACACCTAAACATTCCAACAACTCAAACTTGAATTGTATGAACGTTTAGGCACTCTTCTCTTCCTCTTCGTTGTAGCACAAGGTCTAAGGATAGTTTGATGGTGTGAATGGTTTGGGTAGTGGTGGAAATGGAAGGATGGTGTTTGGATTAATAGGGAAAGCACGGCACAAGGGAGTTTGATGGTCTACATTCTGAAATGGAAGAGTGTGAGATAGAAATCTGTATGAATGAGAATGAATGAGTGTTGTGTGAAGTGTGTATGGTTTTTATAGGGAGATGAATGGATGGGAGAGGGAACATGACAGCTAGGTTAAGTGAATGCATGTGCAAAATAGCTAGGATGGCTGAAATTGTAAGGGGAATGCATGTGCAATGTTGGAAATCTGATGGGAGAAAGGTGGATGCATGTGTTGGCTGATTTAAAGAATGTGAGGGAATGATGAAAGGGGAAACATGACAGCTAGGATGAATGCATGTGGAGTGCATGTTCAATGTTTTAAAGGATGGAATGCATGTGAATATGCTAGAAATCTGATGGGAATGAATGATTAAATGTGAATGGCTGATTAGAATCTAGGGTGCATGTGGGTTAGAAATGCATGTGGGTGAATGTTTGAATGATTAAAGGGGAAACATGACAGCTAGGTTGGTTGGTGGCTGCCATGGAGGTGTGGAATGATGGAATTGCACAAGGGGAATGCATGTGCACGGTTTTGGTGTGGAGAAATGATTATGGATGCATGTGTTGAATGATTTCTTGGTGAGGGATGTGGAGTGGCTGGAATGATGAAAGAATAAAGGGTGCATGTGGGTTAATTAATTAAAGGGAGTGCATGTGCAATGTTGTTGCTGGTGCAATGATGGAGGAACAAGTGCATGTGGCTGAAATGTGGAAGGTGTGTGGCTACTTCAAGTAGGAATCCTTGTGACATCAACTCTTCAATTTCGTCCATTCCTTTTGCTCCAAGTATAAGTTATCCCTTCCAAGTCCAATTTTGCTCCAAAATGCTCCAAAATGCATCTTTTTGCTTCCTTAGCCACATGAACCTAAAAACACACGAAAATGGCTTAAACGCCAAAAACAACTATGAATTAACAATATAAATGCACGAAAACAAGCTAAGTAAGTCGCCTAAATATGCTCCTATCACATTCCATCATTGCACATGCATCTACAAACAATTCAGCCAACACATGCACTTTAATCATCCACCACATTCATACACTTCCATTTTCCATATTTTCCCCCATCTTGGCAGATTTCACATGCACACACATGCAATTCCAGCTTTCACATGTTTTCCTAGCTATTTTTCATCATTAACCATCCACATGCATGCTTAAACAAACAGCCATATACACCTCCACTCCTCCTATAAAAACCCTTGCATTCTCATTCATAAAGACACCTCTCAATTCACTCATTCATACACTCTTCCATATTCACTCATCCATTGCAGAAATGTAGACCATAAACCACCCTTGCCGTGACTCTCCCTTACAATCCAAACACCATCCTTCCATCTCCACAACTCCTCTTCCATTCCTCCACCACTCCCCAAACCATTCACACCATCAAACTATCCTTAGACCTTGTGCTACAACGAAGAGGAAGATAAGAGTGCCTAAACGTTCATACAATTCAAGTTTGAGTTGTTGGAATGTTTAGGTGTTTCTTTGATTTCTGATAGGAGCATATTCATGCGACTTAAATGGCTTGTTCTCGTGCATTTACGTTATGTTTCTCTCGTTATTTTAGTCCTTTATGCTTCTTTTGTGTGTTTTCAGGTTCTAAGGGCCTAGGGAGCAAGAAAGTGCATTTTGAGGCCATTTGGAGCATTTTTGGGCATGGATTGGATAGCTTATCCATGGAGCCAAGAGGATGGACGAATTTGAAGGCCTTGTATTCACTTTGGACATAAAACAAAGGGCCTAACCCATTCTCTCTTATTCTCTCCCTTATAGCCATGCAAAGAACCATCCATTCCATCAAAAACAATCCATCAATTCACATGCAAAACCACCATTAACACACATGCACCCAAACAAAGCCAACCTAGCTAACCCTACATGCATTCTTTATTCACTCTTCATCATTGCATTCATTCTCCAAACACTTTCATTAATTAAAACACATTTGCACATCCACTCATTCTTTCCCCAAAGCCGTGCATTCCCAATCCCTTTCCAACATTTCACATGCATTTCCACCTTGGTCATGCTTTCCCATTTCATTATTCATTCACTTTGCATTCATTCAATCAACCCACATGCACTTTAATCATTCAAACATGTAGCCACATAATCATTCACCCTATTCATTCTTTGTCACAAAACAATGTCACATACACTCATCATCACACAACCTAGCTAACCCTACATGCATTATTTATTAACTCTTCATCATGCATCAACATTTTAAATCATCAAAAACCAACCCATTGCCGTGCATAATCTCTCATCATTTCAGCCACATTTCTAACTCACATGCATCACATTCATTTCCAAACAACAATCACTTCAAATGCCATGCATTCACATGCATTTACACCACCAAAAACCCCTTTGCCGTGGGCTTTCAATGCCTTTCCAGCTTTCCCTTTTATTTTCCAGCTTTCATTCTTCATCATTGCAGCCATTCCACATGCAATTCTTCATCATTGCACCACAAATCTTCCCATACATTCAAATGCCATGCATTCACATGCATTTCCAACAAGAAAACACCTAACCCGTGCAAACACACCCCATTTCCAGCTTTCACATGTTGTCCTAGCTGTTTTTCCATCATTCCTCCACACAAACACCTTAAACAAACAGCCATATACATCTCCACTCCTCCTATAAATACCCTTGCATTCCCATCATTCAAGATCATCTCATTTCATACACAACACACCACAAACACATCCCTTTCTCTCTTAGCCGTGAGTCTCCCTTAGAATCCAAAAACCATCTTTCCATTTCCATCACTCCTCACTCCATTCCACACTTCCATTCCCCCAAACCAACTATCCTTAGACCTTATGCTACAATAAAGAGGAAGAGAAGAGGGCCTAAACGTTCATACAATTCAAGTTTGAGTTGTTGGAATGTTTAGGTGTTTCTTTGATTTCAATGTTTAATTTTAATTCTCTTTGTTTTGTATGAGGAACTAAACCCCCCCTTAGCTAGGGGTGATTCGAAATATATGTTTATGCTTGCATTTTGATTTGATTACTTCTAATTGCATTTCATAAGTTGTGGATTCAATTTGTTTAACTATTTGATTGATAACCTATTTATGTATGTTTATTGAGAGTGCACGCTTAATTTTCATGCATGAATATGACGCTAGAATATAAGTGAGTTTCACCTAATCGTTATGAACTTATATTCACAAGTAGTGGAGGTTGCTTATAAACAATCGCGTTAAATAAATTCTTGGCATAAGTTTCATGCAATCATAGTAACGAATGCCTCGTCAACACTTATAGTTTTCAAAGAACTTAATGATTCTTGCTTGTATCTCTATTATGCAATTCATGTAGGGAACTTGTGGGGAATGCTTTGGGTTGTCGTATGCAATCATCCAATTCATTAACTTAAGGAAAACTTGACGGTTAATTTAAGCGGACCTAATTAACCCGGGGTGATGAGTTTCATAATTTATTGAAATGCAATTGGAAATCTTTTTATTATGCAAGTGTAACATGTGTGGAGAAGAACCCCTTGGCTAGAATTCATCCATTCAATTCCATCACATTCATATTTACATTCTGCTTTAATTTGCAATTTGTTCATTTAGTTTAATTTCGTTAAAATCTAAATCCCCCTTTACTTTAATGTCAAATTAGTTAAAAATCAATTTAGTTTGTGTTTTTAAGAGTTTTGAGTCTTTTGAACTTGTTTGAATCTTTTGGTTTGTTTTAGTGTTTTAAAGTTTAATTTTGCATTCTTTGAGTCTAGTTTAGTGTTTTAAACTTTATTTTACGTTTTTGAGTCAGTTTCCAAGAGATTTGCAATCCCTCCTAATCCCCGGTCCAGAACGATCCCTACTTATACTTATACTACAAATCGACAAAAAGAGGGTTTAATTTGTGTGCGTATAAATCTCGCATCAATTTCTATGTTTAATTTCAATACTCTTTGTTTTGTACGAATGAGGCATGGAAGAGAAGAGGGCCTAAACGTTCATACAATTCAAGTTTTAGTTGTTGGAATGTTTAGGTGTTTCTTTGATTCTCTTTGTTTTGTATCATAAGGAACTAAACCCCCCTTGGCTAGGGGGGGATTCGAAATAAATGTTTATGCTTGCATTTTGATTTGATTACTTCTAATTGCGTTTCATAAGTTGTGGATTCAATTTGTTTAACCGTTTGATTGATAACTTATTTATGTATGTTTATTGAGAGTGCACGCTTAATTTTCATGCATGAATATGACGCTAGAATATAAGTGAGTTTCACCTAATCGTTATGAACTTATATTCACAAGTAGTGGAGGTTGCTTATAAACAATCGCGTTAAATGAATTCTTGGCACGAGTTTCATGCTCATCATAGTAACGAATGCCTCGTCAACACTTATAGTTTTCATAATGCTTAATGATCTTTGATTGTATCTTTATTGTGCTGTTCACGTAAAGGACTTTTGGAGAATGTAGTGAATTGCGTTGCGCTAACCCATCCAATTCATTAACTTAAGGAAAACTTGACGGTTAATTTAAGCGGACCTAATTGACCCGGGGTGATGAGTTTCATGGTTTATTGAAATGCAATTTGAAATCGTTTTATTATGCAAGTGTAACATGTATGGAGATGAACCCCTTAGCTATTCTATCATCCATTCATTCCATTTCATCAATTTCATATTTACATTCTGTTTTAATTTGTTCATTTAATTTAATTTCGTATAAACTTAAATCCCCCTTTACTTTATTGTGTAATTTAGTTAGAAATCAATTTAGTTTGTGTTTTTAAAGCATTTTGAGTCTTTGGTTTGTCCTAGTGTTTTAAAGTTTAGTTTTGCATTCTTTGAGTCTAGTATAGTGTTTTATATTGTGTTTTTACGTTTTTGAGTCAAATCCAAGTGATTAACAATCCCTCCTAATCCCCGGTTAAGAACGATCCCTACTTATACATATACTACAATTTGACGAAAAGAGGGTTTAATTTGTGTGCGTATAAATCTCGCATCATTAATCAATTCATATTGCAAACATAAACATAGTTTCGAATCACCCCCTAGCCAAGGGGGTTTTAGTTCCTCATGGTACAAAACAAAGAGAATCAAAGAAACACCTAAACATTCCAACAACTCAAACTTGAATTGTATGAACGTTTAGGCCCTCTTCTCTTCCATTCCTCATTCGTACAAAACAAAGAGTATTGAAATTAAACATTGAAATCAAAGAAACACCTAAACATTCCAACAACTCAAACTTGAATTGTATGAACGTTTAGGCACTCTTCTCTTCCTCTTCGTTGTAGCACAAGGTCTAAGGATAGTTTGATGGTGTGAATGGTTTGGGGAGTGGTGGAGGAATGGAAGAGGAGTGGTGGAAATGGAAGGATGGTGTTTGGATTGTATGGGAGAGCATGGCAAGGTGTTGTGGTTTGATGTCTACATTCTGAAAATGGAAGAGTTTGTGACTGAAATGTGTATGAATGAGTGTGAATGAGAATGAATGCAATGGATGCTTATTTATAGGTGAAATGGGGGGAACATGACAGCTAGGAACTTGGTGGAAATCTGAAATGGTGATGGGAGATGCATGTGGCTGTTTTATGCATGTGATTAAAGGGTGGGAGTGCATGTGCTTTGACAGCTAGGATGAATTAATTAAAGGGAGTGCATGTGGCTTGGCTGCAAGGTGTGAATGATTATGAATGCATGTGCAATGTTTTGGGAGAAAATGGGACTGCATGTCAATGATGGTGTTTGGTGCTGAAAATGAATGTGTTTGCATGTGAATTAAAGCTAGGGTGAATGATGATGAATGCATGTGGATTAAAGAGTGAATGGTGGCTGCAAAGTGAATGAATAATGAAATGGGAAAGCATGTGCAAGGTTTTGGTGTGAATGATTGAATGTGCATGTGGCTGCAATGGATTAGGAATCCTTCAATTTCGTCCATTCCTTTTCCTCCAAACATAAGCTATCCATTCCAAGTCCAATTTTGCTCCAAAATGCTCCAAAAGGCATCTTTTTGCTTCCTTAGCCATATGAACCTAAAAACACACGAAAATGGCTTAAACTACTAAAACAACTATGAATTAACAATATAAATGCACGAAAACAAGCTAAGTAAGTCGCCTAAATATGCTCCTATCAGGAAGGGTGCAGCGGAAGTGTATGGATGTGTAGGGAGGTGTATGGAGGCTTAGAATTGAGAATGGAGGTGCGGCACAAGGGTTTCTGAATAGCATAAGGGGTGGTACGAATTTTTGGCTGAATTTAAGTTTATATAGTCCTAGGGTTTAGTAGATTAGGGTTAGGCTTAACAGATTTAGTGGACTAGGGCCCTAGGGTTCGGCTATGATTAATCAAATCCACTTAGGAGGAGGTTTTGGGCCACATAGCTTTGTAAAAGGATTTGTATACCCAAATCCACAAGGATTAGGCCTTGGAAATCAGAATCCCAAAGGCATTGGGCCTAGGAAGGTGCGGCAGATTTAGGGGAGAGGGTTGCTTGGCTTGCAAGGCAAGGCAAAGCCTTCTAGAAAGGTTTGGGGCGCCACTTTTCTAGGGTTTCTAGAAAGAATAGGTTTCGTGGCAGATTTAGGCCTTCTAGAATAGGATGCTTCTAGAAATAGGTTCTAGAATTATCCATTTAGGTCCCCTTGCAAATAGGATTAAGACATGATAAGGTTTGGATAGGATAAGATGAGATAAGGTTTGGATAATGTTTTGGATAATGTTGGATAAGGTTGGATAAGGTTTTGGATAATGTTTCCTCTTTTGAGCTCCCTCCTTATCCACTTTGTCCTTAGCTTAGTTCCTTCCTCTTCTTATCACATTTCCAACTTCTTGAAGTCAAAATTCGTCCATCCATGTTAGCCCATATGTAAGCTATCCACATAGTGTCCAAAATAGCTCCAAAATGCACCAAAATGCCCTTTCTTGATACTTTACCCTATAGGACCTACAAACACACGAAATTGAGTTGTAATACGACATTAACTAAGAAATAATAGCACAAATGCACAAGAATAAGCTAGTTAAGTCGCCTAATTATGCTCCTATCAAAGAGGAACCTTCTAGCTAGCATTCCATCCATATTTTCATCAAATTCATCTTTACAATCTGTTTTAATTACAATCTGTGCATTTTATTTAATTTCGTCAAAAACTAAATCCCCCTTTACTTTAGTGTCCAATTTAGTTAGAAAGTGTCTTAGTTTGTGTTTCTAGGTGTTTTGATTCAATTCATCACCCAAATTCGTCCAAATTAGTGTAAGTGCTCAAAACTGCCCAGATTGTGTTTTTAAGGCAGTTTTGAGTGTTTTGGGGCTGTTTTGAGTCCTTTGGTTTGTTTTAGTGTTTTATTGTTTAGTTTTGCATTCTTTGAGTCTAGTTTAGTGTTTTAACTTTTGTTTTACGTTTTTGAGTCAGTTTTCAAGTGATTTAGCAATCCCTCCTAATCCCCGGTCTAGAACGATCCCTACTTATTCATATACTACAATTGTCAAAAGAGGGTTTTAATTTGTGTGCTTATATAATTTCACATCACCTAGATTAGGACCATCCATACCTTTGTTCTTGAAGCATAGTAAGCATGACTAAAAATGAATTCCTTTTGAGTAATGTGTTGCAGAAAATAAGTGTGGGGGAAGGATTATTGATGTGAGTTTATGTGCCATAGGCACGGCTAGAAAAAAAAAGTTGTGGAAAGAAAAAAAAAAGTGAAAAAAAAAAAAAAAAGTAGTGAAAAGAGTTCCAAAGTATTGTTTGTTGAAGTAAGGGCCCAAAACAATGAATTAGGCCCTAAGAGTTGCTTGAATCTTCCCTATATGTCTAAAAGTTGAGTTCTGCATTCTAAGTGAATTCTAAGTCTTAATTTCATTGCTTTGCTTGCTATTGCTTAAAGAACTTTTGTTTATCCCTATCTTTCCTTGTTAGCCATTACCCCAAGCCCCGTTACAACCCTTGATTTCTATCTTGAGTGTTGTGCATTTCAATTTGTGGAGTTTGAATTTGGTATGAGCATATGGTGTCACTGGTTCTCGCATCTAAGTAGTAGCATTCCATTCATGAGATCATATCTAAACATGTTTAATTACTCCAGAAATTGCTTTCTTTGCTATATCATATGTGAGTACTAGTCTTTCATGTTTACATCAATCTTCTCACATATAAGTATTGTAGGGTGTGTAGTCAGAAAATCTGAGTGAAAATTGAGTGCATAACTAGTGAGGAATTGAGGGAACTCTCTAAGGCAAGTTACTACATTCAAAATGTGTTTTAATTGATTAAATGCGAGCTAGTGAATGGTGACTATGAGTAAGTATGTGCTCGAGGGGAAGGAAGACTAAAAGCTATGTGAGTAATTGATAGGAGCATATTTAGGCGACTTAGTTGGCTTGTTCTTGTGCATTTACGTTGTTATTTCTTAGTTCTTTAAGTCTTTTAAGCCATTTTCGTATGTTTTCAGGTTCTAAGGGTTAAAGGAGCAAAGAAGTGCATTTTGGAGTCTTTTGGAGCACTTTTGGGCTAAAGATGGATAGCTTATGCTTGGAGCCAAAGTGTTGGACGAAATTGAAGACCAAGTGAGCCTAGAATCGAAGGAAGAAGGAGGAATCAAGAATTGGAAACCAGTTTCCATTATTGGGAGTTTCCATTTGTGAAGGTGTCCATTTTTTAAGTTTCCAAATAATGTTGGTTGCCTAAATCACATGTTCTAGAAGCCCTAGACATGTCCTAAATTGTGCTGCACCTTACCTTCCTTTTCTCTCCCAAAATCTGCAAGATTATGTCACAATCCCTTTCTTAAAAGTCTTAGCCGCACCTATACATTCTCTTTCACACAAAATCTGCAAGTTTAATTGCACTATCCCTTTCTTTTCCTCTCTTTGCCGCAAGACTTAGCCCTTTTCCCCTAATTCCTGATTTCAATTACCTATTCTAAAGGGATTTAACTTAATTCCTGATTCTTAGAATGGATTTGGGGAATTAAACACTTACTTATTTCCTATGCAAGCCTTGCCGTGCACCTCCCTTGACCTTCCCTCTTCCTTGCCGTGCAAGGGAGATGATTCTTTCCTATTTCATTGCATTAAAACACATTCCTTTTGTGTTTAATCCCTTTGCCGCAACTTTTAGGTAGTTTCCTTCAAATTTCTGATTTGATTTCCTATTTCTAAAAGCTTATGACTTAAATTCTGATTACCTAAATAACCTAGGGTTTTAATTCCTGAAATCCTATTAATAAACCTCCTTGTTACAACCACAGGGGATTCATTCATTCACCATTCACGCCAGAAATTCATCCCTTCCCTCTAACACATCCATACTTCACCATTCTCCATATTTTCTGCCCAAAACCAACCCTTGCCGTCCCCTACATCCATACCAAACCTAAATCCATCATTCCAAATCATCCATAACCCCCTAAACTCACCAAAACCCTTGTGCCGCAGCAATTAGGAGAGGAAGGAGGCCTTGAACGTTTCATGCTTGCATATTGGAGCGTTCTTAGGTGTACTTCGTTCTTGTTTTCAATGTTTACTTTGTTATTACTTTCTGAGTTTGCTGTAATCATGAGTGGCTAAACCCCTAATTAGTTAGGGGAAAGTTTGAAGCCATGAACATGTTTGAGATATGAATTGATTTCTTCCAATTGTGATTTGTTAAGTTGTGATTGCAATTCAATTATCTGTTTTATTCAAAACTTGTTCTTGTATGTTGATTAAGGATGCATACTTAGTTTTCATGCATGAACTTGATGCTAGTTTATAAACGAGTTTCACCTAATCGTCACAAGTTTATAAACATGAGTAGTGAAGGTTGCTAGTCACAACCGCGTTAATTGAATTCTTGGCAAGAGTATCATGCATTCATAGTTACAATTGCCTCATCAACACTTATGATTCTCATAGAGCATAATGATCTCTCACTGTATCTCTTCTATGCATTCATGTTGAGGACCGTTGGAGAATAATTTGAATTGTCGCATGCATCATCCAATTCAATGACATAAGGAAATCTGAAGGTTAATTAGTGCATCACGGTTAACTTGGGGTGTTGAGCATCATAATTAGTGAAAAGCAATTGGAAAGTCGATTCATATACAAATGTGTCATGTGTGGAGAATGGACCTCTAACTAATCCATCCATCGTCTTGTTTCCAAAATTCGTTTTACAATCTGCCTAGTTTTATAACTTGTTTTGTTATTTCAATTTTCGTCAAATCAAAACCCCCCTTTACTTTCTTGTTCTATAGTGTTTAGAATCTGTTTAGTTTGTGTTTTAAAGTGTTTTGAATCAACCTAGAATCTTAAATTCGTCCAAAATTGTGTTTAAGGTCAGAAACTGCCTAGTTAGTGTTTTTAGGCAGTTTTGAGTCTTTTGAACTTGTTTTGAGTCCTTTGAGTCTTTGTGAACGTTTTCAACTTTGTTTTTATGTTTTTGAGTCAGTTTAGAGGTTTTAGCAAGCCCTCCTAATCCCCAGTCTAGAACGATCCCTACTTGCATCCTTACTACAATTTGACAACAAGAGGGTTAATTTGTGTGCTTAACTATTTTCGCATCAAATTTTGGCGCCGTTGCCGGGGATTAGCAACTTTGCTAATCCCTCGTTATTTCTTTTTATTTATTTTTGGTTTGTTTTCTATCTTAGTTACTGATTTGTTTGTTTCATTGTTTTTAGGGTACTAGTGTATGACTCGAAGTTCCCAACCTGTTCATAAGAATATTTTGGACTTTGACGACGATTTTGAGCGGACCTTGAGGAAGCAGAAGAATCAACAAAATCCTAACCCACCGTCTTCTAGCTTTACATCTGAGTTTGACGAAGGAGGTGAGGAAGGAGAGGCCACGACACAGTTTGTGGATGAAGTACAAACCATGGCCATGGACAATCGAACCATCAAAGAGCTCTCTGCCTCAGGCATAGACAATGTCGTTCCTTTATGCATACAATACCCCGCGGCGGCTCAAGGTAAGATGGACGAATTTGAACTTAAGTCTAGTTTATTACATCATATTCCGAAATTCCATGGGCTATCCATGGAAGATCCTAACAAACATCTTAAGGAATTTGAAGTAGTTTGCTCAAGTATGACACCCATTAACGTGGATGGGAGTATTTTGAAGATGAAGGCCTTTCCATTTTCTCTCGTGGACAAGGCCAAAGATTGGTTATATGAATTGGCCCCCGGAACTGTTAATTCTTGGGAAAGTATGAAACGTGCATTCTTAGAGGAATTCTTTCCCACAGCAAAGATCATTCTCTTGAGGAAACGAATTAGTGGCATCCAACAAAATCAAGGTGAGTCGTTTCCATCTTATTATGAACGTTTTAAATCACTTGTTGCTTCATGTCCACAGCATCAAATGAAGGAAGAGTTGCTCCTTCAATATTTCTATGAAGGCCTTCTACTGATCGAACGTCAAATGCTAGATGCCTTGGCGGGAGGAGCTTTGGTAGATAAAACACCCATGGCAGCCAAGACACTCATTGCAACCCGTGCATTGAATGCACAACAATACGAAGGCGTGGGACAAAAGGATAACCCACGGCCACAAGTGAATGAGGTAAGTTCTTCATCCGATATTCAATCTCAATTAGCTAATCTTACTTCTATTGTGTCTCAGATGGCCGAAGGTATGAAGATCCAAGGACCAATGATGTGTGGAGTATGTTCTATTCAAGGACATGTTTCTGACAAGTGTCCTCAACTTATTGAGAATGGTGGATGGGAGATCGCGAATGCAATTGGATTTCAAAGCCAAAACCAACCAAGGAACGATCCGTATTCTAACACCTATAATCCAGGTTGGAGAGACCACCCAAACTTCAAGTGGAGGGAGCCACAACAACCCAAACCACAAGGAGGCTTTAGGCAACAACCTCCGGGCTTCTACAACAAGCCATACGCACCCACACAAGCACCTCCACAATCTGCCCAAACAAGTTCAGGTAACACTTTAGACAATGATACACTTCTTAAATTACTAACTAACTTGTCTCAGGGGCAAGAAAATCAAGCCAAGGCAATGCAAAACAATGACAAAAGGGTGGATCATTTGGAGAAACAAATTGGGCAGATTGCAGATTTTGTAGGGAAATTTCGAGACCAAGGCCAACTCCCTAGTTCTACCATTCCAAATCCAAAAGGAGGGTTCGAAAGTGCAAAAGCCATAGTGTTGAGAAGTTGAAAAGAAGTTGGGGCAGGTTCTTCATCAAAAACAGGTCACAAAGAGGATGAAAAACTGCATTTTGAAGAGGGGGAAGCAACCAAACCCACGGCAAGGGTGGAACTCCCTTTGCCGCCAGTTTCTAATGACCCTAAACCATCCAATCTGTCCAATAAAGGTAAGAATGTGTCAAATTCAGTTCCTACTAATGATTTTCCTTCGAATGTTCCTTTTCCTAGTAGGTTCATGCAAAGGAAGAAGGAGGAAGCTGAAAAAGACATTCTTGAGACATTTAGGAAAGTTCAAGTTAACATACCCCTTTTGGATGCAATCAAGCAAGTTCCACGCTATGCCAAGTTTTTGAAGGAGTTGTGCACCACTAGGAAGAGGATTTCGACCAAGGAGGTTGTCAAGGTAAGTGAAAATGTCTCCGCCATCTTGCAACGAAAACTACCCCCAAAATGAAAAATCCAGGTAGTTTTACAATTCCTTGTGTCATTGGTAATATTCGCTTTGAATCTGCCATGCTAGACTTAGGTGCCTCTATAAATGTTATGCCATACTCAATTTATGCATCTATGAATTTAGGAGCGTTGAAAAATGATGGTGTAATCATACAATTGGCCGATATATCTAACGCCTATCCAAAGGGAGTTTTGGAAGATGTTTTAGTGCAGGTTAATCATTTAATCTTCCCAGCGGATTTCTATGTTCTTGACATGGATGAATCGGATCATGCCACTTTATTACCCATTCTCCTTGGAAGGCCATTCATGAAAACGGCCCGGACCAAGATTGACGTGTTTAACGGAACTTTGTCCATGGAATTTGATGGGGAAGTTATTAATTTCAATCTTTCTGATTTTATTAAGTACCCTAGTGAGGACCATTCATGTTTCTCTATTGATATAATTGATTCTTTGGCGCAGGGATATCTTGACGATTTGAATGACGATGCGCTTGAAAAAGCCATTACAAGAGGCATGGAACACAACAACGAGGAGGTAACACCTAGGTTAACCCACGACACACCTAGAGCACACTATGCCGTGCCTCCTAGTGAGGAAGTTAGGGAGATGGTTGCTGCCCTTGAGTTGTTGCCTACGCATGATGGTAAGTTTCCTAATCGTGAGTCAATTCCTATTTCGACTAACAAGTTGCTTCCGTCCATCATTCAGGCACCCGTCCTCGAACTAAAACCATTACCAAGCCATTTGAAGTACATTTTCTTGGGAGAAAATGAGACCCTACCTGCCATTATCTCCTCATCCCTTACGGCCCAAGAAGAGGAGAAACTAGTCCACGTCTTGAAAGAATTCAAATCTGCCCTAGGATGGACATTGGCCGATATCAAAGGTATAAGCCCTACAACGTGCATGCATCACATATTTCTTGAGGAGGGGGCCAAACCAACTAGAGAGGCTCAACGCCGTCTTAACCCTCCGATGATGGAAGTTGTGAAGAAGGAGATAATCAAACTTCTAGATTGTGGAGTCATCTATCCAATCTCGGATAGTAAGTGGGATTCACCCGTGCAATGCGTTCCAAAGAAGTCTGGAGTGACTGTGGTTGCAAATGCCGAGAATGAGCTTGTTCCTATGCGCATTCAAACTGGTTGGAGGGTGTGCATCGACTATAGGAAGCTAAATGCCACCACAAGGAATGACCACTTCCCATTGCCGTTCATTGACCAAATGCTTGAAAGGTTAGCGGGTTATGCTTTCTATTGTTTTCTTGATGGTTACTCTGGTTATAATCAAATTGTCATAGCACCCGAGGACCAAGAAAAAACAACTTTCACATGCCCTTTTGGTACATTTGCATATCGTCGCATGCCTTTTGGTTTATGTAATGCACCTGCCACATTTCAAAGATGCATGATGAGCATATCGTCGCATGCCTTTTGGTAATTCTTTTGATGGTTGCTTGCATAATCTTAGTTTGATTCTAAAACGTTGTGTTGAAACTAACCTTGTTCTTAATTGGGAAAAGTGTCATTTCATGGTTAAACAAGGCATTGTTTTAGGTCATATCATCTCTGAAAACGGCATTGAAGTTGATAAATCCAAAATAGATCTTGTACGTCACTTACCCTCTCCAACTTCGGTTAGAGAGGTTCATTCTTTTCTTGGCCATGCAGGATTCTATCGTAGGTTTATCAAAGATTTCTCAAAAGTTGCACAACCGCTTTGCTGTCTCTGATAGGAGCATATTTAGGCGACTTACTTAGCTTGGTTTCTTGCATTTATGTTATTAATTCATAGTTGTTTTAGTCTTTTAAAGTATTTTCGTGTGTTTTTAGGTTCTAATGGCAAAGGGAGCAATAAAGTGCATTTTGAGGCTATTTGGAGCATTTTTGGGCATGGATTAGATAGCTTAACCATGGAGCAAAGAGGATGGACGAAATTGAAGACTAGAAGAGTTAGGAAAGGCTACAAATCTGGTGGAAGAAGTCCTAATACAATGAAGATAAGGAAGAAGCAAGAAACAAGGAACCTTATCCAACCTTAACTTATCCTATCCTAGAAACCTTATCCTATCCTATCTCTAACATTATCCTATTCTATACTATCCAAATCAGGTGGGGGCTTAAACCTAGCTAATTAGGGGGAATCAATTACACATTTAAACACCTAATTCAGTTCTAGAACACTTATCCATACCAATGCCGCAAGAAACCCCTCCTAGTAGGTTTAGGAATTGAAAACATTTTCCTACTCTTATATCACATGTCCTAGGCCCTTTAGGTTTAGGAATCTACCCTAAACCTTTTATTCTATAAACCTTATCTCATCCCTACATGTGTGCCGCACCTTCCCTTCTAGAATCCCTAAATCCTAGCTGAAATTCCTATTCCAAATCCCACTTGATTTCTGCCTTGAGTTAACCTTTTTCCAATGGGATTAGGCAATCCTTTTCCTTCACTAAGTGTGCCAAACTAGCCTATATAAACTCCTTTGCCGTGCCATTTAATCACCACCACCCTTCACACAACAATCATTCGTTCATAAACACAACCATCCTTTGCCGTGACCTTACAACCGCCCATCCATCATTCCCCTACTTCCACACCTCCATCCCAACCTCCATACACCACCATAGACCCTTTGCCGTGACTTAGCAAGGAGGGGGAGAAGGAAGACCAAGCCTTAGGCGTTTGTGCATTCAAGTTGGAGTGTTGGACGTTTCTAGGTGTAATCTATCCTTTATTGTTAATGTTTAAATCTATGTTGCTTTGTTTTGTCATGAACATGAGAGGCTAAACTCGTTTTAGCCTAGGGATGCTTTGAAACCATGATTACATTTATAATATGAGTTGATTAAGTCCAGTTGTGATTTCATAAATTGTGAACGCAATTTACTTAACCGTTTGACGGATAACTTATTCTTGTATGTTTATTAGGGAGGCCTACTTAATTTGCATGCTTGAATTTGGGGCTAGAATATTAGGGTGTTTCACATAATCATCACAAACTAATGTTCACAAGTAGTTAAGGTTGTTTTCATGATAGGAGCATATTTACGCACCTTAGTTTAGCTTGTTTTTGTGCATTTATAGTGTTTTTCCTTAGTAAAGTAGTCTTTTAAGCTAGTTCTATGTGTTTTCAGGTTTTAAGGGCAAAGTATGCAAAATGATGCATTTTGGAGCCTTTTGGAGCAAATTAGAGCTTGGAATGGACATCATATGCTTGGAGCCAAGAGGATGGACGAAATTGAAGACTTGAAGATGATGATTCTTACTTGAGCAAGGTTTCCTAGTTGAAGTAGGAAAGTCCCTAAATGGAAGATGGTTTCCTAGTTGAATTAGGATTCCTAGTTAAGATGGGTTTCCTAGTTGAATTAGGATTCCTAGAAGAATGAAGATTCCTACTCAAATAAGGTTTCCTACTTGATGAAGGAAAGTCAAAATCCAAATGGTCTCAAGTGAAGCAACAAAGAAGTTTTCCAAGTCCAAGAAGGAGAAGAATTCCAAGATGAAGAAGGATTAGCTTTCCTAATCCTAATGCACAAGGTTTTCAGCCACAAAGAGGAGTCCTAAACACTTTAGGACACCTTATCCTAATCCTATAGAGATGCCATGCACTTTACCTTATCTTGGAGGGTTTCTAGAAGCCTTAGATGCCCTATCCTATCTTTGCCGTGGGTTTTATCCAAATCCCCTTAGTTTTTAGGCTTTCTAGAAGCCCTAACATTATCCCTACTAAGGTGCCGCACCCTTATCTCTTTTTCCTACAAATTTGGCCCTTAAAACATGATTCTAGGAACCTTATCTTATCTCCTACAAAGGTGGCGCCCCAAATCCTTCTAGAAGTGCCAATTTCTGCCACAAAACACTTTGTTTCTAGAACCCTAAAAATCTGGCGCCTCTATTCCTTTTCCTTTGGGGTTTCCTACCTTCTAGATGGCCTATTTCCTTGTGGATTTGGGTTATTCAAGTCCATATCTGATTACCCTAGGGTTTTAAGTGCCTATATATACTCATATTAACCCCTAGATCAGATCACCACCTCTCATACACATTCATTAATTCCAGAAATTCGTCCAACCCTCTCCACACCCTTGCCCCAGCCACCAAACACCTTTCTCCTTAGTTTTAAGCTTTGCCGCACCATCCCCTTCCCCTAAACACTACTACATCCCTCCATAACCATGCATCCATACACCTAAGGCCCTTAACCTGTCCCTAGACCCTTGCCGCACCAAGGAGAAGGAGAAGGAAGCTCGGAAGTTCATGCAATTCAAGTTCGCGTCGCTGGAATTTCTAGGTGTTTCTTTTCCTTTGATTTCAATGTTTAATTTCAATTCTGTTTGTTTTGTGCGTATGAGGAACTAAACCCCCCCTTGGCTAGGGGGGGATTCGAAACCATGAACATACTTGCTATATGATTTGATTACTTCTAATTGCGTTTCATAAGTTGTGAATTCAATTTACTTATCTATGTGAATTACATTGATTTGTGTGTGTTGGTTGAGAGTGCACGCTTAATTATCATGCATAAATTGGATGCTAGGATATAAGGAAATTTCACCTAATCGTTATGGAATTATATTCACAAGTAGTAAAGGTTGATGATCTCAATCGCGTTAAGTAAATTCTTGGCATAAGTTTCATGCAATCATAGTAACAAGTGCTTCGTCAATGCTTATGGTTTTCATAGAACTTAATGATTCTTGCTTGTATCTCTATTATGCAATCATGTAGGGGACTTGTGGGGAATGTTTTGGGTGGTCGTATGCAATCATCCAATTCAATAACGTTAGGAAAATCTGAAGGTTAATTTAAGCGAACCTAATTAACTTGGGGCGTTGAGAATTCATGGGTTATTGAAATGCAATTGGAAATCGTTTTATATGCAAGTATAACATGTGTGGAGATGAACCCCTTAGCTAGCGGGAATCCATTCAATTCCATCAAATTCGTTTTACAATCTGTTCTAATTTAAAAAGTTTGTTTTGTTTTTAAATTCGTCCAAAACCAATCCCCCTTTACTTTGTTGAGTCATAGTAGTTAGAAATCACTTTAGTTTGTGTTCTTAAGTGTCTTAGGTCAAGTTAAAACCAATTTTCGTCCAAAGTTGTGTCTAGTGTTCAAAACTGCCCAGATTGTGTTTTTAAGGTAGTTTTGAGTGTTTTGGTGCTGTTTTGAGTCTTTTGGTTTGTTTTGATGATTTAAAGTTTAATTTTGCATTCCTTGAGTCTAGTATAGTGTTTTATATTGTGTTTTTACGTTTTTGAGTCAAATCCAAGTGATTAATAATCCCTCCTAATCCCCGGTCCAGAACGATCCCTACTTACATTCTTCACTACAATTGATAAAAAGAGGGTTTAATTTGTGTGCGTATAATTCTCGCATCAAATTTTGGCGCCGTTGCCGGGGATTAGCAACTTTGCTAATCCCTTGGATTGTTATTTTCGTTTTCTTATTAGATCAGATTCTTATGTTATTTTGTTTCTTGTTTTAGGTACTAGTTTATGACTCGGAGTTCTCATCCGATTCGTGAACATATCTTGGACTTTGACTACGAGTTTGAGCGAGAGTTGAGACGAAAGAGAAAGAACCCAGAACCTAGTGAATCAAGTGAATGTTCCGAGTCCGTTTCTGAATTTGAAGAAGAAGTGGAAGACATGGCAGCGGACAACCCAACAATCAAGGAGCTTTCCGCTTCGGGATTGGCCAATGCCGCACCCTTGTGCATCCAATACCCAAGGGCGGCTCAAGACAAGACTGCCGAGTTCGAATTGAAGTCAAGCCTATTAGATCACATTCCGAAGTACCATGGGCTATCCATGGAAGATCCGAACAAGCATTTGAAGGAGTTTGAAGTCGTTTGCTCAAGCATGACTCCGGTGAACGTAGATGAGAGCATCTTGAAGATGAAGGCCTTTCCCTTTTCTCTCCAAGAGAAAGCGAAAGATTGGTTGTACGAATTGGCTCCCGGAACTGTCACATCATGGGAGAGCATGAAACGAGCTTACTTGGAGAAGTTTTTCCCAACTTCTCGAGTCATCCTCCTACGAAAAAGGATAAGTGGAATTCAACAAGATGAAGGTGAATCCTTTCCTACTTATTATGAACATTTTAAATCTCTTGTTGCTTCATGTCCACAGCATCAAATGAATGAGGAACTACTTCTACAATACTTTTACGAGGGACTTCTACCTATTGAACGTCAAATGCTAGATGCCTCAGCGGGAGGAGCATTGGTGGACAAGACCCCTACGGCTGCAAAGATGTTGATTGCTAATCGAGCGTTGAACGCTCAACAATACGAAGGCGTTGGACAGAGGAGTACCCCACGGCAACACCAAGTCAATGAGGTAAGTGCCATAACCGAACTTCAAAATCAAATGGCTAACCTTACTACGTTGCTTTCTTAGGTGGTGGAAGGTCCAAAAGTCAAAACCGTAGCTTCTTGTGGCGTATGCTCCATGCAAAGACACCCTACGGATAAGTGCCCACAATTGATCGAGAATGGAGGGTGGGAGACACTCAATGCCATGGGATATGGCAACCAATACCAAACACGTGGTGATCCGTTTTCTAATACTTACAATCCTGGTTGGCGTGATCATCCGAATTTCAAATGGCGAGACCCCTAACAAGGTCAACAACAAAGCGGATTTAGGCAACAACCCCCGGGTTTCTATCAAAAGCCGTTGGCACCACCACAAGCCCAAGCACAACCTGCCCAAAGCAATGTAGGTAATTCAAGTGATAGTGATAAGATTTTTCAATTACTTACTACTTTGACGCAGGAAGTCCAAACTCAAAACAAAGAGAGGCAAATCCAAGACAAGAGGGTGGACAACTTGGAGAAGCAAGTGGGACAGATTGCCGAATTCATGGGGCAATTTCGTGAGCAAGGAAGGTTGCCTGGCTCAACGGTGGTCAATCCGAAAGGTGGATTCGAATCTGCAAAAGCTATGCATTTGCGAAGTGGAAAGCAAGTCGGATCTAACCTCAAACCATCCAAATCACGTTCCAACGAGGAGGACGAGTTGAGAATTGAAGAGGAGGAGCAAAGGCCACTCATGGCCAAGGTGGAACCAAATGTGCCGCAAGTTCCAAGTGATCCCAAGTCGTCCAATTCATCCAATAAAGGTAAAAACGTGTCAAGTTCTGTTCCTACTAATGATTTTCCTGCGAATGTTCCTTTTCCTAGTAGGTTTAAGCAAACAAAGAAAGAAGAAGCGGAAAAGGACATTTTGGAGACGTTTCGGAAAGTTCAAGTCAATATCCCCCTTTTGGATGCAATAAAGCAAGTGCCCAAATACGCTAAGTTCTTGAAGGAATTGTGCACTACAAGGAAGAGGGCGTCACATAAAGAGGTAGTACGGGTAAGTGAAAACGTTTCCGCTGTTTTACAAAGGAAGTTACCACCAAAATGCAAGGATCCAGGTAGCTTTACAATTCCTTGTATTATTGGTCAAACTAAGTTTGAAAATGCTATGTTAGACTTAGGGGCTTCAATTAACGTCATGCCCTACTCTATTTATGCTTCAATGAACCTTGGTGAATTGAAAAATGATGGTGTGATTATTCAATTGGCCGATAGATCTAATGCCTATCCAAAGGGAGTTTTGGAAGATGTTTTAGTGCAGGTGAATAACTTGATATTCCCGGCGGATTTTTATGTGCTTGAAATGGACGATTCGGTTCATTCTCCACCCTTGCCACTCCTACTTGGAAGATTGTTCATGAAAACAGCCCAAACAAAGATTGATGTGGCCAAAGGAGCACTAACAATGGAGTTTGGTGATAGGAGCATATCCATGCGACTTAAATGGCTTGTTCTCGTGCATTTACGTTATGTTTCTTTAGTTATTTTAGTACTTTAAGCTATTTTCGTGTGTTTGTAGGTCCAAAGGGCTAAAGGAGCAAAAAGATGCATTTTGGAGACTTTTGGAGCACTTTTGGGCTAAGGATGGATAGCTTATGCTTGGAGCCAAAGTGTTGGACGAAATTGAAGACCTAATTGGAGCCAAAGTGTTGGAACCTTGTTCTCTTTAGTTTTAGGACATTTAAACCTTTCCTAATCCCAATCATGCCATGCATAACACACATCCATGCTAACACATTGTCATTGCACATGCATTTCCTTCATTAGTTAACCCACATGCACTTATCACTTATCATCACCACATATCATATCACTTATCACTTATCATCATCACTTATCATAACCACATATCATATCACTTATCACTTATCACTTATCACTTAACATGCACCCATCACCTAACACAACACCTTTAATCCACATGCATTCACACACACTTCACACAAACAACAATCATATGCAAACACATGCATTTCCAACCAGAAATCACTCAATGCCGTGAGTTCCCATTGCATTTCCAGCTTTGCACATGCATCCACTCACCACAAACAAGTCACATGCATTCATCAACATATCTAGCTGTCATTCACATGCATTTCATTCATCATTTCCACCCCCACATGTCCCTTTAATCATTCAAACATACACTCCCATTAATTAAACCATTCAACCCATAATCATTCAACAACAACCCATGCCGTGTTTCCTCCTTTGTTCCAGCCACCCCACATGTCCCATTACTCATTCAATCAAGCACTCCACATGCACAAAACCTTCAATGCCGTGGGTTCCCTTGCCTTTCCAGCTTTTCCCTTTTGCATTTTCAGATTTCCACCTACATGCATTCCCACTCTTTAATCACATGCACTCCCATCATAATTCCACCACCAATTCAGCCACAAAACATTATCATTGCACCACATTCAACCACTCCACATCCCTCACCAAGAAATCATTCAACACATGCATCCATAATCATTTCTTCATCCTTGCCGTGGGTTCCTATCCCATTTCAGATTGTCATTCCATCATTGCACATGCATCTACAAACAATTCAGCCAACACATGCACTTTAATCATCCACCACATATTCCTTTACACACTCCACCTAGCCGTGCACATTCATACATTTCCATTTTCCATATTTTCCCCCATCTTGGCAGATTTCACATGCACACACATACCATTCCAACATTTGCACATGCAACCTAGCTGTCATGTTCCCCCCATTTCACCTATAAATACTCATTCATTCATTCTCATACTCACTCATCCATTGCAGAAATGTAGACCATAAACCACCCTTGCCGTGACTCTCCCTTACAATCCAAACACCATCCTTCCATCTCCACAACTCTTCTTCCATTCCTCCACCACTCCCCAAACCATTCACACCATCAAACTATCCCTAGACCTTGTGCTACAACGAAGAGGAAGAGAAGAGTGCCTAAACGTTCATACAATTCAAGTTTGAGTTGTTGGAATGTTTAGGTGCTTCTTTGATTTCAATGTTTAAATTCAATACTCTTTGTTTTGTACGAATGAGGAATGGAAGAGAAGAGTGCCTAAACATTCATACAATTCAAGTTTGAGTTGTTGGAATGTTTAGGTGTTTCATTGATTCTCTTTATTTTGTACGTATGAGGTACTAAACCCCCATTGGCTAGGGGGGGATTTGAAATAAATGTTTATGCTTGCATTTTGATTTGATTACTTCTAATTGCGTTTCATAAGTTGTTGATTCAATTTGTTTAACCGTTTGATTGAGAACTTATTTATGTATGTTTATTAAGAATGCGCGCTTAATTTTCATGCATGAATATGACGCTAGAATATAAGTGAGTTTCACCTAATCGTTATGAACTTATATTCACAAGTAGTGGAGGTTGCTTATAAACAATCGCGTTAAATGAATTCTTGGCACGAGTTTCATGCTCATCATAGTAACGAATGCCTCGTCAACACTTATAGTTTTCATAATGCTTAATGATCTTTGATTGTATCTTTATTGTGCTGTTCACGTAAAGGACTTTTGGAGAATGTAGTGAATTGCGTTGCGCTAACCCATCCAATTCATTAACTTAAGGAAAACTTGACGGTTAATTTAAGCGGACCTAATTAACCCGGGGTGATGAGTTTCATGGTTTATTGAAATGCAATTGGAAATCATTTTATTATGCAAGTGTAACATGTGTGGAGAAGAACCTTCTAGCTAGCATTCATCCATTCATTTTCATCGCATTCATATTTACATTCTATCTAGTTTATTAAACTTGTTTCGTTATTTCAATTTTCGTCAAATTAAAATCCCCCTTTACTTTATTGTCTAGTTTAGTTAGAAAGTGTCTTAGTTTGTGTTTATAAGAGTCTTGAGTCAAGTTAGAACTTAATTTCGTCCAAATTTGTGTTTGTGCTCAAATCTGCCCAGAAAGTGGTTTTTAGGCAGATTTGAGTGTGTTTGTGTTGTTTTGAGTCTTTTGGTTTGTTTTAGTGTTTTAAAGTTTAGTTTTACATTCTTTGAGTCTAGTTTAGTGTTTTATATTGTGTTTTTATGTTTTTGAGTCAAATCTAAGACCCTCTTTTCGTCAAATTGTAGTATATGTACAAGTAGGGATCGTTCTAGACCGGGGATTAGGAGGGATTTGATAGGAGCATATTCATGCGACTTAAATGGCTTGTTCTCGTACATTTACGTTATGTTTCTTTAGTTAGTTTAGTCCTTTATGCTTCTTTTGTGTGTTTTCAGGATAATAAGACGTGTTTGACGAAAGGATGCATTGTGGAGTGTTTTGGAGCACTATTGGGCTAAGGATGGATAGCTTATGCTTGGAGCCCAAGTGTTGGATGAAATTGAAGGCCTTGTATGCACTTGAGGACACAAAACAATTGCCCTAACCCAATTACATAACACCTTGCCATGGGCTTAACACAAACACCATTCCTTGCCATGCAAGGGGAAGCAATTTGGGTCCATTTCATGCACTTAAACCCTAGCCCAATTACACACCAATTTCAGCCACATGAACACAATCTTACCCATGCCGTGCCTTCCCCTTAGATTTTCAGCAACTTCTCTTCATCATTGCACCACAAATCATTCAACAAATGCATCCATAATCATTTCTCCAACCTAGCATTCCCATTCTTTAATCCAATTTCAGCAAACACATGCTTTCCAATCTAGCATTCCCATCATAATTCCACCACCAATTCAGCCACAAAACATCATCATTGCACCACAACATTCCTCCTTTGCCGTGGCCTTCATTCCCATTTCCAGCATGGATTCACATGCATTTTCAGCACCTACACATCTCACTCACATGCACATTCACCCCTTTCTCTCCCTATAAAAACCCTTGCATTCATTCATTCAAACACATCTCATTTTCATACACAACACACCACAAACACATCCATTCTTCCTTTGTGCCGTGAGCTCCCATTCCCTTATAATCCAAACACCACTCCTCATCCATTTCCATAATCCCCCAAACCTCACCTTAGACCTTGTGCTACAACAACGAGGAAGATAAGAGGGCCTAAACGTTCATACAATTCAAGTGTGAGTTGTTGGAATGTTTAGGTGTTTCTTTGATTTCAAAGTTTAAATTCAATTCTCTTTGTTTTGTACGTATGAGGAATGGAAGAGAAGAGTGCCTAAACGTTCATACAATTCAAGTTTGAGTTGTTGGAATGTTTAGGTGTTTCTTTGATTTCAAAGTTATGAGGAACTAATCCCCCTTTAGCTAGGGGGTGATTCGAAACTATGTTTATATTTGCAATATGAATTGATTAACTTTCGTTGGAATTTCATAAGTTGTTGATTCAATTTGTTTAACCGTTTGATTGATAACTTATTTATGTATGTTTATTAAGAATGCGCGCTTAATTTTCATGCATGAATATGACGCTAGAATATAAGTGAGTTTCACCTAATCGTTATGAACTTATATTCACAAGTAGTGGAGGTTGCTTATAAACAATCGCGTTAAATGAATTCTTGGCACGAGTTTCATGCTCATCATAGTAACGAATGCCTCGTCAACACTTATAGTTTTCATGATGCTTAATGATCTTTGACTGTATCTTTATTGTGCTGTTCACGTAAAGGACTTTTGGAGAATGTTGTGAATTACGTTGTGCTAACCCATCCAATTCATTAACTTAAGGAAAACTTGACGGTTAATTTAAGCGAACCTAATTAACCCGGGGCGTTGAGTTTCATAATTTATCGAAAGACCAACTGAGAATCAATCTTGTATGCAAGTGTAACATGTATGGAGATGAACCCCTTAGCTAGCATTCATCCATAAATTTCATATTTACATTCTGTCTAGTTTATTAACTTGTTTCGTTATTTCAATTTTCGTCAAAACCTCAATCCCCCTTTTGCTTTAATGTTCATTTTAGTTAGAATTCAATTTAGTTTGTGTTTTTAAAGCATTTTGAGTTTTTGGTTTGTCTTAGTGTTTTAAACTTTAATTTTGCATTCTTTGAGTCTAGTTTAGTGTTTTAAACTTTATTTTACGTTTTTGAGTCAGTTTCCAAGAGATTTGCAATCCCTCCTAATCCCCGGTCCAGAACGATCCCTACTTATACTTATACTACAATTGTCAAAAAGAGGGTTTAATTTGTGTGCGTATAAATCACGCATCAGGATTGTTAATCACTTGGATTTGACATGCTTGGTTGTGGTTATAACTTATGACTTCACATGTAATCAAAAAGAAAAAAAATTAGTTTTTGTAACATGCTTGAAGGAAGGAACTCAAACTAATGCTACAACCTTGTGAGACTTGAGCCTAAACGTTATTTGGAGAGTTAAAATCTGTGCATTCTTGTTTTCTAAAGTCGTTGCATGATCTCATTTTTCTTTGCTTGGTTACTACTTAGAAGGCGTTTCATCATTTAGTTCCAAATACTAGAACTCATGCCAATTTCATTCAAAACATGTTATTGAATTACATAACACATATTCAAGATGAAGTTAGTAGTAACCACCATAGCCAAATTGCCATATTTCCCTATTTCATTTGTTTGTAGGATTTAACCCCGTTGAGCCTTGTGTAGCGTACTTTCGTTGTTAACCCACAATTATCCTCACCTAGCCTAGAGTAGGACCACCCATACCTTTGTTCTTGAAGCATAGTAGAAGCATAACTCAAAGATGAATTCCTTTTGATCATTGCATTGCAGAAAACAAGTGTGGGGGAAGGATTCTTGATATATGGGTGTGCCAAAGTCTTGAATGAGGCACGGCAAGGAAAAGAAAAAAAAAAAAAAAAATTCGTGGAAAATAAAAAGAAAAAAAGAAAAAGTTGTGAAAAGTATGAAAAGGAGTTGAAAGAGCATAAAATGAGCTCTAAGTTGTTGGTTATTGAAGAAAGGGTCCAAAACGTTGCATTTGACCCTAAGTATGCACGTGTATTCCCCGTTGTGTTTAAAGTTATTTTCTGCACTCTAAAGTGAATTCTAAGTATCAAGTTCATTGCTTTGCTTCCTATTGTTTAAAGAACGGTTGTTTTATCCTTTACCTTTCTTTGTTAGCCAATACCCCTAGCCCCGTTACAACCCTTGACTTTAATCTTGAGTGTTATGTGTTTCAATTTGTGGAGTTTAAAATTGGTACAAGCATATGGTGTCACTGGTTCTCGCATCTAAGTAGTAGCGTTCCATTCATGAGATCATATCTAAACATGTTATTAACTCCGAAAAGTGCTTTCTTTGTCATACATTTATGTGGGCATTCGTTTTCATATTTACATCTATCTTCTCACATATAACTAGTATAGGGTGTGTAGTCAGAAAATCTGTGTGAAAATTGAGTGCATATCTAGTAAGGAATTGAGGAAATTCTCTAAGGCATGTTACTACATTCAAAATCATGTTTTAATTGGTCATTTGTGAACTAATGAGTAGTGACCATGATTAAGTAAATGCTTAAGCGTAAAGATGGCTAAAATCTGTGGCAATGATGATTTTTAACATGTCATGTGCATTGGAAATCCCTGAGGCGATTGTTGGAAGGTGTAGGTTGCGTTTTACTCGTTTTACTTCGTTTATTTACTTTGTTTCATTTTGTTTTGCTCGAGGACTAGCAAAAGCTAAGTGTGGGGGAATTTGATAGGAGCATATTTACGCACCTTAGTTTAGCTTGTTTTTGTGCATTTATAGTGTTTTTCCTTAGTAAAGTAGTCTTTTAAGCTAGTTCTATGTGTTTTCAGGTTTTAAGGGCAAAGTATGCAAAATGATGCATTTTGGAGCCTTTTGGAGCAAATTAGAGCTTGGAATGGACATCATATGCTTGGAGCCAAGAGGATGGACGAAATTGAAGACTTGAAGATGATGATTCTTACTTGTGCAAGGTTTCCTAGTTGAAGTAGGAAAGTCCCTAAATGGAAGATGGTTTCCTAGTTGAATTAGGATTCCTAGTTAAGATGGGTTTCCTAGTTGAATTAGGATTCCTAGAAGAATGAAGATTCCTACTCAAATAAGGTTTCCTACTTGATGAAGGAAAGTCAAAATCCAAATGGTCTCAAGTGAAGCAACAAAGAAGTTTTCCAAGTCCAAGAAGGAGAAGAATTCCAAGATGAAGAAGGATTAGCTTTCCTAATCCTAATGCACAAGGTTTTCAGCCACAAAGAGGAGTCCTAAACACTTTAGGACACCTTATCCTAATCCTATAGAGATGCCATGCACTTTACCTTATCTTGGAGGGTTTCTAGAAGCCTTAGATGCCCTATCCTATCTTTGCCGTGTGTTTTATCCAAATCCCCTTAGTTTTTAGGCTTTCTAGAAGCCCTAACATTATCCCTACTAAGGTGCCGCACCCTTATCTCTTTTTCCTACAAATTTGGCCCTGAAAACATGATTCTAGGAACCTTATCTTATCTCCTACAAAGGTGGCGCCCCAAATCCTTCTAGAAGTGCCAATTTCTGCCACAAAACACTTTGTTTCTAGAACCCTAAAAATCTGGCGCCTCTATTCCTTTTCCTTTGGGGTTTCCTACCTTCTAGATGGCCTATTTCCTTGTGGATTTGGGTTATTCAAGTCCATATCTGATTACCCTAGGGTTTTAAGTGCCTATATATACTCATATTAACCCCTAGATCAGATCACCACCTCTCATACACATTCATTAATTCCAGAAATTCGTCCAACCCTCTCCACACCCTTGCCGCAGCCACCAAACACCTTTCTCCTTAGTTTTAAGCTTTGCCGCACCATCCCCTTCCCCTAAACACTACTACATCCCTCCATAACCATGCATCCATATACCTAAGGCCCTAAACCTGTCCCTAGACCCTTGCCGCACCAAGGAGGAGGAGAAGGAAGCTCGGAAGTTCATGCAATTCAAGTTCGCGTCGCTGGAATTTCTAGGTGTTTCTTTTCCTTTGATTTCAATGTTTAATTTCAATTCTCTTTGTTTTGTGCGTATGAGGAACTAAACCTCCCCTTGGCTAGGGGGGGATTCGAAACCATGAACATACTTGCTATATGATTTGATTACTTCTAATTGCGTTTCGTAAGTTGTGAATTCAATTTACTTATCTATGTGAATTACATTGATTTGTGTGTGTTGGTTGAGAGTGCACGCTTAATTATCATGCATAAATTGGATGCTAGGATATAAGGAAATTTCACCTAATCGTTATGGAATTATAATCACAAGTAGTAAAGGTTGATGATCTCAATCGCGTTAAGTAAATTCTTGGCATAAGTTTCATGCAATCATAGTAACAAGTGCTTCGTCAATGCTTATGGTTTTCATAGAACTTAATGATTCTTGCTTGTATCTTGATGCGAGAATTATACGCACACAAATTAAACCCTCTTTTTGTCAATTGTAGTATAAGTATAAGTAGGGATCGTTCTGGACCGGGGATTAGGAGGGATTGTTAATCACTTGGATTTGACTCAAAAACGTAAAAACACAAACTAAAACACTATACCAAACTCGAAGAATTCAAAACTAAAAATAAGAAAGATTAAGACTAAGACTTAAACGAAATATGGGGGGATTGATTTTGGACGAATTTAAACTAAAATGGATAGATTGTAAAGAAAACAAATTGTAAATATGAAATTGACGGAAATGAATGGATGGTATGGCTAGCTAAGGGGTTCATCTCCATACATGTTATACTTGCATATAAAACGAATCTAATTGCTTTTCAATAAACCATGAATTCTCAACGCCCCTGGGTTAATTAGGTCCGCTTAAATTAACCGTCAAGTTTTCCTTAAGTTAATGAATTGGATGATTGCATACGACAACCCAAAGCATTCCTCACAAGTTCCCTACATGAATTGCATAATAGAGATACAAGCAAGAATCATTAAGCATCATGAAAACTATAAGTGTTGACGAGGCATTCGTTACTATGATTGCATGAAACTTATGCCAAGAATTTGTTTAACACGATTGTTTATAAGCAACCTCCACTACTTGTGAATATAAGTTCATAACTATTACGTGAAACTCACTTATATTCTAGCGTCAAATTCATGCATGAAAATTAAGCGTTCATTCTTAATAAACATACATAAATAGGTTATCAATCAAACAGTTAAACAAATTGAATTCACAATTTATGAAACGTAATTAAAAGTAATCAAATCATATTACAAACATAAACATAATTTCGAATCACCCCCTAGCTAAAGGGGGGGTTTAGTTCCTCATACAAAACAAAGAGAATTGAAATTAAACATTGAAATCAAAGAAATGCCTAAACATTCCAACAACTCAAACTTGAATTGTATGAACGTTTAGGCCCTCTTCTCTTCCTCTTTATTGTAGCATAAGGTCTAGGGATAATTGGTTTGGGGGATGGAAGTGTGGAATGGAAGAGGAGTGGTGGAGAAGTGGAAGGGGAATGGAAAAATGGTGTTTGGATTACAAGGGAACTCACGGCTAGGGGAGGGAATGGAAGTGTTTGAGGGGTGTTGTGTTGTGAATGAGATGATGGAATAAAGAAGAGTATGGAAGTGAATAAATCATAATATGGCTAGTTTAAAGGGCTAGGGTTTAAGTACATAGAATGGGCCTAAAATAGGTTGGTTTGCATGGCATAGAATGTTTGATTTGGGCTAGAGGTTTTCCATGGCTCAAAGGATTTGTTTGATTGGGCTAGGCCCTTTGTTTTATGTCCCCAAAGAGCATACAAGGCTTTAATTTCATCCATCCTCTTTGCTCCATGATTATGCTATCCAATCCATGCCCAAAAGTGCCCCAAATAGCCTCAAAATGCACTTTCTTGCTCCCTAAGCCCTTAGAACCTGAAAACACACAAAAGAAGCATAAAGGACTAAAATAACTAGAGAAACATAACGTAAATGCACGAGAACAAGCCATTTAAGTCGCATGAATATGCTCCTATCATATCTCTATTATGCAATCATGTAGGGGACTTGTGGGGAATGTTTTGGGTTGTCGTATGCAATCATCCAATTCAATAACGTTAGGAAAATCTGAAGGTTAATTTAAGCGAACCTAATTAACTTGGGGCGTTGAGAATTCATGGGTTATTGAAAAGCAATTGGAAATCGTTTTATATGCAAGTATAACATGTGTGGAGATGAACCCCTTAGCTAGCTTCCCATCCATTCAATTCCATCAAATTCGTTTTACAATCTGTTCTAATTTAAAAAGTTTGTTTTGTTTTTAAATTCGTCCAAAACCAATCCCCCTTTACTTTGTTGAGTCATAGTAGTTAGAAATCACTTTAGTTTGTGTTCTTAAGTGTCTTAGGTCAAGTTAAAACCAATTTTCGTCCAAAGTTGTGTCTAGTGTTCAAAACTGCCCAGATTGTGTTTTTAAGGCAGTTTTGAGTGTTTTGGTGCTGTTTTCAGTCTTTTGGTTTGTTTTGATGATTTAAAGTTTAGTTTTGCATTCCTTGAGTCTAGTATAGTGTTTTATATTGTGTTTTTACGTTTTTGAGTCAAATCCAAGTGATTAATAATCCCTCCTAATCCCCGGTCCAGAACGATCCCTACTTACATTCTTCACTACAATTGATAAAAAGAGGGTTTAATTTGTGTGCGTATAATTCTCGCATCATTTCACAATCATGTTAAGTAAATTCTTGGCATAAGTTTCATGCAATTCATAGTAACGAGTGCTTCGTCAATGCTTATGGTTTTCAAAGAACTTAATGATTCTTGCTTGTATCTCTATTATGCAATTCATGTAGGGAACTTGTGGTGAATGCTTTTAGTTGTCGTATGCAATCATCCAATTCAATAACGTGAGGAAAATCTGAGGGTTAATTAGTGCAATTCACGGTTAATCTGGGGTGTTGAGGTGCATGGTTTATCGGAAAAGCAACTGGAAATCAATTTATGTTAGAAAGTATCATGTGTGGAGAAGTATCCCTTGGCTATCCCATCATCCATTAGTTTTTCTTATTTTCGTCCAAAATCTGTTTTAAAGTTTTAAGTCACTTGTTTTCTTTTAAATTCGTCCAAAATCAAAACCCCCTTTCTTATTTGGTCCAAATCTGTCCAAAAGAGTCTTTTTGAGTCTTTAGAGTCAAAACCAAGTGTATTTTCGTCCAAATTAAGTCCTAGAGTCTAAATTGAGTCTTTTTGGTTGTTTTTGAGTCTTTAAAGTTTGTTTTGAGTCATATAAGTTAGTAAGAGTCTTGTGAGTCTATTTAAAGTGTTTTAAAACATATTTTTACATCTTTGAGTGAATTTTCATTAGATTAGCAATCCTTCCTAATCCCCGGCCTAGAACGATCCCTACTTATATCTATACTACAATTGTCAAAAAGAGGGTTTAATTTGAGTGCTATCTTTTATCACATCAGTCTCCTACAAAAAGAAGTGGCGTTTGAATTCACCAAGGAATGCACGGCTTCATTCAATCACCTCAAAGAGTTGTTGACCACGGCACCAATCATTGTTCCACCTGATTAGAGCCTCCCTTTTGAGTTAATGTGTGACGCCTCTGATTATGCTCTAGGGGCTGTTTTAGGGCAAAGGAAAGACAAGAGGCCGCATGTCATCTACTATGCCTCACGGACGTTGAATGATGCCCAACTGAATTATTCCACAACCGAAAAAGAACTCTTGGCTATTGTATTTGCATTAGATAAGTTTAGATCATATCTTCTTGGTACTAAATTAATTGTTTTTACTGACCATGCAGTCTTGAAGTATCTTCTCACCAAAAAGGAGGCCAAGCCAAGACTCATTCGTTGGATGCTCCTACTTCAAGAGTTCGATCTTGAAATTTGAGACAAGAAAGGATGTGAAAACGTGGTGGCTGACCACCTCAGCTGAATGGTGGGTAAAGAAAAGTCCATTCCCATCTTAGAAACATTCCCGAATGAGCAACTTCTGTCCATTGAGGTAAGAACTCCTTGGTATGCCGATTTGGTCAATTTCTTGGTGTCTAAGCAAGTTCCAACGTGATAAACTTGTTCATGATGCACGTTTTTATGTTTGGGATGATCCATATTTATGGAAATTCTGCCCAGATCATATTGTGCATAGATGTGTGCCCGAATCTGAATTTAATTCCATTCTTACATTCTGCCATACTTATGCATGTGGGGGACATTTTGGCACCCAAAGGACAGCCCTAAAGGTGTTACAATCTGGATTTTATTGGCCTAATCTCTTTAAAGATGCTAAAATGTTTTGTTTAACATGTGATAAGTGTCAAAGAACAGGTAACATAGGGCCTAAGGACCAAATGCCGCAGCAATCTCTCTCTTTTGTGGAAATTTTTGATGTTTGGGGTATTGATTTCATGGGCCCCTTTCCTCCATCTTTTGGTTTCACTTACATCTTGCTAGCTGTCGATTATGTTTCCAAATGGGTGGAAGCCAAAGCCACCCGTACTAACGATTCTAAGGTTGTCGCAGATTTTGTGAAATCTAATATTTTTGCTAGGTTTGGCCACGAGTTTTAATCAGTGATGGGGATTCTCACTTTTGTAACCGCACCATTGAAGCTATGCTCAAGAAGTACAACGTTACGCATATTCCACACCTTATCACCCTCAAACTAATGGGCAAGCTGAGGTTTCAAATAGGGAGATCAAACAAGTTCTAGAAAAAACCGTGGGACCCTCAAGACGAGATTGGAGTTTGCGGTTGGACGATGCATTGTGGGCCTATCGTACGGCTTACAAAACTCCCCTTGGCATGTCACCTTTTCGGCTTATATATGGTAAGCCATGTCATTTGCCCGTTGAGTTAGAGCACAAGGCACATTGGGCTGTGAAAACCTTCAATTTGGACATAGACGCTGCTGGAGTTCATAGGAAGCTCCAATTAGATGACCTTGAGGAGATTAGGAACGAGGCTTACGAGAATGCTCGCATCTACAAGGATAAGACGAAGGCTTATCATGATAAGATGCTTCGTACCAAAACGTTCTCCAAGGGGCAGAAAGTGTTGCTTTTTGATTCAAGACTTCGGTTATTCCCTGGTAAGTTACGTTCTAAATGGATTGGACCTCTTGTTGTTACTAATGTTTTTCCTCATGGTGCAGTCCAAGTCCAAAGCTTAAAAAGTGGCCACGAGTTCAAGGTAAATGGGCATAGATTGAAGCCTTACTACACTCTGTTTGAGGAGCATGTTGTGGAGGAAACACCCCTCCATGCCGTGGCCTCCCCTGAAGCTTGATGGAGGTGTTCGTCCGGCTGCACGACGTTAAAGCAAGCGCTATGAGGGAGGCAACCCATCCATTCAACAAAGGAAGCCCTAGGAATCCCCCAAATTCGAGATTTGCGTTCCTCAAACCCTTCTCTTTGTTGTTGTTTCTAATCTGCCATGTTATGTTGTTTAGTTGCTGTTTGTGTGTTTACTTGTGTTTTGTGTGCATTTATGTTTAAAACATTGAGGACAATGTTTGATTTAAGTGTGGGGGGGGGGGGGGGGGGGGGGTAACTAAGTATATTTGATGCAAATTCGTGGGATTTTATCACTCATAACTTCAAGTGTTGTTCCTTGCTGTTTTAAAGTGTTTTTAAGCTGTTTTGGACTGTTTTAGTGTGTTTTGTTTTATAACTCCGAAAATCACATAAAAATTTGAAAAACATGTTTTGAAAAGCCTAAAAAGAGTGTTTTGAGTCGTTTTTGTGTGTTTGCGTCTTAGGGTACCTTCCAACACAATGATGAGGATTTGGTTTGTAATTGCATGACTATTAAAAAGAGTTATGAACATGGAGAAAAGTTTGATTTACTCTTGGTACATGCTTGGTTATGGTTATAATGTATGACTTCACATGCAATCATAAAAGAAAAAAAATCGTTTTTGTAACATGCTTGAAGGAAGGAACTCAATCAAACGCTACAACCTTGTGAGACTTGAGCCTAGACGTTATTTGGAGAGTTAAAATCTGTGCATTATTGTTTTCTAAAGTCGTTGCATGGTCTCATTATTCTTTGCTTGGTTACTACTTAGAAGGCGTTTCATCATATAGTTCCAAATGCTAGAACTCATGCCCATTTCATTCGAAGCATGTTATTGATTTACATAACACGTATTCAAGAAGAAGTTGTGTAGTGACCACCATCAAAGCCAAATTGCCGTGTATCCTACTTCATTATATGTTTAAGTTAACCCCGTTGAGCCTTGTTTAGCCTTTATTCTTTGTTAACCCACATTATCCTCACCTAGCCTAGTTTAGGACAGTCCACACCTTTGTTCTTAAAAGATAGTGAGCATGACTTAAATGAATTCCTTTTGAGTTACATTATGCAAGAAAATGAGTGTGGGGGAGGGAATGTTTGTTCTTAAAGTTTATATGTATGTTTTGAGATTCAAAAGAAAAGAAAAAGTTGTGAAAAACGTATGAAAAAGAAAAACAGAAAAGAAAAGAAAGAAAGAAAGGAAAAAGAGCTTGAAAAGATGTAAGAATGAGTGATTAAGTGTTGAATGTTGAAGAAAGGGTCCAAAACACCAAATCTGGCCCTAAATTGTCTAAATTTTCCCTTTTTGTTCAAACGTTGAGTTTTCATTCAAAAGTGAATTCTAAGTTGATTCAAGTGCTTTGCTCACTATTTCTTTAAGAACCTTTGTTTTCCATATCCCTTCTTTGTTAGCCAAACACGCCAAGCCCCATTACAACCCTTGAGTTCAATCTTGAGTGTTATGAGCATATGGTGTCACTGGTTCTCGCATCTAAGTAGTAGCATTCCATTCATGAGATCATATCTAAACATGCTTATTAACTCCAGAAATTGCTTTCTTTGTGATACATATATGTGAGTGTTCGTTTTCATGTTTACATCAATCTTCTCACATATAACTAGATTAGGGTGTGTAGTTAGAAAATCTGAGTGAAAATTGAGTGCATATCTTGTAAGGAATTGAGCAAATTCTCTAAGGCATGTGATAGGAGCATATTCATGCGACTTAAATGGCTTGTTCTCGTGCATTTACGTTATGTTTCTCTAGTTATTTTAGTCCTTTATGCTTCTTTTGTGTGTTTTCAGGTTCTAAGGGCAAGGTATGCAAAAGGATGCCTTTTGGAGCCTTTTGGAGCAAATTAGAGATTGGAATGGATATCATATGCTTGGAGCCAAGAGGATGGACGAAATTAAAGACTTGAAGTAGGAAAGTTAAATCCTAAAAGACCTCATGTTTAAGCATCATTGAAGACTCCTACGCATTTTAGAACACAAAAACAACATTCCTTGCAACCTTAGGACATTGTCGTGTGTTTCCTTGTGTCTCCCTTCCTTGCCATGCAAGGAAGGGCTTTGTTCCCTATTTTAAACACTTAAAGCATTCACTTATCATATCATTCACTTATCATATCATTCACTTATTATAAGCATTCACTTATCATATCATTCACTTATCAAACCATTCACTTATCACTTCCATTCACTTATCACTTATCACTTTCATTCACTTATCACTCACCACTTATCATTCATTTATCACTTAACATATCATTCATTTATCACTTAATACATCATTCACTTATCACTTATCATACTCATAATCATCTACACATTTCAACCATTTAAACATATGCATTTCAACTCACATGCATCATCATCATGCAACCAACCTTGCCACATGCTTTCCAAGCTTTCCCCCTTCATCATTAAGCCACATTCACTCCCATTTCTCTCCCCTTAACAGCCCTAAACCGTGCATAATTAAAGGACACCATTCAACACACACATGCACCAAAAGACAACATTGGCATGCATCACATGCATTTCCAACACTTCCCCCTTTGTGCCGTGCCTTCCCTTCCACTTTCCAACCACATTCTTTCAATTCCCACTTCATCATTACACCACCTAAGCCACATGCACTCCCATTCTTTAATTCAGCCACTTAATCATTCAACCACAAAACAATCACACAACACACCAACACACATGCATCCTGAAATTCTTTGCCGTGCAATCACATGCATTTCCCTTGACATTTTCAGCCATCACACTTCATCATTACACCACCATTCACTCTTTAACCCACACACACTTCACACAAACAACATTCACATGCATTCACATGCATTTCCAACACAAAACACACTCAAAACCGTGGCCACCTTTGCATTTCAGCATTCCCATTTGCATTTTCAGATTTCCAGCTTTCCAACCTAGCCACATTCACATGCATTCACTCATAATCATTCACCAAACTTGCAGCCACATTTCCACCCACCTCCTAGCTGTCATGTTCCCTCCATTACTCCTATAAATACCCTTGCATTCATTCATTCAATATCATCTCATTTCATACACAACACATTACAAACACATTCTCCCTTCCCTAGCCGTGAGCTTCCCATCTCTCCCCTTATAATCCAAACACCATTTTTCCATTCCCCTTCCACTTCTCCACCACTCCTCTTCCATTCCACACTTCTATCCCCCAAACCAATTATCCCTAGACCTTATGCTACAATAAAGAGGAAGAGAAGAGGGCCTAAACGTTCATACAATTCAAGTTTGAGTTGTTGGAATGTTTAGGCGTTTCTTTGATTTCAATGTTTAATTTCAATTCTCTTTGTTTGGTATGAGGAACTAAACCCCCCCTTTAGCTAGGGGGTGATTTGAAATTATGTTTATGTTTGTAATATGATTTGATTACTTTTAATTACGTTTCATAAATTGTGAATTCAATTTGTTTAACTGTTTGATTGATAACCTATTTATGCATGTTTATTAAGAATGAACGCTTAATTTTCATGCATGAATTTGACGCTAGAATATAAGTGAGTTTCACGTAATAGTTATGAACTTATATTCACAAGTAGTGGAGGTTGCTTATAAACAATCGCGTTAAACAAATTCTTGGCATAAGTTTCATGCAATCATAGTAATGAATGCCTCGTCAACACTTATAGTTTTCATGATGCTTAATGATTCTTGCTTGTATCTCTATTATGCAATTCATGTAGGGAACTTGTGAGGAATGCTTTGGGTTGTCGTATGCAATCATCCAATTCATTAACTTAAGGAAAACTTGACGGTTAATTTAAGCGGACCTAATTAACCCGGGGTGTTGAGAATTCATGGTTTATTGAAATGCAATTGGAAATCATTTTATTATGCAAGTGTAACATGTATGGAGATGAACCCCTTAGCTAGCCATACCATCCATTCATTTCCGTCAATTTCATATTTACAATTTGTTTTCTTTACAATCTATCCATTTTAGTTTAAATTCGTCCAAAATCAATCCCCCCCATATTTCGTTTAAGTCTTAGTCTTAATCTTTCTTATTTTTAGTTTTGAATTCTTCGAGTTTAGTATAGTGTTTTAGTTTGTGTTTTTACGTTTTTGAGTCAAATCCAAGTGATTAACAATCCCTCCTAATCCCCGGTCCAGAACGATCCCTACTTATACTTATACTACAATTGACAAAAAAGAGGGTTTAATTTGTGTGCGTATAATTCTCGCATCAAATTTTGGCGCCGTTGCCGGGGATTAGCAAATTTGCTAATCTCTTGGATTGTTTGTTTCTGTTATGTATTTTAGTTTTAGTTTTTGATTTGTGTTTTGTTTGTTGAATTCAAATACTAGAGAAGAACAACATGTCACTTGATAATGCTTCTCTTTTGTCACAGCTCATGGAAAGGTCTCAAATGCAAAGTGTCGATATATTTGATCTTCAATCAAGGAATAACGTGTTTTCCAATACTTACAGTTCAGATTGGAGTGATCATTCAAACTCTATGTGGTGGGAACCTCAACATGTTCAAGAAGAAGGATATTGGCAGCCATATGAGGAGTTCTATTCAAGACCTATGCACCCACCACAACCTCATATTCAATATGCCCAACCAAATTTAAGTTCGTCAATAGATTATAATCAAAAGCTTAACGAATTAATTTGTTTGGTGCAGGGCTCACAAAATCAAGACAATGAGGCTCGACAAGAAGACAAAAGGTTGGACCACTTGGAAAAGCAAATTGGGCAGATAGCGGAGTTCGTAGGACAATTTTGCGACCAAGGCAAACTCCCTAGTTCAACCATTGTAAATCCGAAGGGAGGATTTGAAGCACCTTTGCCGGAAGCACTTATTGCTCCTACGCCATCGAATTCAAGTAAGGTTGTTCCAATTAGTTCTAACCCCATTCCACCTAATATCCCTATTCCTTGCAGGTTCATGAATTCCTAGGAAGAAGAAAGTGAAAAAGACATCTTGGAAGACCTTCCAAAGGTGCAAAGTAGGGAATTTCATGAATTCATCAAAGATGATATACTTGAGACAACAATGCCCAAAGAAGTTGAATTTGATGACATTGGACAAGTCATAACCATCACATGCAATCTGGCCAAGTCCAATATCCCTGAAACTTTCAAAGGAGTGGTGTTTGTCATTGAGTTCTTGTCAGACAAAACAAGTAAGTCATTTTTTCCAAATTCCATTACATTTTATACTAACTTGTTGTTTTTTTTGAATCAGGCACCTACATTAGAATTCAAACCAATGCCGGTTCACTTCAAGTATCACCTTCCATTCAAGGACCAATTCCATGCCGTTTGATTTTATTTATGTAAAAAAAAAAAAAGAAAAAAAAAAAAGAAAAAAAATAATAAAACATGGCAGAATGATGGAGCTTCACAAAGGTTGTTTACGTGAAGCCCCACTACGAGGCGTCGAAGCGGAAGGCATAAAAGCGGAAGGCATAGAAGCGGGAGGCATAGAAGCGGAAGGCATCGGAGCGGGAGGCATCGGAGCTAGAGCATTCCAGGCCTCAATACTTGGCCAAGCGCTGGATGACCGAGGAAAAAGGTGCCTCTGGAGATAAGTCGCAAGCCTTTGACGGTCACTGTGAATTCGACCCTCAGATTCTTGCAGCTCATCAAGCTTCCTCTTCATGCCCAACGAATAGTTATTTGCAAGCACATGCAAACTTCTATTCTCGTACTTAAGCTGCTGGATCTCTTGCTTAAGACTTTCCACCTCTGCCATCAATGATTCCACCTGACGGGAGCGGGCAAGCAGGCGTTGGCCCATGTTGGACACAGAGCTCGCACACTGAACACTAAGTGCGAGGGACTCTTGAACGGCCAACTCATCGGACCGTCCTGACAGCAGCCTACTATCTTTTGGTGTGAGGAGGTTCCTAGCTACTATTGTAGCTGTTGTGGCGTCCTGCATCACGGAGTCTTCACCTGTAAGAAGACCGTTAGAAGATAAGAAAGAAGGGCGCCATACGTTACCTTGACGCGACGCGCCCGTATCACTGCTAAGGCTCAATTCCAAGCTAAGGTTCGATGGGTTTGCCATTTTTCAAAAGTGTTCAAAGAAATGGGGTGGATGGAGTTAATTCTCAAAGGGCCGGAGTCGATTTTCAAGAATGGGAATTCTTCAGAGTGTGTTTGTGGTGGTGATCGATAGCTCTATAAGAAGCCAAGGCGACACGTCCACCAATTCAAGAAGCCGGAATTTCCGGCGTAAGTTAGGCGACGCTTTCTCGGCTTTTCAGAAGACGCGTTCAACTTTGTCAAAAGATTTCTTCTTTTCAGACAACACGTGGAGGCCATCATCGCAACTACACATCTTTAGCCGACAAGCGCAAAGTTCGGCGACGCTTTCTCTGCTTTTCAGAAAACGCGTGCAGCTTTGTCAAAAGGAGCCGCATCCGCACTACTACGTGTCGTTCAGAAAGCAAAGGGGCGTCGTTCAGAAATCGAAGGGGCGCCTGTTCAGAAATCGAAGAGGCGTCGTTCTGATATCGAAGCGACATTTGTCGACAAGGGTAAAAGAACAGTACCACCACTTGATATTATCTCTATCTATGTCAACCTTCGTCTTTTATGGCAAGGCAGACCTGAAGAAAATGCCCAACTCTCCCTCACCTCTGAGGGCGCACTCCCAGCAAAGCCTTCCGAATTACTCAATTTTTTCTTCTTCCTCAAAGATGATACCAGATGCCTGGAGTACAGATGACCCAGGAGGAAACGGCGGATTGAAGTGTGCTGATTCATTCACCGCTTCTTCAAAAGCAAAGGTATCTCATATCATCAAGGTCAAAAGCAAAAGTATCTCATATCATGCTCTTTCCCTGTCTTTTTCTTTGTCCTTGTTCTTACTCGCATGGCAAAGTAAAAGAAGCAATCAGCCGGCACTTGGAGTCAGTCTTCCGATCTGGAGCCAACTGCCTGGAATCTATTCCTGATTGCTTACCTAGCGTTGCTCTCGAGTAGTCATCTTCAACGGTTGATACACTTCCAGAGAAGGGACCACTTCTGCAAAGGGGAGCGAGTAAGGCAAGTGAAAATGATACATTGAAGCATGTGGAGACAAACTTAGGCTGAGTTATCCTCCAACCCTTTTCAAAACGAATTGGAAAGATTGAACAAAGAAACAGACCAAAGGAGTAAGCTCAGACCTTCGGGGGAGACCAAAAGAATCCTGCTGCCCAGATCAAGTGTAGCACAAAGGAAAATCAACGATGGGCGGCAACCAGTTCGAGAGTAAGCCTATGGAATCATCAAGATCAAGCCTCAATGCAATCAACAAAGAGAAGATGGAATTTACACTCTATAACCAGATTTGCGTCCCTAAACTCTTCTCTTTGTTAATTACATTTTGCCATGTTTAGTATGTTTAAGTGCTTTTTGTGTGTTTACTTATGTTTTGTGTGAATCTATGCTTAAAACATTGAGGACAATGTTTGATTTAAGTGTGGGGGGGGTAACTAATGTTGTTAATGCAAATTCGTGGGATTTTATCACCCATAACTTCAAATGTTGTTCCTTGCTGTTTTAAGGTGTTTTTAAATTGTTTTAGAGTGTTTTAGTGTGTGTTGTTTTATAACTCCGAAAAACACATAAAAATTTGAAAAAAATGTTTTGAAAAGCCTAAAAAGAGTGTTTTGAGTCGTTTTTGTGTCGTAGGTCACCTTCCAACACAATGATAAGGATTTGGTTTCTAATTGCATGACTGTTAAAAAGAGTTATAAGCATAGAGAAAAGTTTGATTTACTCTTGGTATATGCTTGGTTATGGTTATAATGTATGACTTCACATGCAATCATAAAAGAAAAAAATTCGTTTTTGTAACATGCTTGAAGGAAGGAACTCAAACAAACGCTACAACCCTGAGAGACTTGAGCCTATAACGTTCTTTGGAGAGTATAATCTGTGATTTCTTGTTTTCTAAAGTCGTTGCATGATCTCATTATTCTTTGCTTGGTTACTACTTAGAAGGCATTTCATCATATAGTTCCAAATGCTACAACTCATGCCCATTTCATTCAAAGCTTGTTATTGATTTGCATAACATATATCAAGATGAAGTTGTGTAGTTGCCACCATAGCCAAATAGCCTCACTTCCCATATTTCGTATTTGTTGTAAGTTTTAACCCCGTTGAGCCTTGTTTAGCCTCTATTCTTTGTTTACCCATATTTTCCTCACCTAGCCTAGTTTAGGACAATCCACACCCTTGTTCTTAAAAGATAGTGAGCATGACTTAAATGAATTCCTTTTGAGTTACATTATGCAAGAAAATGAGTGTGGGGGAAGGAATGCTTGTTCTTAAGTATGTTTGAGATTCAAAAGAAAAGAAAGATAGAAAGAAAAAAAAAAAAGAGAGCTTGAAAAAAAAAAAATGAAAGAATGAGTGATTGAAGAAAGGGTCCAAAAAGTGAATATGGCCCTAAGTTTTGTGTGACTTTCCCTTGGGTGTTCAAAGTTGACTTCTGCGTTCTTAAGGGAATTCTAAGTGCCTGATTCAATACTTTGCTCACTATTGCTTTAAGAATGTTTGTTTATCCTTCACCTTTCATTGTTAGCCAATACCCTAGCCCCGTTACAACCCTTGACTTCTATCTTGAGTGTTATGTGTTTCAATTTGTGGAGTTTGAACTTGGTATGAGCATATGGTGTCACTGGTTCTCGCATCTAAGTAGTAGCATTCCATTCATGAGATCATATCTAAACATGCTTATTAACTCCAGAAATTGCGTTCTTTGTGATACATATATGTGAGTGTTCGTTTTCATGTTTACATCAATCTTCTCACATATGACTAGATTAGGGTGTGTAGTTAGAAAATCTGAGTGAAAATCGAGTGCATATCTTGTAAGGAATTGAGCAAATTCTCTAAGGCATGTTACTACATTCAAAACATGGTTTTAAATGCTTAATTGTGAACTAGTATATGGTGACTATGATTAAGAATGTACTTAAGTGTGAAGATGACTAAAATCTGTGGGAATGATGATTTTTAACGTGTCATGTGCATTGGAAATCCCTAAGACGGTTGTTGGAAGGTTTAGGTTGTGTTTTACTTGTTTTGTTTCATTTGGTTTTGTTTTGTTTTTCTTTCTGTTTTGCTCGAGGACTAGCAAAAGATAAGTGTGGGGGTATTTGATAGGAGCATATTCATGCGACTTAAATGGCTTGTTCTCGTGCATTTACGTTATGTTTCTCTAGTTATTTTAGTCCTTTATGCCTCTTTTGTGTGTTTTCAGGTTCTAAGGGCAAGGTATGCAAAAGGATGCCTTTTGGAGCCTTTTGGAGCAAATTAGAGATTGGAATGGATATCATATGCTTGGAGCCAAGAGGATGGACGAAATTAAAGACTTGAAGTAGGAAAGTTAAATCCTAAAAGACCTCATGTTTAAGCATCATTGAAGACTCCTACGCATTTTAGAACACAAAAACAACATTCCTTGCAACCTTAGGACATTGTCGTGTGTTTCCTTGTGTCTCCCTTCCTTGCCATGCAAGGAAGGGCTTTGTTCCCTATTTTAAACACTTAAAGCATTCACTTATCATATCATTCACTTATTATAAGCATTCACTTATCATATCATTCACTTATCAAACCATTCACTTATCACTTATCACCTCCATTCACTTATCACTCACCACTTATCATTCATTTATCACTTAACATATCATTCATTTATCACTTAATACATCATTCACTTATCACTTATCATACTCATAATCATCTACACATTTCAACCATTTAAACATATGCATTTCAACTCACATGCATCATCATCATGCAACCAACCTTGCCACATGCTTTCCAAGCTTTCCCCCTTCATCATTAAGCCACATTCACTCCCATTTCTCTCCCCTTAACAGCCCTAAACCGTGCATAATTAAAGGACACCATTCAACACACACATGCACCAAAAGACAACATTGGCATGCATCACATGCATTTCCAACACTTCCCCCTTTGTGCCGTGCCTTCCCTTCCACTTTCCAACCACATTCTTTCAATTCCCACTTCATCATTACACCACCTAAGCCACATGCACTCCCATTCTTTAATTCAGCCACTTAATCATTCAACCACAAAACAATCACACAACACACCAACACACATGCATCCTGAAATTCTTTGCCGTGCAATCACATGCATTTCCCTTGACATTTTCAGCCATCACACTTCATCATTACACCACCATTCACTCTTTAACCCACACACACTTCACACAAACAACATTCACATGCATTCACATGCATTTCCAACACAAAACACACTCAAAACCGTGGCCACCTTTGCATTTCAGCATTCCCATTTGCATTTTCAGATTTCCAGCTTTCCAACCTAGCCACATTCACATGCATTCACTCATAATCATTCACCAAACTTGCAGCCACATTTCCACCCACCTCCTAGCTGTCATGTTCCCTCCATTACTCCTATAAATACCCTTGCATTCATTCATTCAATATCATCTCATTTCATACACAACACATTACAAACACATTCTCCCTTCCCTAGCCGTGAGCTTCCCATCTCTCCCCTTATAATCCAAACACCATTTTTCCATTCCCCTTCCACTTCTCCACCACTTGATAAGTCATATTTTGCATGCATGTATATCTTTCTTATTTGGCGTTTTTGTATTGTTTTTGGATTAAACTAGTTGCATTTTACATTGTTTGGTGTTAGTGTGCAGCCAAGTGTGTAATAAAATCAATTGGAGGGCAAATGAAGGAATGTGGTGCAATTCGGCCATATTGGGTGAATCTAAACAAGGCAAAAAGAGTGAAGTCAGATTGGGTGGTTCTAACACCAAAACATGCATTCACATGCATGTTCAAATACCTTGCCAAGTACTCACATGCATTTCCAATTCATTCAATTCCATCCCGTGCACTTCCACACCCATTCCCATTAACTAAACCTTTCAGCCATATTTACACCAACAAACATCATCATACCGTGCACTCCCATGTGATTCCAAGGCAGAAATCCACATGCATCTCAATTAAACATTCCATGCCATTTCAGCACTTCTTCAAGTCCATCCCGTGCACTTCCATTCCCATTTCCAGATTATTATAACCAGTTCAGATTGTCCACTCCCTTGTGGCAGACTTTGCACATGTATCTTGGATTAAATAACCACATACCTGCAGATCATGTCCATTCCTTGCATCCTTTATTCCAGAAATTCACTCATTCCATCATTCCATGCCGTGTGCTTTCTTCACCTTTCCAGAATTTGTACAAACAATTCACCTTGGCAGATTCCACTCACTTGTTGCAGCAAGGGCACATGCATTTTGATTAAACAAACCACACCTTTGCAGACCTTGTCCATGCCGTGAGAACAACACCTCAGAAACCCATTCAATTCCAGCTCATTTGATGCTATTCCATGTCACTTGTGCAGATAGAGATCCAATCTGAATGTGAGAGCCACATTCAGAAATTCACTAAGGGAGACTCACTCATTTTTCTCTCTCGGAATTATTCTATTACACACACCTTTCTTGCACCACTTCTGATTATCATCCACACTCATTCTCCCTCTCCATTCCATTTTGCATTCGACATTCTCTCCCATTCACAGAAAACTATCTACATTTTATTCCATTACACATTCTCTTCCATCCGCAAGTGTTCTTCTTCAACCAGTCCATTACACACCCATAACCTCTCCCATTTCACTCCATTCTCTGTCCATTTTCTGTCCCAAGGGCAGAAACCATTCAACCAAGCCATTCTACCTTCATCCGCACCACATTTGGAGAAGCAACACCAAGGAACTCTTCAAGGACTTCAACATCAGTTTTGCTTCAAGGGTTTCTCCTTCTTAATCTTATGTTCACTCATGTTATTTATTTTTATGTTAAACCTTTGTAAACATGAAGTGTAACTAATCTTCCTCTAGGGATTCGATGTAACCTTGCAAAGTTTGCCATGTAATTAAGTTAGAATGCTCAGTTTGTCCATCTATTTCTTGTTTCATTTTCTGTTTTAATGGTGACTTAGTGTGTTGATTTTAATGTTTGATCATCATTTGAATTAATCACAAAGTTGTGTAGCCAAGATTAGAACACACATCATGCATAATCTTGGTAGATATGTGAATGAATGAAGGGAGTGTTTAGCACACATCCTGCCGAGTTATTCCCTTTGGTTTTATGAAAGTTTCTTGTACATTACATAATCTTGATTATGAACCAAAGTTGCACATCACAATTAGGTTCATGATTAGAGACATTTGATCAAATCCACACATCATATGGTTGATCATATCCAAGTGAAACAAACTCTAGAAATAGGTAGATGAATGAGTACAAACTAACTTGACAAACATGGACTTAGTTGAGCAATGGTGAAACCGAATCCCTAGCTTCATTTCCATTGATACTATCCCATTACATTAGTTGTTGATTCATTTATTTGTGTTTACTTCATTTTCTCATGCTTTCAAGTTACAACAACAAATCTGTCTATTTAGACTAGTTTGATTCATTTCCAAATCTGCCTAGTTTGTTTAGTTTGATTCATTTCTTAGAGTTCTTGCAATACAAGTGATTACATAGGTCCAATTAGTCCCTGTGGATTCGACACCCTTGCTTGTGCCATTATACTAAATATATTCTAGCATTAGGAAGGAAATATACATCAACACCACTCCTCTTCCATTCCACACTTCTATCCCCCAAACCAATTATCCCTAGACCTTATGCTACAATAAAGAGGAAGAGAAGAGGGCCTAAACGTTCATACAATTCAAGTTTGAGTTGTTGGAATGTTTAGGCGTTTCTTTGATTTCAATGTTTAATTTCAATTCTCTTTGTTTTGTATGAGGAACTAAACCCCCCTTTAGCTAGGGGGTGATTCGAAATTATGTTTATGTTTGTAATATGATTTGATTACTTTTAATTACGTTTCATAAATTGTGAATTCAATTTGTTTAACTGTTTGATTGATAACCTATTTATGTATGTTTATTAAGAATGAACGCTTAATTTTCATGCATGAATTTGACGCTAGAATATAAGTGAGTTTCACGTAATAGTTATGAACTTATATTCACAAGTAGTGGAGGTTGCTTATAAACAATCGCGTTAAACAAATTCTTGGCATAAGTTTCATGCAATCATAGTGACGAATGCCTCGTCAACACTTATAGTTTTCATGATGCTTAATGATTCTTGCTTGTATCTCTATTATGCAATTCATGTAGGGAACTTGTGAGGAATGCTTTGGGTTGTCGTATGCAATCATCCAATTCATTAACTTAAGGAAAACTTGACGGTTAATTTAAGCGGACCTAATTAACCCGGGGTGTTGAGAATTCATGGTTTATTGAAATGCAATTGGAAATCCTTTTATTATGCAAGTGTAACATGTATGGAGATGAACCCCTTAGCTAGCCATACCATCCATTCATTTCCGTCAATTTCATATTTACAATTTGTTTTCTTTACAATCTATCCATTTTAGTTTAAATTCGTCCAAAATCAATCCCCCCCATATTTCGTTTAAGTCTTAGTCTTAATCTTTCTTATTTTTAGTTTTGAATTCTTCGAGTTTAGTATAGTGTTTTAGTTTGTGTTTTTACGTTTTTGAGTCAAATCCAAGTGATTAACAATCCCTCCTAATCCCCGGTCCAGAACGATCCCTACTTATACTTATACTACAATTGACAAAAAAGAGGGTTTAATTTGTGTGCGTATAATTCTCGCATCAGCATGTTACTACATTCAAAACATGGTTTTAAATGCTTAATTGTGAACTAGTATGTGGTGACTATGATTAAGAATGTACTTAAGTGTAAAGATGACCAAAATCTGAGGGAATGATAATTTTTAACATGTCATGTGCATTGGAAATCCCTGAGGCAAATGTTGGAAGGTTTAGGTTGTGTTTTGTTCGTTTTGTCTCGTTCGTGTTCCTTTGTTTGTTTTGTTTTGCTCGAGGACTAGCAAAAGCTAAGTGTGGGGGAATTTGATAGGAGCATATTTAGGCGACTTAGTTGGCTTGTTCTTGTGCATTTACGTTGTTATTTCTTAGTTCTTTAAGTCTTTTAAGCCATTTTCGTATGTTTTCAGGTTCTAAGGGTTAAAGGAGCAAAGAAGTGCATTTTGGAGTCTTTTGGAGCACTTTTGGGCTAAAGATGGATAGCTTATGCTTGGAGCCAAAGTGTTGGACGAAATTGAAGACCAAGTGAGCCTAGAATCGAAGGGAGAAGGCGGAATCAAGAATTGGAAACCAGTTTCCATTATTGGGAGTTTCCATTTGTGAAGGTGTCCATTTTTGAAGTTTCCAAATAATGTTGGTTGCCTAAATCACATGTTCTAGAAGCCCTAGACATGTCCTAAATTGTGCTGCACCTTACCTTCCTTTTCTCTCCCAAAATCTGCAAGATTATGTCACAATCCCTTTCTTAAAAGTCTTAGCCGCACCTATACATTCCCTTTCACACAAAATCTGTAAGTTTAATTGCACTATCCCTTTCTTTTCCTCCCTTTGCCGCAAGACTTAGCCCTTTTCCCCTAATTCCTGATTTCAATTACCTATTCTAAAGGGATTCAACTTAATTCCTGATTCTTAGAATGGATTTGGGGAATTAAACACTTACTTATTTCCTATGCAAGCCTTGCCGTGCACCTCCCTTGACCTTCCCTCTTCCTTGCCGTGCAAGGGAGATGATTCTTTCCTATTTCATTGCATTAAAACACATTCCTTTTGTGTTTAATCCCTTTGCCGCAACTTTTAGGTAGTTTCCTTCAAATTTCTGATTTCATTTCCTATTTCTAAAAGCTTTTGACTTAAATTCTGATTACCTAAATAACCTAGGGTTTTAATTCCTGAAATCCTATTAATAAACCTCCTTGTTACAACCACAGGGGATTCATTCATTCACCATTCACGCCAGAAATTCATCCCTTCCCTCTAACACATCCATACTTCACCATTCTCCATATTTTCTGCCCAAAACCAACCCTTGCCGTCCCCTACATCCATCCCAAACCTAAATCCATCATTCTACATCATCCATAACCCCCTAAACTCACCAAAACCCTTGTGCCGCAGCAATTAGGAGAGGAAGGAGGCCTTGAACGTTTCATGCTTGCATATTGGAGCGTTCTTAGGTGTACTTCGTTCTTGTTTTCAATGTTTACTTTGTTATTACTTTCTGAGTTTGCTGTAATCATGAGTGGCTAAACCCCTAATTAGTTAGGGGAAAGTTTGAAGCCATGAACATGTTTGAGATATGAATTGATTTCTTCCAATTGTGATTTGTTAAGTTGTGATTGCAATTCAATTATCTGTTTTATTCAAAACTTGTTCTTGTATGTTCATTAAGGATGCATACTTAGTTTTCATGCATGAACTTGATGCTAGTTTATAAACGAGTTTCACCTAATCGTCACAAGTTTATAAACATGAGTAGTGAAGGTTGCTAGTCACAACCGCGTTAATTGAATTCTTGGCAAGAGTATCATGCATTCATAGTTACAATTGCCTCGTCAACACTTATGATTCTCATAGAGCATAATGATCTCTCACTGTATCTCTTCTATGCATTCATGTTGAGGACCGTTGGAGAATAATTTGAATTGTCGCATGCATCATCCAATTCAATGACATAAGGAAATCTGAAGGTTAATTAGTGCATCACGGTTAACTTGGGGTTTTGAGCATCATAATTAGTGAAAAGCAATTGGAAAGTCGATTCATATACAAATGTGTCATGTGTGGAGAATGGTCCTCTAACTAATCCATCCATCATCTTGTTTCCAAAATTCGTTTTACAATCTGCCTAGTTTTATAACTTGTTTTGTTATTTCAAACTTCGTCAAATCAAAACCCCCCTTTACTTTCTTGTTCTATAGTGTTTAGAATTTGTTTAGTTTGTGTTTTAAAGTGTTTTGAATTAACCTAGAATCTTAAATTCGTCCAAAATTGTGTTTAAGGTCAGAAACTGCCTAGTTAGTGTTTTTAGGCAGTTTTGAGTCTTTTGAACTTGTTTTGAGTCCTTTGAGTCTTTGCAAACGTTTTCAACTTTGTTTTTATGTTTTTGAGTCAGTTTAGAGGTTTTAGCAAGCCCTACTAATCCCCGGTCCAGAACGATCCCTACTTGCATCCTTACTACAATTTGACAACAAGAGGGTTAATTTGCGTGCTTAACTATTTTCGCATCAGTAATGATCTTTGACATGTCATGTTTCATTGAAAATCCCTGAGGCAAACGTTGGAAGGTTTAGGTTATGTTTTGTTTGTTTTGTTTCGTCTTGTTTTCTTTAGTTGTTTTGTTTTGCTCGAGGGCTAGCAAAAGCTAAGTGTGGGGGAATTTGATAGGAGCCTATTTAGGCGGCTTAGCTAGGTTATTCTTGTGCGTTTGTGCTATTATTTCCTAGTTAATATCGTATTACAACTCAATTTCGTGTGTTTGTAGGTCCTATGGGTCAAAGTACCAAGAAAGTGCATTTTGGTGCAATTTGGAGCAATTTTGGACACTATGTGGATAGCTTACATATGGGCCAATATGGATGGACGAATTTGGACTTCAAGAGGCTAGAAATGTGATAAGAAGAGGAAGGAACTAAGCTAGGGACAAAGTGGATAAGGAAGGAGCTCAAAAGAGGAAACATTATCCAAAACCTTATCTAACCTTATCCAACATTATCCAAACCATATCTCATCTTATCCTATCCAAACCTTATCATGTCTTAATCCTAATTGCAAGGGGACCTAAATAGGTAATTCTAGAACCTATTTCTAGAAGCATCCTAGTCTAGAAGGCCCAAATCAGCCACAAAACCCATTCTTTCTAGAAACCCTAGAAAAGTGGCGCTCCAAACCTTTCTATAAGGCTTTGCCTTGCCTTGCAAGCAAGCCCACCTTTCCCTCACATCAGCCGCACCTTCCTAGGCCCTAATTCCCTTTGGATTCTGATTTCCAAGGCCTAAGCTCTTTTGGATTTGGGTTACACAAGCCTATTATGAAACTATGTGGGCCAAAACCTCCTCCTAGGTGGATTTGATTAACCATAGCCGAACCCTAGGGCCCTAGTCCACTAAATTTGTTAAGCCTACCCCTAATCTACTTAACCCTAGGACTATATAAACTTAAATTGAGCCAAAAATTCGTACACCCCCTATGCTATACAGAAAACCCTTATGCCGCAACCCTAATCATCCATTCTTCAACATCCCACATCTCAGCCACACCCTTTAGACACCCTAGGGCATTCCCTAGTCATTCATTCACCCTAATCCCTCTTAGCCGCAGCCACCATCACCCTAATCCCTGGAATCCGCCACTTTTCCATCCATTCCAGCAACCTTCCCTTCTCTGCCGCAGCCTTCCCACCATTGCAGCCACTTCAAATCATCCACCCACACCTCCATACACCACCCACAACCCTTGCCGCAACCCTTTACCACCCTAAATCCATTCCTAACCCAAAAGAACATCCCAAATCATCCTAAGAACTCTCTGTCGCAGCAAGGAGAAGAAGAGAGATGAGCTTATTCGTGAGGAGCTTATACGTGCAGAAATTCAAGTGGAATCATTGGGCGTTTTAGGTGTAATCAATCTTTTGTTCTCTATGTTTAATTTCAATTTTGTTTCTCTTTCTGTGAACATGAGAGGCTAAATCCCTAGTTAGCTAGGGGGTGATTCAAAACCATGTTTATGCTTGCAATATAAATTGATTACCTTTGGTTGGAATTTCATGAGTTGTGGATTCAATTTGTTTAACTGCTTGATTGATAACTTATTTGTGTATGTTTATTGAGAGTGCACGCTTAGTTTTCATGCATGAATATGATGCTAGAATATAAGTGAGTTTCACCTAATAGTTACAAACTTATATTCACAAGTAGTGGAGGTCGCTTATAAACGATCGCGTTAAATGAATTCTTGGCACTAGTTTCATGCTCATCATAGTAACGAATGCCTCGTCAACACTTATAGTTTTCATGTTGCTTAATGATCTTTGATTGTATCTTTATTGTGCTTTTCACGTAAAGGACTTTTGGAGAATGTTTTGAATTGTGTATGCGCTGTCCCATCCAATTCATTAACTTAAGGAGAACTTGAAGGTTAATTTAAGCGAACCTAATTAACCCGGGGTGTTGAGTTTCATGATTCATCGAAAGACCAACTGAAAATCATCTTGTATGCAAGTGTGACATGTGTGGAGAACAACCTTCTAGCTAGCATTCCATCCATATTTTCATCAAATTCGCATTTACAATCTGTTTTATTACAATCTGTGCTATTTGTTTTAATTTCGTCAAAACTAAATCCCCCTTTACTTTAGTGCTTCAATTTAGTTAAAAAGTGTCTTAGTTTGTGTTTCTAAGTGTTTTGATTCAAGTTATAACCCAAATTCGTCCAAATTAGGTTAGGTGTTCAAAACTGCCCAGATTGTGGTTTTAAGGCAATTTTGAGTGTTTTGTTGCTGTTTTGAGTCTTTTGGTTTGTTTTAGTGTTTTAGTGTTTAGTTTTGCATTCTTTGAGTCTAGTTTAGTGTTTTAACCTTTGTTTTACGTTTTTGAGTCAGTTTTCAAGTGATTTAGCAATCCCTCCTAATCCCCGGTTTAGAACGATCCCTACTTATACATATACTACAATTGTGTGCTTATATATTTCGCATCACTTTTCCTCCTCATTAAGACCTTGCTTGGATGGTTTTGGATGATTTCCAAGCTCCTTACCACTTCTCAACGTAATGGCCTTGGCGGTTTCAAAGCTTCCCTTTGGATTCACAATGGTTGAACTTGGAAGTTTGCCTTGTTCTCTAAACTGCCCAAGGAACTCTGAAATCTGCCCTATTTGCTTCTTTATGTCACTCATCTCTTTTTCTTGGTTCGCTATTCTATTATTTTGATTTTGTAATCCCTGCGATATAGAAGTTAGTAATTGAAAAGTTTGATCATTATGATGCGAAAATAGTTAAGCACACAAATTAACCCTCTTGTTGTCAAATTGTAGTAAGGATGCAAGTAGGGATCGTTCAGGACCGGGGATTAGGAGGGCTTGCTAAAACCTCTAAACTGACTTAAAAACATAAAAACAAAGTTAAAAACGTTCACGAAGACTCAAAGGATTCAAAACAAGTTCAAAAGACTCAAAACTGCCTAAAAACACTAACTAGACAGTTTCTGACCTTAAACACAATTTTGAACGAATTTAAGATTATGGGTTGATTCAAAACACTTTAAAACACAAACTAAACAGATTCTAAACACTATAGAACAAGAAAGTAAAGGGGGTTTTGATTTGACGAAAATTGAAATAACAAAATAAGTTATAAAACTAGGCAGATTGTAAAACGAATTTTGGAAACAAGATGATGGATGGATTAGTTAGAGGTCCATTCTCCACACATGACATATTTGTATATGAATCGACTTTCCAATTGCTTTTCACTAACTATGATGCTCAACACCCCAAGTTAACCGTGATGCACTAATTAACCCTCAGATTTCCTTATGTCATTAAATTGGATGATGCATGCGACAATTCAAATTATTCTCCAACGGTCCTCAACATGAATGCATAGAAGAGATACAGTGAGAGATCATTATGCTCTATGAAAATCATAAGTGTTGACGAGGCAATTGTAACTATGAATGCATGATACTCTTGCCAAGAATTCAATTAACGCGGTTGTGACTAGCAACCTTCACTACTCATGTTTATAAACTTGTGACGATTAGGTGAAACTCGTTTATAAACTAGCATCGAGTTCATGCATGAAAACTAAGTATGCATCCTTAATCAACATACAAGAACAAGGTTTTAATAAACAGATAATTGAATTGCAATCACAACTTAACAAATCACAATTGGAAGAAATCAATTCATAACTCAAACATGTTCATGGCTTCAAACTTTCCCCTAACTAATTAGGGGTTTAGCCACTCATGATTACAACAAACTCAGAGATTAATAACAAAGTAAACATTGAAAACAAGAACGAAGTACACCTAAGAACGCCCCAATCTGCAAGCATGAAACGTTCAAGGCCTCCTTCCTCTCCTAGTTGCTGCGGCACAAGAGGTTTTGGTGAGTTTAAGGGGTTATGGATGATGTTGAATGATGGATTTAGGGTTGAGATGGATGTAGGGGACGGCAAGGGTTGGTTTTTGGGCAGAAAATATGGAGATTGGTGAAGTATGGATGTGTTAGAGGGAAGGGATGAATTTCTGGCGTGAATGGTGAATGAATGAATGTTTTGTGGCTGCAACTAGAAGGTTTATTAATAGGATTTCAGGAATTAAAACCCTAGGTTATTTAGGTAATCAGAATTTAAGTCAAAAGCTTTTAGAAATAGGAAATCAAATCAGAAAAGTGAAGGAAACTACCTTAAACCCACGGCAAAGGGATTAAACACAAAAGGAATGTGTTTTAATGCAATGGAATAGGAAAGAACCATCTCCCTTGCACGGCAAGGAAGAGGTAAGGTCAAGGGAAGTGCACGGCAAGGCTTGCATAGGAAATAAGTATGTGTTTAATTCCCCAAATCAATTCTAAGAATCAAGAATTAAGTTAAATCCCTTTAGAATAGGTAATTGAAATCAGGAATTAGGGGAAAAAGGACTAAGTCTTGCGGCTAAGGGAGGAAAAGAAAGGGAAAGTGCAAAACTTGCAGATTTTGAGAGATAAAAGGAAGGTAAGGTGGGGCTAAGACTTTTAAGAAAGGGATTGTGACATAATCTTGCAGAAATTGGGAGAGGAAAGGAAGGTAAGGTGCGGCACAATTTAGGACATGTCTAGGGCTTCTAGAACATGTGATTTAGGCAACCAACATTATTTGGAAACTTGCACAATTGGAAACCTTTCAAGAATAGAAACTCCCCATAATGGAAACTGGTTTCCAATTCTTGATTCCTCCTTCCTTCGATTCTAGGTTCACTTGGTCTTCAATTTCGTCCAACACTTTTGCTGCAAGCATAAGTGATGCAAACTAATTAAGCACACAAATTAAAACCCTCTTGTGACAATTGTAGTATATGTATAAGTAGGGATCGTTCTAAACCGGGGATTAGGAGGGATTACTAAATCACTTGGAAACTGACTCAAAAACTTAAAACAAAGGTTAAAACACTAAACTAGACTCAAAGAATGCAAAACTAAACACTTAAAACACTAAAACAAATCAAAAGACTCAAAACAGCACCAAAACACTCAAAACTGCCTTAAAAACACTTTCTGGGCAGTTTTGAGCACTTTGACTAATTTGGACGAATTTGGGAAATAAATTGATTCAAAACACTTAGAAACACAAACTAAGACACTTTCTAACTAAATTGGACACTAAAGTAAAGGGGGATTGAGTTTTTGACGAAATTAAATAAAATGCACAGATTGTAATTAAGGGCAGATTGTAAAGATGAATGTGATGAAAATATGGATGGAATGCTAGCTAGAAGGTTCTTCTCCACACATGTCACACTTGTATACAAGATGATTTTTAGTTGGTCTTTCGATGAATTATGAAACTCAACACCCCGGGTTAATTAGGTCCGCTTAAATTAACCTTCAGATTTCCCTAGGATCATTGAATTGGATGAATATGCATCACAAACAAATTATTCCTAACAAGTTCTCTATATGAACAACATGATAAAGATACGAGTTAGAATCATTACGTTCTTTGGAAATCATAAGTGTTGACGAGGCATTCGTTACTATAATGAGCATGAAACTAGTGCCAAGAATTCATTTAACACGATTGTTTATAAGCAACCTCCACTACTTGTGAATATAAGTTCATAACTATTAGGTGAAATTCACTTATATTCTAGCGTCATATTCATGCATGAAAATTAAGCGTGCACTCTCAATAAACATACACAAATAAGTTATCAATCAAGCAGTTAAACAAATTGAATCCACAATACATGAAATTCCAACCAAAGGTAATCAAATCATATTGCAAGCATAAACATGGTTTCGAATCACCCCCTAGCTAAATAGGGGTTTAGCCTCTCATGTTCACAGAAAGAGAAATAAAATTGAATTTAAACATAAAGATTAAAAGATCGATTACACCTAGAACGCCCAACGAATCCACTTGAATTTCTGCGCGTTTAAGCTCCTCTTTCTCCTTTCTTCTTGCTACGGCAGTGAGGGTAAATGGTGTTTTTGGATGATTTTCTGGTTTAGGGATGGATTTATGGTGATATAGTGGTGCGGCAAGGTGGTGGAGTGATGGAGGAAGGTTTGTATGGTGGCTGGAATGGTGGAGGAAGGTGCGGCAAGGTTGAATGGTGGCTGCAATGGGTGGTGAAGGTTGCAGCTGGTAGGTTTTTGGGTGATGGGATGTACGGTTTTGGGAGAGAGGAGGGATGGTGGCTGAATGAGAGAATGAGAAGTCTTAGGGTGAAAATGGATGGGGACTTGCGGCTGAGATGGATTTTGGATGAAATGAAAGGCTACGGATTCAAGGGAGAATGTGGAAGGGTGCGGCTAGGGTTAGGAAAATGTATGATTTCAGAAAACAAACCCTAGCTAATTTTTATTAACTAAAATTAATTTGAAGGCTGCTAGAATTAGGAAAAAATCAGAAATTAAAAGGCAAGGTGCGGCTAGGGTTAGGTTAGGAGAGGGAAATAGGGTTTAAGTGAATAAAATGGGCCAAAACTGCCCTCCCTTGCACGGCAAGGGAAGGGGAGAAGGGAAAAACCCACTGCAAGGTTATGTAATTGGGCTAGGGCCTTGTTTTTGTGTCCTAAAGTGCATACAAGGCCTTCAAAGTGTCTATAAAATACGGACGTTTAGATTAGGAAAGGTTACCAAAACGGGAAACTTAGGGTTAACTTTCCTACTTCAAGTAGGAATCCTTGTTTGAGTAGGAATCCTCGTTTTGGTAGGAATTCATCGTTGGAGTAGGAATTCATCGTTGGAGTAAGAATTCATCGTTTCTTCAAGTCTTCAACTCATTCATTCCTCTTTTGCTCCAAAAAGCTCCAATTTGCATCTTCTTGCACACTTTGGCCTTATAATCTGAAAATGCACAAAAGTGACTTTAAACACTAAAACAGCTAAGGAAACACAACATAAATGCACGAGAACAAGCTAATTAAGTCGCATGAATATGCTCCTATCAAATTCCCCCACACTTAACTTTTGCTAGTCCTCGAGCAAAACAAAATAACTAAAGAAAAATAAGACGAAACAAAACAAACAAAATGAAACCTAAACCTTCCAACGTTTGCCTCAGGGGTTTCCAATGAAACATGACATGTCAAAGATCATTACTTGAAGCGAGATTTATACGCACACAAAACGTAAAAACACAATATAAAACACTATACTAGACTCAAAGAATGCAAAACTAAACTTTAAAACACTCAAACAAACTAAAAGACTCAAAACAGCACAAACACACTCAAATCTGCCTAAAAACCACTTTCTGGGCAGTTTTGAGTATAAACACAAATTTGGACGAAATTAAGTTGTAACTTGACTCAAGACTCTTAAAAACTCAAACTAAATGTAATTCTGACTAATCTAACACTTTAAAATAAATGGGGGATTGGTTTTGACGAATTTAAAACTAAAACAGAAACTTGGAAACAAAACAGAATGTAAAGATGAATGTGATGATATTGAATGGATTGAAGCTAGCTAAGGGGTTCATCTCCACACATGTTACACTTGCATAATAAAAAGATTTCCAATTGCATTTCAATAAATTATGAAACTCATCACCCCGGGTCAATTAGGTCCGCTTAAATTAACCGTCAAGTTTTCCTTAAGTTAATGAATTGGATGGGTTAGCGCAACGCAATTCACTACATTCTCCAAAAGTCCTTTACGTGAACAGCACAATAAAGATACAATCAAAGATCATTAAGCATTATGAAAACTATAAGTGTTGACGAGGCATTCGTTACTATGATGAGCATGAAACTCGTGCCAAGAATTCATTTAACGCGATTGTTTATAAGCAACCTCCACTACTTGTGAATATAAGTTCATAACGATTAGGTGAAACTCACTTATATTCTAGCGTCATATTCATGCATGAAAATTAAGCGTGCACTCTCAATAAACATACATAAATAAGTTATCAATCAAACGGTTAAACAAATTGAATCCACAACTTATGAAACGCAATTAGAAGTAATCAAATCAAAATGCAAGCATAAACATTTATTTCGAATCCCCCCTAGCCAAAGGGGGTTTAGTACCTCATACGTACAAAATAAAGAGAATCAAAGAAACACCTAAACATTCCAACAACTCAAACTTGAATTGTATGAACGTTTAGGCACTCTTCTCTTCCATTCCTCATTCGTACAAAACAAAGAGTATTGAATTTAAACATTGAAATCAAAGAAGCACCTAAACATTCCAACAACTCAAACTTGAATTGTATGAACGTTTAGGCACTCTTCTCTTCCATTCCTCATTCGTACAAAACAAAGAGTATTGAATTTAAACATTGAAATCAAAGAAGCACCTAAACATTCCAACAACTCAAACTTGAATTGTATGAACGTTTAGGCACTCTTCTCTTCCTCTTCGTTGTAGCACAAGGTCTAAGGATAGTTTGATGGTGTGAATGGTTTGGGGAGTGGTGAAAATGGAAGGGGGATGGTCTTTGGATTAGTAGGGAATGGTGCCTCAAGGCCACGGCACCAAGGGCAGTTTGTGATGGTCTACATTCTGAAATGGAAGAAGTGTATGGAATGGGTGAATTTCTGGCACAAAGGCCTTATTTCTATGGTGAATGGATCCCCCCCTTTGTGGCTGCAATGAAGGTTTATTTATAGGTGAAATGGGGGGAACATGACAGCTAGGAGGGTGGTGGAAATCTGGAATGGTGATGGGAGATGCATGTGGCTGGTTTATGCATGTGATTAAAGGCTGGGAGTGCATGTGCTTTGACAGAAATGAGAGGGAATGCACGGCATGGGATGTTTGTGGAGTGGGTTGTGCATGTGGGTTGCTGGAACAAAGATGGAAGCATGGCACAAAGTGTGGAGTGAATGATTGAATGTGCATGTGGCTGAAAATGCATGTGTTTTGGACGGCACAAGGGGTTTTTGAATGCATGTGGCTGATTTAATTGAAGATGCATGTGCAATGTAGTGGAATGACAGCTAGGTTATGATGATGAGTGCATGTGCAATGTTTTAAAGGATGGAATGCATGTGGGTTAAAGGTAGATTGAAGGTGGTTTGCACGGCACATGTGTAGGAATGGGCTGAAATATGGATGGAATGCATGGAATTAGGCACGGCAATGATGTTGTTTTTCTGACTATGAATGTGTTTGCATGTGCACGGTTTTTGGGAGAAAGGTGTGAATGTGTGGCTGATTTGTGGAATAGGTATGCATGTGAAATGTTTGTGGTGAGTGAATGTGCATGTGAATTAAAGCTAAAGTGATGATGATAAGTGATAAGTGATAAGTGATATGATATTGATGCGGGATTTATACGCGCACAAATTAAACCCTCTTTTCGTCAAATTGTAGTATATGTATAAGTAGGGATCGTTCTGGACCGGGGATTAGGAGGGATTGTTAATCACTTGGATTTGACTCAAAAACGTAAAATAACAATATGAAACACTATACTAGACTCAAAGAATGCAAAACTAAACTTTAAAACACTCAAACAAACCAAAAGACTCAAAACAACACAAACACACTCAAATCTGCCTAAAAACCACTTTCTGGGCAGATTTGAGCACAAACACAAATTTGGACGAATTTGTTTAACAAATTGAATCAAAACACTTATAAACACAAACTAAAAGTATTTCTAACTAATCTAACACTTTAAAATAAATGGGGATTGAGGTTTGGACGAAAATAAACTAAATGGACAGATTCTAATTAAAACAGATTATAAAAACGAAATTGATGAAATGGAATGAATGGATGATAGAATAGCTAAGGGGTTCTTCTCCACACATGTTACACTTACATAATAAAAAGATTTCCAATTGCATTTCAATAAATTATTAAACTCATCACCCCGGGTCAATTAGGTCCGCTTAAATTAACCGTCAAGTTTTCCTTAAGTTAATGAATTGGATGGGTTAGCGCAACACAATTCACAACATTCTCCAAAAGTCCTTTACGTGAACAGCACAATAAAGATACAATCAAAGATCATTAAGCATTATGAAAACTATAAGTGTTGACGAGGCATTCGTTACTATGGAATACGCATGAAACTTATGCCAAGAATTCGTTTAACGCGATTGTTTATAAGCAACCTCCACTACTTGTGAATATAAGTTCATAACGATTAGGTGAAACTCACTTATATTCTAGCGTCATATTCATGCATGAAAATTAAGCGTGTGATGCGAGAATTTATACGCGCACAAATTAAACCCTCTTTTCGTTAAATTGTAGTATATGTATAAGTAGGGATCGTTCTGGACCGGGGATTAGGAGGGATTGTTAATCACTTGGATTTGACTCAAAAACGTAAAAACACAATATAAAACACTATACTAGACTCAAAGAATTCAAAACTAAAAATAAGAAAGATTAAGACTAAGACTTTAAACGAAATATGGGGGGATTGATTTTGGACGAATTTAAACTAAAATGGATAGATTGTAAAGAAAACAAATTGTAAATATGAAATTGACGGAAATGAATGGATGGTATGGCTAGCTAAGGGGTTCATCTCCATACATGTTACACTTGCATAATAAAATGGTTTCCAATTGCATTTCAATAAACCATGAATTCTCAACACCCCGGGTTAATTAGGTCCGCTTAAATTAACCGTCAAGTTTTCCTTAAGTTAATGAATTGGATGATTGCATACGACAACCCAAAGCATTCCTCACAAGTTCCCTACATGAATTGCATAATAGAGAAACAAGCAAGAATCATTAAGCATCATGAAAACTATAAGTGTTGACGAGGCATTCGTTACTATGATTGCATGAAACTTATGCCAAGAATTCGTTTAACACGATTGTTTATAAGCAACCTCCACTACTTGCGAATATAAGTTCATAACGATTAGGTGAAACTCACTTATATTCTAGCGTCATATTCATGCATGAAAATTAAGCGCGCATTCTTAATAAACATACATAAATAAGTTATCAATCAAACGGTTAAACAAATTGAATCCACAACTTATGAAACGCAATTAGAAGTAATCAAATCAAAATGCAAGCATAAACATATATTTCGAATCCCTCCCTAGCTAAAGGGGGGTTTAGTTCCTCATACAAAACAAAGAGAATTGAAATTAAACATTGAAATCAAAGAAACGCCTAAACATTCCAACAACTCAAACTTGAATTGTATGAACGTTTAGGCCCTCTTCTCTTCCTCTTTATTGTAGCATAAGGTCTAGGGATAATTGGTTTGGGGGATGGAAGTGTGGAATGGAAAAGGAATTATGGAAATAGGTGAGGAGTGGTGGAGAAAATGGTGCAGAAAATGGAGAGAAACTCACGGCTAGAGAAGGAATGGAGTGTTTGTGTTGTGGTATCTACAATGGAATGAGATGTATTGGGGAGTGAATGAATTTCTCAATGAATGCATGGGTTTTTATAGGGGGAATGGGAGAATATGTTGTTGATTGTTTAAGAGTGCATGTGGCTCTTATGATTGTTGTGCAATGATGAAAGGCAAAGTGCATGTGCAATGTTGGAGGATGAATGTGTGATGGTGTGATTGAATGATTTAAAGGGGCATGTGGGTGAATTAAAGGATGGAATGCATGTGAATTAGGTTGCAAAGAGAAGGAGAAAAGCTGGAAAATGGAATGGGATACATGGCAAGGTGTGTTTGGTGTTGGAAATGCATGTGTTTGCATGTGAATTAAAACTAGAGTGAATGATGATGAATGCATGTGGATTAAAGAGGTGTGAATGCATGTGAAGATGCTAATAAATAATGCATGTAGGGTTAGGAAATAAAATCATAACTTAAAGGGGAATGATTAAAGGGTGTTGAAAGGTTTTGCATGGCTTTGAAGTGATTGTGGATTGGGCTAGGGTTTAAGTACATGAAATGGACCCAAATTGCTCCCCCTTGCATGGCAAGGAATGGTGTTTGTGTTAAGCCCAAGGCAAGGTGAATGTAATTGGGTTAGGGCCATTGTTTTATGTCCTCAAGTGCTTACAAGGCCTTCAATTTCATCCAACACTTGGGCTCCAAGCATAAGCTATCCATCCTTAGCCCAATAGTGCTCCAAAACACTCCACAATGCATCCTTTCGTCAAACACGTCTTATTATCCTGAAAACACACAAAAGAAGCATAAAGGACTAAACTAACTAAAGAAACATAACGTAAATGTACGAGAACAAGCCATTTAAGTCGCATGAATATGCTCCTATCAAATACCCCCACACTTAGCTTTTGCTAGTCCTCGAGCAAAACAGAAAAACAAAATAAAACGAAACGAAACAAACCAAACACAATCTTAAACCTTCCAACGTTGCCTCAGGGATTTCCAATGCACATGACATGTTAAAAATCATTATTCCCACAGATTTTGGTTATCTTTACACTTAAGTACATACTTAATCATAGTCACCACATACTAATTCACAATTAAGCATTTAAAACTATATTTTGAATGTAGTAACATGCCTTTAGAGAATTTGCTCAATTCCTTACAAGATATGTACTCAATTTTCACTCTGATTTTCTGACTACACACCCTAATCTAGTTACATGTGAGAAGATTGATGTAAATATGAAAACGAACACTCACATATATGTATCATAAAGAGAGCAATTTCTGGAGTTAATAAGCATGTTTAGATATGATCTCATGAATGGAATGCTCCTACTTAGATGCGAGAACCAGTGACACCATATGCTCATACCAAGTTCAAACTCCACAAATTGAAACACATAACACTCAAGATTGAAGTCACGGGTTGTAATGGGGCTTGGGGTAATTGGCTAAAAATGAAAGGTAAGGATAACAAACGTTCTTTAAGCAATAGTGAGCGAAGTATTGAATTAGGCACTTAGAATTCCCTTTAGAATGCAGAAGTCAACTTTGATCACCCAAGGGGGAATTACACAAAACTTAGGGCCATATTCAACTTTTTTGGACCCTTTCTTCAACCATCAACGCTCGTGAGTTCATTCTTACTTATTTTCACTCCTCTTTTTTTTTTTTTTCTTTTTCTTTTCTTCTTCTTTTTCTTTTGAATCTCAAAACATACATATAAACGTAAGAACAAACTTTTACTCCCCCACACTTATTTCCTTGCATAATGTAACTCAAAAGGAATTCATTTAAGTCATGCTCACTATACTTTAAGAACAAGGGTATAGGAAAGTCCTACTCTAGGCTAGGTAAGGGGTGATGTGGTTAGCAAAGAAAATAGGCTAAACGAGGCTCAACGGGGTTAAAACTAATATATACGAAATATGGGAAGTAAGGCTATTTGGCTATGGTGGCAACTACACAACTTCATCTTGATATATGTTATGCAATTCAATGTCATGCTTTGAATGAAACGGATATAAGTTCTAGCATTTAGTTCTATCATGATACAATTGCATTCTAAGTAGCAACCAAGCAAGGAATAATGAGATCATGCAACAACTTTAGAAAACAAAGAATCACAGAATATAACTCTCCAAAGAAGGTAATGGCTCGAGTCTCACAGGGATGTAGCGTTATTATGAGTTCCTTCCTTCAAGCATGTTACAAAAACGAATTTTTCTTTTATGATTGCATGTGAAGTCATACATTATAACCATAACTAAGCATATACCAAGAGTAAATCAAACTTTCATCCATGTTCATAACTCTTTTTAACAGTCATGCAATTACAAACCAAATCCTCATCATAACGTTGGAAGGTTCCCTAAGACACAAAAACAACTCAAAACACTCTTTTTAGGCTTTTCAAAAAAATGTTTTTCAAATTTTTATGTGATTTTCGGAGTTATAAAACAAAACACGCTAAAACAGTTTAAAAACACCTTAAAAACATTTAAAACAGCAAGGAACAACACTTGAAGTTATGGGTGATAAAATTCAACGAATTTGCATCAACATACTTAGTTACCCCCCCCCCCCCCCCACACTTAAATCAAACATTGTCCTCAATGTTTTAAGCATAGATTCACACAAAGCATAAGTAAATACACAAAAAGCACTTAAACATACTAAACATGGCAGAATGTAATTAACAAAGAGAAGAGTTTAGGGATGCAAATCTGGTTATGAAGTGTAAATTCCATCTTCTCCTTGGTAATTGCATTGAGGCTTTGATCTTTGTGATTCCACAGGCTTACTCTTGAACTGGTTTCTGCCCATCGTTGATTTTCCTTTGTGCTACTTCTTGAACTGGGCAGCAGGATGGTTCTTTTGGTCTCCCCCGAAGGTCTGAGCTTATCCCTTTTATCTGTTTCTTTGTTCAATCTGTGCAGGAGTGGTCCCTTCTCTGGAAGTGTATCAACCGTTGAAGATGACTACTCGAGAGCAACGCTAGGTAAGCAATCAGGAATAGGTTCCAGGCAGTTGGCTCCAGATCGGAAGACTGACTCCAAGTGCCGGCTGATTGCTTCTTTTACTTTGCCATGCGAGTAAGAACAAGGACAAAGAAAAAGACAGGGAAAGAGCATGATATGAGATACTTTTGCTTTTGACCTTGATGATATGAGATACCTTTGCTTTTGAAGAAGCGGTGCATGAATCAGCACATGTATTTCCTCCTGGGTCATCTTTACTCCAGGCATCTGGTATCATCTTTGGGGAAGAAGAAAAAATTGAGTATTTCGAAAGGCTTTGCTGGGAGTGCGCCCTCAGAGGTGAGGGAGAGTTGGGCATTTTCTTCAGGTTTTACCTTGCCAAAAACAAAATGAAGGTCGACATATATAGAGATAATAGCAAGTGGTGGTACTTTTTACCCTTGTCGACAAACGTTTTGATCCCGCAAATCCGTCTTTTTGAAATAGTGGCGCCTCTTCGATCTTTGAATACGCCTCTTCGATTTCTGAGCAGGCGCCCCTTCGATTTCTGAACGACGCCCCTTCGCTTTCTGAATGACACGTGGTAGTGCAGATGCGGCTCCTTTTGACAAAGCTGCACGCGTTTTCTGAAAAGCAGAGAAAGCGTCGCCGAACTTTGCGCTTGTCGGCTAAAGAGGTGTAGTTGCGATGATGGCCTCCACGTGCGTCTTCTGAAAAGCCGAGAAAACGTCGCCTAAATTACGCCGGAAAATCCGGCTCTTTGAATCGGTGGACGCGTTGCCTTGGCTTTTTATAGAGCTATCAATCACCGCCAACATACACACTCTGAAGATCTCCCATTCTTGAAAATCGTCTCCGGCCCTTTGAAAATTTACTCCATCCCTTCTCTTTGAACACTTTTGAAAAAAAATGGCAAACTCATCGAACCTTAGCTTAGATTTGAGTCTCAGCAGCGATCCGGTTGCGCCCCGTCAAGGTAATGTATGGCGCCCTTCTTTTTTATCTTCTAACGGTCTTCTTACAGGTGAAGACTCCGTGATGCAGGACGCCACAACAGCTACAATAATAGCTAGGAACCTCCTCACTCCAAAAGATAGTAGGCTGCTGTCAGGACGGTCCGATGAGTTGGCCGTTCAAGAGTCCCTCGCACTTAGTGTTCAGTGTGCGAGCTCTGTGTCCAACATGGGCCAACGCCTGCTTGCCCGCTCCCGTCAGGTGGAATCATTGATGGCAGAGGTGGAAAGTCTTAAGCAAGAGATCCAGCAGCTTAAGTACGAGAATAGAAGTTTGCATGTGCTTGCAAATAACTATTCGTCGGGCATGAAGAGGAAGCTTGATGAGCTGCAAGAGTCTGAAGGTCGGATTCACAGTGACCGTCAAAGGTTTTCGTCTTTCCTCCAGAGGCACCTTTTTCCTGGATCATCCAGCGTTTGGCCAAGTATTGAGGCCTGGAATGCTCTAGCTCCGATGCCTTCCGCTCCAATGCCTTCCGCTCCGATGCCTTCCGCTCCAATGCCTTCCGCTCCGATGCCTTCCGCTCCAATGCCTTCCGCTCCGATGCCTTCCGCTCCGATGCCTTTTGCTTCAAAGCCTTCTGCTTCGACGCCTCGTAGTGGGGCTTCACGTAAACAACCTTTGTGAAGCACCACCTTTCTCCATGTTTAGTATCTTTCTTTTATTTTTTTTTTTATTTTTTTTTTTATTTTTTTTTTTTATTATTAACATAAATAAAATCAAACGGCATGGAATTGGTCCTTGAATGGAAGGTGATACTTGAAGTGAACCGGCATTGGTTTGAATTCTAGTGTAGGTGCCTGATTAAAAAAAAACAGCAAGTTAGTATAAAATGTAATGGAATTAAAAAATGACTTACTTGTTTTGTCTGATAAGAACTCAATGACAAACACCACTCCTTTGAAAGTTTCAGGGATATTGGACTTGGCCAGATTGCAAGTGATGGCTATGACTTGTCCAATGTCATCAAATTTAACTTCTTTGGATTTTGTGGTTTCAAGAACGTCCTCTATGATGAATTCATGACATTCCCTACTTGTCACCTTTGGAAGGGCTTCCAAGATGTCTTTTTCACCTTCTTCTTCCTTGGAAGTCATGAATCTGCAAGGAATAGGGATACTTGTTGGAACGGGGTTAAAAATAATGAAATTTGGAACAACCATACCTGTATTAGATGGCATAGGAGCAATAGGTGCCTCCGGTAAAGGTGTTTCCACCCTTTCCATGGGTTGGGTGTATTCCTCTTCCTTGTGATTTGATTTTGATGGTTGAGGGTCCGTTCCAACCTCCTTGTCACTTCTCAACATGATTTCCTTGGCAGTTTCAAATTCTCCCTTCGGATTTGCAATGGTTGAACTAGGGAGTTCGCCTTGGTCGCAAAATTGTCCTTCGAACTCCGCTATCTGCCCAATTTGCTTTTCCAGAGTAGTAAGTAATTGAAAAATCGTATCATTATCATTTGAATTACCTACATTACTTTGGGCAGGTTGTGGTGGCTGCATAGGCGTTGAATAGAACTCCTCATACGGCTGCCAATATCCTTCTTGTTGAGCCTCATTGTCTTGATTTTGTAAGCCCATAGGCGTTGAATAGAACTCCTCATACGGCTGCCAATATCCTTCTTGTTGAGCCTCATTGTCTTGATTTTGTAAGCCCTGCACCAAACAAATTAATTCATCAAGCTTTTGATTATAATTTATTGACGAACATAAATTTGGTTGGGCATATTGAATATGAGGTTGTGGTGGCTGCCAATATCCTCCTTGTTGAGCATTTTGAGGTTCCCACCACATAGAGTTCGAATGATCACTCCAATCCGAATTGTAAGTATTGGAAAACACGTTATTCCTTGATTGAAGATTAAATATATCAACTCTTTGCATTTGGGACCTTTCCATGAGTTGTGACAAAAGAGAAGCATTATCAAGTGCCATGTTGTTCTTTAACAAACAAAACACATAAAAAAAAAAAACTAAATCTACAAGACATTACAGAAACAAACAATCCAAGGGATTAGCAAATTTTCTAATCCCCGGCAACGGCGCCAAAATTTGATGCGAGAATTTATACGCGCACAAATTAAACCCTCTTTTCGTTAAATTGTAGTATATGTATAAGTAGGGATCGTTCTGGACCGGGGATTAGGAGGGATTGTTAATCACTTGGATTTGACTCAAAAACGTAAAAACACAATATAAAACACTATACTAGACTCAAAGAATTCAAAACTAAAAATAAGAAAGATTAAGACTAAGACTTTAAACGAAATATGGGGGGATTGATTTTGGACGAATTTAAACTAAAATGGATAGATTGTAAAGAAAACAAATTGTAAATATGAAATTGACGGAAATGAATGGATGGTATGGCTAGCTAAGGGGTTCATCTCCATACATGTTACACTTGCATAATAAAATGGTTTCCAATTGCATTTCAATAAACCATGAATTCTCAACACCCCGGGTTAATTAGGTCCGCTTAAATTAACCGTCAAGTTTTCCTTAAGTTAATGAATTGGATGATTGCATACGACAACCCAAAGCATTCCTCACAAGTTCCCTACATGAATTGCATAATAGAGAAACAAGCAAGAATCATTAAGCATCATGAAAACTATAAGTGTTGACGAGGCATTCGTTACTATGATTGCATGAAACTTATGCCAAGAATTCGTTTAACACGATTGTTTATAAGCAACCTCCACTACTTGCGAATATAAGTTCATAACGATTAGGTGAAACTCACTTATATTCTAGCGTCATATTCATGCATGAAAATTAAGCGCGCATTCTTAATAAACATACATAAATAAGTTATCAATCAAACGGTTAAACAAATTGAATCCACAACTTATGAAACGCAATTAGAAGTAATCAAATCAAAATGCAAGCATAAACATATATTTCGAATCCCTCCCTAGCTAAAGGGGGGTTTAGTTCCTCATACAAAACAAAGAGAATTGAAATTAAACATTGAAATCAAAGAAACGCCTAAACATTCCAACAACTCAAACTTGAATTGTATGAACGTTTAGGCCCTCTTCTCTTCCTCTTTATTGTAGCATAAGGTCTAGGGATAATTGGTTTGGGGGATGGAAGTGTGGAATGGAAAAGGAATTATGGAAATAGGTGAGGAGTGGTGGAGAAAATGGTGCAGAAAATGGAGAGAAACTCACGGCTAGAGAAGGAATGGAGTGTTTGTGTTGTGGTATCTACAATGGAATGAGATGTATTGGGGAGTGAATGAATTTCTCAATGAATGCATGGGTTTTTATAGGGGGAATGGGAGAATATGTTGTTGATTGTTTAAGAGTGCATGTGGCTCTTATGATTGTTGTGCAATGATGAAAGGCAAAGTGCATGTGCAATGTTGGAGGATGAATGTGTGATGGTGTGATTGAATGATTTAAAGGGGCATGTGGGTGAATTAAAGGATGGAATGCATGTGAATTAGGTTGCAAAGAGAAGGAGAAAAGCTGGAAAATGGAATGGGATACATGGCAAGGTGTGTTTGGTGTTGGAAATGCATGTGTTTGCATGTGAATTAAAACTAGAGTGAATGATGATGAATGCATGTGGATTAAAGAGGTGTGAATGCATGTGAAGATGCTAATAAATAATGCATGTAGGGTTAGGAAATAAAATCATAACTTAAAGGGGAATGATTAAAGGGTGTTGAAAGGTTTTGCATGGCTTTGAAGTGATTGTGGATTGGGCTAGGGTTTAAGTACATGAAATGGACCCAAATTGCTCCCCCTTGCATGGCAAGGAATGGTGTTTGTGTTAAGCCCAAGGCAAGGTGAATGTAATTGGGTTAGGGCCATTGTTTTATGTCCTCAAGTGCTTACAAGGCCTTCAATTTCATCCAACACTTGGGCTCCAAGCATAAGCTATCCATCCTTAGCCCAATAGTGCTCCAAAACACTCCACAATGCATCCATTCGTCAAACACGTCTTATTATCCTGAAAACACACAAAAGAAGCATAAAGGACTAAACTAACTAAAGAAACATAACGTAAATGTACGAGAACAAGCCATTTAAGTCGCATGAATATGCTCCTATCAGCGTGCACTCTCAATAAACATACATAAATAAGTTATCAATCAAACGGTTAAACAAATTGAATCCACAACTTATGAAACGCAATTAGAAGTAATCAAATCAAAATGCAAGCATAAACATTTATTTCAAATCCCCCCCTAGCCAAGGGGGGTTTAGTACCTCATACGTACAAAATAAAGAGAATCAAAGAAACACCTAAACATTCCAACAACTCAAACTTGAATTGTATGAACGTTTAGGCACTCTTCTCTTCCATTCCTCATTCGTACAAAACAAAGAGTATTGAATTTAAACATTGAAATCAAAGAAGCACCTAAACATTCCAACAACTCAAACTTGAATTGTATGAACGTTTAGGCACTTTTTTCTTCCTCTTCGTTGTCGCACAAGGTCTAGGGATAGTTTGATGGTGTGAATGGTTTGGGGAGTGGTGGAGGAATGGAAGAGGAGTTGTGGAGATGGAAGGATGGTGTTTGGATTGTAAGGGAGGGCACGGCAAGGGTGTTTGATGTCTACATTCTGAAATGGAAGAGTGTATATGAGAATGAATGAATGAGTCCCTTGATGTGTGAAGTGTGCCTAGTTTTATAGGAAGGAATGTGGCTGCCAACATTCAGATTGGATCTTGGATCTGCACATGTGAGATGGAAGTGCATAAATGAGCTGGAATTGATGGGTTTCTGAGGTAGTGGACGCACGGCACTAGGGAAGTATGCATGCATTTGGCTATTTTAGTTGAATCATGCATGTGTATTGGCTGCAAAGGCTGAAATGACACCCTGGAAAGGGTATCAAAGTGCACGGCATAGACAAAGAGGAGCTGGAATCACATGGAATGATGGGATGAATGGTTTTCTGGAATAATGGGTGCATGGCAAAAGGGAAATGTGCAAGCATGGGGTTTATTTAATTGAGATGCATGTGGATTTCTGCAAAGATGAAGTGGAGAAAGGTAATGGAATGCACGGCCATGTTGTGAATCATGCATGTGAATGCATGTTTTGGTGTTTAAAAGTGCAAAAGTGAGCTGGAACCACATGGGATTTGCACGGCATGATGATGTTTGTTGGTGTAAATATGGCTGAATGGTTTAATTAATGGGAGTGAATGTTTTTGGTGCAAAAGGGAGCTGGACAAGGCAAGGGAATACACGGCACAAGTTATGTGGAATGAACAAGGTGTCCGCATGTTTTTGCCTTGTTTAGAACCATCCAATGTGACTCCAATGCACCACTTTCCTAATCATATCTTCTCCTGAATTTAAGCAGCCACCTTAGTCCTAGATTCCTCATTTGGACTTCAATTTAACTCCCTAGAATCCTCTCCACGTTTGGAAGAATGCTCAGCTACCAAAAGGAATGTTTTTACTTCATTTGCCTTCCCTTTGATCCAAATACACACTTGACTGCACACTAACACCAAATAATGTAAAATGCAACTAGTTTAATCCAAAAACATCACAAAGACGCCAAATAAGGAATATATAAATGTATGCAAAATGAGACTTATCAATATGTGGTGATGATATGTGATAAGTAATGAGTGGTGATGATAAGTAATGGGAGCATGTGAATTAAATAATGAAGGAAATGCATGTGCAATGACAATGTGTTAGAATGGATGTGTGTTATGCATGGCATGATTGGGATTAGGAAAGGTTTAAATGTCCTAAAACTAAAGAGAACAAGGTTCCAACACTTTGGCTCCAATTAGGTCTTCAATTTCGTCCAACACTTTGGCTTCAAGCATAAGCTATCCATCCTTAGCCCAAAAGTGCTCCAAAAGTCTCCAAAGTGCATCTTTTTGCTCCTTTAGCCCTTTGGACCTACAAACACACGAAAATAGCTTAAAGTACTAAAATAACTAAAGAAACATAACGTAAATGCACGAGAACAAGCCATTTAAGTCGCATGGATATGCTCCTATCAGATATGTGGTTATGATATGATAAGTGGTTATGATAAGTGATAAGTGGTTATGATAAGTGATAAGTGGTTATGATAAGTGATAGTTGTTATGATAAGTGATAAGTGGTTATGATAAGTGATAGGAGCATGTGGGTTAATTAATGAAGGAAATGCATGTGCAATGACAATGTGTTAGAATGGATGTGTGTTATGCATGGCATGATTGGGATTAGGAAAGGTTTAAATGTCCTAAAACTAAAGAGAACAAGGTTCCAACACTTTGGCTCCAATTAGGTCTTCAATTTCGTCCAACACTTTGGCTCCAAGCATAAGCTATCCATCCTTAGCCCAAAAGTGCTCCAAAAGTCTCCAAAATGCATCTTTTTGCTCCTTTAGCCCTTTGGACCTACAAACACACGAAAATAGCTTAAAGTACTAAAATAACTAAAGAAACATAACGTAAATGCACGAGAACAAGCCGTTTAAGTCGCATGAATATGCTCCTATCATTACTCACATAGCTTTTAGTCCTCCTTCTCCTCAAGCACATACTTAATCATAGTCACCATTCACTAGTTCGCATTTAATCAATTAAAACACATTTTGAATGTAGTAACATGCCTTAGAGAATTCCCTCAATTCCTCACTAGTTATGCACTCAATTTTCACTCAGATTTTCTGACTACACCCTACACTAGTTATATGTGAGAAGATTGATGTAAACATGAAAAACTAGTACTCACATACGTTATAACAAAGAAAGCAATTTCTAGAGTAATTAAACATGTTTAGATATGATCTCATGAATGGAATGCTACTACTTAGATGCGAGAACCAGTGACACCATATGCTCATACCAAATTCAAACTCCACAATTGAAATGCACAACACTCAAGATAGAAGTCAAGGGTTGTAACGGGGCTTGGGGTATTGGCTAACAAGGAAAGGTAGGGATAAACAAAAGTTCTTTAAGCAATAGCAAGCAAAGTAATGAAATTGAGACTTAGAATTCACTTAGAATGCAGAAATCAACTTTTAGACAAATAGGGAGGATTCAAGCAACTCTTAGGGCCTAATTCATTGTTTTGGACCCTTACTTCAACAACCAATACTTTGGAACTCTTTTTTACCTCTTTTCTTCTTTTCTTTTCATTTTTTTTTTCTAGCCGTGCCTATGGCACATAACTCACATCTCTAATCCTTCCCCCACACTTATTTTCTGCAACACATTAATGAAAAGGAATTCATTCATGCTTACTATGCTTCAAGAACAAGGGTATGGATGGTCCTAATCTAGGCTAGGTGAGGATGATATGGGTTAACAAAGAACATGGCTAACACGGCTCAATGGGGTTAAACTTAAACAAAAAATGAGTGAAGGGCACATTGATGCGAGATTTATACGCGCACAAATTAAACCCTCTTTTTGACAATTGTAGTATAAGTATAAGTAGGGATCGTTCTGGACCGGGGATTAGGAGGGATTGCAAATCTCTTGGAAACTGACTCAAAAACGTAAAATAAGTTTAAAACACTAAACTAGACTCAAAGAATGCAAAATTAAAGTTTAAAACACTAAGACAAACCAAAAACTCAAAATGCTTCAAAAACACAAACTAAATTGAATTCTAACTAAAATGAACATTAAAGCAAAAGGGGGATTGAGGTTTTACGAAAATTGAAATAACGAAACAAGTTAATAAACTAGACAGAATGTAAATATGAAATTTATGGATGAATGCTAGCTAAGGGGTTCATCTCCATACATGTTACACTTGCATACAAGATTGATTCTCAGTTGGTCTTTCGATAAATTATGAAACTCAACGCCCCGGGTTAATTAGGTCCGCTTAAATTAACCGTCAAGTTTTCCTTAAGTTAATGAATTGGATGGGTTAGCGCAACGCAATTCACATCATTCTCCAAAAGTCCTTTACGTGAACAGCACAATAAAGATACAGTCAAAGATCATTAAGCATCATGAAAACTATAAGTGTTGACGAGGCATTCGTTACTATGATGAGCATGAAACTCGTGCCAAGAATTCATTTAACGCGATTGTTTATAAGCAACCTCCACTACTTGTGAATATAAGTTCATAACGATTAGGTGAAACTCACTTATATTCTAGCGTCATATTCATGCATGAAAATTAAGTGCGCATTCTTAATAAACATACATAAATAAGTTATCAATCAAACGGTTAAACAAATTGAATCAACAACTTATGAAATTCCAACGAAAGTTAATCAATTCATATTGCAAATATAAACATAGTTTCGAATCACCCCCTAGCTAAAGGGGGATTAGTTCCTCATAACTTTGAAATCAAAGAAACACCTAAACATTCCAACAACTCAAACTTGAATTGTATGAACGTTTAGGCACTCTTCTCTTCCATTCCTCATACGTACAAAACAAAGAGAATTGAATTTAAACTTTGAAATCAAAGAAACACCTAAACATTCCAACAACTCACACTTGAATTGTATGAACGTTTAGGCCCTCTTATCTTCCTCGTTGTTGTAGCACAAGGTCTAAGGTGAGGTTTGGGGGATTATGGAAATGGATGAGGAGTGGTAGGGGGACTCACGGTTTTGGATTCTAAGGGGAAGTGTTTGTGTTAGTTGTGGTGTGAGAAATGGAGAGATGGAATGGGGAGTGAATGAATTACAAATGAATGAAGTGTGTGTGGTTTATATAGGGAGAGAGTGGGTGAGAATGTGGCTGCAATGCATGTGAAAAACAGCTAGGAAAGTGGGTGGAAAGCTGGAATTGCACAAGGGGAATGCTGGAAAGTGGAAGAGATGCACGGCATGGATGTTTGGTGCATGTGTTGGCTGATTTGGTTGTTGGGAAAAACATGTGTTTGCATGTGAATGTTGTGAATGGCAGCTAGGGGAGGGAATATATGCATGTGGTGGCTGAATGATGAAGAGAAGTTGCTGAAAATCTAAGGGAAAGGCACGGCAGTGAAGGTGTTTTTGTCTTGGAAATGCATGTGATTGCATGTGTTCAAGGATAGAATATGGCTTGGATGATTAATCCATGGGATAGACAGCTAGGGGGGGAACATATGCATGTTGGTGCATGAATTATATAATGAAAAGTGAATGATTAGTGCTCTAGTGTTAGGACAAAGGTGCAGCTGAATTGAAAGGGAATGTGCACGGCAATGATGTTGGTGTTGTGTAAATGCATGTGTTTGATGAATGGGATTGTGGAAAGGTGATGCGAGATTTATACGCGCACAAATTAAACCCTCTTTTCGTCAAATTGTAGTATATGTATAAGTAGGGATCGTTCTGGACCGGGGATTAGGAGGGATTGTTAATCACTTGGATTTGACTCAAAAACGTAAAAACACAATATAAAACACTATACTAGACTCAAAGAATGCAAAACTAAATGCTTAAAACACTCAAACAAACCAAAAGATTCAAAACAACACAAACACACTCAAATCTGCCTAGAAACCACTTTCTGGGCAGATTTGAGCACAAACACAAATTTGGACGAATTTGTTTAACAAATTGAATCAAAACACTTATAAACACAAACTAAAAGTATTTCTAACTAATCTAACACTTTAAAATAATTGGGGATTGAGGTTTGGACGAAAATAAACTAAATGGACAGATTCTAATTAAAACAGATTATAAAAACGAAATTGACGAAATGGAATGAATGGATGATAGAATAGCTAAGGGGTTCTTCTCCACACATGTTACACTTACATAATAAAAAGATTTCCAATTGCATTTCAATAAATTATGAAACTCATCACCCCGGGTTAATTAGGTCCGCTTAAATTAACCGTCAAGTTTTCCTTAAGTTAATGAATTGGATGGGTTAGCGCAATGCAATTCACAACATTCTCCAAAAGTCCTTTACGTGAACAGCACAATAAAGATACAATCAAAGATCATTAAGCATTATGAAAACTATAAGTGTTGACAAGGCATTCGTTACTATGGAATACGCATGAAACTTCTGCCAAGAATTCGTTTAACGCGATTGTTTATAAGCAACCTCCACTACTTGTGAATATAAGTTCATAACGATTAGGTGAAACTCACTTATATTCTAGCGTCATATTCATGCATGAAAATTAAGCGTGCACTCTCAATAAACATACATAAATAAGTTATCAATCAAACGGTTAAACAAATTGAATCCACAACTTATGAAACGCAATTAGAAGTAATCAAATCAAAATGCAAGCATAAACATTTATTTCGAATCCCCCCCTAGCCAAGGGGGGTTTAGTACCTCATACGTACAAAATAAAGAGAATCAAAGAAACACCTAAACATTCCAACAACTCAAACTTGAATTGTATGAACGTTTAGGCACTCTTCTCTTCCATTCCTCATTCGTACAAAACAAAGAGTATTGAAATTAAACATTGAAATCAAAGAAACACCTAAACATTCCAACAACTCAAACTTGAATTGTATGAACGTTTAGGCCCTCTTATCTTCCTCTTCGTTGTAGCACAAGGTCTAAGGATAGTTTGATGGTGTGAATGATTTGGGGAGTGGTGGATGAATGGAAGAGGAGTGGTGGAAATGGAAGAATGGTGTTTGGATTGTAAGGGAGAGTCACGGCAAGGGTGGTGTTATGGTCTACATTCTGAAAATGGAGAGTGAATCAGAATGAATGCAATGGATGCTTATTTATAGGTGAAATGGGGGGAACATGACAGCTAGAAGGGAATGTGGCTGCATGTTTGAATGATTAAAGGATGCATGTGGGTTGGAATTGCATGTGCAATGAATATGTGGCTGCATGTGCAAGGGGACAATCTGAAAATGCATGTGAAAGCATGTGTTGGCTGCAATGATGAAATGGATGGGAGTGCATGTGGCTTAATTAATTAAAGGGAGTGCATGTGCAATGTTTTAAAGGATGGAATGCATGTGAATATGATGGAAATCTGATTTATTTGAAGATGCATGTGCAATGAAGTGGAATGACAGCTAGGTTATGATGATGAATGCATGTGGCTGATTTAATTGAATAGGAAAGCATGTGGATTTAATGGTTTAAAGGGTGAATGCATGTGGATGCATGTGTTGATGAATGGGATTGTGGAGTTTCTGAAATGGTTTAAATGTCCTAAAACTAAAGGGAACAAGGTTCCAACACTTTGGTCTTCAATTAGGTCTTCAATTTCGTCCAACACTTTGGCTCCAAGCATAAGCTATCCATCCTTAGCCCAAAAGTGCTCCAAAAGTCTCCAAAATGCATCTTTTTGCTCCTTTAGCCCTTTGGACCTACAAACACACGAAAATAGCTTAAAGTACTAAAATAACTAAAGAAACATAACGTAAATGCACGAGAACAAGCCATTTAAGTTGCATGAATATGCTCCTATCAAATACCCCCACACTTATCTTTTGCTAGTCCTCGAGCAAAACAAAACAACAAAAGAACACGAAACTATACAAAACGAACAAAACACCACCTACACCTTCCAACAATCGTCTCACGGATTTCCAATGCACATAACAAGTTAAAAATCATTATTCCCACAGATTTTAGCCATCTTTACACTTAAGTACATTCTTAATCATAGATGTACATTCGAATGTAGTAACATGCCTTAGAGAATTTCCTCAATTCCTTACTAGATGTACTCTCGTTTTTTTTTACACAGATTTTCTGACTACACTCCCTACACTAGGTATATGTGAGAAGATTGATGTAAACATGTAGACGAACACTCATATATATGTATCATAAAGAGAGCAATTTCTGGAGTTAATAAGCATGTTTAGGTATGATCTCATGAATGGAATGCTACTACTTAGAAGCGAGAACCAGTGACACCATAAGCTTATACCAAGTTCAAACTCCACAAATTGAAACACATAACATCAAGATAGAAGTTGAGGGTTGTAACGGGGCTAAGGGTAATGGTTTAACAAAGAAAGGTAAAGTAAAACAAAGGTTCTTAAAGTAATAGGAAGCGAAGTAATGAAATTGACACTTAAACTCACTTTTAATGGCAGAAATCAACTTTTAAACACAAGGGAAGATTCATGCAACAACTAGGGTCAAATTCACTCTTTTGGACCCTTCCTTCAATAACCAATGCTTGTGAGATCATTCTCACTTATTTTTCAACTCTTTTTTTTTTCTTTCTTTTCAACAATTTTTTTCTTTATTTCATTATTTGGCCGTGCCCTATTATCTTCCCCCACACTTATGTTCTGCAGTATATTGATCAAAAGGAGTTCATTCTAAGTCATGCTTCACTATCATTTAAGAACAAGGGGTTAACAAAGAAAATAAGCTTGAAAAGGCTCAAAAGGGGTAATCATACAATACATGTGAAAAGGGATAGGCTTTTTGGCCTTGGCTTGACTAACAACTTCATCTTATTGTATGTTATGCAATCAATATCATGCTTTGAATGAAACGGATATAAGTTCTAGCATTTAGTTCTATCATGATACAATTGCATTCTAAGTAGCAACCAAGCAAGGAATAATGAGATCATGCAACAACTTTAGAAAACAAAGAATCACAGAAAATAACTCTCCAAAGAAGGTAATGGCTCGAGTCTCACAGGGTCGTAGCGTTTGTTTGAGTTCCTTCCTTCAAGCATGTTACTAAAACGAATTTTTCTTTTATGATTGCATGTGAAGTCATACATTATAACCATAACCAAGCATATACCAAGAGTAAATCAAACTTTTCTCTATGTTAATAACTCTTTTTAACAGTCATGCAATTACAAACCAAATCCTTATCATTGTGTTGGAAGGTACCCTAAGACACAAACACACAAAAACGACTCAAAACACTCTTTTTTTAGGTTTTTCAAAACATTTTTTTCAAATTTTTATGTGATTTTCGGAGTTATAAAACAAAACACACTAAAACACTCTAAAACAATTTAAAAACACCTTAAAACAGCAAGGAACAACCTTTGAAGTTATGGGTGATAAAATCCCACGAATTTGCATTAAATATACTTAGTTACCCCCCCACACTTAAATCAAACATTGTCCTCAATGTTTTAAGCATAGATTCATTCAAAAAGCAACTAAACATACTAAAAGCAACTAAACATACTAAACATGGCAGAATGTAATTAACAAAGAGAAGAGTTTAGAGACGCAAATCTGGTTATGGAGTGTAAGTTCCATCTGCTCCTTGGTAATTGCATTGAGGCTTTGATCTTTGTGATTCCACAGGCTTACTCTTGAACTGGTTTCTGCCCATCGTTGATTTTCCTTTGTGCTACTTCTTGAACTGGGCAGCAGGATGGTTCTTTTGGTTTCCCCCGAAGGTCTGAGCTTACCCCTTTTATCTGTTTCTTTGTTCAATCTTTGTAGGAGTGGTCCCTTCTCTGGAAGTGTATCAACCGTTGAAGATGACTACTCAAGAGCAACGCTAGGTAAGCAACCAGGAATAAATTCCAGGCAGTCGGAACCAGATCGGAAGACTGACTCCAAGTGCCGGCTGATTGCTTCTTTTACTTTGCCATGCAAGTAAGAACAAGGACAAAGAAAAAGACAGGGAAAGAGCATGATATGAGATACTTTTGCTTTTGACCTTGATGATATGAGATACCTTTGCTTTTGAAGAAGCGGTGAATGAATCAGCACATGCTTCAATCTGCCGTTTCCTCCTGGGTCATCTGTACTCCAGGCATCTGGTATCATCTTTGGGGGAGAAAAAATTGAGTATTTCAAGAGGCTTTGCTGGGAGTGCGCCCTCAGAGGTGAGGAAGAGTTGGGCATTTTCTTCAGGTTTGCCTTGCCATAAAAGACGAAGGTCGACATATATAGAGATAGTATCAAGTGGTGGTACTGTTCTTTTACCCTTGTCGACAAATGTCTCTTCGATATCTGAACGACGCCTCTTCGATTTCTGAGCGGGCGCCCCTTCGATTTCTGAACGACGCCCCTTTGCTTTCTGAACGACACGTAGTAGTGCGGATGCGGCTCCTTTTGACAAAGCTGCACGCGTTTTCTGAAAAGCAGAGAAAGCGTCGCCGAACTTTGCGCTTGTCGGCTAAAGATGTGTAGTTGGGATGATGGCCTCCACGTGTTTTCTGAAAAGAAGAAATCTTTTGACAAAGTTGAACACGTCTTCTGAAAAGCCGAGAACGCGTCGCCAAAATTATTCCGAAAATTCCGGCTTTTTGAATCGGTGGACGCGTCGCCTTGGCTTCTTATAGAGGTATCGATCACCGCCAACATACACACTCTGAAGAATTCCCATTCTTGAACATCGTCTCCGGCCCTTTGAAATTTTAACTCCATCCACCCCATCTCTTTGAACACTTTTGAAAAATGGCAAACCCATCGAACCTTAGCTTAGAATTGAGTCTCAGCAGTGATACGGCCGCGCCGCGTCAAGGTAACGTATGGCGCCCTTCTTTCTTATCTTCTAACGGTCCTCTTTCAGGTGAAGACTCTGTGATGCAGGACGCCACAACAGCTACAATAGTAGCTAGGAACCTCCTCACTCCAAAAGATAGTAGGCTGCTGTCAGGACGGTCCGATGAGTTGGCCGTTCAAGAGTCCCTCGCACTTAGTGTTCAGTGTGCGAGCTCTGTGTCCAACATGGGCCAACGCCTGCTTGCTCGGTCCCGCCAAGTGGAATCGTTGATGGGAGAGGTGGAAAGTCTTAAGCAGGAGATCAAACAGCTTAAGTACGAGAATAGAAGTTTGCATGTACTTGTAAATAACTATTCGGCGGGCATGAAGAGGAAGCTTGATGAGCTGCAAGAATCTGAAGGTCGGATTCAAAGTGACCGTCAAAAGCTTGCTGCTTATCTCCAGAGGCACCTTTTTCCTGGGTCATCCAGCGCTTGGCCAAGTATTGAGGCCTGGAATGCTCTAGCTCCGATGCCTTCCGCTCCGATGCCTTCCGCTTCTATGCCTCCCGCTTCTATGCCTTCCGCTTCTATGCCTTCTGCTTCGACGCCTCGTAGTGGGGCTTCACGCAAACAACCTCTGTGAAGGCTCCATCTTTCTCCATGTTTAGTATCTTCTTCTCTTTTTTTTTTATTTAATATATGATTTTTTTTTTTTTTTTTTTTTTTAACATGCAATGGGTTGCCTCCCAAGTAGCGCTTTCTTTTACGTCTTGCAGCCGGACAAAGAACCCAATCACTCCAGGATATGTTCACGAATCGGATGAGAACTCCGAGTCATAAACTGGTACCTAGAACAAGAAACAAAATAACATAAGAATCTGGAATAAAATAAAAACAAACGAAAATAAAACAATCCAAGGGATTAGCAAATTTTCTAATCCCCGGCAACGGCGCCAAAATTTGATGCGAGATTTATACGCGCACAAATTAAACCCTCTTTTCGTCAAATTGTAGTATATGTATAAGTAGGGATCGTTCTGCATGTGCAAGGGGACAATCTGAAAATGCATGTGAAAGCATGTGTTGGCTGCAATGATGAAATGGATGGGAGTGCATGTGGCTTAATTAATTAAAGGGAGTGCATGTGCAATGTTTTAAAGGATGGAATGCATGTGAATATGATGGAAATCTCATATGGTGATGGGAGATGCATGTGGCTGATTTATGCATGTGATTAAAGGGAGTGCATGTTTGAATGATTAAAGGGACATGTGGGGGTAGAAATGATGAATGAAATGCATGTGAATGACAGCTAGATTGAATTAATTAAAGGGAGTGCATGGCAAGGTTGTTGTTGGTGCAATGATGGAGGAACAAGTGCATGTGGCTGAAATGTGGAAGGTGTGTGCGTATAATTTGACGAAAAGAGGGTTTAATTTGTGTGCGTATAATTCTCGCATCACTCAATGAATGGGAGGGGATAGTGATCCTCCCTGATTGTGGGGTTTGGGTTCCTAAAGCCCATGTAAATGCTCCCACCACCTTGAAATTGCTTGGGTACCTGCACCAAAGAAGGTAACAACCTATTAGTTGAAATGGGAATTGGAATTGGGATTGGAGACTTACTAGGATGTTGTGCCAATGCCCCTAGGGCCGCCACCATCTCGCCAATTTTATCACTAGGCACGACCATATTTGGTGTTTTTAGGGTAGTGGCGTGCTCCTTGTGCTCCACTCTAATTCCTTCCTCGATGGTGGTTCTAGATGCATCCTTCTTGATTGGTGCTGAACGTTCCTGCCCTAAATTTTTAATTATACCAATGGTAAAACAAGAACGAACATCATTAGTATTCTTAATAGATTCAGAAACTTTAAAATTAATCATATCACCACCAAACTCCATAGTTAAGGCTCCTTTGGCCACGTCAATCTTGGTGTGGGCTGTTTTCATGAAAGGTCGTCCAAGTAAAAGTGGTGATGGTAGAGAGTGGGTTGAATCCTCCATGTCAAGCACATAGAAATCTGCAGGAAAAGTCAAGTGGTCTACTTGCACCAAAACATCTTCCAAAACTCCTCTCGGGTATGCATTAGATCGATCGGCTAATTGAATAATAACACCATCATTTTTAAGCTCTCCTAGATTCATAGATGCATAAACAGAGTATGGCATGACATTAATTGATGCACCTAAATCTAGCATAGCATGTTCGAACCTTTTATTACCAATTACACAAGGGATGGTGAAACTACCTGGATCTTTGCATTTAGGTGGTAACTTTCTTTGCAATATTGCAGAGACATTCTCACTTACATGTACCACCTCTTTCTCCCGAATCCGTTTCCTTGTTGTACAAATCTTCTTCAAAAACTTAGCGTACTTTGGAATTTGCTTTATTGCATCAAGGAGTGGGATATTGACATGCACCTTCCTAAACGTCTCCAGGATGTCTTTTTCATCCTCCTCTATCTTGGCTTGCATAAACCTGCTAGGAAAGGGCACGTTTGGGGGAATCACATTAGAAACAATTGAGTTTGGACCTAGCTTACATTTGTTGGACGGCCTAGGAGCTTGAAGTGGTTGCGGCAAGGGTTGCTCCACCCTTGCCGTGGCTTTGCCCTTGCTCTCTTCCTCTTGCAACAGCCTTTCATCCTCTTCTTGGCTTGATTTTGGTGGTTGTGGGGTGGTTCCAACTTCCTTGCCACTTCTTAAGGTGATTGCATTGGCAGTTTCGAACCCTCCCTTTGGGTTTGGAATGGTTGAGCTTGGGAGCTTGCCTTGGTCTCGGAATTGCCCTACAAACTCCGCAATCTGCCCAATTTGTTTCTCCAATTGATCCACCCTTTTTTCTTGATTTTGCATTGCTTTGGCATGATTCTTGATAAGTCACATTTTGCATGCATTTATATCTTCCTTATTTGGCGTCTTTGTGATTGTTTTGGATTAAACTAGTTGCATTTTACATTATTTGGTGTTAGTGTGCAGCCAAGTGGGAATTTGGATCAATGGGAAGGCAAATGAAGTAAAAACATTCCAGAAAAGATGTGAAGTGTTAAGAGATGCAATTCGGCCATATTGGGTGATTCTAAACAAGGCAAAAACATTGAAGTTAGCTATGTGGTTCCAACACCAAAACATGCATTCACATGCATGTTCACAACCTTGGACATGCATTCTCATGTCATCCCATCATTTTATGCACTTCTAGCACCAAATCAGATTTCTCACACCTTGTGCCGTGCATTCCACTACTTGTCCATCTCCCTTTTGCGCCAAAAACATCCACTTCCATCAATTAATCCACTCAGCCACATTCACATGGATGATTCACAATCTGACCGTGCATTCCATTTCCCTTCTCCACTTCATCTTTGCAGAAATCCACATGCATTTTGATTAAACAAACCACATACCTGCAGATCATGTCCACTCCTTGCAGCCATCATTTCAGAAATCCATTTCATCCCATCATTCCATGTGATTCTAGCCCCCTTTGTCCATGCCGTGTGCTTTCTTCCCCTTTCCAGATTTGTACAAACAATTTCAAATGGCCAATTCACCTTTGCAGGTTCCACTCACTTGTTGAAGCAAGGGCATATGCTTCTTTGAATACATTAACACATACTTGCAGATCTTGTCCATGCCATGCGTCCACTACCTCAGAAACCCATCAATTCCAGCTCATTTTATGCTATTCCATCTCACTTGTGCAGAGGGAGATCCAATCTGAGTGTTGGAGCCACATTCCTTTCTATAAAACAAGTCTCACTTCACACAACAAGGGTTCCGCATTTTTCTTCTTCACTCAGTCCATTACACACGCATAACTTCTCCCATTTCACTTCATTTTCTGTCCATTTCTGTCCCAAGGGCAGAAACCATTCAACCATAACCAATCTACCTTCATCCGCACCACATTTGGAAAACCAACACCGAAGGCACTCTTCAAGGAATTCAACATCAGTTTTGCTTCAAGGGTTTCTTCTTATTAATTCTATGTTCATTCATGTTTTATATTTTTATGTTAAATCTTTTGTAAACATGAATTGTAACTAATCCTCCTCTAGGGATTCGATGTAACCTTGCAAAGTTTGCCATGTAATTAAGTTAGAATGCTCAGTTTGTCCATCTATTTCTTGTTTCATTCTCTGATTTAATGGTGACTTAGTGTGTTGATTATAATGTTTGATCATCATTTGAATTAATCACTAAGTTGTGTAGCCAAGATTAAAACACACATCATGCATAATCTTGGTAGATATGTGAATGAATGAAGGGAATGTTTAGCAAACATCCTGCCGAGTTATTCCCTTTGGTTTTATGAAAGTTTCTTGTGCATTACATACTCTTGATTATGAACCAAAGTTGCACATCACAACTAGGTTCATGATTAGAGACATTTGATCAAATCCACACATCATATGGTTGATCATGTCCAAGTGAAACAAACTCAAGAAATAGGTAGATGAATGAGTATAAACTAACTTAACAAACATGGACTTGGTTTAGCAATGGTGAAACCGAATCCCTAGCTTCATCTCCATTGGTACTATCTCATTTTATTAGTTGTTGAGTCATTTATTTGTGTTTACTTCACTTTCTTATACTTTCAAGTTACAACAACAAATCTGCCTATTCTATTTAGTTTGATTCATTTCATAGAGTTCTTGCAAAACAAGTAATTACATAGGTCCAATTAGTCCCTGAGGATTCGACACCCTTGCTTGTGCCATTATACTAAATATATTCTAGCATTAGGAAGGAATAATACATTAACAAAAATGGCGCCGTTGCCGGGGACTGATTTCAGTCCCTTGTAATTGCTTGTTTGCTATTTAAAATTTGTTCATTTCATTGTTGTTTGCTAGTTAAACTTTGTTCTTTTCATTGTAGGTAGATTCTTGATTTTCATTCAAACTTGTGTTACTTTGTTTCAGGTAGTATATGTCAAATAGACTTGTTGAGTTAGGCCAAAGAATTGAACGGTTGAAGGGCCACACTTTGGACAACTTTGTGCCATCAAGTTCATCCATTAGCCGTGAGGAAGAGGAAGGGAATTCACCTAGTTCAACAAGTAAAGGATCTGAGCAATATAATTGGGAAAGAGAAGAAGAGATGGCGGGCAACCAAGATGAACTTCGAGCTTTGGAGGACTTTGCTCAACCAATCATACCAAATTCACCTTCATGCATCTTGCTGCCCACAGAAGCTAGAAACTATGATCTCAAATCTTCACATTTCCATATGTTTCCTTCATTTTATGGCTTACCTAATGAAGACCCTTTAGCTCATATTAAAGAGTTTTACAATGTTGTGAGTGGTTTACCTTTGCAGGGAGTAAGTGAAGCAAATTTGAGGATTAGAGTGTTTCCTTACACCTTAAAAGATAGAGCCAAGAGTTGGTTGATGACTCTAACACCAGGTTCCCTCACCACATGGGATGCCGTGGCTAAGAAGTTCTTGGAGAAGTTTTTTTCCACTCAAAAGACAGCCACATTAAGAAGACAAATCTTCAACTTCAAACAAGATGATGGAGAACCTTTCAATGAGTGTTGGGAGCGCTTTAAAGGCCTCTTGATGCAATGTCCACACCATGGGTTACCTTTTCACTTACAAATGCAAATTTTCTATGATGGACTAACCCAAACATGTCAATCAACTGTTGATAATGCAGCAGGTGGAGCTTTGAAGAAAAAGAATGCTCAAGAGTCATATAACATTTATGAGATGTTGGGATCGAATGCTCAACACAAAGATTTAAGGGGTAAGAAAGTTGGAGTCTATGAAACAAGCTCTAATCATGATCTTTTGTTTCACGTAGCTAACCTAGAAAGGAAGCTTGAAGCCGTGCTCAACATGGTGCCAAAATCAAATGAAGTGTGTGCCATTTGCAACATACCAAGCCATCCTACTCATCAATGTCCATCTAGGGAGGCTTATCCCGAATATGTTCAAGAGCAAGTGAACCTCATGAATTCTTACAATCAAAGGCCAAGGAATGATGTGTATTCCAATACATATAACTCAAGTTGGAGAGATCATCCCAACCTCTCATGGAAGAACAACAATCAATTCCAAAATTTCCAACCAAAACCTGCCACTACTCTAGAGGATACGGTTAAGTTGTTAGCCCAAAACACCTTGCAATTCCAACATTCCACAAATAGCACTCTCCAACAACATTCAGCGGCTCTTACCAAAATGGAGACACAATTGGGACAGATTGCAGATGCCTTGAACCAAAGAGAGGTTGGAAAGTTTCCAAGCCAACCCGTGATACTCCAAAGGAACCAAGAGCAAGCCAAAGCAATCACTACACTTAGAAGTGGTAAGGTTATTGATAATAGAGTTGGCAAGGAAGTTACTAATGAATATGATCATGTGAATGCAGGTGTTACTCAAGGGGAAAATGAGAAACCAAATGAGGAACCAAGCCATGCTAATTCCTCACTTGAAGCACCAAATCTTCACAAGGCCGAGAAACCTTACACTCCACCAATACCATTCCCTGGAAGACTTGCCAAGAGCAAGCAGGATAAGTCATTGAAGGAAATTTTTGATATACTAAGCAAAGTGAATGTTAACTTACCTTTGCTTGATGTCATTAGGAACATGCCAGCATATGGGAAGTTCTTCAAGGAGTTAAACAGCTACAAAAGGAAGTATGGACCACATGAGAAGGTAGTGGTGTCTGAGAATGTGAGTGCAGTTTTGCAAAGAAAACTTCCACCAAAGCTCAAGGATCCAGGAAGTTTCTCTATCAACATCACCATAGGGGATAAGAAAGTAGAGAAGGCGATGCTTGATTTGGGTGCTAGCATCAACTTAATGCCCTATTCCGTGTACCTTCAACTAGGTTTGGGAGATTTGAAAGCCACCACCATTTCATTACAACTTGCAGACAGATCCGTGAAATATCCAAGAGGTATAGTAGAAGATATTCTAGTTCAAGTTGATAAACTAATCTTGCCTGCAGATTTTGTAGTGTTGGACATGGAAGAAGCTCCTATACATGACCGAGAGTTGCCTATATTGCTTGGGAGACCTTTCATGGCCACGGCCAAGACCATCATTGATGTGCAAAATGGACTCCTCACTATGACAGTGTTAGGAGAGACAGTTCAATTCAAAGTGTTTGAATCTCTTTCTCATCCTTCTTCATCTCTTGATTGTTATGCCATTGATGTGCTTGATTCACTTGTATTCTCTAAGTTCTTACAGGCACAATCGAATGAACCTTTACAAACTGTTTTGAGTCAATCTCATGATGAGTTTGATGAGGACGATGCACTCATGGAAGAAGTAGCTGCCTTGGAAGCATTAGCACCATATCCTTTGAATGTTTCACCTCTTTTAGAGCCTTTAGAATCATCAATGTCACATCTAACTCCTTCTACTGTTAAAGCACCAAAACTTGAACTTAAACCACTTCCACCACATCTAAAATATGCATATTTAGCTGAATTTGAAACTCTTCCAGTTATCATAGCTTCTGACCTCACCCCAAATGAAGAAGATAAACTAATTAGGGTGTTAAAAGAGTTCAAATCAGTTTTTGGTTGGTCTATTGCAGATATCAAGGGAATAAGCCCTACCATGTGCATGCATAGGATTCTTTTGGAGGAAGGGGCAAAGTCAACCCGTGAGCCACAAAGAAGACTCAATCCACACATGAAGGAGGTTGTTAGGAATGAGGTGTTGAAATTGTTAGATGTGGGGATCATATATCCCATTTCTGATAGCAAATGGGTGAGTGCTATTCAGGTGGTGCCTAAGAAGGTGGGAATCACTGTGATGAGGAATGAAAACAATGAGCTTGTGCCCACAAAGCCCACGGCCAGTTGGCGTGTTTGCACCGATTACAGGAAGTTGAATTCTAGCACTAGAAAAGATTACTTTCCTATGCCTTTCATAGATCAAATGCTTGAGAGATTGGCAGGTTACTCACATTATTGTTTTCTGGATGGATACTCAGGTTACAATCAAATTGCAATCGCTCCGGATGATCAAGAGAAAACAACCTTGACTTGCCCCTTTGGTAAATTTGCATACAGGAGAATGCCTTTTGGACTTTGCAATGCTCCAGCAACATTCCAAAGATGCATGTTGGCCATCTTTTCTGACATGGTAGAAAGATTCATTGAGGTATTTATGGATGACTTCTCAGTGTTTGGTTCCTCTTTTGATGAATGTCTTAACCATCTCTCTTTAGTACTTCAAAGATGTCAGGAAATAAATTTGGTTCTCAATTGGGAAAAGTGCCAATTTATGGTGAAACAAGGAATTGTGTTGGGACATGTAATCTCTAGCAAAGGAATGGAGGTGGACAAAGCCAAAATTGACGTCATCACCAATATGGTAGCCCCCACCACTGTGAAGGGAGTAAGAAGTTTTTTGGGCCATGCGGGTTTTTATCGTCGTTTCATTAAGAACTTTTCAATGATCACTCGTCCATTATGCAATCTGTTAGCTAAAGATGTTGTATTTCATTTTGATAAGGCTTGTATGGATGCATTCAATACTTTGAAATATGAACTAACCTCGGCCCCTATTATTATGGCACCAGATTGGTCGTTACCTTTTGAATTAATGTGTGATGCCTCTGACTATGCTATTGGTGCAGTTTTAGGGCAAAGGGTGAACAAGCTTCCACATGTGATCTACTATGCAAGCAGGACTCTGCATGATGCCCAACTTAACTATTCCACAACTGAAAAGGAGTTGCTTGCTGTTGTTTTTGCCTTAGAAAAGTTTAGGTCATATCTTGTGGGATCTAAAGTTATTGTGTTTTCTGATTATGCAGCCCTTAGGTACTTGATGACAAAGAAGGATGCTAAACCACGCTTGATTAGATGGATACTCTTACTACAAGAGTTTGACTTGGAAATTCGAGATAAGAAGGGCAGTGATAATGTTGTGGCTGACCATTTGTCCAGGCTTAATGAAAACCATGGAGTTGGACAACCTTTGCCCCTAAATGAATCATTTCCAGATGAACAACTCCTTGTTGTTCAAGAACAAGAACCATGGTATGCGGATTTTGTTAATTATCTTGCTTGTGGTATACTGAGAAATGACCTTTCTTTTCAGGAAAGAAAGAAGTTCCTTGCCATGGTAAAGCACTACGTTTGGGACGAACCATATTTGTTTAAATATTGCCCTGATCAAATCATTAGGAGATGTGTCCCAGAGAGTGAGCAACAAAGCATTCTAACATTTAGCCATACATTGGCATGTGGAGGACATTTTGGTGCCAAAAAGACATCTCTAAAGGTTTTACAATCTGGGTTCTTTTGGCCTACTTTATTCAAAGATGCTTTTGATTTTTGTTCTAAGTGTGATAGGTGCCAGAAAATGGGGAACATTAGCCGAAGAAATGAGATGCCATTGAACAACATTTTGGTGGTGGAGCTCTTTGATGTTTGGGGAATCGATTTTATGGGACCATTTCCATCCTCTTTTGGCTACTTATACATATTAGTGGCAGTGGATTACGTATCCAAATGGGTTGAAGCCATTGCTACAAGAACTAATGATCATAAGGTTGTGTTGAATTTTCTTAAGGATATGATTTTTTGTAGGTTTGGAACCCCAAGAGCTATTATTAGTGATGGTGGCAGCCATTTTTGCAACAAACCCTTTGAATCCTTGATGAAGAAGTACAACATCAACCACAAAGTGGCAACCCCGTACCATCCTCAAACCTCAGGACAAGTGGAAATTAGCAATAGGGAGATCAAGAACATTTTGATGAAGACTGTGAGCCCTACAAAGAAGGATTGGTCATTAAGGTTGAATGATGCACTATGGGCATATAGAACAGCATACAAGACACCCATTGGCATGAGTCCTTATCGCCTTGTGTTTGGGAAAGCTTGTCATTTGCCAATGGAGCTTGAACACCGTGCATATTGGGCCATCAAGAAGTTCAACTTTGATTACAAGGATGCTGGAATAGCAAGGAAACTCCAACTTAATGAGTTGGAAGAACTTAGAAATGAGGCATATGAGAATGCCAAAATCTACAAGGAACGGACTAAGCTCTATCATGACAAGGCCATCCTAAGGAAGGAGTTTCACCAAGGTATGAAAGTACTTTTGTATGACTCACGTTTGAGACTTTTTCCAGGTAAATTGAAGTCTAGGTGGGTGGGACCATTCAAAGTGTTACAAACATTTCCCCACGGAGCTGTGGAGATAGAGAACATGAAGAATGGCACCTCTTTTAAAGTCAATGGGCAGCGATTGAAACCGTACTTGGAGAAAGTGGAGGAAGAGCCAGTGTATCAAGTTGTAGATTTTCTTGAGTTTACCACACCATGAACAAGCTACCATGTCTTGCCTAGACATTAAATAAAGCGCTTGCTAGGAGGCAACCTAGTGTGGTTTGTGTTCTTTCCTTATTTTGTGTTTATGTTATTTCCATTCCATATTCTTTGCCTATTTACTTTGCATACAATTTTAAGCATCGAGGACAATGCTTAGATTAGGTTTGGGGGTGTGGGATGGAAGGAGGTTTGTGTTTTGTATTTATTTCATGTGTTAGCTTGGTTAAGAGTGTTGAAAGTTTGTGTTTTGTGTTTGTTTTATATGTTAGTTTTGGTTAAGGGTGTTTTGCTTACTAATATGAATGTATATGAGGGCTATGTTTGAAAACAAACGATTGGATTGCTATGAAAAAGTGTTCCATCTTGTTGTCATGTATAAAGCTTTAACTCTTGAAATTATGATCATGGAGGTACCATACTCAAATTCTGGAAGAAGAATAGTGGAGACTACCCTAGTGAGTTATTTTGAGCCTAATTACTTCTTTGAGAGGGTTTAAAGTGTTTCTACCCCTATCTTTTTCTTTCAATTTCACTTTAAATGATCTCATTACTTCTATTTTGTTTGGATACTAAGAATCATTCTCCTTTGCAGATACCATGTGTTTGGTATCATTCATGAATGAACTCAATGAGATGATGTTAGGCTATGCATGTTTAACTACTAAAAGGCTTAAATCCTACCCATTTGTGTGCTCCATTCACCCTTGTTGCAGCCAAACACTTTAGCCTAACTCTTTCATCACCCACACCATAATCTACCCATTCTAGCCCATTACAAGCCATACCTTATAGTTTGGGGAATACCAATGTGATGAAGACTAAGGGCAGATTGAGTTATAGAGCAAGATTGTGGCGTGTACCGAGGGCACCTATGTTGAAAATGTTTCTAAAAAAAAAAGAGGATCAAAGTGGGTACAAATTCCAAATCGCCTCATTATAAAGCATAGGGCCTGGACGCCAAAAACAAAAGAAGACAAATACCAGTGAAGAGCCTCAAAGACACCTTGGTATGCCCCAAGCTCTAGTATTTCATATCACGTCTTTCGTAACCTATACCCTAAGCCTTGCATTACAATCTTGAGAAAGACCTAGCTGATCATTGAGGATGTATTCATGGGTGATGGTAAGTGTGTGTGTTATCTATATTCTTAGCATTTGATTCATTTCATGAGATCTACTCAAAAACTGTGCTGCCATTTCAGATTTCATATGTGAGAATTTTGATTCCATTTACATAATTTCACTCATATATGTTGTGGAGAGACTAAACCTTAAGATCTGAGTGAGAACTTGAGTGGAAGCTGTGAGGAGTAGAGTTGAGGCGAATTCTATCTGAAGCATTTGGGTATGGTGACCTTGAAGTTGTAAGACATGGAGAAATATCTTTATACGTTACAATTGATACGATTCTTTGGAGTGGAAAACTTTTGAGTTTGAATGTAAAACAAAATCTTCATTGGTTCTTATTAGTTTGTTTAAAGCTTGTAGTAACCAAGTTGTTTGCAGATTTGGTAGATGTTTGTGGGTGTCATCACTGTAAGCCCTCAGGAGACACAACTCCTCCAACTAGGGACACTTAGGGGTTCAAAGGCTTGTTGTACATGCTCAGTGCAATCGTTTAGCCAGCGAAAGTGGTTTAGTTAGATGTTTGTGTTGGTGTGTTTTAGTTTTAAGTTTGCTCGAGGACTAGCAAAAACCAGGTTTGGGGGTATTTGATAAGTCACATTTTGCATGCATTTATATCTTCCTTATTTGGTGTCTTTGTGATTGTTTTGGATTAAACTAGTTGCATTTTACATTATTTGGTGTTAGTGTGCAGCCAAGTGGGAATTTGGATCAATGGGAAGGCAAATGAAGTAAAAACATTCCAGAAAAGATGTGAAGTGTTGATAGGAGCATATTTAGGCGACTTAACTAGCTTATTCTTGTGCATTTGTGCTATTATTTCTTAGTTAATGTCGTATTACAACTCAATTTCGTGTGTTTGTAGGTCCTATGGGTTAAAGTATCAAGAAAGTGCATTTTGGTGCATTTTGGAGCTATTTTGGACACTAGGTGGTGAGCTTGCATGTGGGCTAACATGGATGGACGAATTTGGACTTCAAAAAGGTGGAAATGTGATAAGAAGAGGAAGGAACTAAGCTTTGGACAAAGTGGATAAGGAAAGTGCAAGAAAAGAGGAAACCTTATCCAAAACATTATCTAAACATTATCCAACCTTATCCAAACCTTATCTCATCTTATCTTATCCAAACCTTATCATGTCTTACTCCTAATTACATGGGGACCTAAATGGATCATTCTAGAACCTATTTCTAGAAGCATCCTAGTCTAGAAGGGCCAAATCTGCCACAAAACCTATTCTTTCTAGAAACCCTAGAAAAGTGGCGCCCAAACCTTTCTAGAAGGCTTTACCTTGCCTTGCAAGGCAAGCTACCCTCTCCCCTAAATCAGCCGCACCTTCCTAGGCCCAATCCCTTTGGGATTCTGAATTCCAAGGCCTAATCCTTGTGGATTTGGGTATACAAATCAGTTTATAGAACTATGTGGGCCAAAACCTTCTTCTAAGTGGATTTGAATCACCATGGCCGAATTCTAGGGCCCTAATCCACCAAATCAGCTAAGTAAACCCTAATCTAATAAACCCTAGGACTATATAAACATATTTTCAGCCACAAATTCGGACCACCCCCTTATGCTATTCAGAAACCCTTGTGCCGCACCTCCATTCTCCATTCTAAGCCTCCATAGACCTCCCTACACATCCATACATCTCTGCCGCACCCTTCCCACCATAATCAACCATCCTCCATCCCTCCAAACTAGAAAACACCATCCAAAACCACCAATTCCATCACCCTAACTTTGTGCCGCAGCAAGGAGGAGGAGGAGGAGCCAATCTGTGCATCGAATCCATCATGGAATTGCTGAGCATTTAGGTGTATTCTTTCTTATGATTTCCATGTTTAAATTCAATACTTTTTGTTGTGCAAGCATGAGGAACTAATCCCCCCTTTGGCTAGGGGGGAATTTCGAAACCATGGTTATATTTGCATGATGATTTGATTACTTTCAGTTGTGATTTCATGAATGATGAATTCAATTTACTTATCTATTTTAATTAAAACTTGCTTATGTATATGAATTGAGAGTGCACGCTTGATTTGCATGCATAAACATGATGCTAGGATATGAGGGAACTTCACCTAATCGTTGGGAACTCACATCCATGAGTAGTTAAGATTGTTGGTCGCAATTATGTTAAGTAAATTCTTGGTATAAGTATCATGCGCTTTCATAGTTACGAATGCCTCGTCAACACCTATGATTTCCATAGAACCTAATGATCTTTGATTGTCTTTCTATCATGCGCTTTCATATAGAAAACTTTTAAGGAATAATTTGATTGCAATGCGCTAATTCCATTCAATTCAATGACCTAAGGGAAATCTGAGAGTTAATTTAAGCGTACCTAATTAACTTGGGGTGTTGAGGTTCATAAATTCATCGAATAAGCAACTGGAGATTATTTTGTATGCAAGTATGCCATGTGTGGAGAAAAACCTCCTAGCCATCTCACCATCCACTTAATTTCACCAATTTCGTCAGAATCTGCCTATTTTACATATTTGTTTTGTTTGTTTGATTTTCGTCAAAAACCAAATCCCCAAGTGTCTTAGAGTGTCTAATTAGTTAGAATATGTTTTAGATTGTGTTTTTGAGTGTTTTGATTCAAGTTGTTACCCAAATTCGTCCAAATTAGTGAAAGTGCTCAAAACTGCCCAGAAAGTGTTTTTAAGGCAGTTTTGAGTGTTTTGGGGCTGTTTTGAGTCTTTGGGTTTGTTTTAGTGTTTTTATTGTTTAGCTTTGCATTCTTTGAGTCTAGTTTAGTGTTTTAACCTTTGTTTTACGTTTTTGAGTCAGTTTCCAAGTGATTTAGCAATCCCTCCTAATCCCCGGTTTAGAACGATCCCTACTTATTTATATGCTACAATTGTCAAAAGAGGGTTAATTTGTGTGTTAAGTTAATTTTCGCATCAAGTGTTAAGAGATGCAATTCGGCAATATTGGGTGATTCTAAACAAGGCAAAAACATTGAAGTCAGCTATGTGGTTCCAACACCAAAACATGCATTCACATGCATGTTCACAACCTTGGCCATGCATTCTCATGTCATCCCATCATTTTATGCACTTCTAGCACCAAATCAGATTTCTCACACCTTGTGCCGTGCATTCCACTACTTGTCCATCTCCCTTTTGCGCCAAAAACATCCACTTCCATCAATTAATCCACTCAGCCACATTCACATGGACGATTCACAATCTGACCGTGCATTCCATTTCCCCTCTCCACTTCATCTTTGCAGAAATCCACATGCATTTTGATTAAACAAACCACATACCTGCAGATCATGTCCACTCCTTGCAGCCATCATTTCAGAAATCCATTTCATCCCATCATTCCATGTGATTCCAGCCCCCTTTGTCCATGCCGTGTGCTTTCTTCCCCTTTCCAGATTTGTACAAACAATTTCAAATGGCCAATTCACCTTTGCAGGTTCCACTCACTTGTTGAAGCAAGGGCACATGCTTCTTTGAATACATTAACACATACTTGCAGATCTTGTCCATGCCATGCGTCCACTACCTCAGAAACCCATCAATTCCAGCTCATTTTATGTTATTCCATCTCACTTGTGCAGAGGGAGATCCAATCTGAGTGTTGGAGCCACATTCCTTTCTATAAAACAAGTCTCACTTCACACAACAAGGGTTCCGCATTTTTCTTCTTCACTCAGTCCATTACACACGCATAACTTCTCCCATTTCACTTCATTTTCTGTCCATTTCTGTCCCAAGGGCAGAAACCATTCAACCATAACCAATCTACCTTCATCCGCACCACATTTGGAAAACCAACACCGAAGGCACTCTTCAAGGAATTCAACATCAGTTTTGCTTCAAGGGTTTCTTCTTATTAATTCTATGTTCATTCATGTTTTATATTTTTATGTTAAATCTTTTGTAAACATGAATTGTAACTAATCCTCCTCTAGGGATTCGATGTAACCTTGCAAAGTTTGCCATGTAATTAAGTTAGAATGCTCAGTTTGTCCATCTATTTCTTGTTTCATTCTCTGATTTAATGGTGACTTAGTGTGTTGATTATAATGTTTGATCATCATTTGAATTAATCACTAAGTTGTGTAGCCAAGATTAAAACACACATCATGCATAATCTTGGTAGATATGTGAATGAATGAAGGGAATGTTTAGCAAACATCCTGCCGAGTTATTCCCTTTGGTTTTATGAAAGTTTCTTGTGCATTACATACTCTTGATTATGAACCAAAGTTGCACATCACAACTAGGTTCATGATTAGAGACATTTGATCAAATCCACACATCATATGGTTGATCATGTCCAAGTGAAACAAACTCAAGAAATAGGTAGATGAATGAGTATAAACTAACTTAACAAACATGGACTTGGTTTAGCAATGGTGAAACCGAATCCCTAGCTTCATCTCCATTGGTACTATCTCATTTTATTAGTTGTTGAGTCATTTATTTGTGTTTACTTCACTTTCTTATACTTTCAAGTTACAACAACAAATCTGCCTATTCTATTTAGTTTGATTCATTTCATAGAGTTCTTGCAAAACAAGTAATTACATAGGTCCAATTAGTCCCTGAGGATTCGACACCCTTGCTTGTGCCATTATACTAAATATATTCTAGCATTAGGAAGGAATAATACATTAACAAAAATGGCGCCGTTGCCGGGGACTGATTTCAGTCCCTTGTAATTGCTTGTTTGCTATTTAAAATTTGTTCATTTCATTGTTGTTTGCTAGTTAAACTTTGTTCTTTTCATTGTAGGTAGATTCTTGATTTTCATTCAAACTTGTGTTACTTTGTTTCAGGTAGTATATGTCAAATAGACTTGTTGAGTTAGGCCAAAGAATTGAACGGTTGAAGGGCCACACTTTGGACAACTTTGTGCCATCAAGTTCATCCATTAGCCGTGAGGAAGAGGAAGGGAATTCACCTAGTTCAACAAGTAAAGGATCTGAGCAATATAATTGGGAAAGAGAAGAAGAGATGGCGGGCAACCAAGATGAACTTCGAGCTTTGGAGGACTTTGCTCAACCAATCATACCAAATTCACCTTCATGCATCTTGCTGCCCACAGAAGCTAGAAACTATGATCTCAAATCTTCACATTTCCATATGTTTCCTTCATTTTATGGCTTACCTAATGAAGACCCTTTAGCTCATATTAAAGAGTTTTACAATGTTGTGAGTGGTTTACCTTTGCAGGGAGTAAGTGAAGCAAATTTGAGGATTAGAGTGTTTCCTTACACCTTAAAAGATAGAGCCAAGAGTTGGTTGATGACTCTAACACCAGGTTCCCTCACCACATGGGATGCCGTGGCTAAGAAGTTCTTGGAGAAGTTTTTTTCCACTCAAAAGACAGCCACATTAAGAAGACAAATCTTCAACTTCAAACAAGATGATGGAGAACCTTTCAATGAGTGTTGGGAGCGCTTTAAAGGCCTCTTGATGCAATGTCCACACCATGGGTTACCTTTTCACTTACAAATGCAAATTTTCTATGATGGACTAACCCAAACATGTCAATCAACTGTTGATAATGCAGCAGGTGGAGCTTTGAAGAAAAAGAATGCTCAAGAGTCATATAACATTTATGAGATGTTGGGATCGAATGCTCAACACAAAGATTTAAGGGGTAAGAAAGTTGGAGTCTATGAAACAAGCTCTAATCATGATCTTTTGTTTCACGTAGCTAACCTAGAAAGGAAGCTTGAAGCCGTGCTCAACATGGTGCCAAAATCAAATGAAGTGTGTGCCATTTGCAACATACCAAGCCATCCTACTCATCAATGTCCATCTAGGGAGGCTTATCCCGAATATGTTCAAGAGCAAGTGAACCTCATGAATTCTTACAATCAAAGGCCAAGGAATGATGTGTATTCCAATACATATAACTCAAGTTGGAGAGATCATCCCAACCTCTCATGGAAGAACAACAATCAATTCCAAAATTTCCAACCAAAACCTACCACTACTCTAAAGGATACGGTTAAGTTGTTAGCCCAAAACACCTTGCAATTCCAACATTCCACAAATAGCACTCTCCAACAACATTCGGCGGCTCTTACCAAAATGGAGACACAATTGGGACAGATTGCAGATGCCTTGAACCAAAGAGAGGTTGGAAAGTTTCCAAGCCAACCCGTGATACTCCAAAGGAACCAAGAGCAAGCCAAAGCAATCACTACACTTAGAAGTGGTAAGGTTATTGATAATAGAGTTGGCAAGGAAGTTACTAATGAATATGATCATGTGAATGCAGGTGTTACTCAAGGGGAAAATGAGAAACCAAATGAGGAACCAAGCCATGCTAATTCCTCACTTGAAGCACCAAATCTTCACAAGGCCGAGAAACCTTACACTCCACCAATACCATTCCCTGGAAGACTTGCCAAGAGCAAGCAGGATAAGTCATTCAAGGAAATTTTTGATATACTAAGCTGTCATTCCACTTCATTGCACATGCATCTTCAATTAAATCAGCCACATGCATCACATACACAACCTAATTCACATGCAAACACAATCTGCCATCATTCACACAAAACACCATCATTGCCGTGAGTTCCCATCAGATTTCCATCATATTCACATGCATTCCATCCTTTAAAACATTGCACATGCACTCCCTTTAATTAATTAAGCCACATGCACTCCCATCCATTTCATCATTGCAGCCAACACATGCTTTCACATGCATTTTCAGATTGTCCCCTTGCACATGCAGCCACATATTCATTGCACATGCAACTCCAACCCACATGCATCCTTTAATCATTCAAACATGCAGCCACATTCCCTCCTAGCTGTCATGTTCCCCCCATTTCACCTATAAATAAGCATCCATTGCATTCATTCTTATTCATACACATTTCAGTCACAAACTCTTCCATTTTCAGAATGTAGACATCAAACCACAACACATTGTCGTGCTCTCCCATACAATCCAAACACCATCCTTCCATTTCCACCACTCCTCTTCCATTCCTCCACCACTCCCCAAACCATTCACACCATCAAACTATCCTTAGACCTTGTGCTACAACGAAGAGGAAAAGAAGAGTGCCTAAACGTTCATACAATTCAAGTTCGAGTTGTTGGAATGTTTAGGTGTTTCTTTGATTTCAATGTTTAATTTCAATACTCTTTGTTTTGTACGAATGAGGAATGGAAGAGAAGAGTGCCTAAACGTTCATACAATTCAAGTTTGAGTTGTTGGAATGTTTAGGTGTTTCTTTGATTCTCTTTGTTTTGTACCATGAGGAACTAAACCCCCCTTGGCTAGGGGGGGATTCGAAATAAATGTTTATGCTTGCATTTTGATTTGATTACTTCTAATTGCGTTTCATAAGTTGTGGATTCAATTTGTTTAACCGTTTGATTGATAACTTATTTATGTATGTTTATTGAGAGTGCACGCTTAATTTTCATGCATGAATATGACGCTAGAATATAAGTGAGTTTCACCTAATCGTTATGAACTTATATTCACAAGTAGTGGAGGTTGCTTATAAACAATCGCGTTAAATGAATTCTTGGCATGAGTTTCATGCTCATCATAGTAACGAATGCCTCGTCAACACTTATAGTTTTCATAATGCTTAATGATCTTTGATTGTATCTTTATTGTGCTGTTCACGTAAAGGACTTTTGGAGAATGTAGTGAATTGCGTTGCGCTAACCCATCCAATTCATTAACTTAAGGAAAACTTGACGGTTAATTTAAGCGGACCTAATTGACCCGGGGTGATGAGTTTCATAATTTATTGAAATGCAATTGGAAATCTTTTTATTATGTAAGTGTAACATGTGTGGAGAAGAACCCCTTAGCTATTCTATCATCCATTCATTCCATTTCATCAATTTCATATTTACAATCTGTTTTAATTCCAAGTTTCTGTTTTAGTTTTAAATTCGTCAAATCCTATCCCCCATTTATTTTAAAGTGTTAGATTAGTTAGAATTACATTTAGTTTGTGTTTTTAAGAGTCTTGAGTCAAGTCATAACTTAATTTCGTCCAAATTTGTGTTTGTACTCAAAACTGCCCAGAAAGTGGTTTTTAGGCAGATTTGAGTATGTTTGTGCTGTTTTGAGTCTTTTGGTTTGTCTTAGTATTTTAAAGTTTAGTTTTGCATTCTTTGAGTCTAGTATAGTGTTTTACATTGTGTTTTTACGTTTTTGAGTCAAATCCAAGTGATTAACAATCCCTCCTAATCCCCGGTCTAGAACGATCCCTACTTGCACCTATACTACAATTGATAAAAAGAGGGTTTAATTTGTGCGCGTATAATTCACGCATCAACGCACACAAATTAAACCCTCTTTTTATCAATTGTAGTAAGTATGTAAGTAGGGATCGTTCTGGACCGGGGATTAGGAGGGATTGTTAATCACTTGGATTTGACTTAAAAACGTAAAAACACAATCTAAAACACTATACTAGACTCAAAGAATGCAAAACTAAACTTTAAAACACTAAAACAAACCAAAAGACTCAAACATCACCCAAAACACTCAAAACTGCCTTAAAAACACTTTCTGGGCAGTTTTGAGCACTTTGGTGAATTTGGACGAAATTATGTAATAAATTGAATCAAAACACTTAGAAACATAAACTAAGACACTTTCTAACTAAATTGAACAATAAAGTAAAGGGGGATTTAGGTTTTGACGAATTTAAACTAAATGTACAGATTGTAAATTAAAGCAAAATGTAAATGTGAATGTGTGATAGAATTGAATGGAATGAAGGCTAGCTAAGGGGTTCATCTCCACATATGTTACACTTGCATAATAAAACGATTTCCAATTGCATTTCAATAAACCATTAATTCTCAACACCCCAAGTTAACCGTGAATTGCACTAATTAACCCTCAGATTTTCCTAACGTTATTGAATTGGATGATTGCATACGACAACCCAAAACATTCCCCACAAGTTCCCTATATGAACAGCATAATAGAGATACAAGCAAGAATCATTACGTTCTTTGAAAACCATAAGCATTGACGAAGCATTCGTTACTATGAACTGCATGAAACTCTTGCCAAGAATTCATTTAACGCGATTGTTTATAAGCAACCTCCACTACTTGTGAATATAAGTTTGTAACGATTAGGTGAAACTCACTTATATTCTAGCGTCCTATTCATGCATGAAAATTAAGCGCGCATTCTCAATAAACATACATAAATAAGTTATCTATCAAATAGTTAAACAAATTGAATTCACAACTTATGAAACGCAATTAGAAGTAATCAAATTAAAATGCAAGCATAAACATATATTTCGAATCCCCCCCTAGCCAAGGGGGGTTTAGTTCCTCATATGTACAAAACAAAGAGAATTGAATTTAAACATTGAAATCAAAGGAAAAGAAACACCTAAACATTCCAACAACTCAAACTTGAATTGTATGAACGTTTAGGCCCGCTTCTCTTCCTCTTTGTTGTAGCACAAGGTCTAAGGTGAGTTTGGGGATTATGGATGATGTAGAACGATAGGTTTTGTGGGATGGTGAAGGAAGTGATGGTGTTTGGATTGATAGGGAACTCACGGCACAAGGGGATGATTTCTGGTGGTATTTTGATGATTTTCTGAATATGGAAGAGTGAATGGAAGAATGAATGAATGTTGTGTGAAGTGTGTATGGTTTTTATAGGGAGATGAATGGATGGGAGAGGGAACATGACAGCTAGGTTTGGATGGGAGAGGGAACATGACAGCTAGGTTAAGTGAATGCATGTGCAAAACAGCTAGGATGAATGCATGTGGATGTTTGGTGGCTGAAATGATGAAGTGGGAAGTGCATGTGCTGAAATGATAAAGGGGGAAGTGCATGTGGCTGCAATGGATTAGGAATCCTTCAATTTCGTCCATTCCTTTTGCTCCAAACATAAGCTATCCATTCCAAGTCCAATTTTGCTCCAAAATGCATCTTTTTGCTTCCTTAGCCATATGAACCTAAAAACACACGAAAATGGCTTAAACTACTAAAACAACTATGAATTAACAATATAAATGCACGAAAACAAGCTAAGTAAGTCACTTAAATATGCTCCTATCATTGTTGCCTAAAGCCTCCTTGTTGTGGTGGTTGTTGGGGCTCCCTCCATTTGAAGTTCGGGTGGTCTCTCCAACCTGGATTATACGTGTTTGAATATGGATCGTTCCTCGGTTGGTTTTGGCCTTGAAACCCAATTGCATTTGCACTTTCCCATCCACCATTTTCAATGAGTTGTGGGCACTTCTCAGAAGCATGTCCTTGGATAGAACACACTCCGCATACAATTGGTCCTTGCACCCTCATTCCTTCGGCCATCTGAGACACAATAGAAGTAAGATTAGCTAATTGTGAATGAATGTCGGGTGTGGAACTTACTGATGCGGGAATTTATACGCACACAAATTAAACCCTCTTTTTATCAATTGTAGTAAGTATGTAAGTAGGGATCATTCTGGACCGGAGATTAGGAGGGATTGTTAATCACTTGGATTTGACTCAAAAACGTAAAAACACAATATAAAACACTATACTAGACTCAAAGAATGCAAAACTAAACTTTAAAACACTCAAACAAACTGAAAGACTCAAACATCACCCAAAACACTCAAAACTGCCTTAAAAACACTTTCTGGGCAGTTTTGAGCACTTTGGTGAATTTGGACGAATTTGTGTAACAAATTGAATCAAAACACTTATGAACACAAACTAAAACACTTTCTAACTAAGTTGGACACTAAAGTGAAGGGGGATTAAGGTTTTGACGAAACTAAATTAAATGGACAGATTGCAATTAAAACATAATGTAAATATGAAATTGATGAAATGGAATGAATGGATGCTAGCCAAGGGGTTCATCTCCACACATGTTACACTTGCATAATAAAATGATTTCCAATTGCATTTCAATAAACCATGAATTCTCAATGCTCCAAGTTAATTAAGTCCGCTTAAATTAACTTTCAGATTTCCCTAGATTCATTGGATTGAATGGAATACGCATTACAACCAAATTATTCCTAATCAAATTCCCTAACTATGGAATACGCATGATAGAGACATTCAACAAAGATCATTAAGTTCAACGGAAATCATAAACATCGACTAGGCATTCATAACTATGGAATACGCATGAAACTTATGCCAAGAATTCGTTTAATGCGATTGTTTATAAGCAACCTCCACTACTTGTGAATATAAGTTCATAACTATTAGGTGAAACTCACTTATATTCTAGCGTCATATTTATGCATGAAAATTAAGCGTGCACTCTCAATAAACATACATAAATAAGTTATCAATCAAACAGTTAAACAAATTGAATTCACAACTTATGAAACGTAATTAGAAGTAATCAACTCAAAATGCAAGCATAAACATATATTTCGAATTCCCCCCTAGCCAAGGGGGTTTTAGTTCCTCATACGTACAAAATAAAGAGAATCAAAGAAACACCTAAACATTCCAACAACTCAAACTTGAATTGTATGAACGTTTAGGCACTCTTCTCTTCCATTCCTCATTCGTACAAAACAAAGAGTATTGAAATTAAACATTGAAATCAAAGAAACACCTAAACATTCCAACAACTCAAACTTGAATTGTATGAACGTTTAGGCCCTCTTATCTTCCTCTTCGTTGTAGCACAAGGTCTAAGGATAGTTTGATGGTGTGAATGGTTTGGGGAGTGGTGGAATGGCTGAATTTCTGGTGGTGTTTGGATTAATAGGGACTCACGGCACAAGTTGGTGTGTTGATGTGTGGTTTATACGCACACAAATTAAACCCTCTTTTTGTCAATTGTAGTATATGTATAAGTAGGGATCGTTCTGGACCGGGGATTAGGAGGGATTGCAAATCACTTGGAAACTGACTCAAAAACGTAAAATAAAGTTTAAAACACTAAACTAGACTCAAAGAATGCGAAACTAAACGCTTAAAACACTAAAACAAACCAAAAGACTCAAACATCACCCAAAACACTCAAAACTGCCTTAAAAACACTTTCTGGGCAGTTTTGAGCACTTTGGTGAATTTGGACGAATTTGTGAAATAAATTGAATCAAAACACTTAGAAACCTAAACTAAGACACTTTCTAACTAAATTGGACAATAAAGTAAAGGGGGATTGAGTTTTGGACGAAATTAAAACTAATGCACAGATTCTAATTAAAACAGAATGTAAATATGAAAATGATAAAAGTATGGATGAATGGTAGCTAAGGGGTTCATCTCCACACATGTTACACTTGCATAATAAAATGATTTCCAATTGCATTTCAATAAACCATGAAACTCATCACCCCGGGTCAATTAGGTCCGCTTAAATTAACCGTCAAGTTTTCCTTAAGTTAATCAATTGGATGGGTTAGCGCAACGCAATTCACTACATTCTCCAAAAGCCCTTTACGTGAACAGCACAATAAAGATACAATCAAAGATCATTAAGCATTATGAAAACTATAAGTGTGGACGAGGCATTCGTTACTATGATGAGCATGAAACTCGTGCCAAGAATTCATTTAACGCGATTGTTTATAAGCAACCTCCACTACTTGTGAATATAAGTTCGTAACTATTAGGTGAAACTCACTTATATTCTAGCGTCATCTTCATGCATGAAAATTAAGCGTGCACTCTCAATAAACATACATAAATAAGTTATCAATCAAACGGTTAAACAAATTGAATCCACAACTTATGAAATGCAATTAGAAGTAATCAAATCAAAATGATTCGAATCCCCCCCCTAGCCAAGGGGGGTTTAGTTCCTCATGGTACAAAACAAAGAGAATCAAAGAAACACCTAAACATTCCAACAACTCAAACTTGAATTGTATGAACGTTTAGGCCCTCTTCTCTTCCATTCCTCATTCGTACAAAACAAAGAGTATTGAAATTAAACATTGAAATCAAAGAAACACCTAAACATTCCAACAACTCAAACTTGAATTGTATGAACGTTTAGGCACTCTTCTCTTCCTCTTCGTTGTAGCACAAGGTCTAAGGATAGTTTGATGGTGTGAATGGTTTGGGGAGTGGTGAAAATGGAAGGATGGTGTTTGGGTTGTAAGGGAGAGCACGGCAAGGGTGGTTTGATGTCTACATTCTGAAATGGAAGAGTGTTTGTGACTAAAATGTGTATGAATGAGAATGAATGCAATGGATGCTTATTTATAGGTGAAATGGGGGGAACATGACAGCTAGGAGGGAATGTGGCTGCATGTTTGAATGATTAAAGGATGCATGTGGGTTGGAATTGCATGTGCAATGAATATGTGGCTGCATGTGCAAGGGGACAATCTGAAAATGCATGTGAAAGCATGTGTTGGCTGCAATGATGAAATGGATGGGAGTGCATGTGGCTTAATTAATTAAAGGGAGTGCATGTGCAATGTTTTAAAGGATGGAATGCATGTGAATATGATGGAAATCTGATGGGAACTCACGGCAATGATGGTGTTTTGTGTGAATGATGGCAGATTGTGTTTGCATGTGAATTAGGTTGTGTATTGTGATACATGTGGCTGATTTAATTGAAGATGCATTGATGCGAGATTTAAACGCACACAAATTAAACCCTCTTTTTGTCAAATTGTAGTATAAGTATAAGTAGGGATCGTTCTGGACCGGGGATTAGGAGGGATTGTTAATCACTTGGATTTGACTCAAAAACATAAAAACAAAGTTAAAAACGTTCACAAAGACTCAAAGGACTCAAAACAAGTTCAAAAGACTCAAAACTGCCTAAAAACACTAACTAGGCAGTTTCTGACCTTAACCCCAATGTTGGACGAATTTAGGATTATGGCTTGATTCAAACGTAAAATAACAATATAAAACACTATACTAGACTCAAAGAATGCAAAACTAAACTTTAAAACACTAAAACAAACCAAAAGACTCAAACATCACCCAAAACACTCAAAACAGCCTTAAAATCACTTTCTGGGCAGTTTTGAGCACTTTGGTGAATTTGGACGAATTTTGGGAAATAAATTGAATCAAAACACTTTAAAACATAAACTAAACAAAGTCTAAACACTAAAGAACAAGAAAGTAAAGGGGGGGTTAGGTTTTGACGAATTTAAACTAAAAGAACAGATTGTAAGTAAAAGCAAAATGTAAATGTGAATGTGTGATAGAATTGAATGGAATGAAGGCTAGCTAAGGGGTTCATCTCCATACATGTTATACTTGCATAATAAAATGATTTCCAATTGCATTTCAATAAACTATGATACTCAACACCCCAAGTTAACCGTGATGCACTAATTAACCTTCAAATCTTCCTCACGTTATTGAATTGGATGATGCATGCGACAATTCAAAACATTCCCCACAAGTCCTCAACATGAATGCATAGAAGAGGTACAAGCAAGAATCATTACGCTCTATGAAAATTATAAGTGTTGACGAGGCATTCGTTACTATGATTGCATGAAACTTATGCCAAGAATTTGTTTAACGCGATTGTTTATAAGCAACCTCCACTACTTGTGAATATAAGTTCGTAACTATTAGGTGAAACTCACTTATATTCTAGCGTCATATTCATGCATGAAAATTAAGCGCGCATTCTCAATAAACATACATAAATAAGTTATCAATCAAACGGTTAAACAAATTGAATCCACAACTTATGAAACGCAATTAGAAGTAATCAAATCAAAATGCAAGCATAAACATATATTTCGAATTCCCCCCTAGCCAAGGGGGGTTTAGTTGAATTTAAACATTGGAATCAAAGAAACACCTAAACATTCCAACAACTCAAACTTGAATTGTATGAACGTTTAGGCACTCTTCTCTTCCATTCCTCATACGTACAAAACAAAGAGTATTGAAATTAAACATTGAAATCAAAGAAACACCTAAACATTCCAACAACTCAAACTTGAATTGTATGAACGTTTAGGCACTCTTCTCTTCCTCTTCGTTGTAGCACAAGGTCTAAGGATAGTTTGATGGTGTGAATGGTTTGGGGAGTGGTTGGAGTGGCTGTAATGGAGGAGAAAAGTGTTTTGGTGGCTGCTGCAAGGGTGTGGAGAGGTTTTGACGAATTTCTGGAATATGGAAGAGTGAATGTGTGTGAAATGTGTATGCAATGGATGCTTATTTATAGGTGAAATGGGGGGAACATGACAGCTAGGAGGGAATGTGGCTGCATGTTTGAATGATTAAAGGATGCATGTGGGTTGGAATTGCATGTGCAATGAATATGTGGCTGCATGTGCAAGGGGACAATCTGAAAATGCATGTGAAAGCATGTGTTGGCTGCAATGATGAAATGGATGGGAGTGCATGTGGCTTAATTAATTAAAGGGAGTGCATGTGCAATGTTTTAAAGGATGGAATGCATGTGAATATGATGGAAATCTGATGGGAGATGGAATGGGATGTTTTGCATGTGAATTAAAGAGTAAATGCATGTGAATTAAAGAGTGAATGCATGTGCAATGACAGCTAGGTTGAATATGCATGTGGAATGGCTGATTTATTTGAAGATGCATGTGCAATGAAGTGGAATGACAGCTAGGTTATGATGATGAATGCATGTGGCTGATTTAATTGAATAGGAAAGCATGTGGATTTAATGGTTTAAAGGGTGAATGCATGTGGATGCATGTGTTGATGAATGGGATTAGGAAAGGTTTAAATGTCCTAAAACTAAAGGGAACAAGGTTCCAACACTTTGGTCTTCAATTAGGTCTTCAATTTCGTCCAACACTTTGGCTCCAAGCATAAGCTATCCATCCTTAGTCCAAAAGTGCTCCAAAAGTCTCCAAAATGCATCTTTTTGCTCCTTTAGCCCTTTGGACCTACAAACACACGAAAATAGCTTAAAGTACTAAAATAACTAAAGAAACATAACGTAAATGCACGAGAACAAGCCATTTAAGTCGCATGAATATGCTCCTATCATGCATGTGCAATGAAGTGGAATGACAGCTAGGTTGAATATATTTAAAGGGAGTGCATGTGGCTTGGTTGGAATGAATGAAATGCAATCTGAAATGGGAGATGGAATGGGATGCATGGCAATGATGGTGTTTGTTTGAATGATTGCAGATTGTGTGGGTGTGTGATTAAGTTGGAAATGCATGTGAATGCAAGGTGTGAATGATTATGAGTGCATGTGGGTGAATTAAAGGATGGAATGCATGTGAATTAGGTTGGAAATCTGATGGGAACTCACGGCATTAAGTGGAGTGAAATGATTAAATGTGCATGGCTGAAATATGGATGGAATGCATGGAATTAGGCACGGCAATGATGTTGTTTTTCTGACTATGAATGTGTTTGCATGTGCACGGTTTTTGGGAGAAAGGTGTGAATGTGTGGCTGATTTGTGGAATAGGTATGCATGTGAAATGTTTGTGGTGAGTGAATGTGCATGTGAATTAAAGCTAAAGTGATGATGATAAGTGATAAGTGATAAGTGATATGATATGTGGTTATGATATGATAAGTGGTTATGATAAGTGATAAGTGGTTATGATAAGTGATAGGAGCATGTGGGTTAATTAATGAAGGAAATGCATGTGCAATGACAATGTGTTAGAATGGATGTGTGTTATGCATGGCATGATTGGGATTAGGAAAGGTTTAAATGTCCTAAAACTAAAGGGAACAAGGTTCCAACACTTTGGTCTTCAATTAGGTCTTCAATTTCGTCCAACACTTTGGCTCCAAGCATAAGCTATCCATCCTTAGCCCAAAAGTGCTCCAAAAGTCTCCAAAATGCATCTTTTTGCTCCTTTAGCCCTTTGGACCTACAAACACACGAAAATAGCTTAAAGTGCTAAAATAACTAAAGAAACATAACGTAAATGCACGAGAACAAGCCATTTAAGTCGCATGAATATGCTCCTATCAAATACCCCCACACTTATCTTTTGCTAGTCCTCGAGCAAAACAAAACAAAAGAAACCAAAAACAAAACAAAACGAACAAAACACAACCTATACCTTCCAACAATCGTCTCAGGGATTTCCAATGCACATGACAAGTTAAAAATCATTATTCCCACATATTTTAGCCATCTTTACACTTAAGTACATTTTTAATCATAGTCACCACATACTAGTTCACAATTAAGCATTTAAAACCATGTTTTGAATGTAGTAACATGCCTTAGAGAATTCCCTCAATTCCTTACTAGATGTACTCTCGTTTTTCACACAGATTTTCTAACTTCACACCCTACACTAGTTATATGTGAGAAGATTGATGTAAACATGAAAACGAACACTCACATATATGTATCATAAAGAGAGCAATTTCTGGAGTTAATAAGCATGTTTAGGTACGATCTCATGAATGGAATGCTACTACTTAGAAGCGAGAACCAGTGACACCATAAGCTTATACCAAGTTCAAACTCCACAAATTGAAACACATAACACTCAAGATAGAAGCATAAGGGTTGAAACGGGGCTAAAGGTGTTTGGCTAACAAAGAAAGGATATGGAAAACAAAGGTTCTTAAAGAAATAGCGAGCAAAGCATTTGAATTAACTTAGAATTCACTTTTGAATGAAAATTCAACTTTTGAACAAAAAGGGAGAACAAGCTCTTTTTTTTTCTTTCTTTCTTTCTTTCTTTTCTTTTCTGTTTTTCTTTTTCATATGTTTTTCACAATTTTTTTCTTTTCTTTTGACTCTCAAAACATACATAAACGCTTAAGAACAAAACATTCTCTCCCCCACACTCATTTTCTTTCATAATGTACTCAAAAGGAATTCATTTAAGTCATGCTCACTATCTTTTAAGAACAAGGGTGTGGACAGTCCTAAACTAGGCTAGGTTAGGATAATGTGGGTAAACAAAGAATAAAGGCTAAACAAGGCTCAACGGGGTTAAAACTTACAACAAATACGAAATATGGGAAGTAAGGCTATTTGGCTATGGTGGCAACTACACAACTTCATCTTGATATATGTTATGCAATTTCAATGTCATGCTTTGAATGAAACGGATATAAGTTCTAGCATTTAGTTCTATCATGATACAATTGCATTCTAAGTAGCAACCAAGCAAGGAATAATGAGATCATGCAACAACTTTAGAAAATAAAGAATCACAGAAAATAACTCTCCAAACAAGGTAATGGGTCGAGTCTCACAGGGTTGTAGCGTTTGTTTGAGTTCCTTCCTTCAAGCATGTTACAAAAACGAATTTTTCTTTTATGATTGCATGTGAAGTCATACATTATAACCATAACCAAGCATATACCAAGAGTAAATCAAACTTTTCTCTATGTTTATAACTCTTTTTAACCGTCATGCAATTACAAACCAAATCCTTATCATTGTGTTGAAAGGTACCCTAAGACACAAACACACACACAAAAACAACTTTAAAACAACTCTTTTTGGGTTTTTCAAATTTTTATGGGATTTTCGAATTTTTAAGTCAAAACACACTAAAACAGTTTAAAAACATTTTAAAACAGCAAGGAACAACACTTGAAGTTATGGGTGATAAAATCCAACGAATTTGCATCATCATACTTAGTTACCCCCCACACTTAAATCAAACATTGTCCTCAATGTTTTAAGCTTAAATTCACACAAAACATAAGTAAACACACAAAAAGCAACTAAACATACTAAACATGGCAGAATGTAATTAACAAAGAGAAGAGTTTAGGGACGCAAATCTGGTTATGGAGTGTAAATTCCCTCTTCTCCTTGGTGATTGCATTGAGGCTTTGATCTTTGTGATTCCACAGGCTTAATCTTGAACTGGTTTCCTCCCATCGTTGATTTTCCTTTGTGCTACCCTTGAACTGAGCATCAGGATTTCTTTTGGTCTCCCCCGAAGGTCTGAGCTTCCTCCTTTTATCTCTATTTCTTTGTTCAATCTTTGCAGAAGTGGTCCCTTCTCTGGAAGTGTATCAACCGTTGAAGATGACTACTCGAGAGCAACGCTAGGTAAGCAATCAGGAATAGTTTCCAGGCAGTCGGCTCCAGATCGGAAGACTGACACCAAGTGCCGGCTGATTGCTTCTTTTACTTTGCCATGCAAGTAAGAACAAGGACAAAGAAAAAGACAGGGAAAGAGCATGATATGAGATACTTTTGCTTTTGACCTTGATGATATGAGATACCTTTGCTTTTGAAGAAGCGGTGAATGAATCAGCACACTTCAATCTATCGTTTCCTCCTGGGTCATCTGTACTCCAGGCATCTGGTATCATCTTTGGGGAAGAAGAAAAAATTGAGTATTTCGAAAGGCTTTGCTGGGAGTGCGCCCTCAGAGGTGAGAGAGAGTTGGGCATTTTCTTCAGATCTGCCTTGCCATAAAAGATGAAGGTCGACATATATAGAGATAATAGCAAGTGGTGGTACTGTTCTTTTACCCTTGTCGACAAACATTTTGATCCCGCAAATCCTGCTTTTTGAAATAGTGGCGCCTCTTCGATCTTTGAAGACGCCTCTTCGATTTCTGAGCAGGCGCCCCTTCGATTTCTAAACGACGCCCCTTCGCTTTCTGAACGACACGTAGTAGTGCGGATGCGGCTCTTTTGACAAAGCTGCACGCGTTTTCTGAAACGCAGAGAAAGCGTCGCCGAACTTTGTGCTTGTCGGCTAAAGATGTGTAGTTGCGATGATGGCCTCCACATGTTTTCTTAAAAGAAGAAATCTTTTGACAAAGTTGAACACGTCTTCTGAAAAGCCGAGAACGCGTCGCCTAACTTACGCTGGAAATTCCGGCTTTTTGAATCGGTGGACGCGTTGCCTTGGCTTCTTATAGAGGTATCGATCACCGCCAACATACACACTCTGAAGAATTCCCATTCTTGAACATCGTCTCCGGCCCTTTGAAATTTTAACTCCATCCACCCCTTCTCTTTGAACACTTTTGAAAAATGGCAAACCCATCGAACCTTAGCTTAGAATTGAGTCTCAGCAGTGATACGGGCGCGCCGCGTCAAGGTAACGTATGGCGCCCTTCTTTTTTATCTTCTAACGGTTTTCTTACAGGTGAAGACTCCGTGATGCAGGACGCCACAACAGCTACAATAGTAGCTAGGAACCTCCTCACTCCAAAAGATAGTAGGCTGCTGTCAGGACGGTCCGATGAGTTGGTCGTTCAAGAGTCCCTCGCACTTAGTGTTCAGTGTGCGAGCTCTGTGTCCAACATGGGCCAACGCCTGCTTGCCCGATCCCGCCAAGTGGAATCGTTGATGGGAGAGGTGGAAAGTCTTAAGCAGGAGATCAAACAGCTTAAGTACGAGAATAGAAGTTTGCATGTGCTTGCAAATAACTATTCGGCGGGCATGAAGAGGAAGCTTGATGAGCTGCAAGAATCTGAAGGTCGGATTCAAAGTGACCGTCAAAAGCTTGCTACTTATCTCCAGAGGCACCTTTTTCCTGGGTCATCCAGCGCTTGGCCAAGTATTGAGGACTGGAATGCTCTAGCTCCGATGCCTCCCGCTCCGATGCCTTCCGCTCTGATGCCTCCCGCTTTTATGCCTCCCGCTTCTATGCCTTCTGCTTCGACGCCTCGTAGTGGGGCTTCACGTAAACAACCTCTGTGAAGGCTCTATCTTTCTCCATGTTTAGTATCTTCTTTTTTTTATTTTATTTAATATATGATTTTTTTTTTTTTTTTTTTTTTTTTTTATGAACATGCATTGCGTTGCCTCCCAAGTAGCGCTTTCTTTTACGTCTTGCAGCCGGACGAAGAACCCAATCACTCCAGGATATGTTCACGAATCGGATGAGAACTTGATGCTAAAATTATACGCACACAAATTAAACCCTCTTTTTATCAATTGTAGTATAGGTGCAAGTAGGGATCGTTCTGGACCGGGGATTAGGAGGGATTGTTAATCACTTGGATTTGACTCAAAAACATAAAAACAAAGATAAAAACGTTCACAACGACTCAAAGGACTCAAAACAAGTTCAAAAGACTCAAAACTGCCTAAAAACACTAACTAGGCAGTTTCTGACCTTAAACCCAATGTTGGACGAATTTAAGATTATGGCTTGATTCAAACGTAAAATAACAATATAAAAGACTATACTAGACTCAAAGAATGCAAAACTAAACTTTAAAACACTAAAACAAACCAAAAGACTCAAAACAACACAAACACACTCAAATCTGCCTAAAAACCACTTTCTGGGCAGATTTGAGCACAAACACAAATTTGGACGAATTTGTGTAACAAAATGACTCAAAACTCTTATAAACACAAACTAAGACACTTTCTAACTAAATTAGACAATAAAGTAAAGGGGGATTTTAATTTGACGAAAATTGAAATAACGAAACAAGTTTAATAAACTAGACAGAATGTAAATATGAATGCGATGAAAATGAATGGATGAATGCTAGCTAGAAGGTTCTTCTCCACACATGTTACACTTGCATAATAAAATGATTTCCAATTGCATTTCAATAAACCATGAATTCTCAACACCCCAAGTTAACCGTGATGCACTAATTAACCTTCAAATCTTCCTAACGTTATTGAATTGTATGGGTTAGCGCATACAACAATTCAAAACATTCCCCACGAGTCCCCTACATGATTGCATAATAGAGATACAAGCAAGAATCATTACGCTCTATGAAAATTATAAGTGTTGACGAGGCATTCGTTACTATGGAATACGCATGAAACTTATGCCAAGAATTCGTTTAACGCGATTGTTTATAAGCAACCTCCACTACTTGTGAATATAAGTTCGTAACTATTAGGTGAAACTCACTTATATTCTAGCGTCATATTCATGCACGAAAATTAAGCGTGCACTCTCAATAAACATACATAAATAAGTTATCAATCAAACGGTTAAACAAATTGAATCACAACTTATGAAACGCAATTAGAAGTAATCAAATCAAAATGCAAGCATAAACATATATTTCGAATTTCCTCATAACTTTGAAATCAAAGAAACACCTAAACATTCCAACAACTCAAACTTGAATTGTATGAACGTTTAGGCACTCTTCTCTTCCATTCCTCATACGTACAAAACAAAGAGTATTGAAATTAACATTGAAATCAAAGAAACACCTAAACATTCCAACAACTCAAACTTGAATTGTATGAACGTTTAGGCACTCTTCTCTTCCTCTTCATTGTAGCACAAGGTCTAAGGATAGTTTGATGGTGTGAATGGTTTGGGGAGTGGTGAAAATGGAAGGATGGTGTTTGGATTGTAAGGGAAACTCACGGCACAAAGGGGGAAGTGTTGGTGGTATGTACAATGGAATGGAAGTGTTTATGGAATGGATGAATTTCTGGCACAAAGGCCTTATTTCTGTGGTGAATGGATCCCCCTCCTTGTGGCTGCAATGAAGGGTTATTTATAGGTGAAATGGGGGGAACATGACAGCTAGGAGGGTGGTGGAAATCTGGAATGGTGATGGGAGATGCATGTGGCTGATTTATGCATGTGATTAAAGGGTGGAAATGCATGTGCTTTGAATAAGTGGCTGCATGTGCAAGGGGACAATCTGGAAATGAGATGGGAGATGCATGTGGCTGATATGAATGTGTTTGCATGTGAATTAAAGCTTGGGTGAATGATGATAAATGCATGTGGATGGAAATAATGAAGGGTGAATGTGCATGTGCTGCAATGGGTTGGGAAAACATGTGAGGGAATGATTAAGGTGAATGAATAATGAAATGGGAAAGCATGTGCAAAAGGGGAATGCATGTGGCTGCAAGGTTTTGTGTTAGGTGATGGGTGCATGTTAAGTGATAAGTGATTATGATAAGTGATATGATAAGTGATGATGATAAGTGATAAGTGATATGATATGTGGTTATGATAAGTGATAAGTGGTGATGATAAGTAATGATATGTGGGAGTGTGGCTGAAATGAAGGAGTGGAATGTTGGAATGTTATGCACGGCTGATAGGAGCATATTTAGGCGACTTACTTAGCTTGTTTTCGTGCATTTATATTGTTAATTCATAGTTGTTTTAGTAGTTTAAGCCATTTTCGTGTGTTTTTAGGTTCATATGGCTAAGGAAGCAAAAAGATGCATTTTGGAGCATTTTGGAGCAAAATTGGACTTGGAATGGATAGCTTATGTTTGGAGGAAAAGGAATGGACGAAATTGAAGGATTCCTAATCCATTGCAGCCACATGTACTTATTCCTTCATTATTTCACCCACATGCTCTCCCATTTCAGATTGCATTCCATTCATTCCAGACAAGCCACATGCACTCCCATTTTCTCCCAAAACATTGCACATGCATTTTCAGCTTTCCACCAAGTTCCTAGCTGTCATGTTCCCTCTTTTTCACCTATAAATAAGCATCCATTGCAGCCACAAATCACTCACTCTTCCATATTCAGAAAATCATCTCTCATACACATTCATTCACGCCAGAAATTCATTCCCTCTCTCTAACACTGCCATACTTCACCATTCTTCATATTTTCTGCCCAAAAATACTCCTTGCCTTCCCCTACATCCATCCCTACCCTAAACACATCATTCTACATCATCCATAACCCCCAAGACTCACCAAAACCCCTTGTGCTGCAGCAACTAGAGGAGAAGAGGCCTAAACGTTCATACAATTCAAGATTGAGTTGTTGGGATTTTTAGGTGTTCTTCGTTCTTGTTTTCAATGTTTACTTTGTTATTACTCTCTAAGTTTGTTGTAATCATGAGTGGCTAAACCCCTAATTAGTTAGGGGAAAGTTTGAAGCCATGGACATATGTTGGTTATGATTTGATTTACTCCAGTTATGAATTCATGAACTTTAAATGTGGTTTACTTTTCTGTTTTGATTAAGAACTTGTTTATGTATGTGGGTTGAGGGTCGACACTTAATTTGCATGCCTAAACTTGATGCTAGGATATAAGGGAATTTCACCTAATCGTTATGAACTTATATTCATGAGTAGTAAAAATCGCTAGTCACGATTGTGTTTAATAAACCCTAGGCTGGATTAACATGCGTATTCCATAGTTATGAATGCCTAGTCGATGTTTATGATTTCCGTTGAACTTAATGATCCTTGTTGAATGTCTCTATCATGCGTATTCCATAGTTAGGGACTTTGATTAGGAATAATTTGGTTGTAATGCGTATTCCATTCAATCCAATGAATCTAGGGAAATCTGAAAGTTAATTTAAGCGGACCTAATTAACTTGGAGCATTGTCATTCATCGTTTGTTGAAGTCATAACTGGGAGTCAAATTATATGCATATGTTCATGTGTGGATAAGGAACCCTCTAACTAGTTTCTCATCATTCTATTTCATCAATTTCGTTTTCACAATCTGCCCTTAATTAGAATCTGTGCATTTAATTTAATTTCGTCAAAACCTTAATCCCCCTTTACTTTAGTGTCCAACTTAGTTAGAATGTGTCTTAGTTTGTGTTTATAAGTGTTTTGATTCAATTTGTTACACAAATTCGTCCAAATTCACCAAAGTGTTCAAAACTGCCCAGAAAGTGTTTTTAAGGCAGTTTTGAGTGTTTTGGGTGATGTTTGAGTCTTTTAGTTTGTTTTAGTATTTTAAATTTTAGGTTTGCATTCATTAAGTCTAGTTTAGTGTTCTAAATATTGTTTTTACGTTTTTGAGTCAATTTCACATTGGTTAGCATCCCTAGTTAATCCCCGGTCTAGAACGATCCCTATTTGCTCATATACTACAATTGTCATCCATAGGGTTTAATTTGTGTGTCAAGTTAATTTTCATATCAAATTTTGGCGCCGTTGCCGGGGATTAGCAAAATTGCTAATCCCTTGTGTTTTTGCCGTATGTTTTTAGTGTAATTTACCTAGTTTTCTTATTTTGTTTTGTTTTCTTGGTTTAGGTACTAGTGCATGACGCGGAGTTCTCAAACTGTGCATGCACATATCTTGGACTTTAACGACGATTTTGAACGTGATTTGAGAAGAAAGAGGAGGCATCCCGAACCTAGTGAACCTAGTGAACCTAGTTCAAGTTCAGAGGCCGAATCTGAGTTTGAAAGTGTGGAAGAAGAAGTTATGGCAGCGGACAGTCGGACCATTAAAGAGCTTTCGGCCTCGGGGTTGGCCAATGCCGCACCATTATGCATTCAATACCCGGGGCTGCCCAAGGCAAGACCGATGAATTCGAGTTGAAGTCAAGCTTGTTGCACCACATTCCAAAGTACCATGGGCTGTCCATGGAAGATCCAAACAAGCATTTGAAGGAGTTTGAAGTTGTATACTCAAGCATGACACCCATTAACGTTGATGGGAATATTATGAAGATGAAAGCTTTTCCATTCTCTCTTGTGGAAAAGGCTAAGGATTGGCTTTATGAATTGGCACCCGGGACCGTTACTTCTTGGGAGAGCATGAAGCGAGCGTTCTTGGAGAAGTTCTTCCCTACTTCAAGAGTCATTCTCTTGAGGAAGAAAATTAGCGGAATCCAACAAAGTCAAGGAGAATCTTTTCCGGCATACTACGAGCGTTTTAAAGCCCTTGTTGCATCATGTCCTCAACATCAAATGAAGGAGGAGCTTCTCCTTCAATATTTCTATGAGGGCCGTCTTCCCATTGAAAGGCAAATGCTCGATGCTTCGGCGGGAGGTGCATTGGTGGACAAAACTCCTATGGCAGCCAAGACCCTAATTGCAAACCGTACTCTAAATGCACAACAATATGAAGGACTTGGGCAAAGGGACCCCCCATGGCAACAAGTTAATGAGGTGAGTTCTCAATCCGACCTTCAAACTCAATTAGCTAATCTTACTTCTCTTGTGTCTCTGATGGCCGAAGGAATGAAGATCCATAGTCCAATTGTATGTGGCGTATGTTCTATTCAAGGTCATCCTTCGAAAAAGTGCCCTCAATTGATTGAGAATGGTGGGTGGGAGAGTGCAAACGCCATTGGATTTCCAAGCCAAAATCAACCAAGGAATGATCCATATTCCAATACATACAATCCAGGTTGGAGAGACCATCCAAACTTCAAGTGGAGGGAGCCTCAACAACCTTACCAACAAGGAGGCTTTAGGCAGCAACCCCCGGGGTTTTACACCAAAACCCACGGCCAAGACCAAACCCAACCCCAATCCGCCCAAAACCATCAAGGTACGTCTTTAGATAATGCTACTATTCTTAAGTTGCTTACTAGTTTGTCTCAGGGGCAAGAGAATCAAACCAAAGCCATGCAAAACCAAGACAAAAGGGTGGATCACTTGGAGAAACAAATTGGGCAGATTGCGGAGTTTGTAGGACAATTCCGAGACAAAGGCAAGCTCCCTAGCTCAACCATTGTCAATCCAAAAGGAGGGTTCGAATCTGCCAAGGCAATCATGTTAAGAAGTGGTAAGGAGGTCGGAACCACCTCAAGGCCGTCCAAAACAAGTCAAGAAGAGGACATGTTGCTGCAAGAAGAGGAGGAACAAGGAATAAAGGCCACGGCAAGGGTGAAAGAAACTTTGCCGCAGCCCCCTATTGTGCCGAAACCGTCCAACACACCTAAGGTAAGTCCAAACTCGACTTTGACAAGTTCTATTCCACTAAACGTGCCCTTTCCTGGCAGGTTTAGGCAATCAAAGAAGGAAGAAGCCGAGAAGGACATTCTAGAGACCTTTCGGAAAGTTCAAGTCAATATCCCGCTCCTAGATGCCATAAAGCAAGTGCCCAAATACGCTAAGTTCTTGAAGGAATTGTGCACTACAAGGAAGAGGGCGTCACATAAAAAGGTAGTAAGGGTAAGTGAGAACGTTTCCGCTGTTTTACAAAGAAAGTTACCACCTAAGTGCAAAGATCCAGGTAGCTTTACAATCCCTTGTATTATTGGTCAAACTAAGTTCGAACATGCTATGTTAGACTTAGGAGCTTCAATTAACGTCATGCCATACTCTATTTATGCTTCAATGAACCTTGGTGAATTGAAAAATGATGGTGTCATTATTCAGTTGGCCGATAGATCTAATGCCTATCCAAAGGGCGTATTGGAAGATGTCTTAGTGCAGGTGAATGATTTGATCTTCCCGGCGGATTTCTATGTCCTTGAAATGGAGGAAACCACCCATGCTCCATCCTTGCCGATTCTTCTTGGGAGGCCATTCATGAAGACGGCCCGAACTAAGATAGACGTGTTTAAAGGCACTTTAACAATGGAATTCGATGGGGAAGTGATTGATTTTAATATTTCTGAAACTATGAGATTTCCTAATGATGATCACTCATGTTTCTCTATTGATATTCTTGATTCTTTGGCGCAGGCACACTTTGATCAATTACATGGCGATGCACTTGAAACGGTCATTACAAATGGCATAGAAATGAAGGATCACATGGATGTCACCATAACAAACCACGGCACACAATTGAACACCCATGCCGTGGCCTTTGATGAAGATGTAATTGAGACCGTGGCAGCCCTAGAGTCATTGCCACGGCTCCAAGGTAAGTCCCCTAGTCCAATTTCAATTCCAATTTCAACTAATAAGTTGTTTCCTTCTATAGAACAACCACCTACACTTGAGCTCAAACCGTTGCCAAATCACTTGAAGTATGTGTTTTTGGGCGAGCAAGACACATTGCCCGTCATTATAGCTTCATCACTCATGGCACAAGAGGAGAAGAAGTTGGTGAGGGTTCTCAAAGAGCACAAGACGGCCATAGGGTGGACTTTGGCCGACATCAAGGGTATAAGTCCTACCACGTGCATGCATCGAATTCTCATGGAAGAAGGCGCCAAACCATCAAGGGAAGCCCAACGTCGACTCAACCCACCAATGATGGAAGTAGTGAAGAAGGAAATCATCAAATTGCTTGATTGTGGCGTCATCTATCCCATCTCGGATAGTTGTTGGGTTTCACCGGTCCAAGTGGTTCCCAAGAAGTCCGGAGTCACGGTGGTGAAAAATGAAGAAGATGAACTTGTGCCTACACGCATTCAAACCGGTTGGAGGGTGTGCATTGACTATAGGAAGCTAAATGCGGCAACAAGGAAAGATCACTTCCCTTTGCCATTCATCGATCAAATGCTTGAAAGGTTAGCCGGTCATTCTTTTTATTGCTTTCTTGATGGTTATTCGGGATATAATCAAATTGTCATAGCGCCGGATGATCAAGAAAAGACCACATTTACTTGTCCATTTAGTACTTTTGCATATCGTCGTATGCCGTTTGGTTTATGCAATGCACCGGCCACTTTCCAACGATGCATGGTAAGTATATTCTCCGATTATGTTGAAAAGATAATTGAAGTATTTATGGACGATTTTAGTGTTTTTGGGGACTCATTTGATGATTGCTTGCATAATCTTACTTTAATCTTGAAAAGATGCATGGAAACTAGCCTTGTTTTGAATTGGGAAAAATGTCATTTTATGGTTAAACAAGGCATAGTTTTAGGTCATATAGTCTCTGAAAACGGTATTGAGGTTGATAAGTCGAAAATAGATCTTGTACGTCACTTACCCTCTCCAACTTCGGTTAGAGAGGTTCGTTCTTTTCTTGGCCATGCAGGATTCTATCGTAGGTTTATCAAGGATTTCTCAAAGGTTGCACAACCTCTTTGCCGTCTCCTACAAAAAGACGTGACGTTTGAATTCACCAAGGAGTGCACGGCATCATTCAACCTACTTAAGGAGTTGTTGACCACGGCACCCATCATTGTTCCACCGGATTGGAGCCTACCTTTCGAGCTTATGTGCGATGCTTCCGATTATGCATTAGGAGCTGTTTTGGGGCAAAGGAAGGAAAAGAGGCCGCATGTTATCTATTATGCCTCTCGGACTTTAAATGATGCACAATTGAATTATTCTACCACTGAAAAAGAACTTCTTGTTGTTGTATTTGCTTTAGATAAATTCCGTTCTTATTTGCTTGGTACTAAAGTTATTATTTATACTGACCATGCAGCATTGAAGTATTTGTTCACCAAGAAGGAGGCCAAACCACGACTCATTCGTTGGATGCTTCTTCTCCAAGAGTTCGATATCGAAATCCGGGACAAGAAAGGAAGTGAAAACGTGGTGGCTGACCACTTGAGCCGTATGGTGCATGAGGAGGATGCCGTGCCTATTATAGAGACATTCCCAGATGAGCAACTGATGTCCGTCAAGGTAAGTGAACCGTGGTATGCTGATTTGGTGAATTATTTGGTGTCTAAACATGTTCCTAGTGAATTACTTAAACACCAATGTGATAAATTAAAGAAAGAGGCACGGTTTTATGTGTGGGATGACCCGTATTTATGGAAATATTGCCCTGACCAAGTTATACGTAGGTGTGTGCACGATTCTGAGTTTAATGCTATTCTAACCTTTTGTCACACTTATGCTTGTGGGGGACACTTTGGCACTTAAAGAACAGCACTTAAGGTGTTAGAATGTGGTTTCTATTGGCCTACCATCTTTAGGGATGCTAGAACATTTTGCATGTCTTGTGATAGATGCCAAAGAACGGGCAATATTGGTCCTAAACAACAAATGCCGCAAACCCCTATTTTTAGTGTTGAAATCTTTGATGTTTGGGGTATTGATTTTATGGGTCCGTTTCCTTCGTCACATGGGTTTCTTTATATATTGCTTGCTGTGGACTATGTGTCGAAATGGGTGGAAGCAAAAGCCACCCGAACTAATGATTCTCGAGTGGTTGCAGATTTTGTGAAAACTAACATTTTTGCAAGGTTTGGAATGCCACGAGTGCTAATCAGTGATGGAGGTTCCCATTTTTGTAATCGAACCATCGAGGCGTTGCTCAAGAAATACAATGTCACGCATAAGGTGGCCACACCTTATCATCCTCAAACGAGCGGGCAAGCCGAGGTTTCGAATAGGGAAATCAAGCAAATGCTTGAGAAGACCGTGGGGCCTACAAGGAAGGATTGGAGTTTGCGCTTAAACGATGCATTGTGGGCGTATCGCACTGCCTACAAAACTCCCATTGGGATGTCACCTTTTCGGCTCATCTATGGGAAGCCATGCCATCTTCCCGTCGAACTAGAGCATCGTGCACATTGGGCCGTCAAAACGTTCAATATGGACCTTGATGCCGCAGGTTTACATAGGAAGCTTCAATTGTGTGAGCTTGATGAAATCCGAAATGAAGCATATGAGAATGCCCGGATTTACAAGGAGAAAACGAAGGCATTCCATGACAAGATGATTCGTGCCAAGACGTTCTCTATTGGGCAGAAAGTGTTGTTGTTCAATTCTCGCCTTCGGTTGTTTCCGGGTAAGTTGCGTTCCAAATGGGTTGGTCCTTTTATTGTCACTAATGTTTTCCCTCATGGTGCAGTGCAAATCAAAAGTTCAAGGACGCAGCAAGAATTCAAAGTGAATGGGCATCGATTGAAGCCCTATTACGAGACGTTTGAGGAGCATGTCGTGGAGGAGGTACCCCTCCATGCCGTGGAACCTAGTCAAGCTTAAACGGAGGTACCGTCCGGCTGGAAGACGTTAAAGCAAGCGCTTCTTGGGAGGCAACCCATGTGTCGAAACACGAGAAGAAGGAACTTTCACTCCAAACCCAGATTTGCGTCCCTAACCTATCTCTTTATTGCTATTACTTTGCCATTTGTGTTATGTTTGCTAGTTGTGTTAGTTGATTGTTTTTGTGTTAATCTAAGTTTGAAACATTGAGGACAATGTTTGGTTTAAGTGTGGGGGGTAAACAAGCTGTTTTTGCATGAAATTCGTGGGATTTTATCACCTATCACTTCACATGTTGTTTCTCACCGTTTTAAAGTGTTTTTAGTGTGTTTTGATGTGTTTTAGTGTCATATAATAGAAAACCTTAGAAAAATTCGAAAAAGTTTGAAAAATATCAAAAAGAGTCGTTTTTGAGTCATTTTTGTGTTTTAGGGTACCTTCCAACACAATGATGAGGATTTGGTTTTAAATTACATGACTATTATAGAATGTTGTAAACATGGCTGGAAGTTGATTTATGCTTTGGTTTATGCTTGGTTATGGTTATAGCTTATGAATTCACATGTAATTACAAAGAGAAAATCTGTTTTTGTAACATGCTTGAACGAAGGAACTTAAACTAAAGCTACATCCTTGTGAGACTTGAGCCTATAACGTTCTTTGGAGAGTATAAATCTGTGATTTCTTGTTTTCTAAAGTCGTTGCATGATCTCATCATTCTTTGCTTGGTTGCTACTTGGAATGCCTTTCATTATAGTTCCAAATACTAGAACTCATGCCCAATTCATTCAAAGCATGATATTGATTGCATAACATACAATAAGATGAAGTTGTTAGTCAAGCCAAAGCCAAAAAGCCTATCCCTTTTCACATGTATTGTAGGATTACCCCTTTTGAGCCTTTTCAAGCTTATTTTCTTTGTTAACCACATTATCCTCACCTAGCTTAGATTAGGACTTTCCATACCCTTGTTCTTAAAGGATAGTGAAGCATGACTTAGAATGAACTCCTTTTGATCAATATATTGCAGAAAATAAGTGTGGGGGAAGATAATAGGGCACGGCCAAAGAATGAAATAAAGAAAAAAAAAAAAAAAAAGAGTTGAAAAATAAAAAGAAATTAGAAAAGTGTTGAAAAGAAAGAAAAAGAGTTGAAAAATAAGTGAGAATGATCTCACAAGTATTGGTTATTGAAGGAAGGGTCCAAAAGAGTGAATTTGACCCTAATTGTGCATGAATCTTCCCTTGTGTTTAAAAGTTGATTTCTGCCATTAAAATTGAGTTTAAGTGTCAATTTCATTACTTTGCTTCCTATTGCTTTAAGAACCTTTGTTTGTCCTTTGCTTTTCCTTGTTAGCCATTACCCTTAGCCCCGTTACAACCCTCAACTTCTATCTTGATGTTATGTATTCAATATGTGGAGTTTGAATTTGGTATGAGCATATGGAATCACTGGTTCTCGTTCTAAGTAGTAGCATTCCATTCATGAGATCATATTCATGTCATTGTCGTAAATCCAGAAAATGCTTTCTTTGATATAACATATGTGAGTGTTAGAATTCATATTTACATCAATCTCCTCACATATACCTAGTGTAGGGTGTGGAGTTAGAAAATCTGTGTGAAAATTGAGTGCATTCTAGTAAGGAATTGAGGGAATTCTCTAAGGCATGTTACTACATTCAAAATGATGTTTTAATTGATTAAATGTGAACTAGTGAATGGTAACTATGATTAAGTGTTTGTTGAAGTGTAAAGAAAGCTAAATGTTGTGGGAATGATATTCTATATTGTGTCATGTTCGTTTGAAATCCCTGAGATACATGTTGGAAGGTTTAGATTGTGTTTTGTTTTGTTTTTGGTTTCTTTTGTTTTGTTTTGCTCGAGGACTAGCAAAAGCTAAGTGTGGGGGAATTTGATAGGAGCATATTTAGGTGACTTACTTAGCTTGTTTTCGTGCATTTATATTGTTAATTCATAGTTGTTTTAGTAGTTTAAGCCATTTTCGTGTGTTTTTAGGTTCATATGGCTAAGGAAGCAAAAAGATGCATTTTGGAGCATTTTGGAGCAAAATTGGACTTGGAATGGATAGCTTATGTTTGGAGCAAAAGGAATGGACGAAATTGAAGGATTCCTAATCCATTGCAGCCACATGTACTTATTCCTTCATTATTTCACCCACATGCTCTCCCATTTCAGATTGCATTCCATTCATTCTAGCCAAGCCACATGCACTCCCATTTTCTCCCAAAACATTGCACATGCATTTTCAGCTTTCCACCAAGTTCCTAGCTGTCATGGTCCCTCTTTTTCACCTATAAATAAGCATCCATTGCAGCCACAAATCACTCACTCTTCCATATTCAGAAAATCATCTCTCATACACATTCATTCACGCCAGAAATTCATTCCCTCTCTCTAACACTGCCATACTTCACCATTCTTCATATTTTCTGCCCAAAAATACTCCTTGCCTTCCCCTACATCCATCCCTACCCTAAACACATCATTCTACATCATCCATAACCCCCAAGACTCACCAAAACCCCTTGTGCTGCAGCAACTAGAGGAGAAGAGGCCTAAACGTTCATACAATTCAAGATTGCGTTGTTGGGATTTTTAGGTGTTCTTCGTTCTTGTTTTCAATGTTTACTTTGTTATTACTCTCTAAGTTTGTTGTAATCATGAGTGGCTAAACCCCTAATTAGTTAGGGGAAAGTTTGAAGCCATGGACATATGTTGGTTATGATTTGATTTACTCCAGTTATGAATTCATGAACTATAAATGTGGTTTACTTTTCTGTTTTGATTAAGAACTTGTTTATGTATGTGGGTTGAGGGTCGACACTTAATTTGCATGCCTAAACTTGATGCTAGGATATAAGGGAATTTCACCTAATCGTTATGAACTTATATTCATGAGTAGTAAAAATCGCTAGTCACGATTGTGTTTAATAAACCCTAGGCTGGATTAACATGCGTATTCCATAGTTATGAATGCCTAGTCGATGTTTATGATTTCCGTTGAACTTAATGATCCTTGTTGAATGTCTCTATCATGCGTATTCCATAGTTAGGGACTTTGATTAGGAATAATTTGGTTGTAATGCGTATTCCATTCAATCCAATGAATCTAGGGAAATCTGAAAGTTAATTTAAGCGGACCTAATTAACTTGGAGCATTGTCATTCATCGTTTGTTGTCATAACTGGGAGTCAAATTATATGCATATGTTCATGTGTGGATAAGGAACCCTCTAACTAGTTTCTCATCATTCTATTTCATCAATTTCATTTTCACAATCTGCCCTTAATTAGAATCTGTGCATTTAATTTAATTTCGTCAAAACCTTAATCCCCCTTTACTTTAGTGTCCAACTTAGTTAGAAAGTGTCTTAGTTTGTGTTTATAAGTGTTTTGATTCAATTTGTTACACAAATTCGTCCAAATTCACCAAAGTGTTCAAAACTGCCCAGAAAGTGTTTTTAAGGCAGTTTTGAGTGTTTTGGGTGATGTTTGAGTCTTTTAGTTTGTTTCAGTATTTTAAATTTTAGGTTTGCATTCATTAAGTCTAGTTTAGTGTTCTAAATATTGTTTTTACGTTTTTGAGTCAATTTCACATTGGTTAGCATCCCTAGTTAATCCCGGTCTAGAACGATCCCTATTTGCTCATATACTACAATTGTCATCCATAGGGTTTAATTTGTGTGTCAAGTTAATTTTCATATCAACGGCTAAGGAAATTGGAAAGGTTTAAATGTCCTAAAACTAAAGGGAACAAGGTTCCAACACTTTGGTCTTCAATTAGGTCTTCAATTTCGTCCAACACTTTGGCGCCAAGCATAAGCTATCCATCCTTAGCCCAAAAGTGCTCCAAAAGTCTCCAAAATGCATCTTTTTGCTCCTTTAGCCCTTTGGACCTACAAACACACGAAAATAGCTTAAAGGACTAAAATAACTAAAGAAACATAACGTAAATGCACGAGAACAAGCCATTTAAGTCGCATGAATATGCTCCTATCAAATACCCCCACACTTATCTTTTGCTAGTCCTCGAGCAAAACAAAACAACAAAAGAACACGAAACTAGACAAAACGAACAAAACACAACCTACACCTTCCAACAATCGTCTCACGGATTTCCAATGCTCATGACAAGTTAAAAATCATTATTCCCACAGATTTTAGCCATCTTTACACTTAAGTACATTCTTAATCATAGTCACCACATACTAGTTCACATTTAAGCATTTAAAACCATTTCGAATGTAGTAACATGCCTTAGAGAATTTCCTCAATTCCTTACTAGAATGCACTCTATTTTCACATAGATTTTCTGACTACACACCCTACACTAGTTATATGTGAGAGATTGATGTAAACATGAAAGACTAGTATCTCACATATGTTATAACAAAGAAAGCATTTTCTGGATTTACGATAATGACATGAATATGATCTCATGAATGGAATGCTACTACTTAGAATGAGAACCAGTGATTCCATAAGCTCATATCAATTCCAAACTCCACATATTGAACACATAACGATCAAGATAGAAGCATAAGGGTTGAAACGGGGCTAAAGGTGTTTGGCTAACAAAGAAAGGATAGGGAAAACAAACGTTCTTTAAGCAATAGTGAGCAAAGTATTGAATTAGGCACTTAGAATTCCCTTTAGAACGCAGAAGTCAACTTTGAACACCCAAGGGGAAGTCACACAAAACTTAGGGCCATATTCAAACTTTTTGGGCCCTTTCTTCAACAATCACATTTGTGAGTCCATTCTCACTTATTTTCATTCTTTTTCTTTCTTTTCTTCTTCTTTTTCTCACATTTTTTTTTCTTTTTTTTTTTTCGTGCCTCCTTTAAGACTTAGGCACATACATACACACAAAAATCCCTTCCCCCACACTTATTTTCTGCAACATATTAATCAAAAGGAATTCATTTAAGTCATGCTCACTATACTTCAAGAACAAGGGTATAGGAAAGTCCTACTCTAGGCTAGGTAAGGGGTGATGTGGTTAGCAAAGAAAATAGGCTAAACAAGGCTCAACGGGGTTAAAACTAATATATACGAAATATGGGAAGTAAGGCTATTTGGCTATGGTGGCAACAACACAACTTCATCTTGATATATATTATGCAATTCAATGTCATGCTTTGAATGAAACGGATATAAGTTCTAGCATTTAGTTCTATCATGATACAATTGCATTCTAAGTAGCAACCAAGCAAGGAATAATGAGATCATGCAACAACTTTAGAAAACAAAGAATCACAGAAAATAACTCTCCAAAGAAAGTAATGGCTCGAGTCTCACAGGGATGTAGCGTTATTATGAGTTTCTTCCTTCAAGCATGTTACAAAAACGAATTTTTTCTTTTATGATTGCATGTGAAGTCATACATTATAACCATAACCAAGCATATACCAAGAGTAAATTAAACTTTTCTCTATGTTTATAACTCTTTTTAACCGTCATGCAATTACAAACCAAATCCTTATCATTGTGTTGCTTTTGACACAAACACACAAAAACGACTCAAAACACTCTTTTTAGGCTTTTTAAAACATGTTTTTCAAATTTTTATGTGATTTTCGGAGTTATAAAAACAAAACATACTAAAACACTCTAAAACAACTTAAAAACACCTTAAAACAGCAAGGAACAACATTTGAAGTTATGGGTGATTAAATCCCACGAATTTGCATCAAATATACTTAGTTACCCCCCCACACTTAAATCAAACATTGTCCTCAATGTTTTAAGCATAGATTCACACAAAACATAAGTAAACACACAAAAAGCACTTAAACATACTAAACATGGCAGAATGTAATTAACAAAGAGAAGAGTTTAGGGACGCAAATCTGGTTATGGAGTGTATATTCCCTCTTCTCCTTGGTGATTGTATTGAGGCATGATCTTGGTGATTCCACAGGCTTACTTTTGAACTGGTTTCCGCCCATCATTGATTTTCCTTTGTGCTACTCTTGAACTGGGCAGCAGGATTTTTTTTGGTCTCCCCGAAGGTCTGAACTTCCTCCTTTTATCTCTGTTTCTTTGTTCAATCTTTGCAGAAGTGGTCCCTTCTCTGGAAGTGTATCAACCGTTGAAGATGACTACTCGAGAGCAACGCTAGGTAAGCAATCAGGAATAGATTCCAGGAAGTCGGCTCCAGATCGGAAGACTGACTCCAAGTGCCGGCTGATTGCTTCTTTTACTTTGTCATGCAAGTAAGAACAAGGACAAAGAAAAAGACAGGGAAAGAGCATGATATGAGATACTTTTGCTTTTGACCTTGATGATATGAGATACCTTTGCCTTTGAAGAAGCGGTGAATGAATTAGCACATGCTTCAATCCGCCGTTTCCTCCTGGGTCATCTGTACTCCAGGCATCTGGAATCATCTTTGGGGGAGAAAAAATTGAGTATTTCAAGAGGCTTTGCTGGGAGTGCGCCCTCAGAGGTGATAGAGAGGGTGGGATTTTCTTCAGGTCTGCCTTGCCACAAAAGATGAAGGTCGACATATATAGAGATAAAAGCAAGTGGTGGTACTACCCTTGTCGACAAACGTTTTGATCCCGCAAATCCGGCTTTTTGAAATAGTGGCGCCTCTTCGATCTTTGAATACGCCTCTTCGATTTCTGAGCAGGCGCCCCTTCGCTTTTTGAACGAAGCCCCTTCGCTTTTTGAACGAAGCCCCTTCGCTTTTTGAACGAAGCCCCTTCGCTTTCTGAACGACACGTGGTAGTGCAGATGCGGCTCCTTTTGACAAAGCTGCACGCGTTTTCTGAAAAGCAGAGAAAGCGTTGCCGAACTTTGCGCTTGTCGGCTAAAGATGTGTAGTTGCGATGATGGCCTCCACGTGTTGTCTGAAAAGAAGAAATCTTTTGACAAAGTTGAACGCGTCTTCAGAAAAGCCGAGAAAGCGTCGCCTAAATTACGCCGGAAATTCCGGCTTTTTGAATCGGTGGACGCGTCGCCTTGGCTTTTTATAGAGCTATCGATCACCACAACAAACACACTCTGAAGAATTCCCATTCTTGAAAATCGACTCCGGCCCTTTGAGAATTAACTCCATCCACCCCATCTCTTTGAACACTTTTGAAAAATGGCAAACCCATCGAACCTTAGCTTAGAATTGAGTCTCAGCAGTGATACGGGCGCGCCGCGTCAAGGTAACGTATGGCGCCCTTCTTTCTTATCTTCTAACGGTCTTCTCACAGGTGAAGACTCCGTGATGCAGGACGCCACAACAGCTACAATAGTAGCTAGGAACCTCTTCACTCCAAAAGATAGTAGGCTGCTGTCAGGACGGTCCGATGAGTTGGCCGTTCAAGAGTCCCTCGCACTTAGTGTTCAGTGTACGAGTTCTGTGTCCAACATGGGCCAACGCCTGCTTGCCCGCTCCCGTCAGGTGGAATCATTGATGGCAGAGGTGGAAAGTCTTAAGCAGGAGATCAAACTGCTTAAGCATGAGAATAGAAGTTTGCACTTGCTTGCCAACAACTATTCGACGGGCATGAAGAGGAAGCTTGATGAACTGCAAGAGTCTGAAGGTCGGATTCAAAGTGACCGTCAAAGGTTTTCGTCTTTCCTCCAGAGGCACCTTTTTCCTGGATCATCCAGCGTTTGGACAAGTATTGAGGCCTCGAATGCTCTATCTTCGATGCCTCCAGCTCCGATGCCTTCCGCTCCTATGTCTTATGCCCCGATGCCTTCCGCTTCAAGAGTTTTGCCACGTAGTGGGTCTTTAAGTAAACAACCTTTGTGAAGCCTCCATCGTTCTGCCATGTTTTTTTTTTTTTTTTTTTCTCAAAATGCATTGGGTTGCCTCCCAAGTAGCGCTTTCTTTTACGTCTTGCAGCCGGACGAAGAACCCAATCACTCCAGGATATGTTCACGAATCGGATGAGAACTCCGAGTCATAAACTAGTACCTAGAACAAGAAACAAAACAAGATTAAAAATCTGGAATAAAATAAAAACAAACGAAAATAAAACAATCCAAGGGATTAGCAAATTTTCTAATCCCCGGCAACGGCGCCAAAATTTGATGCGAAAATTATACGCACACAAATTAAACCCTCTTTTTATCAATTGTAGTATAGGTGCAAGTAGGGATCGTTCTGGACCGGGGATTAGGAGGGATTGTTAATCACTTGGATTTGACTCAAAAACATAAAAACAAAGTTAAAAACGTTCACAAAGACTCAAAGGACTCAAAACAAGTTCAAAAGACTCAAAACTGCCTAAAAACACTAACTAGGCAGTTTCTGACCTTAAACCCAATGTTGGACGAATTTAAGATTATGGCTTGATTCAAACGTAAAATAAGAATATAAAACACTATACTAGATTCAAAGAATGCAAAACTAAACTTTAAAACACTAAAACAAACCAAAAGACTCAAAACAACACAAATACACTCAAATCTGCCTAAAAACCACTTTCTGGGCAGATTTGAGCACAAACACAAATTTGGACGAATTTGTGTAACAAAATGACTCAAAACTCTTATAAACACAAACTAAGACACTTTCTAACTAAATTAGACAATAAAGTAAAGGGGGATTTTAATTTGACGAAAATTGAAATAACGAAACAAGTTTAATAAACTAGACAGAATGTAAATATGAATGCGATGAAAATGAATGGATGAATGCTAGCTAGAAGGTTCTTCTCCACACATGTTACACTTGCATAATAAAATGATTTCCAATTGCATTTCAATAAACCATGAATTCTCAACACCCCAAGTTAACCGTGATGCACTAATTAACCTTCAAATCTTCCTAACGTTATTGAATTGGATGGGTTAGCGCATACAACAATTCAAAACATTCCCCACGAGTCCCCTACATGATTGCATAATAGAGATACAAGCAAGAATCATTACGCTCTATGAAAATTATAAGTGTTGACGAGGCATTCGTTACTATGGAATACGCATGAAACTTATGCCAAGAATTCGTTTAACGCGATTGTTTATAAGCAACCTCCACTACTTGTGAATATAAGTTCGTAACTATTAGGTGAAACTCACTTATATTCTAGCGTCATATTCATGCATGAAAATTAAGCGTGCACTCTCAATAAACATACATAAATAAGTTATCAATCAAACGGTTAAACAAATTGAATCACAACTTATGAAACGCAATTAGAAGTAATCAAATCAAAATGCAAGCATAAACATATATTTCGAATTTCCTCATAACTTTGAAATCAAAGAAACACCTAAACATTCCAACAACTCAAACTTGAATTGTATGAACGTTTAGGCACTCTTCTCTTCCATTCCTCATACGTACAAAACAAAGAGTATTGAAATTAACATTGAAATCAAAGAAACACCTAAACATTCCAACAACTCAAACTTGAATTGTATGAACGTTTAGGCACTCTTCTCTTCCTCTTCGTTGTAGCACAAGGTCTAAGGATAGTTTGATGGTGTGAATGGTTTGGGGAGTGGTGAAAATGGAAGGATGGTGTTTGGATTGTAAGGGAAACTCACGGTACAAAGGGGGAAGTGTTGGTGGTATGTACAATGGAATGGAAGTGTTTATGGAATGGATGAATTTCTGGCACAAAGGCCTTATTTCTGTGGTGAATGGATCCCCCTCCTTGTGGCTGCAATGAAGGGTTATTTATAGGTGAAATGGGGGGAACATGACAGCTAGGAGGGTGGTGGAAATCTGGAATGGTGATGGGAGATGCATGTGGCTGATTTATGCATGTGATTAAAGGGTGGAAATGCATGTGCTTTGAATAAGTGGCTGCATGTGCAAGGGGACAATCTGGAAATGAGATGGGAGATGCATGTGGCTGATATGAATGTGTTTGCATGTGAATTAAAGCTTGGGTGAATGATGATAAATGCATGTGGATGGAAATAATGAAGGGTGAATGTGCATGTGCTGCAATGGGTTGGGAAAACATGTGAGGGAATGATTAAGGTGAATGAATAATGAAATGGGAAAGCATGTGCAAAAGGGGAATGCATGTGGTTGCAAGGTTTTGTGTTAGGTGATGGGTGCATGTTAAGTGATAAGTGATTATGATAAGTGATATGATAAGTGATGATGATAAGTGATAAGTGATATGATATGTGGTTATGATAAGTGATAAGTGGTGATGATAAGTAATGATATGTGGGAGTGTGGCTGAAATGAAGGAGTGGAATGTTGGAATGTTATGCACGGCTAAGGAAATTGGAAAGGTTTAAATGTCCTAAAACTAAAGGGAACAAGGTTCCAACACTTTGGTCTTCAATTAGGTCTTCAATTTCGTCCAACACTTTGGCGCCAAGCATAAGCTATCCATCCTTAGCCCAAAAGTGCTCCAAAAGTCTCCAAAATGCATCTTTTTGCTCCTTTAGCCCTTTGGACCTACAAACACACGAAAATAGCTTAAAGGACTAAAATAACTAAAGAAACATAACGTAAATGCACGAGAACAAGCCATTTAAGTCGCATGAATATGCTCCTATCAGAACTCCGAGTCATAAACTGGTACCTAGAACAAGAAACAAAATAACATAAGAATCTGGAATAAAATAAAAACAAACGAAAATAAAACAATCCAAGGGATTAGCAAATTTTCTAATCCCCGGCAACGGTGCCAAAATTTGATGCGTGGTTTATACGGACACAAATTAAACCCTCTTTTTGTCAATTGTAGTATATGTATAAGTAGGGATCGTTCTGGACCGGGGATTAGGAGGGATTGCAAATCACTTGGAAACTGACTCAAAAACGTAAAATAAAGTTTAAAACACTAAACTAGACTCAAAGAATGCGAAACTAAACGCTTAAAACACTAAAACAAACCAAAAGACTCAAACATCACCCAAAACACTCAAAACTGCCTTAAAAACACTTTCTGGGCAGTTTTGAGCACTTTGGTGAATTTGGACGAATTTGTGAAATAAATTGAATCAAAACACTTAGAAACCTAAACTAAGACACTTTCTAACTAAATTGGACAATAAAGTAAAGGGGGATTGAGTTTTGGACGAAATTAAAACTAATGCACAGATTCTAATTAAAACAGAATGTAAATATGAAAATGATAAAAGTATGGATGAATGGTAGCTAAGGGGTTCATCTCCACACATGTTACACTTGCATAATAAAATGATTTCCAATTGCATTTCAATAAACCATGAAACTCATCACCCCGGGTCAATTAGGTCCTCTTAAATTAACCGTCAAGTTTTCCTTAAGTTAATGAATTGGATGGGTTAGCGCAACGCAATTCACTATGATAGGAGCATATTCATGCGACTTAAATGGCTTGTTCTCGTGCATTTATGTTATGTTTCTCTAGTTATTTTAGTCCTTTATGCTTCTTTTGTGTGTTTTCAGGTTCTAAGGGCAAGGTATGCAAAAGGATGCCTTTTGGAGCCTTTTGGAGCAAATTAGAGATTGGAATGGATATCATGTGCTTGGAGCCAAGAGGATGGACGAAATTAAAGACTTGAAGTAGGAAAGTTAAATCCTAAAAGACCTCATGTTTAAGCATCATTGAAGACTCCTATGCATTTTAGAACACAAAAACAACATTCCTTGCAACCTTAGGACATTGTCGTGTGTTTCCTTGTGTCTCCCTTCCTTGCCATGCAAGGAAGGGCTTTGTTCCCTATTTTAAACACTTAAAGCATTCACTTATCATATCATTCACTTATTATAAGCATTCACTTATCATATCATTCACTTATCAAACCATTCACTTATCACTTCCATTCACTTATCACTTATCACTTCCATTCACTTATCACTCACCACATATCATTCATTTATCACTTAACATATCATTCATTTATCACTTAATACATCATTCACTTATCACTTATCATACTCATAATCATCTACACATTTCAACCATTTAAACATATGCATTTCAACTCACATGCATCATCATCATGCAACCAACCTTGCAACATGCTTTCCAAGCTTTCCCCCTTCATCATTAAGCCACATTCACTCCCATTTCTCTCCCCTTAACAGCCCTAAACCGTGCATAATTAAAGGACACCATTCAACACACACATGCACCAAAAGACAACATTGGCATGCATCACATGCATTTCCAGCACTTCCCCCTTTGTGCCGTGCCTTCCCTTCCACTTTCCAACCACATTCTTTCAATTCCCACTTCATCATTACACCACCTAAGCCACATGCACTCCCATTCTTTAATTCAGCCACTTAATCATTCAACCACAAAACAATCACACAACACACCAACACACATGCATCCTGAAATTCTTTGCCGTGCAATCACATGCATTTCCCTTGACATTTTCAGCCATCACACTTCATCATTACACCACCATTCACTCTTTAACCCACACACACTTTACACAAACAACATTCACATGCATTCACATGCATTTCCAACACAAAACACACTCAAAACCGTGGCCACCTTTGCATTTCAGCATTCCCATTTGCATTTTCAGATTTCCAGCTTTCCAACCTAGCCACATTCACATGCATTCACTCATAATCATTCACCAAACTTGCAGCCACATTTCCACCCACCTCCTAGCTGTCATGTTCCCTCCATTACTCCTATAAATACCCTTGCATTCATTCATTCAAGATCATCTCATTTCATACACAACACATTACAAACACATTCTCCCTTCCCTAGCCGTGAGCTTCCCATCTCTCCCCTTATAATCCAAACACCATTTTTCCATTCCCCTTCCACTTCTACACCATTCCTCTACCATTTCCATAATCCCCCAAACCTCACCTTAGACCTTGTGCTACAACAACGAGGAAGATAAGAGGGCCTAAACGTTCATACAATTCAAGTTTGAGTTGTTGGAATGTTTAGGTGTTTCTTTGATTTCAAAGTTTAAATTCAATTCTCTTTGTTTTGTACGTATGAGGAATGGAAGAGAAGAGTGCCTAAACGTTCATACAATTCAAGTTTGAGTTGTTGGAATGTTTAGGTGTTTCTTTGATTTCAAAGTTATGAGGAACTAAACCCCCTTTAGTTAGGGGGTGATTCGAAACTATGTTTATATTTGCAATATGAATTGATTAACTTTCGTTGGAATTTCATAAGTTGTGGATTCAATTTGTTTAACCGTTTGATTGATAACTTATTTATGAATGTTTATTAAGAATGCGCGCTTAATTTTCATGCATAAATATGACGCTAGAATATAAGTGAATTTCACCTAATCGTTATGAACTTATATTCACAAGTAGTGGAGGTTGCTTATAAACAATCGCGTTAAATGAATTCTTGGCACTAGTTTCATGCGTATTCCATAGTAACGAATGCCTCGTCAACACTCATAGTTTTCATAATGCTTAATGATCTTTGATTGTATCTTTATTGTGCTTTTCACGTAAAGGACTTTTGGAGAATGTGGTGAATTGCGTTGCGCTAACCCATCCAATTCATTAACTTAAGGAGAACTTGACGGTTAATTTAAGCGGACCTAATTAACCCGGGGTGTTGAGTTTCATAATTTATCGAAAGACCAACTGAGAATCAATCTTGTATGCAAGTGTAACATGTATGGAGATGAACCCCTTAGCTAGCATTCATCCATAAATTTCATATTTACATTCTGTCTAGTTTATTAACTTGTTTCGTTATTTCAATTTTCGTAAAACCTCAATCCCCCTTTTGCTTTAATGTTCATTTTAGTTAGAATTCAATTTAGTTTGTGTTTTTAAAGCATTTTGAGTTTTTGGTTTGTCTTAGTGTTTTAAACTTTAATTTTGCATTCTTTAAGTCTAGTTTAGTGTTTTAAACTTTATTTCACGTTTTTGGAGTCAGTTTCCAAGAGATTTGCAATCCCTCCTAATCCCCGGTCCAGAACGATCCCTACTTATACTTATACTACAATTGTCAAAAAGAGGGTTTAATTTGTGCGCGTATAAATCTCGCATCACACTACATTCTCCAAAAGTCCTTTACGTGAACAGCACAATAAAGATACAATCAAAGATCATTAAGCATTATGAAAACTATAAGTGTTGACGAGGCATTCGTTACTATGATGAGCATGAAACTCGTGCCAAGAATTCATTTAACGCGATTGTTTATAAGCAACCTCCACTACTTGTGAATATAAGTTCGTAACTATTAGGTGAAACTCACTTATATTCTAGCGTCATATTCATGCATGAAAATTAAGCGTGCACTCTCAATAAACATACATAAATAAGTTATCAATCAAACGGTTAAACAAATTGAATCCACAACTTATGAAACGCAATTAGAAGTAATCAAATCAAAATGCAAGCATAAACATTTATTTCGAATCCCCCCCCTAGCCAAGGGGGGTTTAGTTCCTCATGGTACAAAACAAAGAGAATCAAAGAAACACCTAAACATTCCAACAACTCAAACTTGAATTGTATGAACGTTTAGGCCCTCTTCTCTTCCATTCCTCATTCGTACAAAACAAAGAGTATTGAAATTAAACATTGAAATCAAAGAAACACCTAAACATTCCAACAACTCAAACTTGAATTGTATGAACGTTTAGGCACTCTTCTCTTCCTCTTCGTTGTAGCACAAGGTCTAAGGATAGTTTGATGGTGTGAATGGTTTGGGGAGTGATGAAAATGGAAGGATGGTGTTTGGATTGTAAGGGAGAGCACGGCAAGGGTGGTTTGATGTCTACATTCTGAAATGGAAGAGTGTTTGTGACTAAAATGTGTATGAATGAGAATGAATGCAATGGATGCTTATTTATAGGTGAAATGGGGGGAACATAACAGCTAGGAGGGAATGTGGCTGCATGTTTGAATGATTAAAGGATGCATGTGGGTTGGAATTGCATGTGCAATGAATATGTGGCTGCATGTGCAAGGGGACAATCTGAAAATGCATGTGAAAGCATGTGTTGGCTGCAATGATGAAATGGATGGGAGTGCATGTGGCTTAATTAATTAAAGGGAGTGCATGTGCAATGTTTTAAAGGATGGAATGCATGTGAATATGATGGAAATCTGATGGGAACTCACGGCAATGATGGTGTTTTGTGTGAATGATGGCAGATTGTGTTTGCATGTGAATTAGGTTGTGTATTGTGATGCATGTGGCTGATTTAATTGAAGATGCATGTGCAATGAAGTGGAATGACAGCTAGGTTGAATATATTTAAAGGGAGTGCATGTGGCTTGGTTGGAATGAATGAAATGCAATCTGAAATGGGAGATGGAATGGGATGCATGGCAATGATGGTGTTTGTTTGAATGATTGCAGATTGTGTGGGTGTGTGATTAGGTTGGAAATGCATGTGAATGCAAGGTGTGAATGATTATGAGTGCATGTGGGTGAATTAAAGGATGGAATGCATGTGAATTAGGTTGGAAATCTGATGGGAACTCACGGCATTAAGTGGAGTGAAATGATTAAAGGTGCATGGCTGAAATATGGATGGAATGCATGGAATTAGGCACGGCAATGATGTTGTTTTTCTGACTATGAATGTGTTTGCATGTGCACGGTTTTTGGGAGAAAGGTGTGAATGTATGGCTGATTTGTGGAATAGGTATAAATGTGAAATGTTTGTGGTGAGTGAATGTGCATGTGAATTAAAGCTAAAGTGATGATGATAAGTGATAAGTGATAAGTGATATGATATGTGGTTATGATATGATAAGTGGTTATGATAAGTGATAAGTGGTTATGATAAGTGATAGGAGCATGTGGGTTAATTAATGAAGGAAATGCATGTGCAATGACAATGTGTTAGAATGGATGTGTGTTATGCATGGCATGATTGGGATTAGGAAAGGTTTAAATGTCCTAAAACTAAAGGGAACAAGGTTCCAACACTTTGGTCTTCAATTAGGTCTTCAATTTCGTCCAACACTTTGGCTCCAAGCATAAGCTATCCATCCTTAGCCCAAAAGTGCTCCAAAAGTCTCCAAAATGCATCTTTTTGCTCCTTTAGCCCTTTGGACCTACAAACACACGAAAATAGCTTAAAGTGCAAAAATAACTAAAGAAACATAACGTAAATGCACGAGAACAAGCCATTTAAGTCGCATGAATATGCTCCTATCAAATATAAGCAACCTCCACTACTTGTGAATATAAGTTCATAACTATTAGGTGAAACTCACTTATATTCTAGCGTCATATTTATGCATGAAAATTAAGCGGGCACTCTCAATAAACATACATAAATAAGTTATCAATCAAACAGTTAAACAAATTGAATTCACAACTTATGAAACGTAATTAGAAGTAATCAACTCAAAATGCAAGCATAAACATATATTTCGAATTCCCCCCTAGCCAAGGGGGTTTTAGTTCCTCATACATACAAAATAAAGAGAATCAAAGAAACACCTAAACATTCCAACAACTCAAACTTGAATTGTATGAACGTTTAGGCACTCTTCTCTTCCATTCCTCATTCGTACAAAACAAAGAGTATTGAAATTAAACATTGAAATCAAAGAAACACCTAAACATTCCAACAACTCAAACTTGAATTGTATGAACGTTTAGGCCCTCTTATCTTCCTCTTCGTTGTAGCACAAGGTCTAAGGATAGTTTGATGGTGTGAATGGTTTGGGGAGTGGTGGAATGGCTGAATTTCTGGTGGTGTTTGGATTAATAGGGACTCACGACACAAGTTGGTGTGTATGGATGATTTTCTGAAATGGAAGAGTGAATGAATTGTGGCTGCAATGGATGCTTATTTATAGGTGAAAAAGAGGGAACATGACAGCTAGGTTATGATGATGAATGCATATGCAAAGTTGGTTGAATGATTATGAGTGCATGTGGCTGAAATAGCATGTGGAATGGCTGAATGTGGTGCAATGATAATGTCTTGTGGCTGAATGGATTAAAGAATGGGAGTGCATGTGGGTGGAAATGAATGTGGGTTAAAGAGTGAATGCATGTGCAATGACAGCTAGGTTGAATTAATTAAAGGGATTGCATGTGCAAGGTTTTGGTGTGAATGATTGAATGTGCATGTGGCTGATTTATGAAGAGTGAATGCATGTGGCTGCAAGGTGTGAATGATTATGGGTGCATGTAGCTGCAATGGATTAGGAATCCTTCAATTTCGTCCATTCTTTTTGCTCCAAACATAAGCTATCCATTCCAAGTCCAATTTTGCTCCAAAATGCTCCAAAATGCATCTTTTTGCTTCCTTAGCCATATGAACCTAAAAACACACGAAAATGGCTTAAACTACTAAAACAACTATGAATTAACAATATAAATGCACGAAAACAAGCTAAGTAAGTCGCCTAAATATGCTCCTATCACTTACCTCATGAACTTGCTGCCGTGGGGGTCCTGATAGGAGCATATTTATGCACCTTAGTTTGCTTGTTTTCTTGCATTTATGTTGCTAGTACTTAGTAATTTTAGTACTTTAAGCTATTTTCGTGTGTTTGTAGGTTCAAAGGGCTAAAGGAGCAAAAAGATGCATTTTGGAGACTTTTGGAGCACTTTTTGGAAGCTTATGCTTAGAGCCAAAGTGTTGGACGAAATTGAAGACCTAATTGAAGACCAAAGTGTTGGAACCTTGTTCCCTTTAGTTTTAGGACATTTAAACCATTTCAGAAATTCCACTTCCTTTGCCGTGCATTTCAATGCATTTCATTCATTCCACATGCATTTCAACTCACATGCACTCATCATCATTCAACCTAGTGTCACTCCCATTCTTTCCCAACAAACAATTCAATCACATGCACCCATCATCATGCACTCCCCAAGCCGTGACACTCTTCATCATTCAGCAATTTTTCCCATTCATCAACCCGTGCATTCATTCACTTCTCAACATAAACAATCAGCCACATATTCAACTCACATGCACTCATTGTCATTCCACTTCATTTCACCTTGCATTTCCAGATTATTCCTTCATCATTGCACCACAAATCAGCCACACATTCACCCACAAGCACTCCCTTTAATTAATTCATCCTAGCTGTCAAAGCACATGCACATTCACCCTAATCATTCACACACACAATCTGCCATCATTCACACAAACACCATCATTGCCTTGCATCCCATTCCATCTCCCATTTCAGATTGCATCCCCTTCATTCCACCCAAGCCACATGCACTCCCATCCATTTCATCATTGCAGCCACATATAGCTTTAATTCACATGCAAACACATGCATTTTCCACCTCACAACCACCAGAAATCTGCCAATGCCGTGAGTTCCCATTCTTTCCCAACAAACAATGCATTCACATGCATTTCCACCCACATGCAACCATAATCATTCATACCTATCAGCCACATGCATTCACTCTTCATAAATCAGCCACATGCATTCAATCATTCACTCCACACTCATTGCACATGCATTCCCTTTCATTTCTGTCAAAGCACATGCATCTCCCATCACCATTTCAGATTTCCACCCACCTCCTAGCTGTCATGTTCCCTCTTATTTACCTATAAATAAGCATGCATTTCAGCCACAATTCATTCAATCTCATTTTCATACACAACACACCACAAACACATCCAATCTTCCCTCATTGCCGTGAGCTCCCACTCCCTTACAATCCAAACAACATCTTTCCATTTCCACCACTCCTTTTCCATTCCTCCACCACTCCCCAAACCATTCACACCATCACACAACCTCATCTTAGACCTTGTACTACAACAACGAGGAAGAGAAGAGTGCCTAAACGTTCATACAATTCAAGTTTGAGTTGTTGGAATGTTTAGGTGTTTCTTTGATTTCAATGTTTAATTTCAATACTCTTTGTTTTGTACGAATGAGGAATGGAAGAGAAGAGGGCCTAAACGTTCATACAATTCAAGTTTGAGTTGTTGGAATGTTTAGGTGTTTCTTTGATTCTCTTTGTTTTGTACCATGAGGAACTAAACCCCCCCTTGGCTAGGGGGGGATTCGAAATAAATGTTTATGCTTGCATTTTGATTTGATTACTTCTAATTGCGTTTCATAAGTTGTGGATTCAATTTGTTTAACCGTTTGATTGATAACTTATTTATGTATGTTTATTGAGAGTGCACGCTTAATTTTCATGCATGAATATGACGCTAGAATATTAGTGAGTTTCACCTAATCGTTACGAACTTATATTCACAAGTAGTGGAGGTTGCTTATAAACAATCGCGTTAAATGAATTCTTGGCACGAGTTTCATGCTCATCATAGTAACGAATGCCTCGTCAACACTTATAGTTTTCATAATGCTTAATGATCTTTGATTGTATCTTTATTGTGCTGTTCACGTAAAGGACTTTTGGAGAATGTAGTGAATTGCGTTGCGCTAACCCATCCAATTCAATAACTTAAGGAAAACTTGACGGTTAATTTAAGCGGACCTAATTGACCCGGGGTGATGAGTTTCATAATTTATTGAAATGCAATTGGAAATCTTTTTATAATGTAAGTATAACATGTGTGGAGATGAACCCCTTGGCTAGCATCCATCATTCCATTTCATCACATTCATATTTACATTCTGCCTTAAATACAATTTGTCCATTTAGTTTAATTTCGTTCAAAACTCAATCCCCATTTACTTTATTGTTCAATTTAGTTAGAAATCAATTTAGTTTGTGTTTATAAGTGTTTTGATTCATTTTGTTTCCCAAATTCGTCCAAAGTACTCAAGGTGCTCAAAACTGCCCAGAAAGTGTTTTTAAGGCAGTTTCGAGTGCTTTGGGTACTGTTTGAGTCTTTTGGTTTGTTTTAGAGTTTTAAAGTTTAGTTTTGCATTCTTTGAGTCTAGTTTAGTGTTTTATATTGCGTTTCTACGTTTTTAAGTCAGTTTCCAAGAGATTAACAATCCCTCCTAATCCCTGGTCTAGAACGATCCCTACTTACATACTTACTACAATTGTCAAAAAGAGGGTTTAATTTGTGTGCGTATAAATCTCGCATCAGGTCCTCTTTGGCCTACTCCTTCGTATTGTTGAGCGTTCAACTCTCGATTAGCAATCAAGACCTTGGCCGCCATGGGTGTCTTGTCCACCAATGCTCCACCCGCCGAGGCATCAAGCATTTGACGTTCGATTGGTAGGAGCCCCTCGTAGAAGTATTGCAGAAGTAACTCCTCCTTCATTTGATGCTGTGGACAAGAAGCAACAAGAGATTTAAAACGTTCATAATACGTAGGAAAAGACTCACCTTCATCTTGTTGAATCCCACTTATCCTTTTACGCAAAAGGATGATTCGAGAAGTTGGGAAAAACTTCTCCAGAAAAGCCCTCTTCATGCTCTCCCATGATGTGACGGTTCCGGGAGCTAAGTCATATAACCAATCCTTGGCTTTGTCCATTAAAGAGAATGGAAAAGCCTTCATCTTCAATATACTTCCATCGACGTTGATGGGAGTCATGCTTGAACACACCACCTCAAATTCCTTCAGGTGCTTGTTCGGATCCTCCATGGACAACCCATGGTATTTTGGAATATGGTGGAGCAAGCTTGACTTCAACTCGAACTCCTCGGTCTTCCCTTCGGCAGGTGGGGGATATTAGATACACAAAGGTGCTGCATTATCCAATCCCGAAGCCGAAAGCTCCTTGAGTGTCCGGTTGTCCACGGCCATGACTTGTGGTTCTTCAAAGATCCTTGCCGTGGGTTCCTCCTCCTCTTCTAGGACTTGCTCTTCGAGGTCAGGTTCTGGGCTTTGTGGATTTGGTTCGTGTTGCTTCCTCTTCCATCTCAAAGTCCTCTCAAAATCGCTGTCAAAGTCCAAGATATGCTCACGAATCGATTGAGAACTCTGAGTCATGCACTAATACCTAAAACAAGAAAAACAACACAAGGTCAGAATCTTTAACAAAATAACTAAATAAACAGAAAGTAAGCAATCCAAGGGATTAGCAAAGTTGCTAATCCCCGGCAACGGCGCCAAAAATTTGATGCGAACTAATTAAGCACACAAATTAAAACCCCCTTGTGACAATTGTAGTATATGTATAAGTAGGGATCATTCTAAACCGGGGATTAGGAGGGATTACTAAATCACTTGGAAACTGACTCAAAAACTTAAAACAAAGGTTAAAACACTAAACTAGACTCAAAGAATGCAAAACTAAACACTTAAAACACTAAAACAAATCAAAAGACTCAAAACAGCACCAAAACACTCAAAACTGCCTTAAAAACACTTTCTGGGCAGTTTTGAGCACTTTGACTACTTTGGACGAATTTGGGAAATAAATTGATTCAAAACACTTAGAAACACAAACTAAGACACTTTCTAACTAAATTGGACACTAAAGTAAAGGGGGATTGAGTTTTTGACGAAATTAAATAAAATGCACAGATTGTAATTAAGGGCAGATTGTAAAGATGAATGTGATGAAAATATGGATAGAATGCTAGCTAGAAGGTTCTTCTCCACACATGTCACACTTGCATACAAGATGATTTTTAGTTGGTCTTTCGATGAATTATGAAACTCAACACCCCGGGTAAATTAGGTCCGCTTAAACTAACCTTCAGATTTCCCTAGGATCATTGAATTAGATGAATATCCATCACAAACAAATTATTCCTAACAAGTTCTCTATATGAACAGCATGATAAAGATACGAGTTAGAATCATTACGTTCTTTGGAAATCATAAGTGTTGACGAGGCATTCGTTACTATGATGAGCATGAAACTAGTGCCAAGAATTCATTTAACACGATTGTTTATAAGCAACCTCCAGTACTTGTGAATATAAGTTCATAACTATTAGGTCAAATTCACTTATATTCTAGCGTCATGTTCATGCATGAAAATTAAGCGTGCACTCTCAATAAACATACACAAATAAGTTATCAATCAAGCAGTTAAACAAATTGAATCCACAATACATGAAATTCCAACCAAAGGTAATCAAATCATATTGCAAGCATAAACATGGTTTCGAATCACCCCCTAGCTAAATAGGGGTTTAGCCTCTCATGTTCATAGAAAGAGAAATAAAATTGAATTTAAACATAAAGATTCAAAGATCAATTATACCTAGAACGCCCAACGAATCCACTTGAATTTCTGCGCGTTTAATGATAGGAGCATATTTAGGCAACTTACTTAGCTTGTTTTCATGCATTTATGTTATTAATTCATAGTTGTTTTAGTCTTTTAAAGTATTTTCGTGTGTTTTTAGGTTCTAATGGCAAAGGGAGCAATAAAGTACATTTTGAGGCTATTTGGAGCATTTTTGGGCATGGATTGGATAGCTTAACCATGGAGCAAAGAGGATGGACGAAATTGAAGACTAGAAGAGTTAGGAAAGGCTACAAATCTGGTGGAAGAAGTCCTAATACAATGAAGATAAGGAAGAAGCAAGAAACAAGGAACCTTATCCAACCTTATCTTATCCTATCCTAGAAACCTTATCCTATCCTATCTCTAACATTATCCTATTCTATCCTATCCAAATCAGGTGGGCGCTTAAACCTAGCTAATTAGGGGGAATCAATTACATATTTAAACACCTAATTCAGTTCTAGAACACTTATCGATACCAATGCCGCAAGACACCCCTCCTAGTAGGTTTAGGAATTGAAAACCTTTTCCTACTTATATCACATGTCCTAGACCCTTTAGGTTTAGGAATCTGCCCTAAACCTTCTATTCTAGAAACCTTATCTCATCCCTACATGTGTGTTGCACCTTCCCTTCTAGAACTCCCAAATTCCTAGCCGAAATTCCTATTCCCAATCCCACTTGATTTCTGCCTTGAATTAACCCTTTTTCAATAGGATTAGGCAATCCTTTTCCTTCACTAAGTGTGCCAAACTAGCCTATATAAATAGCCCTTGCCGTACCATTTAGTCACCACCACCCTTCACACAACAATCATTCATTCATAAACACAACCATCCTTTGCCGTGACCTTACAACCACCCATTCATCATTCCCCTACTTCCACACCTCCATCCCAACCTCCATACACCACCATAGACCCTTTGCCGTGACTTAGCAAGGAGGAGGAGAAGGAAGACCAAGCCTTGGGCGTTTGTGCATTCAAGTTGGAGTGTTGGACGTTTCTAGGTGTAATCTATCCTTTATTGTTAATGTTTAAATCTATGTTGCTTTGTTTTGTCATGAACATGAGAGGCTAAACTCGTTTTAGCCTAGGGATGCTTTGAAACCACGATTACATTTATAATATGAGTTGATTAAGTACAGTTGTGATTTCATAAATTGTGAACGCAATTTACTTAACCGTTTGACGGATAACTTATTCTTGTATGTTTATTAGGGAGGCCTACTTAATTTGCATGCTTGAATTTGGGGCTAGAATATTAGGGTGTTTCACATAATCATCACAAACTAATATTCACAAGTAGTTAAGGTTGTTTTCACAATCATGTTAAGTAAATTCTTGGCATAAGTTTCATGCAATTCATAGTAACGAGTGCTTCGTCAATGCTTATGGTTTTCAAAGAACTTAATGATTCTTGCTTGTATCTCTATTATGCAATTTGATAGGAGCATATTCATGCGACTTAAATGGCTTGTTCTCGTGCATTTACGTTATGTTTCTCTAGTTATTTTAGTCCTTTATGCTTCTTTTGTGTGTTTTCAGGTTCTAAGGGCTTAGGGAGCAAGAAAGTGCATTTTGAGGCTATTTGGAGCATTTTTGGGCATGGATTGGATAGCTTATCCATGGAGCTAAGATGATGGACGAATTTGAAGGCCTTGTATGGTCTTTGGGACATAAAACAAAGGGCCTAGCCCAATCAAACAAACCTTTGAGCCATGCAAAACCTCTAGCCCAATCAAACAATGCATCACAAACCCAAAACCATCAAGAAACCATCCTTTGCCATGCCTTCCACATCAATTCCAGCTTGTCTTCATCATTGCAGCCACTTTGCCCTTTTATTTATGCTTTAAACCTATTTCCTTTCCCTAAATTGCAGCCACAATCCACACCTTTCCAACCTAGCTGCACCCTACATACATTAATTAGTCATTCTTTTCATATTGCACTCACATGCATTCACATGCATTTCAAGAACCAAAACAACATTGTGCCGTGCCTTCCCTTGCCATTTTCAATCATCACACTTCATCATTACACCACCATTCATTCATTAATCCACATGCACACTCACCCATCCTCTCTAATCCGTGCATCACACCTTGCATTTCACATGTATTCCATCTTTTAATTTAATCACATGCACATTCAAACAAACACAATCATTTCAGCCATTTAATCATTCAACCATGCTTTCCCATTTCATTACTCATTGCACATGCATTCACACCCCTTTAATCCACATGCATACACATGCATCACAACCCCAAAACCATCAAGAAACTCTCCCTCCCTTTCCAGCTTTTCCCTTTGCATTTTCAGATTTCCACCCACATGCACTCCCACTCTTTAATCACATGCACTCCCATCATAATTCCACCACCAATTCAGCCACAAAACATTATCATTGCACCACATTCAACCACTCCACATCCCTCACCAAGAAATCATTCAACACATGCATCCATAATCATTTCTTTATCCTTGCCGTGGGTTCCTATCCCATTTCAGATTGTCATTCCATCATTGCACATGCATCTACAAACAATTCAGCCAACACATGCACTTTAATCATCCACCACATATTCCCTTACACACTCCACCTAGCCGTGCACATTCATACACTTCCATTTTCCATATTTTCCCCCATCTTGGCAGATTTCACATGCACACACATGCAATTCCAGCTTTCACATGTTTTCCTAGCTATTTTTCATCATTAACCATCCACATGCATGCTTAAACAAACAGCCATATACACCTCCATTCCTCCTATAAAAACCCTTGCATTCTCATTCATAAAGACACCTCTCAATTCACTCATTCATACACTCTTCCATATTCACTCATCCATTGCAGAAATGTAGACCATAAACCACCCTTGTCGTGACTCTCCCTTACAATCCAAACACCATCCTTCCATCTCCACAACTCCTCTTCCATTCCTCCACCACTCCCCAAACCATTCACACCATCAAACTATCCTTAGACCTTGTGCTACAACGAAGAGGAAGATAAGAGTGCCTAAACGTTCATACAATTCAAGTTTGAGTTGTTGGAATGTTTAGGTGTTTCTTTGATTTCTATGTTTAATTTCAATACTCTTTGTTTTGTACGAATGAGGCATGGAAGAGAAGAGGGCCTAAACGTTCATACAATTCAAGTTTGAGTTGTTGGAATGTTTAGGTGTTTCTTTGATTCTCTTTGTTTTGTATCATAAGGAACTAAACCCCCCTTGGCTAGGGGGGGATTCGAAATAAATGTTTATGCTTGCATTTTGATTTGATTACTTCTAATTGCGTTTCATAAGTTGTGGATTCAATTTGTTTAACCGTTTGATTGATAACTTATTTATGTATGTTTATTGAGAGTGCACGCTTAATTTTCATGCATGAATATGACGCTAGAATATAAGTGAGTTTCACCTAATCGTTATGAACTTATATTCGCAAGTAGTGGAGGTTGCTTATAAACAATCGCGTTAAATGAATTCTTGGCACGAGTTTCATGCTCATCATAGTAACGAATGCCTCGTCAACACTTATAGTTTTCATAATGCTTAATGATCTTTGATTGTATCTTTATTGTGCTGTTCACGTAAAGGACTTTTGGAGAATGTAGTGAATTGCGTTGCGCTAACCCATCCAATTCATTAACTTAAGGAAAACTTGACGGTTAATTTAAGCGGACCTAATTGACCCGGGGTGATGAGTTTCATGGTTTATTGAAATGCAATTGGAAATCGTTTTATTATGCAAGTATAACATGTATGTGATGCGGTTATTTATACGCACACAAATTAAACCCTCTTTTTATCAATTGTAGTATAAGTATAAGTAGGGATCGTTCTGGACCGGGGATTAGGAGGGATTGTTAATCACTTGGAAACTGACTCAAAAACGTAAAAACAATATAAAACACTAAACTAGACTCAAAGAATGCGAAACTAAACGTTAAAACACTAAGACAGAATGTAAATATGAAATTGATGAAATGGTGTTGAAGTTTTCCTTCTTCGTGCTAGAATATTTTTAGTATAATGGCACAAATAGGGGTGTCGAATCCACAGGGACTAATTGGACCTAAACAACTACTTGTTTTGCAAAAACTCTATAAGAGAAATAAAACTAATCAATTTAGGCAGATTTGTTGTTGTAACTTGAAAGCACAAGAAAATGAAGTAGACACAAATAAATGAATCAACAACTAATGAAATGAGATAGCACAAATAGAGATGTAGCTAGAGATTCGATTTCACCATTGCTAAGCCAAGTCCATGCTTGTTAAGTCAGATTATACTCATCCCTCTACTTATTTCTTGGGTTTGTTTCACTTAGATATGATCAGCCATATGATGTGTGGACTTGATCAAATGTCCCTAATCATGAACCTAATTGTGATGTGCAACTTTGGTTCCTAATCAAGAATATGTAGTGCATAAGAAACTTTCACAAAACCAAAGGAAACACTCGGCAAGATGTTTGCAAAACATTCCCTTCATTCATTCACATATCCACCAAGATTATGCATGATGTGTGCTTTAATCTTGGCTAAACAACCTGTGGTTAATTCAAATGATGATCAAGCACTAAAATTAACACACTAAGTCACAATTAAATCGGAGAATGAAACAAGAAATAGATAGATTAAATGAGAATTCTGAATTAACTACATGGCACTCTTGCAAGGCTACATCGAATCCCTAGAGAGAGATTAGTTACACTTCATGTTTACAAAAGGTTTGACATAAAAATATATAACATGAGTGAACATAGGATTAAGAAGAAAGAACCCTTGAAGCAAAACTGATGTCGAAAGAGGAAGTTCCTCATGGTACAAAACAAAGAGAATCAAAGAAACACCTAAACATTCAAACAACTCAAACTTGAATTGTATGAACGTTTAGGCCCTCTTATCTTCCTCTTCGTTGTAGCACAAGGTCTAAGGGATGTTGTTGGTGTGTTGAATGGATTGGGGAATTATGGAAATGGATGAGGAGTGGTGTTTGGATTATAAGGGAAGATTGGATGTGTTTGTGGTGTGTTGTGTATGAAAATGAGATGTGATTTTTGTGTATGAATGCATGGGTTTTTATAGGGGGAATGGGAGAATATGTGGGTGATTGTTTAAGAGTGAATGTGGTTGTTATGATTGAGAGTGCATGTGGATGAAATAATGATGGAAAAAGAGCTAGGTTGTTGGTGTGTGAATGCATGTGTTGAATTTGTGATGCAATGATGAAAGAGTAAGTGCATGTGTGTGTGAATGGTGGTGCAATGATGAAAGAGTAAGTGCATGTGTGTGTGAATGGTGGTGCAATGATGAAATGATGAAGTAGGAAGGTGGAAATGCATGTGTTGAATTGGTGGTGCAATGATGAAAGAGTAAGTGCATGTGTGTTTGAATTAAAGGGATGAAGGTGGGTTATGCATGGCATGGGTAGGAGTGGAATGATAGCTAGGTTATGATGATGAATGCATGTGGAATTGCAAGGAGGAAAGGTGCAGAAAATGGAAGGGTATGCACGGCATTGGGTAGTGTTGTGTGATTTGTTTTGTGGTTAATGGGAATGTGGTTGAATGATTAAATGGACATGTGGGGTGTAATTGCAAAGGGAATGCAAAGTGAATGAATAATGAATGCATGTGCACTATTTTTGGGAGAAAGGTGGCTGAATGTGCATGTGAATTAGGTTGTGAAAACATGTGGAATGTGGCTGGAATTGATGAGTAATGCACGGCTTTGTTGTTGGTTCTTTGGTGATGAATGCAATGATAAAATGGATGGGAGTGCATGTGGATTAGGTGGTGTAATGATGAAGTGGGAAGTGGAAGAATGTGGTTGGAAATGGCTAAGGGGATGCACGGCTAGGAAGAAGAATGAATGATGTGCATGTGTGTGAATGCATGTGGATTAGGTGGAAAGAGGTGGGTGTGCATGTGAGTTGAAATGCATATGTTTAAATGGTTGAAATGTGTAGATGATTATGAGTATGATAAGTGATAAGTGAATGATATGTTAAGTGATAAATGAATGATATGTGGTGAGTGATAAGTGAATGGAAGTGATAAGTGATAAGTGAATGGTTTGATAAGTGATAAGTGAGTGGAAGTGATAAGTGATAAATGAATGATATGTGGTGAGTGATAAGTGAATGCTTTAAGTGTTTAAAATAGGGAACAAAGCCCTTCCTTGCATGGCAAGGAAGGGGGACACAAGGAAACACACGACAATGTCCTAAGGTTGCAAGGAATGTTGTTTTTGTGTTCTAAAATGCGTAGGAGTCTTCAATGATGCTTAAACATGAGGTCTTTTAGGATTTAACTTTCCTACTTCAAGTCTTTAATTTCGTCCATCCTCTTGGCTCCAAGCATATGATATCCATTCCAATCTCTAATTTGCTCCAAAAGGCTCCAAAAGGCATCCTTTTGCATACCTTGCCCTTAGAACCTGAAAACACACAAAAGAAGCATAAAGGACTAAAATAACTAAAGAAACATAACGTAAATGCACGAGAACAAGCCATTTAAGTCGCATGAATATGCTCCTATCAAACTCCCCCACACTTATCTTTTGCTAGTCCTCTAGCAAAACAGAAAGAAAAACAAAACAAAACGAAACGAAACAAAACAAGTAAAACACAACCTAAACCTTCCAACAATCGTCTTAGGGATTTCCAATGCACATGACATGTTAAAAATCATCATTCCCACAGATTTCAGTCATCTTCACACTTAAGTACATTCTTAATCATAATCACCACATACTATTTCACAATTAAGCATTTAAAACCATATTTTGAATGTAGTAACATGCCTTAGAGAATTTGCTCAATTCCTCACAAGGTATGCACTCAATTTCACTCAGATTTTCTGACTACACACCCTACACTAAGTATATGTGAGAAGATTGATGTAAACATGAAAACGAACACTCACATATATGTATCACAAAGAACGCAATTTCTGGAGTTAATAAGCATGTTTAGATATGATCTCATGAATGGAATGCTACTACTTAGACGCGAGAACCAGTGACACCATATGCTCATACCAAATTCAAACTCCACAATTGAAATGCACAACACTCAAGATAGAAGTCAAGGGTTGTAACGGGGCTTGGGGTATTGGCTCACAAGGAAAGGTAGGGATAAACAAAAGTTCTTTAAACAATAGCAAGCAAAGTAATGAAATTAAGGCTTAGAATTCACTTGGTATGCAGAAATCAACTTTTAGACATAAGGGGGAGATTCAACAACTCTTAGGGCCTAATTTATTGTTTTGGGCCCTTACTTCAACAAACAATACTTTTCAACTTTTTTTTTTTTTTTTTTTTTGCATCTCAAAACATAAACACTTAAACATTCTCTCCCCCACACTTATTTTCTTTAATAATGTACTCAAAAGGAATTCAATTAAGTCATGCTCACTATCTTTTAAGAACAAGGGTGGGGATTGTCCTAACCTAGGCTAGGTGAAGAAAATGTGGGTAAACAAAGAATAAAGGCTAAACAAGGCTCAACGGGGTTAAAACTTACAACATATACGAAGTATGGGAAGTAAGTTTATTTGGCTATGGTGGTGGTCACTACACAACTTCTTCTTGAATATGTGTTATGCAAATCAATAACATGCTTTGAATGAAATGGGCATGAGTTCTAGCATTTGGAACTATATGATGAAACGCCTTCTAAGTAGTAACCAAGCAAAGAATAATGAGATCATGCAACGACTTTAGTAAACAAGAAATCACAGATTAAACTCTCCAAACAACGTTATAGGCTCAAGTCTCTCAGGGTTGTAGCGTTTGTTTGAGTTCCTTCCTTCAAGCATGTTACAAAAACGAATTTTTTTCTTTTATGATTGCCTGTGAAGTCATATATTATAACCATAACCAAGCATATACCAAGAGTAAATCAAACTTTTCTCTATGCTTATAACTCTTTTTAACCGTCATGCAATTACAAACCAAATCCTTGTCATTACGTTGGAAGGTTCCCTAAGACACAAACACACAAAAACAACTCAAAACACTCTTTTTAAGCTTTTCAAAACATTTTATTTTATTTTATTTTTTTTTTTCAAATTTTTATGTGATTTTCGGAGTTATAAAAACAAACATACTAAAACACTCTAAAACAACTTAAAAACATCTTAAAACAGTAAGGAACAACATTTGAAGTTATGGGTGATAAAATCCCACGTATTTGCATTAAATATACTTAGTTACCCCCCCACACTTAAATCAAACATTGTCCTCAATGTTTTAAGCATAGATTCACACAAAACATAAGTAAACACACAAAAAGCATTTAAACATACTAAACATGGCAAAATGTAATTAACAAAGAGAAGAGTTTAGGGACGCAAATCTGGTTATGGAGTGTAAATTCCATCTTCTCTTTGTTGATTGCATTGAGGCTTGATCTTGATGATTCCACAGGCTTACTCTCGAACTGGTTGCCACCCATCATTGATTTTCCTTTGTGCTACTGGGCTGGAGGATTCTTCTGGTCTTCCCCGAAGGTCTGAGCTTACCCCTTTGGTCTGTTTCTTTGTGCAATCTTTCCAATTCGTAATGAAAAGGGTTGGAGGATAACTCAGCCTATGTTTGTCTCCACATGCTTCAATGTATCATTTTCACTTGCCTTACTCGCTCCCCTTTGCAGAAGTGGTCCCTTCTCCGGAAGTGTATCAACCGTTGAAGATGACTACTCGAGAGCAACGCTAGGTAAGCAATCAGGAATAGATTCCAGGCAGTTGGCTCCAGAACGGAAGACTGACTCCAAGTGCCGGCTAATTGCTTCTTTTACTTTGCCATGCGAGTAAGAACAAGGACAAAGAAAAAGACAGGGAAAGAGCATGATATGAGATACTTTTTCTTTTGACCTTGATGATATGAGATACCTTTGCTTTTGAAGAAGCGGTGAATGAATCAGCACATGTATTTGTTGTGCTGTTTCCTCCTGGGTCATCTGTACTCCAGACATCTGGTATCATCTTTGGGGAAGAAAAAAGAATTGAGTATTTTGAAAGGCTTTGCTGGGAGTGCGCCCTCAAAGGTGAGGGAGAGTTGGGCATTTTCTTCAGGTTTGCCTTGCCATAAAAGACGAAGGTCGACATATATAGAGATAATATCAAGTGGTGGTACTGTTCTTTTACCCTTGTCGACAAATGTCTCTTCGATATCAGAACGACGCCTCTTCGATTTCTGAGCAGGCGCCGCTTCGATTTCTGAACGACGCGTAGTAGTGCGGATGCGGCTCCTTTTGACAAAGCTGCACGCGTTTTCTGAAAAGCAGAGAAAGCGTCGCCGAACTTTGCGCTTGTCGGCTAAAGATGTGTAGTTGCGGTGATGGCCTCCACGTGTTGTCTGAAAAGCCGAGAAAGCGTTGCCTAAATTACGCCGGAAATTCCGGCTTTTTGAATCGGTGGACGCGTCGCCTTGGCTTTTTATAGAGCTATCGATCACAACAACAAACACACTCTGAAGATTTCCCATTCTTGAAAATCGACTCCGGCCCTTTGAAATTTAACTCCATCCCTTCTCTTTGAACACTTTTGAAAAATGGCAAACTCATCGAATCTTAGCTTGGAATTGAGCCTTAGTAGTGATACGGGCGCGCCGCGTCAAGGTAACGTATGGCGCCCTTCTTTCTTTTCTTCTAACGGTCCTCTCACAGGTGAAGACTCCGTGATGCAGGACGCCACAACAGCTACAATAGTAGCTAGGAACCTCCTCACTCCAAAAGATAGTAGGCTGCTGTCAGGACGGTCCGATGAGTTGGCCGTTCAAGAGTCCCTCGCACTTAGTGTTCAGTGTGCGAGTTCTGTGTCCAACATGGGCCAACGCCTGCTTGCCCGCTCCCGTCAGGTGGAATCATTGATGGCAGAGGTGGAAAGTCTCAAGCAGGAGATCCAGCAGCTTAAGTATGAGAATAGAAGTTTGCATGTGCTTGCAAATAACTATTCGTCGGGCATGAAGAGGAAGCTTGATGAACTGCAAGAGTCTGAAGGTCGGATTCAAAGTGACCGTCAAAGGTTTTCGTCTTTCCTCTAGAGGCACCTTTTTCCTGGGTCATCCAGCGTTTGGCCAAGTATTGAGGCCTGGAATGCTCTAGCTCCGATGACTTCCGCTCCGATGCCTCCCGCTTCTATTCCTCCCGCTTCGATGTCTTCTGCTTCGATGCCTTCCGCTCCGATGCCTTCTGCTCCGATGCCTTCTGCTCCGACGCCTCGTAGTGGGGCTTCAAGTAAACGCCCTCTGTGAAGGCTCCATCTTTCTTTGTTTAGCAGTGCCTATCAATAAATCAAACATTTTCTCAATGTTACAATCATAGACTCACACAATTAATAAACAAACAACAATAAAAAAACAACCTAACAAGGCAGAAACGAAATAGCAACAAAAAGAAGAGTTCTTTTTTTTTTTTTTTTTTTTAGGAATCTGGAATTGGAGTGCTTTCTAAGTCTTCCTTTGTTGAATGCATGGGTTGCCTCCCAAGTAGCGCTTGCTTTTACGTCTTGTAGCCGGACGGTACCTCCGTTTAAGCTTGACTAGGTTCCACGGCAACGGCGCCAAAATTTGATGCGTTATTTTATACGCACACAAATTAAACCCTATTTGTGACAATTGTAGTAATGATGTAAGTAGGGATCGTTCTAACCGGGGATTAACTAGGGGTGCTAATCTAATTTGAATTGACTTTAAAACACAAAAATTAAATGTAAATACTCTTAACAAGACTACTATGACTCAGAATGGCTTTGAAAAACTCAAACTGCCTAAAACAATCAAATTGACTCAAATAGAAACTAGAACTTGATTTAGACGAATTTGAAACTGTTTATGACTCCAAAAGCTTAAAGATACAAAAATAAAACAAATACGAATGATTAAGACTCAACGAAAATATGGGGGAAATGTGTTTGGACGATATTAAATTAAATGGACAGAATATAATTAAAGGCAAAATGTAAATATGAATGTGATGAAAATATGGATGATGGAATAGCCAAGGGGTTCTTCTCCACACATGTTACACTTGCATACAATATTGATTCTCAGTTGGTCTTTCGATAAGTTGTGAAACTCAATGCTCCAAGTTAATTATGTCCGCTTAAATTAACTTTCAGATTTCCCTAAATTCGTTGGATTGAATGGAATACGCATTACAACCAAATTATTCTTAATCAAAGTCCCTAACTATGGAATACGCATGATAGAGACATTCAACAAAGATCATTAAGTTCAATGAAAATTATAAGTGTTGACGAGGCATTCGTTACTATGGAATACGCATGAAACTTATGCCAAGAATTCGTTTAACGCGATTGTTTATAAGCAACCTCCACTACTTGTGAATATAAGTTCATAAAGATTAGGTGAAACTCACTTATATACTAGCGTCATATTCATGCATGAAAATTAAGCTTGCAATCTCAATGAACATACATAAATAAGTTATCAATCAAACAGTTAAACGAATTGAATCCACAACTTATGAAATTCCAACCAAAAGTAATCAATTCATATTGCAAATATAAACATAGTTTCGAATCACCCCCTAGCTAAAGGGGGTTTAGTTCCTCATAACCTTGAAATCAAAGAAACAACTAAACATTCCAACAACTCAAACTTGAATTGTATGAACGTTTAGGCACTCTTCTCTTCCATTACAAAACAAAGAAAATTGAATTCAAACATTGAAATCAAAGAAACACCTAAACATTCCAACAACTCAAACTTTGAATTGTATGAACGTTTAGGCACTCTTCTCTTCCTCGTTGTTGTGGCACAAGGTCTAAGGTGAGCTTTGAGGATTATGTGAAGTGTTTTGGAAGGATGGGAAGTGGTTAGATAGTGGCTGCAATGGAGGAGAAAAACTGCACAGAAATGGAGGGGGATTTGCGGCACAAGGGTTGTGTTTATGTTGTGTGAAGTTGTGTTGTGAATGAGATGAGATCTTCCATGAATGAATGAATGCTAGGGTATTTATAGGAGTAGTGGAGGGAACATAGGGCTGTTTTTTTAAGCATGCATGTGCAGGAATGTGGTGGAAAACAGCTAGGAAAGCTGGAAAGGAAAATGAATGCCACGGCAAAGACAGTTTTGTGAATGATGGCAGGTTGTGTGATGGTTTTGTTGTTGGTTAAAGCTTGTGAAAGCATGTGCAATGTGTGGTGGATGAATGAGATTGCATGTGGCTTTATGGTTGAATGATTAAAGGGTGCATGTGGGTGGATATGTAGCTGAAAATGATGAATTAGACAACCTGGAAATGGCAAGGGAAATGCACGGATTAGACTTGTTGTTTGTGTGAAGTGTGTGTGAATGCATGTGAGTGGCTGATTTGTGTGTTGGGAAATCATGTGAATTAAAGGGATGAAGGTGGGTTATGCATGGCATGGGTAGGAGTGGAATGATAGCTAGGTTATGATGATGAATGCATGTGGAATTGCAAGGAGGAAAGGTGCAGAAAATGGAAGGGGATGCACGGCATTGGGTAGTGTTGTGTGATTTGTTTTGTGGTTAATGGGAATGTGGTTGAATGATTAAATGGACATATGGGGTGTAATTGCAAAGGGAATGCAAAGTGAATGAATAATGAATGCATGTGCACTGTTTTTTGGAGAAAGGTGGCTGAATGTGCATGTGAATTAGGTTGTGAAAACATGTGGAATGTGGCTGGAATTGATGAGTAATGCACGGCTTTGTTGTTGGTTCTTTGGTGATGAATGCAATGATGAAATGGATGGGAGTGCATGTGGATTAGGTGGTGTAATGATGAAGTGGGAAGTGGAAGAATGTGGTTGGAAATGGCTAAGGGGATGCACGGCTAGGAAGAAGAATGAATGATGTGCATGTGTGTGAATGCATGTGGATTAGGTGGAAAGAGGTGGGTGTGCATGTGAGTTGAAATGCATATGTTTAAATGGTTGAAATGTGTAGATGATTATGAGTATGATAAGTGATAAGTGAATGATATGTTAAGTGATAAATGAATGATATGTGGTGAGTGATAAGTGAATGGAAGTGATAAGTGATAAGTGAATGGAAGTGATAAGTGAATGGTTTGATAAGTGATAAGTGAGTGGAAGTGATAAGTGATAAATGAATGATATGTGGTGAGTGATAAGTGAATGCTTTAAGTGTTTAAAATAGGGAACAAAGCCCTTCCTTGCATGGCAAGGAAGGGGGACACAAGGAAACACACGACAATGTCCTAAGGTTGCAAGGAATGTTGTTTTTGTGTTCTAAAATGCGTAGGAGTCTTCAATGATGCTTAAACATGAGGTCTTTTAGGATTTAACTTTCCTACTTCAAGTCTTTAATTTCGTCCATCCTCTTGGCTCCAAGCATATGATATCCATTCCAATCTCTAATTTGCTCCAAAAGGCTCCAAAAGGCATCCTTTTGCATACCTTGCCCTTAGAACCTGAAAACACACAAAAGAAGCATAAAGGACTAAAATAACTAAAGAAACATAACGTAAATGCACGAGAACAAGCCATTTAAGTCGCATGAATATGCTCCTATCAGTGCATGTGGATGAAATAATGATGGAAAAAGAGCTAGGTTGTTGGTGTGTGAATGCATGTGTTGAATTTGTGATGCAATGATGAAAGAGTAAGTGCATGTGTGTGTGAATGGTGGTGCAATGATGAAAGAGTAAGTGCATGTGTGTGTGAATGGTGGTGCAATGATGAAATGATGAAGTAGGAAGGTGGAAATGCATGTGTTGAATTGGTGGTGCAATGATGAAAGAGTAAGTGCATGTGTGTGTGAATGGTGGTGCAATGATGAAAGAGTAAGTGCATGTGTGTGTGAATGCATGTGGCTAAGGGTTGTTGATTGGGCTAGAGGTTTTGCATGGCTCAAAGGATTGTTTGATTGGGCTAGGCCTTTTGTTTTATGTCCAAAGTGCATACAAGGCTTTCAAATTCGTCCAACACTTTGGCTCCAAGCATATGCTATCCATTCCAAGCCCAATTTTGCTCCAAAATGCATCTTTTTGCTTCTTTAGCCATATGAACCTAAAAACACACGAAAATGGCTTAAACTACTAAAACAACTATGAATTAACAACATAGATGCACGAAAACAAGCTAAGTAAGTCGCCTAAATATGCTCCTATCAGTATGGAGATAAACCCCTTAGCTAGCATTCATTCCATTTCATCAATTTCACATTTACATTCTGCCTTAATTACAATCTGTCCATTTAGTTTATTTTCGTCCAAACCTCAATCCCCATTTATTTTAAAGTGTTAGTTTAGTTAGAAAGTGTCTTAGTTTGTGTTTATAAGAGTTTTGATTCAATTTGTTACACAATTTCGTCCAAATTCACCAAAGTGCTCAAAACTGCCCAGAAAGTGTTTTTAAGGCAGTTTTGAGTGTTTTGGGTGATGTTTGAGTCTTTTGGTTTGTTTTAGTGTTTTAAGCGTTTAGCTTCGCATTCTTTGAGTTTAGTTTAGTGTTTTAAACTTTATTTTACGTTTTTGAGTCAATTTCCAAGTGATTTGCAATCCCTCCTAATCCCCGGTCCAGAACGATCCCTACTTACATCATTACTACAATTGTCAAAAAGAGGGTTTAATTTGTGTGCGTATAAATCCCGCATCACAATTCATGTAGGGAACTTGTGGGGAATGCTTTGAGTTGTCGTATGCAATCATCCAATTCAATAACGTGAGGAAAATCTGAGGGTTAATTAGTGCAATTCACGGTTAATCTGGGGTGTTGAGGTTCATGGTTTATCGGAAAAGCAACTGGAAATCAATTTATGTTAGAAAGTATCATGTGTGGAGAAGTATCCCTTGGCTATCCCATCATCCATTAGTTTTTCTTATTTTCGTCCAACATATGTTTTAAAGTTTTAAGTCACTTGTTTTCTTTCAAATTCGTCCAAAATCAAAACCCCTTTCTTATTTGTTCCAAATCTGTCCAAAAGAGTCTTTTTGAGTCTTTAGAGTCAAAACCAAGTGTATTTTCGTCCAAATTAAGTCCTAGAGTCTAAATTGAGTCTTTTTGGTTGTTTTGAGTTGTTTTGATTCTTTTAAGTTTGTTTTTGGTCATATAAGTTAGTAAGACTCTTGTGAGGTCATTTAAAGTGTTTTAAAGCATATTTTCACATCCTTGAGTCAATTTTCATTAGATTAGCAATCCCTCCTAATCCCCGGCCTAGAACGATCCCTACTTATATCTATACTACAATTGTCAAAAAGAGGGTTTAATTTGAGTGCTATCTTTTATCACATCAAATTTTTGGCGCCGTTGCCGGGGATTAGCAATTTTGCTAATCCCCCGTTGTTTCTTTTTGTTTTCTTTTTGTTTTAGCTACTGACCTAGTTTCTTTTCTTGTTTGTAGGTACTAGTTTATGACTCGTAGTTCTCAACCTGTTAGTGCAAACATCTTGGATTTTGACGACGATTTTGAGCGCACTTTGAGGAAGAAGAAGAAGAACCCAGAATCTAGTACGGCTCCCAACCTTGAGGAGGAGGAAGAGCCAACGCCAAGGGAGGAAAAAGAACCCACGGCACAAGAGGAAGAAACCATGGCAGTGGACAACCATAAAATCAAGGAGCTTTCCGCTTCGGGAATAGCCAATGCCGCACCCTTGTGCATCCAATACCCAAGGGCGGCTCAAGACAAGACCGACAAATTTGAATTGAAGTCAAGCTTGTTGCACCACATTCCAAAGTTCCATGAACTGTCCATGGAGGATCCCAACAAGCATTTGAAGGAGTTCGAGGTGGTCTGTTCGAGCATGACTCCAGTTAACGTTGATGGTAGCATTTTGAAGATGAAGGCTTTCCCGTTCTCACTTTTGGAGAAGGCCAAGGATTGGTTATACGAGTTAGCACCCGGAACTGTCACCTCTTGGGAGAGCATGAAGAGGGCGTTTCTTCAAAAGTTCTTTCCTACTTCAAGAGTCATTCTGTTGAGAAAGAAGTCAAGGGGAGTCTTTTCCAACATACTATGAGCGTTTTAAAACCCTTGTTGCATCATGTCCTCAACATCAAATGAAGGAGGAGCTTCTAATTCAATACTTCTATGAAGGTCTTGTTCCCATTGAAAGACAAATGCTTGATGCTTCGGCGGGAGGAGCGTTGGTGGATAAAACCCCTATGGCAGCCAAGAACCTCATTGCAAACCGAGCTCTCAATGCACAACAATACGAAGGAATTGGGCAAAGGGACCCCGCACGGCAACAAGTGAATGAGGTAAGTTCTCAATCCGACCTTCAAACTCAAATAGCTAATCTTACTTCTCTTGTGTCTCAGATGGCCGAAGGAATGAAGATCCAAAGTCCAATTGTATGTGGCGTATGTTCTATTCAAGGTCATCCTTCGGAAAAGTGCCCTCAATTTATTGAGAATGGGGGATGGGAGAGTGCAAACGCCATTGGATTTCCAAGCCAAAATCAACCAAGGAATGATCCATATTCCAATACATACAATCCGGGTTGGAGAGACCATCCAAACTTCAAGTGGAGGGAGCCTCAACAACTTTACCAACAAGGAGGCTTTAGGCAGCAACCCCCGGGGTTTTACACCAACACCCACGGCCAAGACCAAACCCAACCCCAATCCGCCCAAAACCATCAAGGTACGTCTTTAGATAATGCTACGATTCTTAAGTTACTTACTAGTTTGTCTCAGGGGCAAGAAAATCAAAAGAAAGTACTGCAAAACCAAGAAAAGGTATTGCAAAACCACGAAAAGGAAATGCAAAACCAAGACAAAAGGATGGACCACTTAGAGAAGCAAATAGGGCAGATTGCGGAGTTTGTGGGACAATTCCGAGACCAAGGCAAGCTCCCAAGCTCAACCATTGTCAATCCAAAGGGAGGGTTCGAAACAGCCAACGCAATCACCTTGAGGAGTGGAAAAGAAGTTGGCACTACATCCACACCATCCAAAACAAGTCCTAATGAAGACGAGACGTTGCAACATGAAGAGGAGGCTGCAAACAAGCCCACAACAAGGACACAATCCCCTTTGCCGCAAGCACCTAAGGACACTACTTCATCCAATGAATCCCATTCGGCAACCAAAGGTAAGTTGGGTTCAAATTTGATTAATTCTAACCCCGTTCCACCCAATGTTCCTTTTCCTCACAGATTTTTGCAAACAAAGAAGGAGGAGGATGAAAAAGACATCTTGGAGACGTTTAGGAAGGTGCATGTCAATATCCCGCTCCTAGATGCAATAAAGCAAATTCCGAAGTACGCTAAGTTTTTAAGGAAGATTTGTACAACAAGGAAACGGATTCGGGAGAAAGAGGTGGTACATGTAAGTGAGAATGTCTCTGCAATGTTGCAAAGAAAGCTGCCACCTAAATGCAAAGATCCAGGTAGTTTCACTATCCCTTGTGTAATTGGTAATACAAGGTTTGAACATGCTATGCTAGATTTAGGTGCATCAATTAATGTCATGCCATACTCTGTTTATGCATCTATGAATCTAGGAGAGCTTAAAAATGATGGTGTTATTATTCAATTACCCGATCGATCTAATGCATACCCGAGAGGAGTTTTGGAAGATGTTTTGGTGCAGGTAGACCACTTGATTTTTCCTGCAGATTTCTATGTGCTCGACATGAAGGATTCAACCCACTCTCCACCATCACCACTCTTACTTGGACGACCTTTCATGAAAACAGCCCACACCAAGATTGACGTGGCCAAGGGAGCCTTAACTATGGAGTTTGGTGGTGATACGATTAACTTTAAAGTTTCTGAATCCATTGAGAATCCTAATGATGTTCGTTCCTTTTTTGCCATTGGTACAATTAAAAATATAGGGCAGGAACGATCAACACCTATCAAGAAAGATGTGTCTAGAACCACCATCGAGGAAGGAATTGGAGGGAAGCACAAGAAGCACGCCATTGCCCTACAAACACCCAATCTGGCCGAACCTAAGGATAAAATTGGCGAGATGGTGGCTGCCCTAGGGGCATTTCCACAACATCCTAGTAAGTCTCCAATCCCAATTCCAATTCCTATTTCAACTAATAGGTTGTTACCTTCTTTGGTGCAGGTTCCAAATCGATTTCAAGGTGGTGGGAGCATTTACATGGACTTCCGGAACCAAAATACCACCATTAGGGAGGATCACTATCCCCTCCCATTCATAGAGCCATATTACGAAAGTGTTGAAGGGCAAGTTGTGGAGGACATTCCACTCCATGCCGTGGTCTCCAAGTGAGGATAAGAAGAACGTTCGTCCGGCTGCACGACATTAAAGCAAGCGCTTCTTGGGAGGCAACTGATGCGTGATTTATTGATAGGAGCATATTCATGCGACTTAAATGGCTTGTTCTCGTGCATTTACGTTATGTTTCTCTCGTTATTTTAGTCCTTTATGCTTCTTTTGTGTGTTTTCAGGTTCTAAGGGCCTAGGGAGCAAGTAAGTGCATTTTGAGGCCATTTGGAGCATTTTTGGGCATGGATTGGATAGCTTATCCATGGAGCCAAGAGGATGGACGAATTTGAAGGCCTTGTATGCACTTGAAGACACAAAACAATGGCCCTAACCCAATCACATAACACATTATGCCATACAAACCAACCTATTTTAGGCCCATTCTATGTACTTAAACCCTAGCCCTTTAAACTAGTTCATTTATCACTTATCAAACCATTCACTTATCACTCACCACATATCATTCACTTATCACTTAACATATCATTCATTTATTTCACTTCCATACTCCTCTTAATTCCACATGCATTCTCACACATGCACATCATTCACTCACATTTCCACCATTCATTCTTTATTCCTTTCCAAACATCTCACATGCATTTCCACCTTCCTACTTCATCATTTCACCACATTCTCCCTCTTTAACTCACATGCATTCATCATAATTCACAACACAAAACAACTTCATTGCCGTGGGTTCCCATTTCCTTTCCAAACATCTCACATGCATTTCTTCATTATTTCCTAACCCTACATGCATTATTTATTGCATCTTCACATGCATTCACACACACTTTACACATTCAAACCGTGAGCTCCCATTCCTATATGCCATTTTCAGATTTCCACCCACTAACCTAGTCATCAACACATGCACTTCCACCTTTCATCCACAATGATTCATGATTCATTCACTTTGCATCCTTTAAATCAATCACATACTTTTCCATCATTAATTAGCCACTTGCATCTTAAACAAACAGCCATATGTTCCCTCCACTACTCCTATAAATACCCTTGCATTCATTCATTCAATTCATATCTCATATTTCCATTCACAACACTTCACACAACACAAATACACATCCATTGCCGCAATTCCCCTTCCATTTTCTGTGCAGTTTTTCTCCTTCATTGCAGCCACTATCCAACCACTTCCCATCCCTCCAAAACACTTCACATAATCCCCAAAGCTCACCTTAGACCTTGTGCTACAACAACGAAGAAGAGAAGAGTGCCTAAACGTTCATACAATTCAAGTTTGAGTTGTTGGAATGTTTAGGTGTTTCTTTGATTTCAATGTTTAAATTCAATTTTCTTTGTTTTGTAATGGAAGAGAAGAGTGCCTAAACGTTCATACAATTCAGTTTGAGTTGTTGGAATGTTTAGGTGTTTCTTTGATTTCAAAGTTATGAGGAACTAAACCCCCTTTAGCTAGGGGGTGATTCGAAACTATGTTTATATTTGCAATTTGAATTGATTACGTTTGGTTGGAATTTCATAAGTTGTGGATTCAATTCGTTTAACTGTTTGATTGATAACTTATTTATGTATGTTCATTGAGATTGCAAGCTTAATTTTCATGCATAAATATGACGCTAGAATATAAGTGAATTTCACCTAATCGCTATGAACTTATATTCACAAGTAGTGGAGGTTGCTTATAATCGCGTTAAACGAATTCTTGGCATAAGTTTCATGCGTATTCCATAGTAACGAATGCCTCATCGATGTTTATGATTTCCGTTGAACTTAATGATCTTTGTTGAATGTCTCTATCATGCGTATTCCATAGTTAGGGACTTTGATTAAGAATAATTTGGTTGTAATGCGTATTCCATTCAATCCAACAAATTTAGGGAAATCTGAAAGTTAATCTAAGCGGATCTAATTAACTTGGAGCATTGAGTTTCACAACTTATCGAAAGACCAACTGAGAATCAATTTTGTTTGCAAGTGTAACATGTGTGGAGAAGAACCCCTTGGCTATTCCATCATCCATATTTTTTTATCACATTCATATTTACATTTTGCCTTTAATTATATTCTGTCTTTTTAATTTAATATCGTCCAACCACAATTCCCCCCCCTATTTTGTTAAGTCTTAATCATTCGTATTTGTTTTATTTTTGTATCTTTAAGCTTGTGGAGTCATAAACAATTGCAAATTCGTCTAAATCAAGTTCTAGCTTCTATTTGAGTCAATTTGATTGTTTTAGACAATTTGAGTTTTTCAAAGCCTTTCTGAGTCATAGTAGTCTTGTTAAGAGTATTTTAATTTAGTTTTTATGTTTTTAAGTCAATTTAGAAGGTTTTAGCAAGCCCTCCTAATCCCCGGTCTAGAACGATCCCTCACTTATCCATTCTACTACAATTGTCAAACGAGGGTTTAATTTGAGTGTCAAGTAAATCTCGCACCAAATTTTGGCGCCGTTGCCAGGGATTAGCAACTTTGCTAATCCTTTGTCTTTATTTTTATATTTTTTTTTAGTTTTTCGTGCATTCTTATTTCAGATTCTTAGTTTGTTTGTTTCCTTGTTTTTTAGGTACTGTGTATGACTCGTCGCTCTCGGCCTATTATAGAGAACATCTCCGACTTTGACGGTGATTTTGAACGCACTTTGAGGAGAACGAGGAGTCAACAAGAGCCACCACAACCTCCACCACAACCTCCACCACAACCTGGGCTTGAAGAAGACGAAGTAGGTGTAGAAGAAAAGCCCACGGATCAGATTTTTGAAGAAGAACAAGCCATGGCAGCAGATAATAGAACCATCAAGGAGCTTTCGGCCTCGGGTTTGGATAATGCATTGCCTCTTTGTATCCAATACCCCACGGCTGCAGAGGGGAAGACTGAGGAATTTGAACTCAAATCCAGTTTGTTACACCATATTCCGAAGTTCCATGGCTTGTCTATGGAAGACCCCAACAAACACTTGAAGGAGTTCGAGGTGGTTTGTTCGAGCATGACCCCCGTCAATGTGGATGGGAGTATATTGAAGATGAAGGCCTTTCCATTTTCACTTATGGACAAGGCCAAAGATTGGCTCTACGAACTAGCCCCGGGAACTGTGACTTCGTGGGAGAGTATGAAGCGTGCTTTCTTGGAGAAATTCTTCCCTACTTCGAGAGTGATTCTCCTACGGAAGAAAATTAGTGGTATTCAACAGAATCATGGTGAGACATTCCCGGCTTATTATGAGCGCTTCAAGGGCCTTGTAGCTTCATGTCCTCAACATCAAATGAAGGAGGAACTTCTCCTTCAATATTTCTATGAGGGCCTCCTTCCTATCGAACGTCAAATGCTTGATGCATCAGCGGGAGGAGCATTGGTGGACAAAACACCAAGGGATGCCAAGATTCTCATAGCCAACCGAGCGCTCAACGCTCAACAATATGAAGGAGTGGGCCAAAGGGAAGCCCCACGGCAACAAAGTGTAAATGAGGTGAGTGCTATTTCTGAAATTCAATCACAACTTGCTAATCTTAATTCTCTTGTTTCTCAGGTTGTGATTGGTCCAAAAGCACAAGAACACCAAGTTTGTGGCGTGTGCTCAATTCAAGGGCATCCATCAGACAAGTGCCCTCAACTAATCGAGAATGGTGGGTGGGAATCTGCCAATGCAATTGGTTTCCAAGGACAAAATCAAAACAACCCATACTCGAACACTTACAATGCCGGATGGAGGGACCATCCAAACTTCAAATGGAGGGAGCCACAACAAGCTGCCCAACAAGGAGGATTTAGGCCAAACCCCCCTGGTTTTTATTCCAAGCCGTATGCACCCCAACAACCTTCGACATCATCTCATTCAGGTACGTCCTTGGAAAGTGATCAAGCTATGCAATTACTAACCTCTATTTCGCAGGGGTTGCAAAATCAAAACAACCGGATAGCAAATAACGAGAAGGAGATGACGGATATGAAGAAACAAATAGGGCAGATTTCTGAGTTCCTTGGACAGATTAGAGAGCAAGGAAAGCTTCCTAGCTCAACCACAGTCAATCCAAAGGGAGGATTCGAATCCGCCAAGGCCATCACCCTAAGGGGTGGAAAAGAAGTTGGGACCGAGCCAAACAATCCCAAATCTGCCCAGAAAGTAGATAAAGAGACGACACAACCTGAGGCAGATCACCCTAACTCGGCCAAATCAGGTAATTTAAGTTCAAACTCATGTACTTCACGTCCTAATCTGCCCAATGTACCTTTTCCTCGCAGGTTCATGCTAGAAAAAAAGGAAGAAAGCGAGAAGGACATTCTTGAAACGTTCCGGAAAGTGCAAGTGAACATACCGCTTCTTGATGCAATCAAACAGGTTCCAAAGTATGCTAAATTCCTCAAGGACCTATGCAATACAAAGAGAAGAAGGGCAAACAAAGAGGTAGTGAAGGTAAGCGAGAATGTGTCCGCTGTTTTGCAACGTAAACTGTCTACCAAGTGCAAAGACCCCGGTAGTTTCACGATTCCTTGTGTGATTGGACATAATCGTTTTGAACATGCCATGCTTGATTTAGGTGCATCCATAAATGTCATGCCTTATTCTATTTATGCATCTATGAATTTGGGTGAATTAAAACAAGATGGTGTAATTATACAATTGGCCGATCGTTCTAACGCGTATCCAAAAGGAGTTTTGGAAGATGTGCTTGTGCAGGTGAACCATTTAATTTTTCCGGCTGATTTCTACGTCCTAGACATGGAGGATTCAGCCCATTCTACATCTTTGCCGATTCTCCTTGGTAGGCCATTCATGAAGACGGCCCGAACGAAGATTGATGTATACAAAGGCACCTTGACAATGGAATTCGATGGGGAAGTGATTGATTTTAATATTTATGAAACTATGAGATATCCCGTTGATGACCATTCTTGTTTTTCCATTGATGTTATCGATTCTTTGGCGCAGGTATACCTTGAAGAATTGAACGAGGACGCCCTGGAAACAACCATCACTAAGGCCATAGAGCGCAAAAATGAAGGATTTGGGCCAATGCAAGGCCACGGCAAGGAGGAGGAATTCTTTGCAATGGGTTCTAGTGAAGAAATAATTGAGGTTGTGGCAGCCCTTGAGTCATTGCCACAACAATATGGTAAGGTTCCACTCTCACTTTCAAATTCAGTTTCCACTAAGATGCTACCTTCTGTTGTTCAGGCACCATCGCTTGAACTTAAGCCGTTGCCGGACCATTTGAAGTATGTGTTTTTGGGAAAAGGCGAAACATTGCCCGTCATCATTTCATCAAGTCTCACGGCAATAGAGGAGGAGAAGCTTGTGAGGGTGCTGCGAGAGCACAAAACGGCCATAGGGTGGACTTTGGCCGACATTAAAGGAATAAGCCCTACCACATGCATGCACCGTATACTTCTTGAGGAGGGGGCTAAACCAAGTCGAGAGGCTCAACGCCGTCTCAACCCTCCGATGATGGAAGTGGTGAAGAAGGAAATAATCAAACTTTTGGATTGCGGAATGATCTACCCTATCTCCGATAGCCATTGGGTCTCTCCAGTTCAAGTCGTTCCCAAGAAGTCCGGAGTAACTGTTATCAAGAATGATGAGAATGAGCTCGTGCCTACACGCATTCAGACTGGATGGCGAGTATGTATCGATTACCGGAAGCTAAATGCCATGACTAGGAAAGATCACTTTCCTTTGCCATTCATCGACCAGATGCTCGAAAGGTTAGCCGGTCATGCTTTTTACTGTTTTCTTGATGGATACTCTAGATATAACCAAATTGTGATAGCCCCGGATGATCAAGAGAAGACCACATTCACATGTCCCTTTGGAACATTTGCTTATCGTCGCATGCCATTTGGCTTATGCAACGCACCGGCCACTTTCCAAAGGTGTATGGTAAGTATATTTTCCGATTTTGTTGAAAAGATCATTGAGGTTTTCATGGATGATTTCAGTGTATTTGGGAGTTCATTTGATAATTGCTTGGATAATCTGACCTTAATTTTGAAACGATGTGTTGAAACTAACCTTGTCTTGAATTGGGAGAAATGTCACTTTATGGTGAAACAAGGTATAGTTTTAGGACATATTGTTTCAGAAAAAGGAATTGAAGTAGATAAATCAAAAATAGACCTTGTACGTCACTTACCCTCTCCTACTTCGGTTAGAGAGGTACGTTCGTTTCTTGGCCATGCAGGGTTCTATAGGCGTTTTATCAAGGACTTCTCCAAGATGTCCAACCCTCTTTGCCGATTGCTTCAAAAAGATGTGACATTCAAGTTTGATGAAGAGTGTAATTCGGCATTTAACCAACTCAAGGAGAAGCTAGTCTCAGCCCCCATTATTGTACCTCCAGATTGGAGCCTTCCGTTCGAGCTCATGTGCGATGCATCCGACTATGCATTAGGAGCTGTTCTAGGACAAAGAAGAGACAAGCGGCCGCATGTCATATACTATGCCTCTCGGACTCTCAATGATGCCCAATTGAACTACTCCACGACGGAAAAAGAACTTCTAGCTGTGGTTTTTGCTTTAGATAAATTCCGTTCATATTTAATTGGTACTAAAGTAATCGTTTATTCTGATCATGCAGCTTTGAGGTACTTGCTCATGAAAAAGGAAGCAAAGCCGAGGCTTATCCGTTGGATTCTTCTTCTTCAAGAATTTGATATTGAAATCCGGGATAAGAAAGGAAGCGAGAATGTAGTGGCTGACCATTTAAGCCGAATGATCCATGAGGAGCATGAACATGCCGTACCTATCCCTGAAACTTTTCCCGATGAGCAGCTGCTTTCCATTGAGGTAAGTGAACCATGGTATGCAGATTTAGTGAATTACTTGGTGGCTAAACAAATTCCAAATGAACTAAACAAGCACCAACGTGATAAGCTTAAAAATGATGCACGTTTCTATGTTTGGGATGACCCTTATTTGTGGAAGTATTGCTCAGATCAAATTATACGTAGATGTGTGCATGATTCTGAATTTCACTCAATTCTAAGCTTTTGTCACACATATGCATGTGGTGGTCATTTTGGCACACAACGCACTGCCCTCAAGGTTTAAGAGTGTGGTTTTTATTGGCCGACTATATTTAGGGATGCTAGAACCTTTTGTATGTCTTGTGATCGTTGCCAACGAATGGGTAACATAGGTACCAAGGACCAAATGCCGCAAACCCCTGTCTTTAATGTTGAAATTTTTGATGTTTGGGGCATTGATTTCATGGGCCCTTTCCCTCCATCTTATGGTTTCACTTATATCTTGCTAGCCGTTGATTATGTTTCTAAATGGGTGGAAGCAAAAGCCACCCGTACTAACGATTCTAAGGTGGTTACAGATTTCGTGAAAACTAACATTTTTGCTAGGTTTGGAATGCCGAGAGTAATCATAAGTGATGGAGGGTCTCATTTTTGCAATCGGACCATTGAGGCGTTGCTAAGAAAGTACCATGTCAACCATAAGGTCTCCACACCTTACCATCCTCAAACAAATGGCCAAGCCGAGGTGTCTAACCGAGAAATAAAACAAATTTTGGAGAAGACCGTTGGACCAACAAGGAGGGATTGGAGCTTACGTTTAGATGATGCACTGTGGGCATATCGTACGGCATACAAAACACCCATTGGGATGTCACCTTTTCGGCTCGTCTATGGTAAGCCATGTCATTTGCCTGTAGAGTTAGAGCACAAGGCACATTGGGCCGTGAAGATTTTCAACATGGACATAGATGCAGCGGGAGTTCATAGGAAGCTCCAATTGAATGAACTTGAGGAGATTTGGAATGAAGCCTATGAGAATGCCCGGATGTACAAAGCCAAGACCAAAGCATTCCATGATAAAATGATTCGAACCAAGACCTTCACAGTTGGGCAGAAAGTGTTACTTTTTAACTCTCGCCTACGTTTGTTTCCTGGTAAGTTGCGTTCTAAATGGATTGGCCCGTTTGTTGTTACTAATGTTTTCCCTCATGGTGCAGTGCAAATCAAAAGTTCAAGGACGCAGCAAGAATTCAAAGTGAATGGGCATCGATTGAAGCCCTATTACGAGATGTTTGAGGAGCATGTCGTGGAGGAGGTACCCCTCCATGCCGTGGAACCTAGTCAAGCTTAAACGGAGGTACCGTCCGGCTGCAAGACGTAAAAGAAAGCGCTTCGTGGGAGGCAACCCATGCATCCGAATAGAGAAGAACTTGGAAAACCCTTTAAGAGACTTATTTTTATTCCTTTCTTTTTCTTTACTGCCTTTACTTTGCTTTCTTTCTCGTATTTGTTTATTTGCTTGCTCTGTTGTGATTTTTTTTGCTTAAAACATTGAGGACAAAGTTTGATTTAAGTGTGGGGGGGTAAACAATTTGTATTTGCATGAATTTCGTGGGATTTATTCACCTATCACTTAGAATGTTGTTTCTTGCTGTTTTAAGCGTTTTTAGAGTGTTTTAGTGTGTTTTATAGTGTCTTGGTATAAAACTCCGAAAATTTGATAAAAATTAAAAAAAAAAAAAAAAAAAAAAAAAAAAAAAAAAATTCTTTTCTTTGTTGCTATTTTGTTTCTGCCTTGTTAGGTTGTTTAGTTGTTATTGTTTGTTTGTTTATTAATTGTGTGAGTCTATGATTGTAACATTGAGAAAATGTTTGATTTATTGATAGGCACTGTTAAACAAAGAAAGATGGTGCTTCATAAAGGTTGTTTGCTTGAGGCCCTACTACGTGGCTTTACTCTTGGAGCGGAAGGCGTAGGAGCGGAAGGCGTAGGAACAGAAGGCATCGGAGCAGAAGGCGTAGGAACAGAAGGCATCGGAGCGGGAGGCATCGAAGATAGAGCATTCCAGGCCTCAATACTTGGCCAAGCGCTGGATGAGCCAGGAAAAAGGTGCCTATGGAGGAAAGACGAAAACCTTTGACGGTCACTGTGAATCCGACCTTCAGACTCTTGCAGCTCATCAAGCTTCCTCTTCATGCCCGTCGAATAGTTGTTTGCAAGCACATGCAAACTTCTATTCTCATACTTCAGCTGCTGGATCTCCTGCTTGAGACTTTCCACCTCTGCCATCAATGATTCCACCTGACGGGAGCGGGCAAGCAGGCGTTGGCCCATGTTGGACACAGAACTCGCACACTGAACACTAAGTGCGAGGGACTCTTGAACGGCCAACTCATCGGACCGTCCTGACAGCAGCCTACTATCTTTCGGAGTGAGGAGGTTCCTAGCTACTATTGTAGCTGTTGTGGCGTCCTGCATCACGGAGTCTTCACCTGTGAGAGGACCGTTAGAAGAAAAGAAAGAAGGGCGCCATATGTTACCTTGACGCGGCGCGGCCGCATCACTGCTAAGGCTCAATTCCAAGCTAAGGTTCGATGAGTTTGCCATTTTTCAAAAGTGTTCAAAGAGAAGGGATGGAGTTAAATTTCAAAGGGCCGGAGTCGATTTTCAAGAATGGGAAATCTTCAGAGTGTGTTTGTTGTGGTGATCGATAGCTCAATAAAAAAAGCCAAGGCGACGCGTCCACCAATTCAAAAAGCCAGATTTTCCGGCGTAATTTAGGCGACGCGTTCTCGGCTTTTCAGAAGACGCGTCAACTTTGTCAAAAGATTTCTTCTTTTCAGACAACACGTGGAGACCATCATCATAACTACACATCTTTAGCCGACAAGCGCAAAGTTCGGCGACGCTTTCTCGGCTTTTCAGAAGACGCGTGCAGCTTTGTCAAAAGGAGCCGCATCTGCACTACCACGTGTCGTTCAGAAAGCGAAGGGGCGCCTGCTCAGAAATCGAAGAGGCGTGTTCAGAGATCGAAGAGGCGCCATTATTTCAAAAAGCCGGATTTGCGGGATCAAAACGTTTGTCGACAAAGGTAAAAAAATACCACCACTTGATATTATCTCTATATATGTCGACCTTCGTCTTTTATGGCAGGGCAAACCTGAAGAAAATGCCCAACTCTCCCTCACCTCTGAGGGCGCACTCCCAGCAAAGCCTTTTGAAATACTCAATTCTTTCTTCTTCCCCAAAGATGATACCAGATGCCTGGAGTACATATGACCCAGGAGGAAACGGCGGATTGAAACATGTGCTGATTCATTCACCGCTTCTTCAAAAGCAAAGGTATCTCATATCATCAAGGTCAAAAGCAAAGGTATCTCATATCATGCTCTTTCCCTGTCTTTTTCTTTGTCCTTGTTCTTACTCGCATGGCAAAGTAAACGAAGCAATCAGCCGGCACTTGGAGTCAGTCTTCCGATCTGGAGCCAACTGCCTGGAATCTATTCCTGATTGCTTACCTAGCATTGCTCTCAAGTAGTCATCTTCAACGGTTGATACACTTCCGGAGAAGGGACCACTTCTGCAAAGGGGAGCGAGTAAGGCAAGTGAAAATGATACATTGAAGCATGTGGAGACAAACATAGGCTGAGTTATCCTCCAACCCTTTTCAATACGAATTGGAAAGATTGAACAAAGAAACAGACCAAAGGGGTAAGCTCAGACCTTCGGGGGAGACCAAAAGAACCATCCTGCTGCCCAGTTCAAGAAGTAGCACAAAGGAAAATCAACGATGGGCAGAAACCAGTTCAAGAGTAAGCCTGTGGAATCACAAAGATCAAAGCCTCAATGCAATTACCAAGGAGAAGATGGAATTTACACTCTATAACCAGATTTGCGTCTCTAAACTCTTCTCTTTGTTAATTACATTATGCCATGTTTAGTATGTTTAAGTGCTTTTTGTGTATTTACTTATGCTTTGTGTGAATCTATGCTTAAAACATTGAGGACAATGTTTGATTTAAGTGTGGGGGGGTAACTAAGTATATTTGATGCAAATTCGTTGGATTTATTCACCTATCACTTCACATGTTGTTTCTTGCTGTTTTAAGCGTTTTTAGAGTGTTTTGTCTTAAAAATTCGAAAATCCCATAAAAATTTGAAAAATTGTTTTGAAAAACCCAAAAAGAGTTGTTTTAAAGTTGTTTTTGTGTGTGTGTTTGTGTCTTAAGATACCTTCCAACACAATGATAAGGATTTGGTTTATAATTGCATGACGGTTAGAAAGAGTTATAAACATAGAGAAAAGTTTGATTTACTCTTGGTATATGCTTGGTTATGGTTATAATGTATGATTTCACATGCAATCATAAAAGAAAAAAAAAAAATTTCGTTTTTGTAACATGCTTGAAGGAAGGAACTCAAACAAACGCTACAACCCTGAGAGACTTGAGCCTATAACGTTCTTTGGAGAGTATAATCTGTGATTTCTTGTTTTCTAAAATCGTTGCATGATCTCATTGTTCTTTGCTTGGTTACTGCTTAGAAGGCGTTTCATCATATAGTTCCAAATGCTAGAACTCATGCCCATTTCATTCAAAGCATGTTATTGATTTGCATAACATATATCAAGATGAAGTTGTGTAGTTGCCACCATAGCCAAATAGCCTCGCTTCCCATATTTCGTATATGTTGTAAGTTTTACCCCCGTTGAGCCATGTTAACCCATGTTCTTTGTTAACCCACTTTATCTTCACCTAACCTAGAATATGACCGTCCTTACCCTTGTTCTTAAAAGATAGTGAGCATGACTTAATTGAATTCCTTTTGAGTTACATTATGAAAGAAAATAAGTGTGGGGGAGAGAATGTTTAAGTGTTTTTGTTTTGAGATTCAAAAAAAAAAAAAAAAAAAAAAAAAAAAAAAAAAAAAAAAAAAGAAAAGAAAAAAAAAAAAAGAGAAAAGAATAAGTGATTGAAGAAAGGTTCCAAAACACCAATTCTGGGCGTAAATTGTCTAAATTCTCCCTTTTTGTTCAAAAGTTGAGTTTTCATTCAAAAGTGAATTCTAAGTTGATTCAAATGCTTGCTCACTATTTCTTTAAGAACCTTTGTTTTCCATATCCCTTCTTTGTTATCCACATACCCCAAGCCCCGTTACAACCCTTGACTTCTATCTTGAGTGTTGTGTATTTCAATTTGTGGAGTTTGAACTTGGTATGAGCTTATGGTGTCACTGGTTCTCGCGTCTAAGTAGTAGCATTCCATTCATGAGATCATATCTAAACTTGATTATTAACTCCAGAATTTGCATTCTTTGTGATACATATATGTGAGTGTCGTTTTCATGTTTACATCAATCTTCTCACATATGACTAGATTAGGGTGTGTAGTTAGAAAATCTGAGTAAAAATTGAGTGCATATCTTGAAAGAAATTGAGCAAATTCTCTAAGGCATGTTACTACATTCAAAACATGGTTTTAAATGCTTAATTGTGAACTAGTATATGGTGACTATGATTAAGAATGTACTTAAGTGTGAAGATGACTAAAATCTGTGAGAATGATGATTTTTAACATGTCATGTGCATTGGAAATCCCTAAGACGGTTGTTGGAAGGTTTAGGTTGTGTTTTACGTGTTTAGTGTCGTTTTGTTTATTCGTTTTTATTCTGTTTTGCTCGAGGACTAGCAAAAGCTAAGTGTGGGGGTATTTGATAGGAGCATATTCATGCGACTTAAATGGCTTGTTCTCGTGCATTTACGTTATGTTTCTCTCGTTATTTTAGTCCTTTATGCTTCTTTTGTGTGTTTTCAGGTTCTAAGGGCCTAGGGAGCAAGTAAGTGCATTTTGAGGCCATTTGGAGCATTTTTGGGCATGGATTGGATAGCTTATCCATGGAGCCAAGAGGATGGACGAATTTGAAGGCCTTGTATGCACTTGAAGACACAAAACAATGGCCCTAACCCAATCACATAACACATTATGTGATAGGAGCATATTCATGCGACTTAAATGGCTTGTTCTCGTGCATTTACGTTATGTTTCTCTAGTTATTTTAGTCCTTTATGCTTCTTTTGTGTGTTTTCAGGTTCTAAGGGCAAGGTATGCAAAAGGATGCTTTTTGGAGCCTTTTGGAGCAAATTAGAGATTGGAATGGATATCATATGCTTGGAGCCAAGAGGATGGACGAAATTAAAGACTTGAAGTAGGAAAGTTAAATCCTAAAAGACCTCATGTTTAAGCATCATTGAAGACTCCTACGCATTTTAGAACACAAAAACAACATTCCTTGCAACCTTAGGACATTGTCGTGTGTTTCCTTGTGTCTCCCTTCCTTGCCATGCAAGGAAGGGCTTTGTTCCCTATTTTAAACACTTAAAGCATTCATTTATCATATCATTCACTTATTATAAGCATTCACTTATCATATCATTCACTTATCAAACCATTCACTTATCACTTCCATTCACTTATCACTTATCACTTCCATTCACTTATCACTCACCACATATCATTCATTTATCACTTAACATATCATTCATTTATCACTTAACATATCATACACTTATCATAATCATTCACTTATACACTTATCATAATCATTCACTTATTCTTTCATCATTCAACCACCAATTCAACACATGCATTTCAAACCTTTCAACACCCTTTAATCATCTCCCTTTAAGTTATGATTTTATTTCCTAACCCTACATGCATTATTTATTAGCATCTTCACATGCATTCACACACACTTCACACAAACAAACAACTCAAAACCGTGAGCTCCCATTCCCTTATGCCATTTTCAGATTTCCACCCACTAACCTAGTCATCAACACATGCATTCCCTTCACATTCACCCACATTCACTCCCCACTCCATCTCATTTCATACACAACACACCACAAACACTTCCATTCCTTCTCTTTGCCGTGAGTCCCCTTAGAATCCAAAACCATCTTTCCATTTCCACCACTTCCCAACCCTCCAAACCACTCCTCTACCATTTCCATAATCCCCCAAACCTCACCTTAGACCTTGTGCTACAATAACGAGGAAGATAAGAGGGCCTAAACGTTCATACAATTCAAGTTTGAGTTGTTGGAATGTTTAGGTGTTTCTTTGATTTCAAAGTTTAAATTCAATTCTCTTTGTTTTGTACGTATGAGGAATGGAAGAGAAGAGTGCCTAAACGTTCATACAATTCAAGTTTGAGTTGTTGGAATGTTTAGGTGTTTCTTTAATTTCAAAGTTATGAGGAAATAAACCCCCCTTTAGCTAGGGGGTGATTCGAAACTATGTTTATATTTGCAATATGAATTGATTAACTTTCGTTGGAATTTCATAAGTTGTGGATTCAATTCGTTTAACTGTTTGATTGATAACTTATTTATGTATGTTCATTGAGATTGCAAGCTTAATTTTCATGCATGAATATGACGCTAGAATATAAGTGAGTTTCACCTAAACGTTACGAACTTATATTCACAAGTAGTGGAGGTTGCTCATAATCGCGTTAAACGAATTCTTGGCATAAGTTTCATGCGTATTCCATAGTAACGAATGCCTCGTCGATGTTTATGATTTCCGTTGAACTTAATGATCTTTGTTGAATGTCTCTATCATGCGTATTCCATAGTTAGGGACTTTGATTAAGAATAATTTGGTTGTAATGCGTATTCCATTCAATCCAACGAATCTAGGGAAATCTGAAAGTTAATTTAAGCGAACCTAATTAACTTGGAGCATTGAGTTTCATAATTTATCGAAAGACCAACTGAGAATCAATCTTGTATGCAAGTGTAACATGTATGGAGATGAACCCCTTAGCTAGCATTCATCCATAAATTTCATATTTACATTCTGTCTGTTTATTAACTTGTTTCGTTATTTCAATTTTCGTAAAAACCTCAATCCCCCTTTTGCTTTAATGTTCATTTTAGTTAGAATTCAATTTAGTTTGTGTTTTTTAAAGCATTTTGAGCTTTTGATTTGTTTTAATGTTTTAAAGTTTAGTTTTACATTCTTTGAGTCTAGTTTAGTGTTTTAAACTTTATTTTACGTTTTTGAGTCAGTTTCCAAGAGATTTGCAATCCCTCCTAATCCCCGGTCCAGAACGATCCCTACTTATACTTATACTACAATTGTCAAAAAGAGGGTTTAATTTGTGTGCGTATAATTCCCGCATCAAAATTTGGCGCCGTTGCCGGGGATTAGCAACTTTGCTAATCCCTTGGTTCTTTTCTTTTTTTTTGTTTAGTTGTTTTCGTTTTAGTTTCTAAACTTAGTGTTGTTTTCTTTGTTTGTTGTTACTTTTGATATTTGATTTAGTTCTCTTTCTTTGATTTTAGGTACTAGAGAAGTAAGATATGGATTTTGCTAGCATTCAAGCTCAATTGGCAAATCTTACTTCTAAATTGTCGCCGTATGCCGAAAGGACCACAATGCAGAGTGTCCCTACATTTGGTGCTTCATATAGGCAAGGATTTCAAGCCAATCAATGTCCACAAAGAGATTGGAGGGATCATTCAAACGAAATATGGGGGGAAGATCAACAAGTTCAACGTGAAGCATATTGGCAACCATATGAGGAGTTCTATTCAAGACCTATGCAGCCACCACAACTTCATATGCAATATGCTCAATTAAATTCAAGTTCGCCAATAGATTATATTCAAATTCTTAATGAAATAAATTCTTTGGCGCAGGGGTCACAAAATCAAGCCAAGGAAGCCCAACAAGAAGCATATTGGCAACCATATGAGGAGTTCAATACAACACCTATGCAGCCACCACAACCTCCCCCACAACAATTCCAATCAAGTTCAAGTATGTCCATGGATAATGATAAAAATTTTCAATTACTAAACTCTTTGACGCAGGACGAACAAAATCAAGACAAGAAGTTGGGTAAATTGGACGAGCAATTTGGGCAGATTATGGAGTTCATGAAACAAATTCAAGAGCAAAGTGAACTTTCCAACTCAACTATTGAAAACTCGAAGGAAGATTTTGAAATCCATAATGCTATCACTTTGGGAAGTGCTATGGAGGTTGGAGCTGACCTAAAAATGTCCAAACATAGCCTAGAAGTGGATGAAGAGCTGCTAATTGAGGAGGAGGAAGAAGACATGCACACGGCAAGGGTAGAACAACCCTTGCCGCAGCCCCCTAAGCCCTCTAAACCACCCACCACCAGTAAGGACGTCCCAATTCCATGTTATTCTGACGTTATTCCACCCAATGTCCCTTTTCCTAGCAGGTTTTTGATTCCCAACCAAGAAGAGAGTAAAAAGGACATCGTGGAAGCCTTCCCAAAGGTGCAAAATGCTATTCAAATTCTTGGTGCAACACAGCAAGTTTTAGATGGTGTTGAATTCTTCAAAGGACTTTGTACACCAAGAAGAATGATTCAAGAGAAGGTAGTGGCTGGAGAAGATGTAGAAGGCATCAAAGAGGACAAATTTGAAACCACAATTCCCAAGGAAGTTGGATTTTATGACACGGGACAAGTCATAACTTTCGAAGGGGTGTTTATTCTGGAGTTCATTTTGGAGCACACAGGTAAGCCGCCTCCCCGAATTTCAATTTTCTTTTATACTAACATGTGGTTAATGATTCAGGCACCCAAAATGGAATTTAAACTATTACCGGATCATTTCAAGTATCACCGCCCATTCAAAGATAAATTCCATGCCGTTTGATTTTATTTATGTTAATAAAAAAAAAAAAAAAAAAAAAAAAAAAATTTGAAAGAAAGATACTAAACATGGAGAAAGGTGGAGCTTCACAAAGGTTGTTTACGTGAAGCCCCACTACGAGGCGCAGAAGCGGAAGGCGCAGAAGCGGGAGGCATAGAAGCGGGAGGCATCGGAGTGGAAGCCATCGGAGCGGGAGGCATCGGAGCTAGAGCATTCCAGGCCTCAATACTTGGCCAAGCGCTGGATGACCCAGGAAAAAGGTGCCTCTGGAGATAAGACGCAAGCCTTTGACGGTCACTGTGAATTCGACCCTCAGATTCTTGCAGCTCATCAAGCTTCCTCTTCATCCCCGACGAATAGTTATTTGCAAGCACATGCAAACTTCTATTCTCGTACTTAAGCTGCTGGATCTCTTGCTTAAGTCTTTCCACCTCTGCCATCAACGATTCCACCTGACGGGAGCGGGCAAGCAGGCGTAGGCCCATGTTGGACACAGAGCTCGCACACTGAACACTAAGTGCGAGGGACTCTTGAACGGCCAACTCATCGGACCGTCCTGACAGCAGCCTACTATCTTTTGGAGTGAGGAGGTTTTTAGCTACTATTGTAGCTGTTGTGGCGTCCTGCATCACAGAGTCTTCACCTGAAAGAGGACCGTTAGAAGATAAAAAAGAAGGGCGCCATACATTACCTTGACGGGGTGCAACCGGATCGCTGTTGAGACTCAAATCTAAGCTAAGGTTCGATGAGTTTGCCATTTTTTTTCAAAAGTGTTCAAAGAGAAGGGGTGGATGGAGTTAAAAATTTCACAAAGGGCCGGAGTCGAGTTTCAGGAATGGGAAATCTTCAGAGTGTGTATGTTGGCGGTGATCGATAGCTCTATAAAATGCCAAGGCGACGCGTCCACCGATTCAAAGAGCCGGATTTTCCGGCGTAAGTTAGGCGACGCTCCCTCGGCTTTTCAGAAAACGCGTTCAACTTTGTCAAAAGATTTCTGACAAAGCTGAAAACACGTGGAGGCCATCATCGCAACTACACGTCTTTAGCCGACAAGCGCAAAGTTCGGCGACGCTTTCTCTGCTTTTCAGAAAACGCGTGCAGCTTTGTCAAAAGGAGCCGCATCTGCACTACCACGTGTCGTTCAGAAAGAGAAGGGGCGTCGTTCAGAAATCGAAGGGGCGCCTGCTCAGAAATCGAAGAGGCGTATTCAAAGATCGAAGAGGCGCCACTATTTCAAAAAGCCGGATTTGCGGGATCAAAACGTTTGTCGACAAGGGTAAAAAGTACCACCACTTGATATTATCTCTATATATGTCGACCTTCGTCTTTTATGGCAGGGCAAACCTGAAGAAAATGCCCAACTCTCCCTCACCTCTAAGGGCGCACTCCCAGCAAAGCCTTTCGAAATACTAAATTTTTTCTTCTTCCCCAAAGATGATACCAGATGCCTGGAGTAAAGATGACCCAGGAGGAAATACATGTGCTGATTCATGCACCGCTTCTTCAAAAGCAAAGGTATCTCATATCATCAAGGTCAAAAGCAAAAGTATCTCATATCATGCTCTTTCCCTGTCTTTTTCTTTGTCCTTGTTCTTACTCGCATGGCAAAGTAAAAGAAGCAATCAGCCGGCACTTGGAGTCAATCTTCCGATCTGGAGCCAACTGCCTGGAACCTATTCCTGATTGCTTACCTAGCGTTGCTCTCGAGTAGTCATCTTCAACGGTTGATACACTTCCAGAGAAGGGACCACTTCTGCAAAGGGGAGCGAGTAAGGCAAGTGAAAATGATACATTGAAGCATGTGGAGACAAACATAGGCTGAGTTATCCTCCAACCCTTTTCAATACGAATTGGAAAGATTGAACAAAGAAACAGACCAAAGGATAAGCTCAGACCTTCGGGGGAGACCAAATGAACCATCCTGCTGCCCAGTTCAAGAAGTAGCACAAAGGAAAATCAACGATGGGCAGAAACCAGTTCAAGAGTAAGCCTGTGGAATCACAAAGATCAAAAGCCTCAATGCAATTACCAAGGAGAAGATGGAATTTACACTCTATAACCAGATTTGCGTCTCTAAACTCTTCTCTTTGTTAATTACATTATGCCATGTTTAGTATGTTTAAGTGCTTTTTGTGTATTTACTTATGCTTTGTGTGAATCTATGCTTAAAACATTGAGGACAATGTTTGATTTAAGTGTGGGGGGGGGGGGGGTAACTAAGTATATTTGATGCAAATTCGTTGGATTTTATCACCTATCACTTCACATGTTGTTTCTCACTGTTTTAAAACTGTTTTAGTGTGTTTTGTCTTAAAAATTCGGGTAACTAAGTATATTTGATGCAAATTCGTTGGATTTTATCACCTATCACTTCACATGTTGTTTCTCACTGTTTTAAAACTGTTTTAGTGTGTTTTGTCTTAAAAATTCGAAAATCCCATAAAAATTTGAAAAATTGTTTTGAAAAACCCAAAAAGAGTTGTTTTAAAGTTGTTTTTGTGTGTGTGTTTGTGTCTTAGGGAACCTTCCAACACAATGATAAGGATTTGGTTTATAATTGCATGACGGTTAGAAAGAGTTATTAACATAGAGAAAAGTTTGATTTACTCTTGGTATATGCTTGGTTATGGTTATAATGTATGACTTCACATGCAATCATAAAAGAAAAAAAAATTCGTTTTTGTAACATGCTTGAAGGAAGGAACTCAAACAAACGCTACAACCCTGAGAGACTTGAGCCTATAACGTTCTTTGGAGAGTATAATCTGTGATTTCTTGTTTTCTAAAATCATTGCATGATCTCATTATTCTTTGCTTGGTTACTACTTAGAAGGCGTTTCATCATATAGTTCCAAATGCTAGAACTCATGCCCATTTCATTCAAAGCATGTTATTGATTTGCATAACATATATCAAGATGAAGTTGTGTAGTTGCCACCATAGCCAAATAGCCTCGCTTCCCATATTTCGTATATGTTGTAAGTTTTACCCCCGTTGAGCCATGTTAACCCATGTTCTTTGTTTACCCACTTTATCTTCACCTAACCTAGAATATGACCGTCCTTACCCTTGTTCTTAAAAGATAGTGAGCATGACTTAATTGAATTCCTTTTGAGTTACATTATGAAAGAAAATAAGTGTGGGGGAGAGAATGTTTAAGTGTTTTTGTTTTGAGATTCAAAAAAAACAAAAAAAAAAAAAAAAAAAAAAAAAAAAAAAAAAAAAAAGAGAGAAAAGAATAAGTGATTGAAGAAAGGTTCCAAAACACCAATTCTGGGCGTAAATTGTCTAAATTCTCCCTTTTTGTTCAAAAGTTGAGTTTTCATTCAAAAGTGAATTCTAAGTTGATTAAAATGCTTTGCTCACTATTTCTTTAAGAACCTTTGTTTTCCATATCCCTTCTTTATCCACATACCCCAAGCCCCGTTACAACCCTTGACTTCTATCTTGAGTGTTGTGTATTTCAATTTGTGGAGTTTGAACTTGGTATGAGCTTATGGTGTCACTGGTTCTCGCGTCTAAGTAGTAGCATTCCATTCATGAGATCATATCTAAACTTGATTATTAACTCCAGAATTTGCGTTCTTTGTGATACATATATGTGAGTGTCGTTTTCATGTTTACATCAATCTTCTCACATATGACTAGATTAGGGTGTGTAGTTAGAAAATCTGAGTAAAAATTGAGTGCATATCTTGAAAGGAATTGAGCAAATTCTCTAAGGCATGTTACTACATTCAAAAAATGGTTTTAAATGCTTAATTGTGAACTAGTATATGGTGACTATGATTAAGAATGTACTTAAGTGTGAAGATGACTAAAATCTGTGGGAATGATGATTTTTAACGTGTCATGTGCATTGGAAATCCCTAAGACGGTTGTTGGAAGGTTTAGGTTGTGTTTTACTTGTTTTGTTTCGTTTGGTTTTGTTTTGTTTTTCTTTCTGTTTTGCTCGAGGACTAGCAAAAGATAAGTGTGGGGGTATTTGATAGGAGCATATTCATGCGACTTAAATGGCTTGTTCTCGTGCATTTACGTTATGTTTCTCTAGTTATTTTAGTCCTTTATGCTTCTTTTGTGTGTTTTCAGGTTCTAAGGGCAAGGTATGCAAAAGGATGCTTTTTGGAGCCTTTTGGAGCAAATTAGAGATTGGAATGGATATCATATGCTTGGAGCCAAGAGGATGGACGAAATTAAAGACTTGAAGTAGGAAAGTTAAATCCTAAAAGACCTCATGTTTAAGCATCATTGAAGACTCCTACGCATTTTAGAACACAAAAACAACATTCCTTGCAACCTTAGGACATTGTCGTGTGTTTCCTTGTGTCTCCCTTCCTTGCCATGCAAGGAAGGGCTTTGTTCCCTATTTTAAACACTTAAAGCATTCATTTATCATATCATTCACTTATTATAAGCATTCACTTATCATATCATTCACTTATCAAACCATTCACTTATCACTTCCATTCACTTATCACTTATCACTTCCATTCACTTATCACTCACCACATATCATTCATTTATCACTTAACATATCATTCATTTATCACTTAACATATCATACACTTATCATAATCATTCACTTATACACTTATCATAATCATTCACTTATTCTTTCATCATTCAACCACCAATTCAACACATGCATTTCAAACCTTTCAACACCCTTTAATCATCTCCCTTTAAGTTATGATTTTATTTCCTAACCCTACATGCATTATTTATTAGCATCTTCACATGCATTCACACACACTTCACACAAACAAACAACTCAAAACCGTGAGCTCCCATTCCCTTATGCCATTTTCAGATTTCCACCCACTAACCTAGTCATCAACACATGCATTCCCTTCACATTCACCCACATTCACTCCCCACTCCATCTCATTTCATACACAACACACCACAAACACTTCCATTCCTTCTCTTTGCCGTGAGTCCCCTTAGAATCCAAAACCATCTTTCCATTTCCACCACTTCCCAACCCTCCAAACCACTCCTCTACCATTTCCATAATCCCCCAAACCTCACCTTAGACCTTGTGCTACAATAACGAGGAAGATAAGAGGGCCTAAACGTTCATACAATTCAAGTTTGAGTTGTTGGAATGTTTAGGTGTTTCTTTGATTTCAAAGTTTAAATTCAATTCTCTTTGTTTTGTACGTATGAGGAATGGAAGAGAAGAGTGCCTAAACGTTCATACAATTCAAGTTTGAGTTGTTGGAATGTTTAGGTGTTTCTTTAATTTCAAAGTTATGAGGAAATAAACCCCCCTTTAGCTAGGGGGTGATTCGAAACTATGTTTATATTTGCAATATGAATTGATTAACTTTCGTTGGAATTTCATAAGTTGTGGATTCAATTCGTTTAACTGTTTGATTGATAACTTATTTATGTATGTTCATTGAGATTGCAAGCTTAATTTTCATGCATGAATATGACGCTAGAATATAAGTGAGTTTCACCTAAACGTTACGAACTTATATTCACAAGTAGTGGAGGTTGCTCATAATCGCGTTAAACGAATTCTTGGCATAAGTTTCATGCGTATTCCATAGTAACGAATGCCTCGTCGATGTTTATGATTTCCGTTGAACTTAATGATCTTTGTTGAATGTCTCTATCATGCGTATTCCATAGTTAGGGACTTTGATTAAGAATAATTTGGTTGTAATGCGTATTCCATTCAATCCAACGAATCTAGGGAAATCTGAAAGTTAATTTAAGCGAACCTAATTAACTTGGAGCATTGAGTTTCATAATTTATCGAAAGACCAACTGAGAATCAATCTTGTATGCAAGTGTAACATGTATGGAGATGAACCCCTTAGCTAGCATTCATCCATAAATTTCATATTTACATTCTGTCTGTTTATTAACTTGTTTCGTTATTTCAATTTTCGTAAAAACCTCAATCCCCCTTTTGCTTTAATGTTCATTTTAGTTAGAATTCAATTTAGTTTGTGTTTTTTAAAGCATTTTGAGCTTTTGATTTGTTTTAATGTTTTAAAGTTTAGTTTTACATTCTTTGAGTCTAGTTTAGTGTTTTAAACTTTATTTTACGTTTTTGAGTCAGTTTCCAAGAGATTTGCAATCCCTCCTAATCCCCGGTCCAGAACGATCCCTACTTATACTTATACTACAATTGTCAAAAAGAGGGTTTAATTTGTGTGCGTATAATTCCCGCATCATTATGCCATACAAACCAACCTATTTTAGGCCCATTCTATGTACTTAAACCCTAGCCCTTTAAACTAGTTCATTTATCACTTATCAAACCATTCACTTATCACTCACCACATATCATTCACTTATCACTTAACATATCATTCATTTATTTCACTTCCATACTCCTCTTAATTCCACATGCATTCTCACACATGCACATCATTCACTCACATTTCCACCATTCATTCTTTATTCCTTTCCAAACATCTCACATGCATTTCCACCTTCCTACTTCATCATTTCACCACATTCTCCCTCTTTAACTCACATGCATTCATCATAATTCACAACACAAAACAACTTCATTGCCGTGGGTTCCCATTTCCTTTCCAAACATCTCACATGCATTTCTTGATTCGTTACTATGGAATACGCATGAAACTTATGCCAAGAATTCGTTTAACGCGATTGTTTATAAGCAACCTCCACTACTTGTGAATATAAGTTCGTAACTATTAGGTGAAACTCACTTATATTCTAGCGTCATATTCATGCATGAAAATTAAGTGTGCACTCTCAATAAACATACATAAATAAGTTATCAATCAAACAGTTAAACGAATTGAATCCACAACTTATGAAACGCAATTAGAAGTAATCAAATCAAAATGCAAGCATAAACATATATTTCGAATTCCCCCCTAGCCAAGGGGGGTTTAGTTGAATTTAAACATTGGAATCAAAGAAACACCTAAACATTCCAACAACTCAAACTTGAGTTGTATGAACGTTTAGGCCCTCTTCTCTTCCATTCCTCATTCGTACAAAACAAAGAGTATTGAAATTAAACATTGAAATCAAAGAAACACCTAAACATTCCAACAACTCAAACTTGAATTGTATGAACGTTTAGGCCCTCTTATCTTCCTCTTCGTTGTAGCACAAGGTCTAAGGATAGTTTGATGGTGTGAATGGTTTGGGGAGTGGTTGGAGTGGCTGCAATGGAGGAGAAAAGTGTTTTGGTGGCTGCTGCAAGGGTGTGGAGAGGTTTTGACGAATTTCTGGAATATGGAAGAGTGTATGAGAATGAATGAATGTTGTGTGAAGTGTGTATGGTTTTTATAGGGAGATGAATGGATGGGAGAGGGAACATGACAGCTAGGTTTGGATGGGAGAGGGAACATGACAGCTAGGTTAAGTGAATGCATGTGCAAAACAGCTAGGATGAATGCATGTGGATGTTTGGTGGCTGAAATGATGAAGTGGGAAGTGCATGTGGGTGAATGTTTGAATGATTAAAGGGGAAACATGACAGCTAGGTTGGTTGGTGGCTGCCATGGAGGTGTGGAATGATGGACTTGCACAAGGGGAATGCATGTGCACGGTTTTGGTGTGGAGAAATGATTATGGATGCATGTGTTGAATGATTTCTTGGTGAGGGATGTGGAGTGGCTGCAAGGTGTGAATGATTATGAATGCATGTGCAATGTTTTGGGAGAAAATGGGTGTGCATGTCAATGATGGTGTTTGGTGCTGAAAATGAATGTGTTTGCATGTGAATTAAAGCTAGGGTGAATGATGATGAATGCATGTGGATTAAATAGTGAATGGTGGCTGCAAAGTGAATGAATAATGAAATGGGAAAGCATGTGCAAGGTTTTGGTGTGAATGATTGAATGTGCATGTGGCTGCAATGGATTAGGAATCCTTCAATTTCGTCCATTCCTTTTGCTCCAAACATAAGCTATCCATTCCAAGTCCAATTTTGCTCCAAAATGCTCCAAAATGCATCTTTTTGCTTCCTTAGCCATATGAACCTAAAAACACACGAAAATGGCTTAAACTACTAAAACAACTATGAATTAACAATATAAATGCACGAAAACAAGCTAAGTAAGTCGCCTAAATATGCTCCTATCAACAACCCATGCATTCAACGAGAGAGGAAGTGGGCAATTCACCAATTCAAGCTACAAAATCAGATTTGCGTTCCTCAATCTCTATCTCTTTATTATTTTTACTTTTGTTATGTTAGTTAGTTTATATTGTTTGTTTGGATGTGAGTCTTTGTGTGAAACATTGAGGACAATGTTTGATTTAAGTGTGGGGGGGGTAAACAAATTGCTTTTGCATGATTTTACATGATTTTCGTGGGATTTTATCACCTATCACTTATAATGTTGTTTCACACTGTTTTTAAGTGTTTTAGAGTGTTTTGGAGTGTTTTTATGTCTTTTGATCAGAAAATCCGAAAAATTTACAAAAAAATTACAAAATAGTTTTGAAAAACCCAAAAAGAGTTGTTTTTAAGTTGTTTTTGTTTGTGTCTTAGGTCACCTTCCAACACAGTGATGAGGATTTGTTTTTTAATTGCATGACTATTAAAGAATGTTGTAAACATGGCTAGAAGTGATTTGTGCTTTGGTTTGTGCTTTGGTTTATGCTTGGTTATGGTTATAGTTTATGAATTCACATGTAATAACAAAAGGGAAAAATCAGTTTTTGTAACATGCTTGAAGGAAGAAACTCAAACTAACGTTACAACCCTGAGAGACTTGAGCCTATAACGTTCTTTGGAGAGTATAATCTGTGATTTCTTGTTTTCTAAAGTCGTTGCATGATCTCATCATTCTTTGCTTGGTTGCTATTTAGAATGCATTTCATTATAGTTCCAAATACTAGAACTCATGCCCATTTCATTCAAAGCATGGTATTGTTTGCACAACATACAATAAGATGAAGTTGTTAGTAAAGCCAGAGCCAAAAAGCCTATCCCTTTTCATATGTATTGTAGGATTAACCCTCTTGAGCCTTTTCAAAGCCTATTTTCGTTGTTAGCCACATTATCCTCACCTAGCCTAGATTAGGACTTTCCATACCTTTGTTCTTAAAGGATAGTAAAGCACGACCTAGGGTGAATTCCTTTGGTCAATATATGGCAGAAAACGAGTGTGGGGGAAGATGATAGGGCACGAAAAAGAGAAAAAAGAAAAAAAAAAGAAGAAAAGAAGAGAAATTCGTGGAAAAATCAAAAGAAAATAGAAAAGTGTTGAAAAGAAAGAAAAAGAGTTGAAAAATAAGTGAGAATGAACTCACAAGTGTTGGTTGTTGAAGGAAGGGTCCAAAAGAGTGAATTTGACCCTAAATGTTGCATGAATCTTCCCTTGTGTGTACAAATTGATTTCGGCCATTTGAAGAGAGTTTAAGTGTCAAATTCATTACTTTGCTTACTATTGCTTTAAGAACTTTTGTTTATCCTTACCTTTCTTTGTTAGCCAATACCTTAGCCTCCTTACAACCCTCAACGTCTATCTTGATGTTATGTGTTCAATATGTGGAGTTTGAATTTGGTATGAGCATATGGAATCACTGGTTCTCGTTCTAAGTAGTAGCATTCCATTCATGAGATCATATTCATGTCATTGTCGTAAATCCAAAAAATGCTTTCTTTGATATAACATATGTGAGTGTTAGTCTTCATATTTACATCAATCTTCTCACATATAACTAGTGTAGGGCGTGAAGTTAGAAAATCTGTGTGAAAATAGAGTGCATTCTAGTGAGGAATTGAGGGAATTCTCTAAGGCATGTTACTACATTCAAAACATTGTTTTAATCGATTCTATGTGAACTAATAAGTGGTAACTATGATTAAGTGTTTGTTGAAGTACAAAGAAAGCTAAAAACCGTGGGAATGATGTTCAATAATGTGTCATGTTCATTGGATATCCCTGAGGTACATATTGGAAGGTCTAGAATATGTTTTGTTTGTTTTGTTTATTTTGTTTTGCTCGAGGACTAGCAAAAGCTAAGTGTGGGGGAATTTGATAGGAGCATATTTAGGCAACTTACTTAGCTTGTTTTCATGCATTTATGTTATTAATTCATAGTTGTTTTAGTCTTTTAAAGTATTTTCGTGTGTTTTTAGGTTCTAATGGCAAAGGGAGCAATAAAGTGCATTTTGAGGCTATTTGGAGCATTTTTGGGCATGGATTGGATAGCTTAACCATGGAGCAAAGAGGATGGACGAAATTGAAGACTAGAAGAGTTAGGAAAGGCTACAAATCTGGTGGAAGAAGTCCTAATACAATGAAGATAAGGAAGAAGCAAGAAACAAGGAACCTTATCCAACCTTATCTTATCCTATCCTAGAAACCTTATCCTATCCTATCTCTAACATTATCCTATTCTATCCTATCCAAATCAGGTGGGCGCTTAAACCTAGCTAATTAGGGGGAATCAATTACACATTTAAACACCTAATTCAGTTCTAGAACACTTATCCATACCAATGCCGCAAGACACCCCACCTAGTAGGTTTAGGAATTGAAAACCTTTTCCTACTCTTATATCACATGTCCTAGGCCCTTTAGGTTTAGGAATCTGCCCTAAACCTTCTATTCTAGAAACCTTATCTCATCCCTACATGTGTGCCACACCTTCCCTTCTAGAATCCTTAAATCCTAGCCGAAATTCCTATTCCAAGATTGACGTGAGAATGTCTCTGCAATGTTGCAAAGAAAGCTGCCACCTAAATGCAAAGATCCAGGTAGTTTCACTATCCCTTGTGTACTTGGTAATACAAGGTTCGAGCATGCTATGCTAGATTTAGGTGCATCAATTAATGTCATGGCATACTCTGTTTATGCATCTCTGAATCTAGGAGAGCTTAAAAATGATGGTGTTATTATTCAATTAGCCGATCGATCTAATGCATACCCAAGAGGAGTTTTGGAAGATGTTTTGGTGCAGGTAAACCACTTGATTTTTCCTGCAGATTTCTATGTGCTTGACATGGAGGATTCAACCCACTCTCCACCATCGCCACTCTTACTTGGACGACCTTTCATGAAAACAGCCCACACCAAGATTGACGTGGCCAAGGGAGCCTTAACTATTTAGTTTAGTGGTGATACGATTAACTTTAAAGTTTCTGAATCCATTGAGAATCCTAATGATGTTCGTTCTTGTTTTGCCATTGGTACAATTAAAAATATAAGGCAGGAACGTTCAACACCTATCAAGAAGGATGCGTCTAGTGATAGGAGCATATTTAGGCGACTTACTTAGCTTGTTTTCATGCATTTATGTTATTAATTCATAGTTGTTTTAGTCTTTTAAAGTATTTTCGTGTGTTTTTAGGTTCTAATGGCAAAGGGAGCAATAAAGTGCATTTTGAGGCTATTTGGAGCATTTTTGGGCATGGATTGGATAGCTTAACCATGGAGCAAAGAGGATGGACGAAATTGAAGACTAGAAGAGTTAGGAAAGGCTACAAATCTGGTGGAAGAAGTCCTAATACAATGAAGATAAGGAAGAAGCAAGAAACAAGGAACCTTATCCAACCTTATCTTATCCTATCCTAGAAACCTTATCCTATCCTATCTCTAACATTATCCTATTTTAGCCTATCCAAATCATGTGGGGACTTAAACCTAGCTAATTAGGGGGAATCAATTACACATCTAAACACCTAAATCAGTTTCTAGAACACTTATCCATACCAATGCCGCAAGACACCCCTCCTAGTAGGTTTAGGAATTGAAAACCTTTTCCTACTCTTATATCACATGTCCTAGGCCCTTTAGGTTTAGGAATCTGCCCTAAACCTTCTATTCTAGAAACCTTATCTCATCCCTACATGTGTCCCGCACCTTCTGATAAGTCACACTTTGCATGCATTTATATCCTCCTTATTTGGCGTCTTTGTGATTGTTTTAGATTGAACTAGTTGCATTTTACATTATTTGGTGTTAGTGTGCAGCCAAGTGTGAATTTGGATCAAAGGGAAAGCAAATGAAGTAAAAACATTCCAGAAATGATGTGAAGTGTTAAGAGATGCAATTCGGCCATATTGGGTGATTTTAAACAAGGCAAAAACCTCTCCCATTTCACTTCATTTTCTCTCCATTTCTGTTCCAAGGGCAGAAACCATTCAACCATAACCAATATACCTTCATCCGCACCACTTTTGGAACACCAACACCGAAGGCACTCTTCAAGGAATTCAACATCAGTTTTGCTTCAAGGGTTTCTTCTTATTAATTCTATGTTCATTCATGTTTTATATTTCTATGTTAAATCTTTTGTAAACATGAATTGGAACTAATCCTTCTCTAGGGATTCGATGTAACCTTGCAAAGTTTGCCATGTAATTAAGTTAGAATGCTCAGTTTGTCCATTTATTTCTTGTTTCATTCTCTGATTTAATGGTGATTTAGTGTGTTGATTTTAATGTTTGATCATCATTTGAATTAATCACTAAGTTGTGTAGCCAAGATTAAAGCACACATCATGCATAATCTTGGTAGATATGTGAATGAATGAAGGGAATGTTTAGCAAACATCCTGCCGAGTTATTCCCTTTGGTTTTATGAAAGTTTCTTGTGCATTACATACTCTTGATTATGAACCAAAGTTGCACATCACAACTAGGTTCATGATTAGAGACATTTGATCAAATCCACACATCATATGGTTGATCATATCCAAGTGAAACAAACTCAAGAAATAGGTACATGAATGAGTATAAACTAACTTAACAAACATGGACTTGGTTTAGCAATGGTGAAACCGAATCCCTAGCTTCATCTCCATTGGTACTATCTCATTTTATTAGTTGTTGAGTCATTTATTTGTGTTTACTTCACTTTCTTATACTTTCAAATTACAACAACAAATCTGCCTATTTAGACTAGTTGATTCAATTCTTAATCTGCCGAGTTTTGGTTAGTTCGATTCATTTCTTAGAATTCTTGCAAAACAAGTAATTACATAGGTCCAATTAGTCCCTGTGGATTCGACACCCTTGCTTGTGCCATTATACTAAACATATTCTAGCATTAGGAAGGAATAATACATCAACAAAAATGGCGCCGTTGCCGGGGACTGATTTCAGTCCCTTGTAATTGCTTGTTTGCTTGTTTGCTATTTTGATTAGTGTCAAGGTTCATAACTTGTCGAATTGATAACTGGAAGTTGGTTTAAGTTGCATATATTTCGTGAATAGAGAGGAATCCCTTAGCCATTCCATTATCCATTGGTTTACATCAATTTGCTTTACAATCTGTTTTCTTTACAATATGTCCATTTAATTAAATTTCGTCCAAATACAAATTCCCCCCCCCCCCCATATTTTGTTAAGTCTTAAGCTTAGAATCTGTCTTATCTTGTGTTTTGAAGCATTTTGAGTCAAGCCCAAACCTAATTTTCGTCCAAAGTTGAGTTTAGTGTCAAAACTGCCCAGTTTGTGTTTTTAGGCAGTTTTGAGAGTTTTTAGCTTGTTTTGAGTCCTTTCAAACGTTTTAAGTTTATTTTTGTTCATTTCATTGTTGTTTGCTAGTAGATTTTCATTCACACTTGTGTTATTTTATTTCAGGTAGTATATGTCAAATAGACTTGTTGAGTTAGGCCAAAGAATTGAACGGTTGAAGGGCCACACTTTGGACAACTTTGTGCCATCAAGTTCATCCTTTAGCCGTGAGGAAGAGGAAGGGAATTCACCTAGTTCAACAAGTAAAGAATCTGAGCAATTTAATTGGGAAAGAGAAGAAGAGATGGCGGGCAACGAAGATGAACTTCGAGCTTTGGAGGACTTTGCTCAACCAATCATACCAAATTCACCTTCATGCATCTTGCTGCCCACAGAAGCTAGAAACTATGATCTCAAATCTTCACATTTCCATATGTTTCCTTCATTTTATGGCTTACCTAATGAAGACCCTTTAGCTCATATTAAAGAGTTTTACAATGTTGTGAGTGGTTTACCTTTGCAGGGAGTAAGTGAAGCAAATTTGAGGATGAGGGTGTTTCCTTACACCTTGAAAGATAAGGCCAAGAGTTGGTTGATGACTCTAACACCAGGTTCCCTCACTACATGGGATGCCGTGGCTAAGAAGTTCTTGGAGAAGTTCTTTTCCACTCAAAAGATAGCCACATTAAGGGGACAAATCTTCAACTTCAAACAAGATGATGGAGAACCTTTCAATGAGTGTTGGGAGCGTTTTAAAGGCCTCTTGATACAATGTCCACACCATGGGTTACCTTTTCACTTACAAATGCAAATTTTCTATGATGGACTAACCCAAACTTGTCAATCAACTGTTGATAATGCAGCAGGTGGAGCATTGAAGAAAAAGAATGCTCAAGAGTCATATAACATTTATGAGATGTTGGGGTCTAATGCTCAACACAAAGATTTAAGGGGTAAGAAAGTTGGAGTCTATGAAACAAGTTCTAATCATGAGCTTTTGTTGCAGGTAGCTAACCTAGAAAGGAAGCTTGAATCCGTGCTCAACATGGTGCCAAAAGCAAATGAAGTGTGTGCCATTTGCAACATACCAAGCCATCCTACTCACCAATGTCCATCTAGGGAGGCTTACCCCGAGTATGTTCAAGAGCAAGTGAACCTCATGAATTCTTACAATCAAAGACCAAGGAATGATATGTATTCCAATACATATAACCCGAGTTGGAGAGATCATCCCAACCTTTCATGGAAGAACAACAATCAATTCCAAACTTTCCAACCAAAACCTGCCACTACCCTTGAGGATACGGTTAAGTTGTTAGCCCAAAACACTTTGCAATTCCAACATTCCACAAATAGCACTCTCCAACAACATTCGGCAGCCCTAACCAAAATGGAGACACAATTGGGGCAGATTGCAGATGCCTTGAACCAAAGAGAGGTTGGGAAGTTCCAAGCCAACCCGTGATACTCCAAAGGAACCAAGAGCAAGCCAAAGCAATAACTACACTTAGAAGTGGTAAGGTTATTGATAATAGAGTTGGCAAGGAAGTTACTAATGAATATGATCATGTGAATGCAGGTGTTACTCAAGGAGACAATGAGAAACCAAATGAGGAACCAAGCCATGCTACTTCCTCATTTGAAGCACCAAATCTTCACAAGGCCGAGAAACCATACACTCCACCAATACCATTCCCTGGAAGACTTGCCAAGAGCAAGCAGGATAAGTCATTTAAGGAGATTTTTGATATACTAAGCAAAGTGAATGTTAACTTACCTTTGCTTGATGTCATTAGGAACATGCCGGCATATGGGAAGTTCTTCAAGGAGTTAAACAGCTATAAAAGGAAGTATGGACCACATGAGAAGGTTGTGGTGTCTGAGAATGTGAGTGCAGTTTTGCAAAGAAAACTTCCACCAAAGCTCAAGGATCCCGGAAGTTTCTCTATCAACATCACTATAGGGGACAAGAAAGTAGAGAAGGCAATGCTTGATTTGGGTGCTAGCATCAACTTAATGCCTTATTCAGCGTACCTTCAACTAGGTTTGGGAGATTTGAAAGCCACCACCATTTCATTACAACTTGCAGACAGATCCGTGAAATATCCAAGAGGTATAGTAGAAGATATTCTAGTCCAAGTTGATAAACTAATCTTGCCTGCAGATTTTGTAGTGTTGGACATGGAAGAAGCTTCTATACATGATCGTGAGTTGCCAATATTGCTTGGGAGACCTTTCATGGCCACGGCCAAGACCATCATTGATGTGCAAAATGGACTCCTCACTATGACAGTGTTAGGAGAGACAGTTCAATTCAAAGTGTTTGAATCTCTTTCTCATCCTTCTTCATCTCTTGATTGTTATGCCATTGATGTGCTTGATTCACTTGTATTCTCTAAATTCTTACAGGCACAATCGAATGAACCATTGCAGACTGTTTTGAGTCAATCTCAAGATGAGTTTGATGAGGAAGATGCACTCATGGAAGAAGTAGCTGCTTTGGAAGCATTAGCATTGTATCCTTTGAATGTTTCACCTCTTTTAGAGCCTTTAGAATCATCAATGTCACATCTAACTCCTTCCACTGTTAAGGCACCAAAACTTGAACTTAAACCACTTCCACCACATCTAAAATATGCATATCTAGCTGAATTTGAAACTCTTCCAATTATCATAGCTTCGGATCTCACCCCAAATGAAGAAGATAAACTAATTAGGGTGTTAAAAGAGTTCAAATCAGTTTTTGGTTGGTCTATTGCAGATATCAAGGGAATAAGCCCTACCATGTGCATGCATAGAATTCTTTTGGAGGAAGGGGCAAAGTCAACCCGTGAGCCACAAAGAAGACTCAATCCACACATGAATGAGGTTGTTAGGAATGAGGTGTTGAAATTGTTAGATGTGGGGATCATATATCCCATTTCTGATAGTAAATGGGTGAGTGCTATTCAAGTGGTACCTAAGAAGGTGGGAATCACAGTAATGAGGAATGAAAACAATGAGCTTGTGCCCACAAAGCCCACGGCCAGTTGGCGTGTTTGCACCGATTACAGGAAGTTGAACTCTAGCACTAGAAAAGATTACTTTCCTATGCCTTTCATAGATCAAATGCTTGAGAGATTGGCGGGTTACTCACATTATTGTTTTCTGGATGGTTACTCAGGTTACAATCAAATTGCAATCGCTCCGGAGGATCAAGAGAAAACAACCTTTACTTGCCCCTTTGGCACATTTGCATACCGGAGAATGCCTTTTGTACTTTGCAATGCTCCAACAACATTCCAAAGATGCATGTTGGCCATCTTTTCTGACATGGTAGAAAGATTCATTGAGGTATTTATGGATGACTTCTCAGTGTTTGGTTCCTCTTTTGATGAATGTCTTAACCATCTCTCTTTAGTACTTCAAAGATGTCAAGAAACAAATTTGGTTCTCAATTGGGAAAAGTGCCAATTTATGGTGAAACAAGGAATTGTGTTGGGACATGTAATCTCTAGCAAAGGAATGGAGGTGGATAAAGCCAAAATTGACGTCATCACTAATATGGTAGCCCCCACCACTGTGAAGGGATTAAGAAGTTTTTTGGGCCATGCGGGTTTTTATCGTCGTTTCATTAAGAACTTTTCAATGATCACTCGTCCATTATGCAATCTGTTAGCTAAAGATGTTGTATTTCATTTTGATAAGGCTTGTATGGATGCATTCAATACCTTGAAATATGAATTAACCTCGGCCCCTATTATTATGGCACCAGATTGGTCATTACCTTTTGAATTAATGTGTGATGCCTCTGACTATGCTATTGGTGCAGTTTTAGGGCAAAGGGTGAACAAGCGTCCACATGTGATCTACTATGCAAGCAGGACTCTGCATGATGCCCAACTTAACTATTCCACAACTGAGAAGGAGTTGCTTGCTGTTGTTTTTGCCTTAGAAAAGTTTAGGTCATATCTTGTGGGATCTAAAGTTATTGTGTTTTCTGATCATGCAGCCCTTAGGTACTTGATGACAAAGAAGGATGCTAAACCACGCTTGATTAGATGGATACTCTTACTACAAGAGTTTGACTTGGAAATTCGAGATAAGAAGGGCAGTGATAATGTTGTGGCTGACCATTTGTCCAGGCTTAATGAAAACCATGGAGTTGGAAAACCTTTGCCCCTAAATGAATCATTTCCAGATGAACAACTCCTTGTTGTTCAAGAACAAGAACCATGGTATGCGGATTTTGTTAATTATCTTGCTTGTGGTATAATGAGAAATGACCTTTCTTTTCAGGAAAGAAAGAAGTTCCTTGCCATGGTAAAGCACTACGTTTGGGACGAACCATATTTGTTTAAATATTGCCCTGATCAAATCATTAGGAGATGTGTCCCAGAGAGTGAGCAACAAAGCATCCTAACATTTAGCCACACATTGGCATGTGGAGGCCATTTTGGTGCCAAAAAGACATCGCTAAAGGTTTTACAATCTGGTTTCTTTTGGCCTACTTTATTCAAAGATGCTTTTGATTTTTGTTCTAAGTGTGATAGGTGCCAGAAAATGGGGAACATTAGCCGAAGAAATGAGATGCCGTTGAACAACATTTTGGTGGTGGAACTCTTTGATGTTTGGGGAATCGATTTCATGGGACCATTTCCATCCTCTTTTGGCTACTTATACATATTAGTGGCAGTGGATTACGTATCCAAATGGGTTGAAGCCATTGCTACAAGAACTAATGATCATAAGGTTGTGTTGAATTTTCTTAAAGATGTGATTTTTTGTAGGTTTGGAACCCCAAGAGCTATTATTAGTGATGGTGGCAGCCATTTCTGCAACAAACCCTTTGAATCCTTGATGAAGAAGTACAACATCAACCACAAAGTGGCAACCCCGTACCATCCTCAAACCTCAGGACAAGTGGAGATTAGCAATAGGGAGATCAAGAACATCTTGATGAAGACTGTGAGCCCTACAAGGAAGGATTGGTCATTGAGGTTAAATGATGCACTATGGGCATATAGAACAGCATACAAGACCCCCATTGGCATGAGTCCTTATCGCCTTGTGTTTGGGAAAGCTTGTCATTTGCCAATGGAGCTTGAACACCGTGCATATTGGGCCATCAAGAAGTTCAACTTTGATTACAAGGATGCTGGAGTAGCAAGGAAACTCCAACTTAATGAGTTGGAAGAACTCAGAAATGAAGCATATGAGAATGCCAAAATCTACAAGGAACGGACTAAGCTCTATCATGACAAGGCCATCCTAAGGAAGGAGTTTCACCAAGGTATGAAGGTACTTTTGTATGACTCACGTTTGAGACTTTTTCCAGGAAAACTGAAGTCTAGGTGGGTGGAACCATTCAAAGTGCTGCAAACATTTCCCCATGGAGCTGTGGAGATAGAGAACATGAAGAATGACACTTCTTTTAAAGTCAACGGGCAGCGATTGAAACCATACTTGGATAAAGTGGAGGAAGAGCAAGTGTATCAAGTCGTAGATGTTCTTGAATTTACAATACCATGAACAAGCTACCATGTCTTGCCTAGACATTAAATAAAGCGCTTGCTAGGAGGCAACCTAGTGTGGTTTGTGTTATTTCCTTATTTTGTGTTTATGTTATTACCATTCCATATTCTTTGCCTAATTGCATTGCATACAATTTTAAACATCGAGGACAATGTTTAGGTTAGGTTTGGGGGTGGATGGAAGTTTTTTTTTGTGTGTTATGTTTGTTTGAGGTGTTAGTTTCGGTTAAGAGTGTTTTTGCATGCTAATACGAATGTATATGAGGACTATGTTTGGAAACAAACGATTAGGTTGCTATGGAAAAGAGTTGCATCTTGTTGTCATTTATAAAGCTATAACTCTTGAAATTATGATGATAGAGGTACCATACTCAAATTCTGGAAGAAGAATAGTGGAGACTACCCTAGTGAGTTATTTTGAGCCTAATTGCTTTTTTGAGAGGGTTTAAAGTGTTTCTACTCCTATCTTTTTCTTTCAATTTCACTTTAAATGATCTCATTACTTCTATTTTGATTGGATACTAAGAATTACTCTCTTTGCAGATACCATGTGTTTAGTATCATTCATGAATGAACTCAATGAGACGATGTTAGGCTATGCATGTTTTAACTACTAAAAGGCTTAAATCCCATCCCTTTGTGTGCTCCATTCACCCTTGTTGCAGCCAAACACGCTAGCCCAATTCTTTCAGCACCCACACCATACTCTACCCATTCTAACCCATTACAAGCCATACCTTATAGTTTGGGGAATACCAAGGTGATGTAGACTAAAGGTAAATTGAGCTTAGAACAAGATTGTGGCATGTACCGAGGGCACCTATGTTGAAGATGCTTCTAAAAAAAAAAAAGTTATAAAAAAAAAAGAAGAGAATTAAAATGGATACAAGTCCCAAATCTCCTCATTATAAGACATAGGGCCTGGATGCCAAAAACAAAGAAGAAAGAAAACAAATGCAAGTGAAGAGCATGATCCTCAAGAACACTTTGGTATGCCCCAAACTCTAGTATTTCATATCACTTCTCTCGTAACCTATAACCTAAGCCTTACATTACAATCTTGAGAAAGACCTAGCTGATCATTGAGGATGTATTCATGGGTGATGGTAAATGTGTGTGTTATCTATATTCTTAGCATTTGATTCATTTCATGAGATCTACTCAGAAATTGTGCTTCCATTCCAGATTTCATATGTGAGAATTTTGATTCCCTTTACATAATTTCACTCATATATGGTTGTGGAGGGATTAAACCTTAGGATCTGAGTGAAAAATTTGAGTGAAATCTGTGAGGAGTAGAGTTGAGGCGAATTCTACCTGAAGCATTTGGGTATGGTGACCTTGAAGTTGTAAGACATGGAGAAATATCTTTATACGTTACAATTGATACGATTCTTTGAAGTGGAAATCTTTTGAGTTGAATGAATGACAAAATCTTCATTGGTTCTTATTAGTTTGTTTAAAGCATGTTTTAACCAAGTTGTTTGCAGATTTTGTAAATATTTGTGGGTGTCATCACTGTAAGCCCTCAGGAGACACAACTCCTCCAACTAGGGACACCTAGAGGTTCAAAGGCTTGTTGCACATGCTCAGTGCAATCGTTTGGCCAGCGAAAGTGGTTTAGTTAGATGTTTGTGTTTTGTGTGTTTTAGTTTTAAGTTTGCTCGAGGACTAGCAAAAACCAGGTTTGGGGGTATTTGATAAGTCACACTTTGCATGCATTTATATCCTCCTTATTTGGCGTCTTTGTGATTGTTTTAGATTGAACTAGTTGCATTTTACATTATTTGGTGTTAGTGTGCAGCCAAGTGTGAATTTGGATCAAAGGGAAAGCAAATGAAGTAAAAACATTCCAGAAATGATGTGAAGTGTTAAGAGATGCAATTCGGCCATATTGGGTGATTTTAAACAAGGCAAAAACCTCTCCCATTTCACTTCATTTTCTCTCCATTTCTGTTCCAAGGGCAGAAACCATTCAACCATAACCAATATACCTTCATCCGCACCACATTTGGAACACCAACACCGAAGGCACTCTTCAAGGAATTCAACATCAGTTTTGCTTCAAGGGTTTCTTCTTATTAATTCTATGTTCATTCATGTTTTATATTTCTATGTTAAATCTTTTGTAAACATGAATTGGAACTAATCCTTCTCTAGGGATTCGATGTAACCTTGCAAAGTTTGCCATGTAATTAAGTTAGAATGCTCAGTTTGTCCATTTATTTCTTGTTTCATTCTCTGATTTAATGGTGATTTAGTGTGTTGATTTTAATGTTTGATCATCATTTGAATTAATCACTAAGTTGTGTAGCCAAGATTAAAGCACACATCATGCATAATCTTGGTAGATATGTGAATGAATGAAGGGAATGTTTAGCAAACATCCTGCCGAGTTATTCCCTTTGGTTTTATGAAAGTTTCTTGTGCATTACATACTCTTGATTATGAACCAAAGTTGCACATCACAACTAGGTTCATGATTAGAGACATTTGATCAAATCCACACATCATATGGTTGATCATATCCAAGTGAAACAAACTCAAGAAATAGGTACATGAATGAGTATAAACTAACTTAACAAACATGGACTTGGTTTAGCAATGGTGAAACCGAATCCCTAGCTTCATCTCCATTGGTACTATCTCATTTTATTAGTTGTTGAGTCATTTATTTGTGTTTACTTCACTTTCTTATACTTTCAAATTACAACAACAAATCTGCCTATTTAGACTAGTTGATTCAATTCTTAATCTGCCGAGTTTTGGTTAGTTCGATTCATTTCTTAGAATTCTTGCAAAACAAGTAATTACATAGGTCCAATTAGTCCCTGTGGATTCGACACCCTTGCTTGTGCCATTATACTAAACATATTCTAGCATTAGGAAGGAATAATACATCAACACCTTCCCTTCTAGAACTCCCTAATTCCTAGCCGAAATTCCTATTCCCAATCCCACTTGATTTCTGCCTTGAATTAACCCTTTTTCAATAGGATTAGGCAATCCTTTTCCTTCACTAAGTGTGCCAAAGTAGCCTATATAAACAGCCCTTGCCGCACCATTTAGTCACCACCACCCTTCACACAACAATCATTCATTCATAAACACAACCATCCTTTGCCGTGACCTTACAACCACCCATTCATCATTCCCCTACTTCCACACCTCCATCCCAACCTCCATACACCACCATAGACCCTTTGCCGTGACTTAGCAAGGAGGAGGAGAAGGAAGACCAAGCCTTGGGCGTTTGTGCATTCAAGTTGGAGTGTTGGATGTTTCTAGGTGTAATCTATCCTTTATTGTTAATGTTTAAATCTATGTTGCTTTGTTTTGTCATGAACATGAGAGGCTAAACTCGTTTTAGCCTAGGGGTGCTTTGAAACCACGATTACATTTATAATATGAGTTGATTAAGTCCAGTTGTGATTTCATAAATTGTGAACGCAATTTACTTAACCGTTTGACGGATAACTTATTCTTGTATGTTTATTAGGGACGCCTACTTAATTTGCATACTTGAATTTGAGGCTAGAATATTAGGGTGTTTCACATAATCATCACAAACTAATATTCACAAGTAGTTAAGGTTGTTTTCACAATCATGTTAAGTAAATTCTTGGCATAAGTTTCATGCAATTCATAGTAACGAGTGCTTCGTCAATGCTTATGGTTTTCAAAGAACTTAATGATTCTTGCTTGTATCTCTATTATGCAATTCATGTAGGGAACTTGTGGCGAATGCTTTGAGTTGTCGTATGCAATCATCCAATTCAATAACGTGAGGAAAATCTGAGGGTTAATTAGTGCAATTCACGGTTAATCTGGGGTGTTGAGGTTCATGGTTTATCGGAAAAGCAACTGGAAATCAATTTATGTTAGAAAATATCATGTGTGGAGAAGTATCCCTTGGCTATCCCATCATCCATTAGTTTTTCTTATTTTTGTCCAAAATCTGTTTTAAAGTTTTAAGTCACTTGTTTTCTTTCAAATTCGTCCAAAATCAAAACCCCTTTCTTATTTCTTCCAAATCTGTCCAAAAGAGTCTTTTTGAGTCTTTAGAGTCAAAACCAAGTGTATTTTCGTCCAAATTAAGTCCTAGAGTCTAAATTGAGTCTTTTTGGTTGTTTTGAGTTGTTTTGAGTCTTTTAAGTTTGTTTTTGGTCATATAAGTTAGTAAGAGTCTTGTGAGGTCATTTAAAGTGTTTTAAAGCAGATTTTCACATCCTTGAGTCAATTTTCATTAGATTAGCAATCCCTCCTAATCCCCGGCCTAGAACGATCCCTACTTATATCTATACTACAATTGTCAAAAAGAGGGTTTAATTTGAGTGCTATCTTTTATCACATCATTTAAGCTCGTCTTTCTCCTTTCTTCTTGCTGCGGCAGTGAGGGTAAATGGTGTTTTTGGATGATTTTCTGGTTTAGGGATGGATTTATGGTGATATATGATGCGAGAATTATACGCACACAAATTAAACCCTCTTTTTGTCAATTGTAGTATAAGTATAAGTAGGGATCGTTCTTAACCGGGGATTAGGAGGGATTGCAAATCACTTGGAAACTGACTCAAAAACGTAAAATAAAGTTTAAAACACTAAACTAAACTCAAGGAATGCGAAGCTAAACGCTTAAAACACTAAAACAAACCAAAAGACTCAAACATCACCCAAAACACTCAAAACTGCCTTAAAAACACTTTCTGGGCAGTTTTGAGCACTTTGGTGAATTTGGACGAAATTATGTAATAAATTGAATCAAAACACTTAGAAACACAAACTAAGATACTTTCTAACTAAATTGGACAATAAAGTAAAGGGGGATTTAGATTTTTACGAAATTAAACTAAATGTACAGATTGTAAATTAAAGCAAAATGTAAATGTGAATGTGTGATAGAATTGAATGGAATGAAGGCTAGCTAAGGGGTTCATCTCCACACATGTTATACTTGCATAATAAAATGATTTCCAATTGCATTTCAATAACCATGAATTCTCAATGCTTCAAGTTAATTAGATCCGCTTAAATTAACTTTCAAATCTTCCTAACGTTATTGAGTTGGATGATTGCATACGACAACCCAAAACATTTCCCACAAGTCCCCTACATGATTGCATAATAGAGATACAAGCAAGAATCATTACGCTCTATGAAAATTATAAGTGTTGACGAGGTATTCGTTACTATGGGATACGCATGAAACTTATGCCAAGAATTCGTTTAACGCGATTGTTTATAAGCAACCTCCACTACTTGTGAATATAAGTTCGTAACTATTAGGTGAAACTTACTTATATTCTAGCATCATATTCATGTATGAAAATTAAGTGTGCACTCTCAATAAACGTACATAAATAAGTTATCAATCAAACGGTTAAACAAATTGAATCCACAACTTATGAAATGCAATTAGAAGTAATCAAATCAAAATGCAAGCATAAACATATATTTCGAATCCCCCCCTAGCCAAGGGGGGGTTTAGTTCCTCATAACTTTGAAATCAAAGAAACACCTAAACATTCCAACAACTCAAACTTGAATTGTATGAACGTTTAGGCACTCTTCTCTTCCATTCCTCATACGTACAAAACAAAGAGAATTGAATTTAAACATTGAAATCAAAGAAACACCCAAACATTCCAACAACTCAAACTTGAATTGTATGAACGTTTAGGCACTCTTCTCTTCCTCTTCGTTGTAGCACAAGGTCTAAGGATAGTTTGATGGTGTGAATGGTTTGGGGAGTGGTGAAAATGGAAGGATGGTGTTTGGATTGAAAGGGAGAGCACGGCAATAAGGAAATGGTTGGTGTTTGTGACTGAAATGTGTATAAATGAGTGTATTCATGTTGCGTGAAGTGTGTATGGTTTTTATAGGGAGATGAATGGATGGGAGAGGGAACATGACAGCTAGGTTTGGATGGGAGAGGGAACATGACAGCTAGGTTAAGTGAATGCATGTGCAAAACAGCTAGGATGAATGCATGTGGATGTTTGGTGGCTGAAATGATGAAGTGGGAAGTGCATGTGCTGAAATGATAAAGGGGGAAGTGCATGTGGGTTGGAAATATAAAAGGGGAATGCATGTGGCTGCAAGGTGTGGTGAATGATGATGAATGCATGTGGATTAAAGAGTGAATGGTGGCTGCAAAGTGAATGAATAATGAAATGGGAAAGCATGTGCAAGGTTTTGGTGTGAATGATTGAATGTGCATGTGGCTGCAATGGATTAGGAATCCTTCAATTTCGTCCATTCCTTTTGCTCCAAACATAAGCTATCCATTCCAAGTCCAATTTTGCTCCAAAATGCTCCAAAATGCATCTTTTTGCTTCCTTAGCCATATGAACCTAAAAACACACGAAAATGGCTTAAACTACTAAAACAACTATGAATTAACAATATAAATGCACGAAAACAAGCTAAGTAAGTCGCCTAAATATGCTCCTATCAAATTCCCCCACACTTAGCTTTTGCTAGTCCTCGAGCAAAACAAAACAAAAGAAACCAAAAACAAAACAAAACGAACAAAACACAACCTATACCTTCCAACAATCGTCTCAGGGATTTCCAATGCACATGACAAGTTAAAAATCATTATTCCCACATATTTTAGCCATCTTTACACTTAAGTACATTCTTACTCATAGTCACCACATACTAGTTCACAATTAAGCATTTAAAACCATGTTTTGAATGTAGTAACATGCCTTAGAGAATTCCCTCAATTCCTTACTAGATGTACTCTCGTTTTTCACATAGATTTTCTGACTACACACCCTACACTAGGTATATGTGAGAAGATTGATGTAAACATGTAGACGAACACTCACATATGTTATAACAAGGAAAGCATTTTCTGGATTTACGATAATGACATGAATATGATCTCATGAATGGAATGCTACTACTTAGAATGAGAACCAGTGATTCCATAAGCTCATATCAATTCCAAACTCCACATTATTGAACACATAATGATCAAGATAGAAGTCAAAGGGGTGTAACGGGGCTAGGGTATTGGCTAACAATGAAAGGTGAAGGATAAACAAACATTCTTAAAGCAATAGTGAGCAAAATATTGAATTAGGCACTTAGAATTCCCATTTGAATGAAAACTCAACTTTTGAACAACAAGGGGGAACAAGCTCTTTTTTTTTTCTCTCTTTTCTGCTTTTTTTTCTTTTTCATATGTTTTTTCACACTTTTTTTTTTTTCTTTTGAATCTCAAAACATACATATAAATTTAAGAACAAACATTCCTTCCCCCACACTCATTTTCTTGCATAATGTAACTCAAAAGGAATTCATTTAAGTCATGCTCACTATCTTTTAAGAACAAGGGTGTGGACAGTCCTAAACTAGGCTAGGTGAGGATAATGTGGGTATACAAAGAATAAAGGCTAAACAAGGCTCAACGGGGTTAAAACTTACAACAAATACGAAATATGGGAAGTAAGGCTATTTGGCTATGGTGGCAACTACACAACTTCATCTTGATATATGTTATGCAATTCAATGTCATGCTTTGAATGAAACGGATATAAGTTCTAGCATTTAGTTCTATCATGATACAATTGCATTCTAAGTAGCAACCAAGCAAGGAATAACGAGATCATGCAACAACTTTAGAAAACAAAGAATCACAGATTATAACTCTCCAAAGAAGGTAATGGCTCGAGTCTCACAGGGTTGTAGCGTTTGTTTGAGTTCCTTCCTTCAAGCATGTTACAAAAACAAATTTTTCTTTTATGATTGCATGTGAAGTGATACATTATAACCATAACCAAGCATATACCAAGAGTAAATCAAACTTTTCTCTATGTTTATAACTCTTTTTAACCAAGAGTAAACCAAATCCTTATCATTGTGTTGGAAGGTACCCTAAGACACAAACACACAAAAACGACTCAAAACACTCTTTTTAGGCTTTTCAAAACATGTTTTTCAAATTTTTATGTGATTTTCGGAGTTATAAAAACAAAACTTACTAAAACACTCTAAAACAACTTAAAAACACCTTAAAACAGCAAGGAACAACATTTGAAGTAATGGGTGATAAAATCCCACGAATTTGCATTAAATATACTTAGTTACCCCCCCCCCCCACACTTAAATCAAACATTGTCCTCAATGTTTTAAGCATAGATTCACACAAAGCATAAGTAAACACACAAACAGCACTAAACATACTAAACATGGCAGAATGTAACTAACAAATAGAAGAGTTTAGGGACGCAAATCTGGTTATGGAGTGTAAATTCCATCTTCTCCTTGGTAATTGCATTGAGGCTTTGATCTTTGTGATTCCACAGGCTTACTCTTGAACTGGTTTCCGCCCATCGTTGATTTTCCTTTGTGCTATTCTTGAACTGGGCAGCAGGATTCTTTTGTTCTCCCCCGAAGGTCTGAGCTTACTCTTTTTGTCTGTTTCTTTGTTCAATCTCTCCAATTCGTATTGAAGAGGGTTAGATGATACTCAGCATATGCAGTTGTTGCTTGTCTCCACATGCTTCAATGTATCATTTTCACTTGCCTTACCTGCTTCCCTTTGCAGAAGTGGTCCCTTCTCTGGAAGTGTATCAACCGTTGAAGATGACTACTCGAGAGCAACGCTAGGTAAGCAACCAGGAATAGATTCCAGGCAGTCGGCTCCAGATCGGAAGACTGACTCCAAGTGCCGGCTGATTGCTTCTTTCACTTTGCCATGCGAGTAAGAACAAGGACAAAGAAAAAGACAGGGAAAGAGCATGATATGAGATACTTTTGCTTTTGACCTTGATGATATGAGATACCTTTGCTTTTGAAGAAGCGGTGAATGAATCAGCACATGTATTTGTTGTGCTTGTCTCCACATGCTTCAATCTACCGTTTCCTCCTGGGTCATCTATACTCCAGGCATCTGGTATCATCTTTGGGGAAGAAGAAAAAATTGAGTATTTCGAAAGGCTTTGCTGGGAGTGCGCCCTCAGAGGTGAGGAAGAGTTGGGCATTTTCTTCAGGTCTGCCTTGCCATAAAAGATGAAGGTCGACATATATAGGGATTTCCCAATAGCAAGTGGAGGTACTGTTCTTTTACCCTTGTCGACAAACGTTTTGATCCCGCAAATCCGGCTTTTTGAAATAGTGACGACTCTTCGATATTTGAAAACGCCTCTTCGATTTCTGAGCAGACGCCTCTTCGATTTCTGAAAGACGCCCCTCCGATTTCTGAACGACACGTAGTAGTGCGAATGCGGCTCCTTTTGACAAAGCAGCACGCGTTTTCAGAAAAGCAGAGAAAGCGTTGCCGAACTTTGCGCTTGTTGGCTAAAGACGTGTAGTTGCGATGATGGCCTCCACGTGTTTTCAGCTTTGTCAGAGATCTTTTGACAAAGTTGAACGCGTTTTCTGAAAAGCCGAGAGATCGTCGCCGAACTTTACGCCGAAAATTCTGGCTTTTTGAATCGGTGGACGCGTCGCCTTGGCTTTTTATAGAGCTATCGATCACCACAACACACACACTCTGAAGATTGCCCATTCTTGAAAATCGTTTCCGGCCCTTTGAAATTTTACTCCATCCATCCCTTATCTTTGAACACCTTTGAAAAATGGCAAACCCATCGAACCTTAGCTTAGAATTGAGTCTCAGCAGTGATACGGGCGCGCCGTGTGAAGGTAACGTATGGCGCCCTTCTTTCTTATCTTCTAATGGTCCTCTTACAGGTGAAGACTCCGTGATGCAGGACGCCACAACAGCTACAATAGTAGCTAGGAACCTCCTCACTCCAAAAGATAGTAGGCTGCTGTCAGGACGGTCCGATGAGTTGGCCGTTCAAGAGTCCCTCGCTCTTAGTGTTCAGTGTGCGAGCTCTGTGTCCAACATGGGCCAACGCCTGCTTGCCCGCTCCCGTCAGGTGGAATCATTGATGGCAGAGGTGGAAAGTCTTAAGCAAGAGATCCAGCAGCTTAAGTACGAGAATAGAAGTTTGCATGTGCTTGCAAATAACTATTCGTCGGGCATGAAGAGGAAGCTTGATGAGCTGCAAGAATCTGAGGGTCGAATTCAAAGTGACCGTCAAAGGCTTGCGGCTTATCTCCAGAGGCACCTTTTTCCTGGGTCATCCAGCGTTTGGCCAAGTATTGAGGCCTGGAATGCTCTAGCTCCGATGCCTCCCGCTCCGATGCCTTCCGCTCCGACGCCTTCCGCTTCGATGCCTCCTGCTCCGAGATTTTTGCCAAGTAGTGGGGCTTCAAGCAAACAACCTTTGTGAAAGTTACATTCTTTTATTTTTCTTTTTTTTTCTTTTTTTTTTTATATCAAATCAAACGGCATGGAATTGGTCCTTGAATGGAAGGTGATACTTGAAGTGAACCGGCATTGGTTTGAATTCTAGTGTAGGTGCCTGATTCATAAAAAACAGCAAGTTAGTATAAAATGTAATGGAATTTGGAAAAAATGACTTACTTGTTTTGTCCGACAAGAACTCAATGACAAACACCACTCCTTTGAAAGTTTCAGGGATATTGGACTTGGCCAGATTGCATGTGATGGTTATGACTTGTCCAATGTCATCAAATTCAACTTCTTTGGGTTTTGTGGTTTCAAGAACGTCCTCTTTGATGAATTCGTGACATTCCCTACTTTTCACCTTTGGAAGGGCTTCCAAGATGTCTTTTTCACCTTCTTCTTCCTTGGAAGTCATGAATCTGCAAGGAATAGGGATACTTGTTGGAACGGGGTTAAAAATAATGAAATTTGGAACAACCATACCTGAATTAGATGGCATAGGAGCAATAGGTGCCTCCGGTAAAGGTGTTTCCCCCCTTGCCGTGGGTTGGGTGTATTCCTCTTCCTTGTGATTTGATTTTGATGGTTGAGGGTCCGTTCCAACCTCCTTGTCACTTCTCAACATGATTTCCTTGGCAGTTTCAAATTCTCCCTTCGGATTTGCAATGGTTGAACTAAAGAGTTCGCCTTGGTCTCGAAACTGTACTACGAACTCCGCGATCTGCCCAATTTGCTTTTCCAAGTGGTCCAACCTTTTGTCTTGATTTTGGCCCTCCTTGACTTGATTTTGTGAGCCCTGCACCAAACAAATTAATTCATTAAGCTTTTGAGTATAATCTATTGACGAACTTGAGTTTGGTTGGGCATATTGAATATGAGGTGGCTGCCAATATCCTTCTTGTTGAACATTTTGAGGTTCCCACCACATAGAAGTTGAATGATCACTCCAATCCGAATTGTAAGTATTGGAAAACATATTATTCCTTGATTGAAGATCAAATGTACCAACGTTTTGCATTTGGGACCTTTCCATGAGCTGTGACAAAAGAGAAGCATTATCAAGTGCCATGTTGTGCTTCTCTAGTACTTAAAATCAACAAACAAAATGATGCGTGAATTATACGCGCACAAATTAAACCCTCTTTTCGTCAAATTGTAGTATATGTATAAGTAGGGATCGTTCTGGACCGGGGATTAGGAGGGATTGTTAATCACTTGGAAACTGACTCAAAAACGTAAAATAAAGTTTAAAATACTAAACTAGACCCAAAGAATGTAAAACTAAACTTTAAAACTCTAAAACAAACCAAAAGACTCAAACATCACCCAAAACACTCAAAACTGCCTTAAAAACACTTTCCGGGCAGTTTTGAGCACTTTGGTGAATTTGGACGAAATTGGGAAATAAATTGATTCAAAACACTTAGAAACACAAACTAAATGTATTTCTAACTAATCTAACACTTTAAAAGAAATGGGGGAAAGGTTTTGACGAATTTAAAATTAAAACAGAAACTTAGAATTAAAACAGATTCTAAAAACGAAATGGATGAAATAAAATGATGAGAAACTAGTTAGAGGGTTCCTTATCCACACATGAACATAAGCATATAATTTGACTCCCAGTTATGAGTTCAACGAACGATGAATGACAATGCTCCAAGTTAATTAGGTTCGCTTAAACTAACTTTCAGATTTCCCTAGATTCATTGGATTGAATGGGATACGCATTACAACCAAATTATTCCTAATCAAAGTCCCTAACCATGGAATACGCATGATAGAGACATTCAACAAAGATCATTAAGTTCAACGGAAATCATAAACATCGACTAGGCATTCATAACTATGGAATACGCATGTTAATCCAGCCTAGGGTTTACTAAACACAATCGTGACTAGCGATCTTTACTACTCATGAATATAAGTTCATAACGATTAGGTGAAATTCCCTTATATCCTAGCATCAAGTTTAGGCATGCAAATTAAGTGTCGACCCTCAACCCACATACATAAACAAGTTCTTAATCAAAACAGAAAAGTAACCCACATCTAAAGTTCATGAATTCATAACTGGAGTAAATCAAATCATAACCAACATATGTCCATGGCTTCAAATTCGCCTCTAACTAAAAAGAAATTAGTTCCTCGTTGTTGTAGCACAAGGTCTAAGGTGAGCTTTGGGGATTATGTGAAGTGTTTTGGAGGGATGGGAAGTGGTTGGATAGTGGCTGCAATGGAGGAGAAAAACTGCACAGAAATGGAAGGGGATTTGCGGCACAAGGGTTGTGTTTGTGTTGTGAATGGAAAAATGAGATGTTTTTGAATGAATGAATGCAAGGGTTTTTATAGGGAGAGAAAGGGGTGAATGTGCATGTGAGTGAGATGTGTAGGTGCTGAAAATGCATGTGAATGCATGCTGGAAATGGGAATGAAGGCCACGGCAAAGGAGGAATGTTGTGGTGCAATGATGATGTTTTGTGGCTGAATTGGTGGTGGAATTATGATGGGAATGCTAGATTGGAAAGCATGTGTTTGCTGAAATTGGATTAATGAATGGGAATGCTAGGTTGGAGAAATGATTATGGATGCATTTGTTGAATGATTTGTGGCGCAATGATGAAGAGAAGTTGCTGAAAATCTAAGGGGAAGGCACGGCAAAGAAGGATTTCAGGATGCATGTGTGTGTAGGCCACGGCATTGATGTTGTTTGTGTGAATGATGGTAGCTAGGGTGGATGAATGATTAGGGTCTTGTAAGGATGCTAATAAATAATGCATGTAGGGTTAGGAAATAAAATCATAACTTAAAGGGGGATGATTAAAGGGTGTGAATGGGAGTGACACTAGGTTGGTTATGCATGTGGAATGTGGCTGAATTGTTGGTGAAATGATGAATGGGAAAGCTGGAATTTCAAGGGAACTCACGGCAAAGGTAAGTGTTTTGGTGATGGGTGCATGTGTTGATGGTTTTGCATGTGAATTAAAACTAGAGTGATGATGATGAATGCATGTGTAAAGGAAGTGGATTTTCTGCAAATGCAAGACTACTTATACATGGCTGAAATGATGAAGAATAAAGGGTGCAAGTGTGAATGATTGAATGTGCATGTGGGTTGGAAATGTGGCTGCAATGATGAAGTGTAATGGCTGAAAATGGGATGGATTTGCAAGGGCCACGGCATGGGTAAGATTGTGTTCATGTGGCTGAAATTGGTGTGTAATTGGGCTAGGGTTTAAGTGCATGAAATGGACCCAAATTGCTTCCCCTTGCATGGCAAGGAATGGTGTTTGTGTTAAGCCCATGGCAAGGTGTTATGTAATTGGGCTAGGGCCATTGTTTTGTGTCCTCAAGTGCATACAAGGCCTTCAATTTCATCCAACACTTGGGCTCCAAGCATAAGCTATCCATCCTTAGCCCAATAGTGCTCCAAAACACTCCACAATGCATCCTTTCGTCAAACACGTCTTATTATCCTGAAAACACACAAAAGAAGCATAAAGGACTAAACTAACTAAAGAAACATAACGTAAATGTACGAGAACAAGCCATTTAAGTCGCATGAATATGCTCCTATCAAATACCCCCACACTTAGCTTTTGCTAGTCCTCGAGCAAAACAGAAAAACAAAACAAAACGAAACGAAACAAAATAAACCAAAGACAGTCTTAAACCTTCCAACGTTGCCTCAGGGATTTCCAATGCTCATGACAAGTTAAAAATCATTATTCCCACAGATTTTAGCCATCTTTACACTTAAGTACATTCTTAATCATAGTCACCATATACTAGTTCACAATTATGCATTTAAAACCATGTTTTGAATGTAGTAACATGCCTTAGAGAATTTGCTCAATTCCTTACAAGATGTGCACTTAGGTTTCACACAGATTTTCTGACTACACACCCTAATCTAGTTATATGTGCGAAGATTGATGTAAGCATAAAAACGAACACTCACATATATGTATCATAAAGAGAGCAATTTCTGGAGTTAATAAGCATGTTTAGGTATGATCTCATGAATGGAATGCTACTACTTAGATGCAAGAACCAGTGACACCATATGCTCATATCAATTCCAAACTCCACATTATTGAACACCTAACGATCAAGATAGAAGTCAAAGGGGTGTAACGGGGCTAGGGTATTGGCTAACAATGAAAGGTGAAGGATAAACAAACATTCTTAAAGCAATAGTGAACAAAGTATTGAATTAGGCACTTAGAATTCCCTTTAGAACGCAAAAATCAACTTTGAACACCCAAGGGAAAGTCACACAAAACTTAGGGCCATATTCAACTTTTTGGACCCTTTCTTCAACCATCAACGCTCGTGAGTTCATTCTTACTTATTTTCACTCCTTTTTTTTCTTTTTCTTTTCTTCTTCTTTTTCTTTTGAATCTCGAAACATACATATAAACGTAAGAACAAACTTTTACTCCCCCACACTCATTTTCTTGCATAATGTAACTCAAAAGGAATTCATTTAAGTCATGCTCACTATACTTTAAGAACAAGGGTATAGGAAAGTCCTACTCTAGGCTAGGTAAGGATAATGTGGGTTAACAAAGAATAAAGGCTAAACGAGGCTCAACGGGGTTAAAACTTACAACAAATACGAAATATGGGAAGTAAGGCTATTTGGTTATGGTGGCAACTACACAACTTCATCTTGATATATGTTATGCAATTCAATGTCATGCTTTGAATGAAACGGATATAAGTTCTAGCATTTAGTTCTATCATGATACAATTGCATTCTAAGTAGCAACCAAGCAAGGAATAATGAGATCATGCAACAACTTTAGAAAACAAAGAATCACAGATTATAACTCTCCAAAGAAAGTAATGGCTCGAGTCTTGATAGGAGCATATTCATGCGACTTAAATGGCTTGTTCTCGTGCATTTACGTTATGTTTCTCTCGTTATTTTAGTCCTTTATGCTTCTTTTGTGTGTTTTCAGGTTCTAAGGGCCTAGGGAGCAAGTAAGTGCATTTTGAGGCCATTTGGAGCATTTTTGGGCATGGATTGGATAGCTTATCCATGGAGCCAAGAGGATGGACGAATTTGAAGGCCTTGTATGCACTTGAAGACACAAAACAATGGCCCTAACCCAATCACATAACACATTATGCCATACAAACCAACCTATTTTAGGCCCATTCTATGTACTTAAACCCTAGCCCTTTAAACTAGTTCATTTATCACTTATCAAACCATTCACTTATCACTCACCACATATCATTCACTTATCACTTAACATATCATTCATTTATTTCCAGCATCCTCACATGCATTCCCTTCACATTCACCCACATGCACATTCAATCATTCACACATCCACCACTCATTCTTCATCATTTCAACCACCTACATGCATTAATTATTAAACTCTTCATCATTGCATCCAGAAAATGAGCAAGAAAGCTTCCCAAACACATGCAAATCCATCCATGCCGTGGGTTCCCTTTGCTCCCCTTGTGCAATTCCAGTTTTCACATGTGTCCTAGCTGTTTTTCCATCATTCCTCCACACAAATGCTTAAACAAACAGCCATATGTTCCCTCCACTACCCCTATAAATACCCTAGCATTCATTCATTCACTCCCCATTCAATTCATATCTCATATTTCCATTCACAACACTTCACACAACACAAATACCATTCCATTGCCGTGAGTCCCACTTCATTTTCTGCATATTTTCTCTTCATTCTTCCATCTCCAACCACTCCCTACTCCATTCCACATACACCTAAAGCCCTCAAGCTCACCTTAGACCTTGTGCTACAACAACGAGGAAGAAAAGAGTGCTTAAACGTTCATACAATTCAAGTTTGAGTTGTTGGAATGTTTAGGTGTTTCTTTGATTTCAAAGTTTAAATTTAATTCTCTTTGTTTTGTACGTATGAGAAGGGAAGAGAAGAGTGCCTAAACGTTCATACAATTCACGTTTGAGTTGTTGGAATGTTTAGGTGTTTCTTTGATTTCAAAGTTATGAGGAACTAAACCCCCCTTTAGCTAGGGGGGATTCGAAACTATGTTTATATTTGCATTTTGAATTGATTACGTTTGGTTGGAATTTCATAAGTTGTGGATTCAATTCGTTTAACTGTTTGATTGATAACTTATTTATGTATGTTCATTGAGATTGCAAGCTTAATTTTCATGCATAAATATGACGCTAGAATATAAGTGCGTTAAACGAATTCTTGGCATAAGTTTCATGCGTATTCCATAGTAACGAATGCCTCGTCGATGTTTATGATTTCCGTTGAACTTAATGATCTTTGTTGAATGTCTCTATCATGCGTATTCCATAGTTAGGGACTTTGATTAAGAATAATTTGGTTGTAATGCGTATTCCATTCAATCCAACGAATTTAGGGAAATCTGAAAGTTAATCTAAGCGGATCTAATTAACTTGGAGCATTGAGTTTCACAACTTATCGAAAGACCAACTGAGAATCAATTTTGTTTGCAAGTGTAACATGTGTGGAGAAGAACCCCTTGGCTATTCCATCATCCATATTTTTATCACATTCATATTTACATTTTGCCTTTAATTATATTCTGTCTTTTTAATTTAATATCGTCCAACCACAATTCCCCCCCCTATTTTGTTAAGTCTTAATCATTCATATTTGTTTTATTTTTGTATCTTTAAGCTTTTGGAGTCATAAACAATTGCAAATTCGTTTAAATCAAGTTCTAGCTTCTATTTGAGTCAATTTGATTGTTTTAGACAATTTGAGTTTTTCAAAGCCATTCTGAGTCATAGTAGTCTTGTTAAGAGTATTTTAATTTAGTTTTTATGTTTTTAAGTCAATTTAGAAGGTTTTAGCAAGCCCTCCTAATCCCCGGTCTAGAACGATCCCTCACTTATCCATTCTACTACAATTGTCAAACGAGGGTTTAATTTGAGTGTCAAGTAAATATCGCATCAAATTTTGGCGCCGTTGCCGGGGATTAGCAACTTTGCTAATCCTTTGTCTTTATTTTTATATTTTTTTTGTTTTTCGTGCATTCTTATTTTAGATTCTTAGTTTGTTTGTTTCCTTGTTTTTTAGGTACTGTGTATGACTCGTCGCTCTCGGCCTATTATAGAGAACATCTCCGACTTTGACGGTGATTTTGAACGCACTTTGAGGAGAACGAGGAGTCAACAAGAGCCACCACAACCTCCACCACAACCTGGGCTTGAAGAAGACGAAGTAGGTGTAGAAGAAAAGCCCACGGATCAGATTTTTGAAGAAGAACAAGCCATGGCAGCAGATAATAGAACCATCAAGGAGCTTTTGGCCTCAGGTTTGGATAATGCATTGCCTCTTTGTATCCAATACCCCACGGCTGCAGAGGGGAAGACTGAGGAATTTGAACTCAAATCCAGTTTGTTACACCATATTCCGAAGTTCCATGGCTTGTCTATGGAAGACCCCAACAAACACTTGAAGGAGTTCGAGGTGGTTTGTTCGAGCATGACCCCCGTCAATGTGGATGGGAGTATATTGAAGATGAAGGCCTTTCCATTTTCACTTATGGACAAGGCCAAAGATTGGCTCTACGAACTAGCCCCGGGAACTGTGACTTCGTGGGAGAGTATGAAGCGTGCTTTCTTGGAGAAATTTTTCCCTACTTCGAGAGTGATTCTCCTACGGAAGAAAATTAGTGGTATTCAACAGAATCATGGTGAGACATTCCCGGCTTATTATGAGCGCTTCAAGGGCCTTGTAGCTTCATGTCCTCAACATCAAATGAAGGAGGAACTTCTCCTTCAATATTTCTATGAGGGCCTCCTTCCTATCGAACGTCAAATGGTTGATGCGTCAGCGGGAGGAGCATTGGTGGACAAAACACCAAGGGATGCCAAGATTCTCATAGCCAACCGAGCGCTCAACGCTCAACAATATGAAGGAGTAGGCCAAAGGGAAGCCCCACGGCAACAAAGTGTAAATGAGGTGAGTGCTATTTCTGAAATTCAATCACAACTTGCTAATCTTACTTCTCTTGTTTCTCAGGTTGTGATTGGTCCAAAAGCACAAGAACACCAAGTTTGTGGCGTGTGCTCAATTCAAGGGCATCCATCCGACAAGTGCCCTCAACTAATCGAGAATGGTGGGTGGGAATCTGCCAATGCAATTGGTTTCCAAGGACAAAATCAAAACAACCCATACTCGAACACTTACAATGCCGGATGGAGGGACCATCCAAACTTCAAATGGAGGGAGCCACAACAAGCTGCCCAACAAGGAGGATTTAGGCCAAACCCCCCTGGTTTTTATTCCAAGCCGTATGCACCCCAACAATCCCAACAACCTTCGGCATCATCTCATTCAGGTACGTCTTTGGAAAGTAATCAAGCTATGCAATTACTAACCTCTATTTCGCAGGGGTTGCAAAATCAAAACAACCGAATAGAAAATAACGAGAAGGAGATGATGGATATGAAGAAACAAATAGGGCAGATTTCTGAGTTCCTTGGACAGATTAGAGAGCAAGGAAAGCTTCCTAGCTCAACCACAGTCAATCCAAAGGGAGGATTCGAATCCGCCAAGGCCATCACCCTAAGGGGTGGAAAAGAAGTTGGGACCGAGCCAAACAATCCCAAATCTGCCCAGAAAGTAGATGAAGAGACGACACAACCTGAGGCAGATCACCCTAACTCGGCCAAATCAGGTAATTTAAGTTCAAATTCATGTACTTCACGTCCTAATCTGCCCAATGTACCTTTTCCTCGCAGGTTCATGCAAGAAAAAAAGGAAGAAAGCGAGAAGGACATTCTTGAAACGTTCCGGAAGGTGCAAGTGAACATACCGCTTCTCGATGCAATCAAACAGGTTCCAAAGTATGCTAAATTCCTCAAGGACCTATGCAATACAAAGAGAAGAAGGGCAAACAAAGAGGTAGTGAAGGTAAGCGAGAATGTGTCCGCTGTTTTGCAACGTAAACTGCCTACCAAGTGCAAAGACCCCGGTAGTTTCACGATTCCTTGTGTAATTGGACATAATCGTTTTGAACATGCCATGCTTGATTTAGGTGCATCCATAAATGTCATGCCTTATTCTATTTATGCATCTATGAATTTGGGTGAATTAAAACAAGATGGTGTAATTATACAATTGGCTGATCGTTCTAACGCGTATCCAAAAGGAGTTTTGGAGGATGTGCTTGTGCAGGTGAACCATTTAATTTTTCCGGCTGATTTCTACGTCCTAGACATGGAGGATTCAGCCCATTCTACATCTTTGCCGATTCTCCTTGGTAGGCCATTCATGAAGATGGCCCGAACGAAGATTGATGTATACAAAGGCACCTTGACAATGGAATTCGATAGGGAAGTGATTGATTTTAATATTTCTGAAACTATGAGATATCCCGTTGATGACCATTCTTGTTTTTCCATTGATGTTATCGATTCTTTGGCGCAGGTATACCTTGAAGAATTGAACGAGGACGCCCTGGAAACAACCATCACTAAGGCCATAGAGCGCAAAAATGAAGGATTTGGGCCAATGCAAGGCCACGACAAGGAGGAGGAATTCTTTGCAATGGGTTCTAGTGAAGAAATAATTGAGGTTGTGGCAGCCCTTGAGTCATTGCCACAACAATATGGTAAGGTTCCACTCTCACTTTCAAATTCAGTTTCCACTAAGATGCTACCTTCTGTTGTTCAGGCACCATCGCTTGAACTTAAGCCGTTGCCGGACCATTTGAAGTATGTGTTTTTGGGAGAAGGCGAAACATTGCCCGTCATCATTTCATCAAGTCTCACAGCAATGGAGGAGGAGAAGCTTGTGAGGGTGCTGCGAGAGCACAAAATGGCCACAGGGTGGACTTTGGCCGACATTAAAGGAATAAGCCCTACCACATGCATGCACCGTATACTTCTTGAGGAGGGGGCTAAACCAACTCGAGAGGCTCAACGCCGTCTCAACCCTCCAATGATGGAAGTGGTGAAGAAGGAAATAATCAAGCTTTTGGATTGCGGAGTGATCTACCCTATCTCCGATAGCCGTTGGGTCTCTCCAGTTCAAGTCGTTCCCAAGAAGTCCGGAGTAACTGTTATCAAGAATGATGAGAATGAGCTCGTGCCTACACGCATTCAGACTGGATGGCGAGTATGTATCGATTACCGGAAGCGAAATGCCATGACTAGGAAAGATCACTTTCCTTTGCCATTCATCGACCAGATGCTCGAAAGGTTAGCCGGTCATGCTTTTTACTGTTTTCTTGATGGATACTCTGGATATAACCAAATTGTGATAGCCCCGGATGATCAAGAGAAGATCACATTCACATGTCCCTTTGGAACATTTGCCTATCGTCGCATGCCATTTGGCTTATGCAACGCACCGGCCACTTTCCAAAGGTGTATGGTAAGTATATTTTCCGATTTTGTTGAAAAGATCATTGAGGTTTTCATGGATGATTTCAGTGTATTTGGGAGTTCATTTGATAATTGCTTGGATAATCTGACCTTAATTTTGAAACGATGTGTTGAAACTAACCTTGTCTTGAATTGGGAGAAATGTCACTTTATGGTGAAACAAGGTATAGTTTTAGGACATATTGTTTCAGAAAAAGGAATTGAAGTAGATAAATCGAAAATAGACCTTGTACGTCACTTACCCTCTCCTACTTCGATTAGAGAGGTACGTTCGTTTCTTGGCCATGCAGGGTTCTATAGGCGTTTTATCAAGGACTTCTCCAAGATGTCCAACCCTCTTTGCCGATTGCTTCAAAAAGATGTACCATTCAAGTTTGATGAAGAGTGTAATTCGGCATTTAACCAACTCAAGGAGAAGCTAGTCTCGGCCCCCATTATTGTACCTCCAGATTGGAGCCTTCCGTTCGAGCTCATGTGCGATGCATCCGACTATGCAATAGGAGCTGTTCTAGGACAAAGAAGAGACAAGCGGCCGCATGTCATATACTATGCCTCTCGGACTCTCAATGATGCCCAATTGAACTACTCCACGACGGAAAAAGAACTTCTAGCTGTGGTTTTTGCTTTAGATAAATTCCGTTCATATTTAATTGGTACTAAAGTAATCGTTTATTCTGATCATGCAGCTTTGAGGTACTTGCTCACGAAAAAGGAAGCAAAGCCGAGGCTTATCCGTTGGATTCTTCTTCTTCAAGAATTTGATATTGAAATCCGGGATAAGAAAGGAAGCGAGAATGTAGTGGCTGACCATTTAAGCCGAATGATCCACGAGGAGCATGAACATGCCGTACCTATCCCTGAAACTTTTCCCGATGAGCAGCTGCTATCCATTGAGGTAAGTGAACCATGGTATGCAGATTTAGTGAATTACTTGGTGGCTAAACAAATTCCAAATGAACTAAACAAGCACCAACGTGATAAGCTTAAAAATGATGCACGTTTCTATGTTTGGGATGACCCTTATTTGTGGAAGTATTGCTCAGATCAAATTGTACGTAGATGTGTGCATGATTCTGAATTTCACTCAATTCTAAGCTTTTGTCACACATATGCATGTGGGGGTCATTTTGGCACACAACGCACTGCCCTCAAGGTTCTAGAGTGTGGTTTTTATTGGCCGACTATATTTAGGGATGCTAGAACCTTTTTATGTCTTGTGATCGTTGCCAACGAATGGGTAACATAGGTACCAAGGACCAAATGCCGCAAACCCCTGTCTTTAATGTTGAAATTTTTGATGTTTGGGGCATTGATTTCATGGGCCCTTTTCCTCCATCTTATGGTTTCACTTATATCTTGCTAGCCGTTGATTATGTTTCTAAATGGGTGGAAGCAAAAGCCACCCGTACTAACGATTCTAAGGTGGTTGCAGATTTCGTGAAAACTAACATTTTTGCTAGGTTTGGAATGCCGAGAGTAATCATAAGTGATGGAGGGTCTCACTTTTGCAATCGGACCATTGAGGCGTTGCTAAGAAAGTACCATGTCAACCATAAGGTCTCCACACCTTACCATCCTCAAACAAATGGCCAAGCCGAGGTGTCTAACCGAGAAATCAAACAAATTTTGGAGAAGACCGTTGGACCAACAAGGAGGGATTGGAGCTTACGTTTAGATGATGCACTGTGGGCATATCGTACGGCATACAAAACACCCATTGGGATGTCACCTTTTCGGCTCGTCTATGGTAAGCCATGTCATTTGCCCGTAGAGTTAGAGCACAAGGCACATTGGGCCGTGAAGATTTTCAACATGGACATAGATGCAGCGGGAGTTCATAGGAAGCTCCAATTGAATGAACTTGAGGAGATTCGGAATGAAGCCTATGAGAATGCCCGGATGTACAAAGCCAAGACCAAAGCATTCCATGATAAAATGATTCGAACCAAGACCTTCACAGTTGGGCAGAAAGTGTTACTTTTCAACTCTCGCCTACGTTTGTTTCCTGGTAAGTTGCGTTCTAAATGGATTGGCCCGTTTGTTGTTACTAATGTTTTCCCTCATGGTGCAGTGCAAATCAAAAGTTTAAGGACGCAACAAGAATTCAAAGTGAATGGGCATCGATTGAAGCCCTATTACGAGATGTTTGAGGAGCATGTCGTGGAGGAGGTACCCCTCCATGCCGTGGAACCTAGTCAAGCTTAAACGGAGGTACCGTCCGGCTGCAAGACGTAAAAGAAAGCGCTTCATGGGAGGCAACCCATGCATCCGAATAGAGAAGAACTTGGAAACCCCTTTAAGAGACTTATTTTTATTCCTTTCTTTTTCTTTACTGCCTTTACTTTCCTTTCTTTCTCGTATTTGTTTATTTGCTTGCTCTGTTGTGACTTTCTGCTTAAAACATTGAGGACAAAGTTTGATTTAAGTGTGGGGGGGTAAACAATTTGTATTTGCATGAATTTCGTGGGATTTATTCACCTATCACTTAGAATGTTGTTTCTTGCTGTTTTAAGCGTTTTTAGAGTGTTTTATAGTGTCTTGGTATAAAACTTCGAAAATTTGATAAAAATAAAAAAAAAAAAATAAAAAAAATAAAAAAAAATAAAAAAAAATAAAAAAATTCTTCTCTTTGTTGCTATTTCGTTTCTGCCTTGTTAGGTTGTTTAGTTGTTATTGTTTGTTTGTTTATTAATTGTGTGAGTCTATGATTGTAACATTGAGAAAATGTTTGATTTATTGATAGGCACTGCTAAACAAAGAAAGATGGTGCTTCACAAAGGTTGTTTGCTTGAGGCCCCACTACGTGGCTTTACTCTTGAAGCGGAAGGCGTAGGAACAGAAGGCATCGGAGCGGAAGGCATAGGAGCGGGAGGCATCGAAGATAGAGCATTCCAGGCCTCAATACTTGGCCAAGCGCTGGATGAGCCAGGAAAAAGGTGCCTCTGGAGGAAAGACGAAAACCTTTGACGGTCACTGTGAATCCGACCTTCAGACTCTTGCAGCTCATCAAGCTTCCTCTTCATGCCCGACGAATAGTTATTTGCAAGCACATGCAAACTTCTATTCTCATACTTCAGCTGCTGGATCTCCTGCTTGAGACTTTCCACCTCTGCCATCAATGATTCCACCTGACGGGAGCGGGCAAGCAGGCGTTGGCCCATGTTGGACATAGAACTCGCACACTGAACACTAAGTGTGAGGGACTCTTGAACGGCCAACTCATCGGACCGTCCTGACAGCAGCCTACTATCTTTTGGTGTGAGGAGGTTCCTAGCTACTATTGTAGCTGTTGTGGCGTCCTGCATCACAGAGTCTTCACCTGAAAGAGGACCGTTAGAAGAAAAGAAAGAAGGACGCCATACGTTACCTTGACGCGGCGCGCCCGTATCACTGCTAAGGCTCAATTCCAAGCTAAGGTTCGATGAGTTTGCCATTTTTTCAAAAGTGTTCAAAGAGAAGGGATGGAATTAAATTGCAAAGGGCCGGAGTCGATTTTCAAGAATGGGAAATCTTCAGAGTGTGTTTGTGGCGGTGATCGATACCTCAATAAGAAGCCAAGGCGACGCGTCCACCGATTCAAAAAGCCGGAATTTCCGGCGTAATTTAGGCGACGCTTTCTCAGCTTTTCAGAAGACGTGTTCAACTTTGTCAAAAGAGTTCTTCTTTTCAGACAACACGTGGAGGCCATCATCGCAACTACACATCTTTAGCCGACAAGCGCAAAGTTCGGCGACACTTTCTCAGCTTTTCAGAAGACGCGTGCAGCTTTGTCAAAAGGAGCCGCATCTGCACTATCACGTGTCGTTCAGCAAGCGAAGGGGCGTCGTTCAGAAATCGAAGGGGCGCCTGCTCAGAAATCGAAGAGGCGTGTTCAGAGATCGAAGAGGCGCCATTATTTCAAAAAGCCGGATTTGCGGGATCAAAACGTTTGTCGACAAAGGTAAAAAGTACCACCACTTGATATTATCTCTATATATGTCGACCTTCGTCTTTTATGGCAGGGTAAACCTGAAGAAAATGCCCAACTCTCTCTCACCTCTGAGGGCGCACTCCCAGCAAAGCCTTTCGAAATACTCAATTCTTTCTTCTTCCCCAAAGATGATACCAGATGCCTGGAGTACAGATGACCCAGGAGGAAGCAGCACAACAAATACATGTGCTGATTCATTCACCGCTTCTTCAAAAGCAAAGGTATCTCATATCATCAAGGTCAAAAGCAAAAGTATCTCATATCATGCTCTTTCCCTGTCTTTTTCTTTGTCCTTGTTCTTACTCGCATGGCAAAGTAAAAGAAGCAATCAGCCGGCACTTGGAGTCAGTCTTCCGATCTGGAGCCAACTGCCTGGAATCTATTCCTGATTGCTTACCTAGCGTTGCTCTCAAGTAGTCATCTTCAACGGTTGATACACTTCCGGAGAAGGGACCACTTCTGCAAAGGGGAGCGAGTAAGGCAAGTGAAAATGATACATTGAAGCATGTGGAGACAAACATAGGCTGAGTTATCCTCCAACCCTTTTCAATACGAATTGGAAAGATTGAACAAAGAAACAGACCAAAGGGGTAAGCTCAGACCTTCGGGGGAGACCAAATGAACCATCATGCTGCCCAGTTCAAGAAGTAGCACAAAGGAAAATCAACGATGGGCGGAAACCAGTTCAAGAGTAAGCCTGTGGAATCACAAAGATCAAAGCCTCAATGCAATTACCAAGGAGAAGATGGAATTTACACTCTATAACCAGATTTGCGTCTCTAAACTCTTCTCTTTGTTAATTACATTATGCCATGTTTAGTATGTTTAAGTGCTTTTTGTGTATTTACTTATGCTTTGTGTGAATCTATGCTTAAAACATTGAGGACAATGTTTGATTTAAGTGTGGGGGGGTAACTAAGTATATTTGATGCAAATTCGTTGGATTTTATCACCTATCACTTCACATGTTGTTTCTCACTGTTTTAAAACTATTTTAGTGTGTGTTGTTTTATAACTCCGAAAAGCACATAAAAATTTGAAAAATTGTTTTGAAAAGCCTAAAAAGAGTGTTTTGAGTCGTTTTTGTGAGTTTGTGTCTTAGGATACCTTCCAACACAATGTTAAGGATTTGGTTTATAATTGCATGACGGTTAGAAAGAGTTATAAACATAGAGAGAAGTTTGATTTACTCTTGGTATATGTTTGGTTATGGTTATAATGTATGACTTCACATGCAATCATAAAAGAAAAAAAAAAATTTAGTTATGTAACATGCTTGAAGGAAGGAACTCAAACAAACGCTACAACCCTGAGAGACTTGAGCCTATAACGTCTTTGGAGAGTATAATCTGTGATTTCTTGTTTTCTAAAATCGTTGCATGATCTCATTATTCTTTGCTTGGTTACTACTTAGAAGGCGTTTCATCGTATAGTTCCAAATGCTAGAACTCATGCCCATTTCATTCAAAGCATGTTATTGATTTGCATAACATATATCAAGATGAAGTTGTGTAGTTGCCACCATAGCCAAATAGCCTCACTTCCCATATTTCGTATATGTTGTAAGTTGTACCCCCGTTGAGCCGTGTTAGCCCATGTTCTTTGTTAACCCACTTTTTCCTCACCTAGCCTAGTTTAGGACAATCCCCACCCTTGTTCTTAAAAGATAGTGAGCATGACCTAATTGAATTCCTTTTGAGTTACATTATGAAAGAAAATAAATGTGGGGGAGAGAATGTTTAAGTGTTTATGTTTTGAGATTCAAAAAAAAAAAAAAAAAAAAAAAAAAAAAAAAAAAAAAAAATGAGAAAAGAATAAGTGATTGAAGAAAGGTTCCAAAACACCAATTCTGGGCGTAAATTATCTAAATTCTCCCTTTTTGTTCAAAAGTTGAGTTTTCATTCAAAAGTGAATTCTAAGTTGATTCAAATGCTTTGCTCACTATTTCTTTAAGAACCTTTGTTTTCCATATCCCTTCTTTGTTATCCACATACCCCAAGCCCCGTTACAACCCTTGACTTCTATCTTGAGTGTTGTGTATTTCAATTTGTGGAGTTTGAACTTGGTATGAGCTTATGGTGTCACTGGTTCTCGCGTCTAAGTAGTAGCATTCCATTCATGAGATCATATCTAAACTTGATTATTAACTCCAGAATTTGCGTTCTTTGTGATACATATATGTGAGTGTCGTTTTCATGTTTACATCAATCTTCTCACATATGACTAGATTAGGGTGTGTAGTTAGAAAATCTGAGTAAAAATTGAGTGCATATCTTGAAAGAAATTGAGCAAATTCTCTAAGGCATGTTACTACATTCAAAACATGGTTTTAAATGCTTAATTGTGAACTAGTATATGGTGACTATGATTAAGAATGTACTTAAGTGTGAAGATGACTAAAATCTGTGAGAATGATGATTTTTAACATGTCATGTGCATTGGAAATCCCTAAGACGGTTGTTGGAAGGTTTAGGTTGTGTTTTACGTGTTTAGTGTCGTTTTGTTTATTCGTTTTTATTCTGTTTTGCTCGAGGACTAGCAAAAGCTAAGTGTGGGGGTATTTGATAGGAGCATATTCATGCGACTTAAATGGCTTGTTCTCGTGCATTTACGTTATGTTTCTCTCGTTATTTTAGTCCTTTATGCTTCTTTTGTGTGTTTTCAGGTTCTAAGGGCCTAGGGAGCAAGTAAGTGCATTTTGAGGCCATTTGGAGCATTTTTGGGCATGGATTGGATAGCTTATCCATGGAGCCAAGAGGATGGACGAATTTGAAGGCCTTGTATGCACTTGAAGACACAAAACAATGGCCCTAACCCAATCACATAACACATTATGCCATACAAACCAACCTATTTTAGGCCCATTCTATGTACTTAAACCCTAGCCCTTTAAACTAGTTCATTTATCACTTATCAAACCATTCACTTATCACTCACCACATATCATTCACTTATCACTTAACATATCATTCATTTATTTCCAGCATCCTCACATGCATTCCCTTCACATTCACCCACATGCACATTCAATCATTCACACATCCACCACTCATTCTTCATCATTTCAACCACCTACATGCATTAATTATTAAACTCTTCATCATTGCATCCAGAAAATGAGCAAGAAAGCTTCCCAAACACATGCAAATCCATCCATGCCGTGGGTTCCCTTTGCTCCCCTTGTGCAATTCCAGTTTTCACATGTGTCCTAGCTGTTTTTCCATCATTCCTCCACACAAATGCTTAAACAAACAGCCATATGTTCCCTCCACTACCCCTATAAATACCCTAGCATTCATTCATTCACTCCCCATTCAATTCATATCTCATATTTCCATTCACAACACTTCACACAACACAAATACCATTCCATTGCCGTGAGTCCCACTTCATTTTCTGCATATTTTCTCTTCATTCTTCCATCTCCAACCACTCCCTACTCCATTCCACATACACCTAAAGCCCTCAAGCTCACCTTAGACCTTGTGCTACAACAACGAGGAAGAAAAGAGTGCTTAAACGTTCATACAATTCAAGTTTGAGTTGTTGGAATGTTTAGGTGTTTCTTTGATTTCAAAGTTTAAATTTAATTCTCTTTGTTTTGTACGTATGAGAAGGGAAGAGAAGAGTGCCTAAACGTTCATACAATTCACGTTTGAGTTGTTGGAATGTTTAGGTGTTTCTTTGATTTCAAAGTTATGAGGAACTAAACCCCCCTTTAGCTAGGGGGGGATTCGAAACTATGTTTATATTTGCATTTTGAATTGATTACGTTTGGTTGGAATTTCATAAGTTGTGGATTCAATTCGTTTAACTGTTTGATTGATAACTTATTTATGTATGTTCATTGAGATTGCAAGCTTAATTTTCATGCATAAATATGACGCAAGAATATAAGTGCGTTAAACGAATTCTTGGCATAAGTTTCATGCGTATTCCATAGTAACGAATGCCTCGTCGATGTTTATGATTTCCGTTGAACTTAATGATCTTTGTTGAATGTCTCTATCATGCGTATTCCATAGTTAGGGACTTTGATTAAGAATAATTTGGTTGTAATGCGTATTCCATTCAATCCAACGAATTTAGGGAAATCTGAAAGTTAATCTAAGCGGATCTAATTAACTTGGAGCATTGAGTTTCACAACTTATCGAAAGACCAATTGAGAATCAATTTTGTTTGCAAGTGTAACATGTGTGGAGAAGAACCCCTTGGCTATTCCATCATCCATATTTTTATCACATTCATATTTACATTTTGCCTTTAATTATATTCTGTCTTTTTAATTTAATATCGTCCAACCACAATTCCCCCCCCTATTTTGTTAAGTCTTAATCATTCATATTTGTTTTATTTTTGTATCTTTAAGCTTTTGGAGTCATAAACAATTGCAAATTCGTTTAAATCAAGTTCTAGCTTCTATTTGAGTCAATTTGATTGTTTTAGACAATTTGAGTTTTTCAAAGCCATTCTGAGTCATAGTAGTCTTGTTAAGAGTATTTTAATTTAGTTTTTATGTTTTTAAGTCAATTTAGAAGGTTTTAGCAAGCCCTCCTAATCCCCGGTCTAGAACGATCCCTCACTTATCCATTCTACTACAATTGTCAAACGAGGGTTTAATTTGAGTGTCAAGTAAATATCGCATCAAGTCTCACAGGGATGTAGCGTTATTATGAGTTCCTTCCTTCAAGCATGTTACAAAAACGAAATTTTCTTTTATGATTGCATGTGAAGTCATACATTATAACCATAACCAAGCATATACCAAGAGTAAATCAAACTTTTCTCTATGTTAATAACTCTTTTTAACAGTCATGCAATTACAAACCAAATCCTTATCATTGTGTTGGAAGATACCCTAAGACACAAACACACAAAAACGACTCAAAACACTCTTTTTAGGCTTTTCAAAAAAATGTTTTTCAAATTTTTATGTGATTTTCGGAGTTATAAAACAAAACATGCAAAAACAGTTTAAAAACACCTTAAAACAGCAAGGAACAACACTTGAAGTTATGGGTGATAAAATCCCACGAATTTGCATTAACAACATTAGTTACCCTCCCACACTTAAATCAAACATTGTCCTCAATGTTTTAAGCATAGATTCACACAAAACATAAGTAAACACACAAAAAACAACTAAACATACTAAACAAGGCAGAATGTAATTAACAAAGAGAAGAGTTTAGGGACGCAAATCTGGTTATGGAGTGTAAATTCCCTCTTCTCCTTGGTGATTGCATTGAGGCTTTGATCTTGGTGATTCCACAGGCTTACTCTTGAACTGGTTTCCGCCCATCGTTGATTTTCCTTTGTGCTACCCATGAACTGAGTAGCAGGATTTCTTTTGGTCTCCCCCGAAGGTCTGAGCTTCCTCCTTTTATCTCTGTTTCTTTGTTCAATCTTTGCAGAAGTGGTCCCTTCTCTGGAAGTGTATCAACCGTTGAAGATGACTACTCGAGAGCAACGCTAGGTAAGCAATCAGGAATAGATTCCAGGCAGTCGGCTCCAGATTGGAAGACTGGCTCCAAGTGCCGGCTGATTGCTTCTTTTACTTTGTCATGCAAGTAAGAACAAGGACAAAGAAAAAGACAGGGAAAGAGCATGATATGAGATACTTTTGCTTTTGACCTTGATGATATGAGATACCTTTGCTTTTGAAGAAGCGGTAAATGAATCAGCACATGTATTTGTTGTGCTGTTTCCTCCTGGGTCATCTGTACTCCAGGCATCTGGTATCATCTTTGGGGAAGAAGAAAAAATTGAGTATTTCGAAAGGCTTTGCTGGGAGTGCGCCCTCAGAGGTGAGGGAGAGTTGGGCATTTTCTTCAGGTTTGCCCTGCCATAAAAGACGAAGGTCGACATATATAGAGATAATATCAAGTGGTGGTACTTTTTACCGTTGTCGACAAACATTTTGATCCCGCAAATCCGGCTTTTTGAAATAGTGGCGCCTCTTCGATCTTTGAATACGCCTCTTCGATTTCTGAGCAGGCACCCCTTCGATTTCTGAACGACGCCCCTTCGCTTTCTGAACAACACGTGGTAGTGCAGATGCGGCTCCTTTTGACAAAGCTGCACGCGTCTTCTGAAAAGCAGAGAAAGCGTCGCCGAACTTTGCGCTTGTCGGCTAAAGATGTGTAGTTGCGATGATGGCCTCCACGTGTTTTCAGCTTTGTCAGAGATCTTTTGACAAAGTTGAACGCGTTTTCTGAAAAGCCGAGGGAGCGTCGCCTAACTTACACCGGAAAATCCGGCTCTTTGAATCGGTGGATGCGTCGCCTTGGCTTTTTATAGAGCTATCGATCACCGCCAACATACACACTCTGAAGATCTCCCATTCTTGAAAATCGTCTCCGGCCCTTCGAAATTTAACTCCATCCACCCATTCTCTTTGAACACTTTTGAAAAAAATGGCAAACTCATCGAACCTTAGCTTAGATTTGAGTCTCAGCAGCGATCCGGTTGCGCCCCGTCAAGGTAATGTATGGCGCCCTTCTTTTTTATCTTCTAACGGTCCTCTTTCAGGTGAAGACTCTGTGATGCAGGACGCCACAACAACTACAATAGTAGCTAGGAACCTCCTCACTCCAAAAGATAGTAGGCTGCTGTCAGGACGGTCCGATGAGTTGGCCGTTCAAAAGTCCCTCGCACTTAGTGTTCAGTGTGCGAGCTCTGTGTCCAACATGGGCCAACGCCTGCTTGCTTGGTCCCGCCAAGTGGAATCGTTGATGGCAGAGGTGGAAAGTCTTAAGCAGGAAATCAAACAGCTTAAGTACGAGAATAGAAGTTTGCATGTGCTTGCAAATAACTATTCGGCGGGCATGAAGAGGAAGCTTGATGAGCTGCAAGAATCTGAGGGTCGAATTCACAGTGACCGTCAAAGGCTTGCAACTTATCTCTAGAGGCACCTTTTTCCTGGGTCATCCAGCGCTTGGCCAAGTATTGAGGCCTGGAATGCTCTAGCTCCGATGCCTCCCGCTCCGATGCCTTCCGCTTCTATGCCTCCCGCTTCTATGCCTTCCGCTTCTATGCCTTCCGCTTCGACGCCTCGTAGTGGGGCTTCACGTAAACAACCTTTGTGAAGCTCCATCATTCTGCCATGTTTTATTATTATTAGTATTTTTTTCTTTTTTTTTTTTTTTTTTTTTTTTTACATAAATAAAATCAAACGGCATGGAATTGGTCCTTGAATGGAAGGTGATACTTGAAGTGAACCAGCATTGGTTTGAATTCTAATGTAGGTGCCTGATTCAAAAAAAACAACAAGTTAGTATAAAATGTAATGGAATTTGGAAAAAATGACTTACTTGTTTTGTCTGACAAGAACTCAATGACAAACACCGCTCCTTTGAAAGTTTCAGGGATATTGGACTTGGCCAGATTGCATGTGATGGTTATGACTTGTCCAATGTCATCAAATTCAACTTCTTTGGGCATTGTTGTCTCGAGTATATCCCCTTTGATGAATTCATGAAATTCCCTACTCTGCACCTTTGGAAGGTCTTCCAAGATGTCTTTTTCACTTTCTTCTTCCTTGGAATTCATGAACCTGCAAGGAATAGGGATATTAGGTGGAATGGGGTTAGAACTAATTGGAACAACCTTACTTGAATTAGATGGCGTAGGAGCAATAAGTGCTTCCGGCAAAGGTGCTTCAAATCCTCCCTTCGGATTTACAATGGTTGAACTAGGGAGTTTGCCTTGGTCGCAAAATTGTCCTACGAACTCCGCTATCTGCCCAATTTGCTTCTCCAAGTGGTCCAACCTTTTGTCTTCTTGTCGAGCCTCATTGTCTTGGTTTTGTGAGCCCTGCACCAAACAAATTAATTCGTTAAGCTTTTGATTATAATCTATTGACGAACTTAAATTTGGTTGGGCATATTGAATATGAGGTTGTGGTGTGTGCATAGGTCTTGAATAGAACTCCTCATATGGCTGCCAATATCCTTCTTCTTGAACATGTTGAGGTTCCCACCACATAGAGTTTGAATGATCACTCCAATCTGAACTGTAAGTATTGGAAAACACGTTATTCCTTGATTGAAGATCAAATATATCAACACTTTGCATTTGAGACCTTTCCATGAGCTGTGACAAAAGAGAAGCATTATCTTGTGCCATGTTGTTCTTCTCTAGTATTTGAATTCAACAAACAAAACACAAATCAAAAACTAACACTAAAATACATAACAGAAACAAACAATCCAAGAGATTAGCAAATTTGCTAATCCCCGGCAACGGCGCCAAAATTTGGTACGTATATTATACGCACACAAACTAAACCCTATTTGTGACAATTGTAGTAATGATGTAAGTAGGGATCGTTCTAACCGGGGATTAACTAGGGGTGCTAAACACTTGATTCAAATAAATAAAACTAATTTTTAAAACACTTAACTTACTTAACAAGAACTCAAAACAAGTACACAAGACTTCAAATACTTGAAAACACAAAAATAAAACAAATACGAATGATTAAGACTTAACAAAAGATGGGGGGGATTGTGTTTGGACGAGATTAAATTAAATGGACAAATTGTAATTAAAGGCAAAACGTAAATATGAATGTGATGAAAATATGGATGATGGAATAGCCAAAGGGTTCTTCTCCACACATGTTACACTTGCATACAAGATTGATTCTCAGTTGGTCTTTCGATAAATTATGAAGCTCAACACTCCGGGTTAATTAAGTCCGCTTAAATTAACCGTCAAGTTCTCCTTAAGTTAATGAATTGGATGGGTTAGCGCAACGCAATTCACCACATTCTCCAAAAGTCCTTTACGTGAAAAGCACAATAAAGATACAATCAAAGATCATTAAGCATTATGAAAACTATAAGTGTTGACGAGGCATTCGTTACTATGATGAGCATGAAACTCGTGCCAAGAATTCATTTAACGCGATTGTTTATAAGCAACCTCCACTACTTGTGAATATAAGTTCATAACGATTAGGTGAAATTCACTTATATTCTAGCGTCATATTCATGCATGAAAATTAAGCGCGCATTCTTAATAAACATTCATAAATAAGTTATCAATCAAACGGTTAAACAAATTGAATCCACAACTTATGAAATTCCAACGAAAGTTAATCAATTCATATTGCAAACATAAACACAGTTTCGAATCACCCCCTAGCTAAAGGGGGTTTAGTTCCTCATAACTTTGAAATCAAAGAAACCCCTAAACATTCCAACAACTCAAACTTGAATTGTATGAACGTTTAGGCACTCTTCTCTTCCATTCTCATACGTACAAAACAAAGAGAATTAAATTTAAACTTTGAAATCAAAGAAACCCCTAAACATTCCAACAACTCAAACTTGAATTGTATGAACGTTTAGGCACTCTTCTCTTCCTCGTTGTTGTAGCACAAGGTCTAAGGTGAGCTTTGGGGATTATGTGAAGTGTTTTGGAGGGATGGGAAGTGGTTGGATAGTGGCTGCAATGGAGGAGAAAAACTGCACAGAAATGGAAGGGGATTTGCGGCACAAGGGTTGTGTTTGTGTTGTGAATGGAAAAATGAGATGTTTTTGAATGAATGAATGCAAGGGTTTTTATAGGGAGAGAAAGGGGTGAATGTGCATGTGAGTGAGATGTGTAGGTGCTGAAAATGCATGTGAATGCATGCTGGAAATGAGAATGAAGGCCACGGCAAAGGAGGAATGTTGTGGTGCAATGATGATGTTTTGTGGCTGAATTGGTGGTGGAATTATGATGGGAATGCTAGATTGGAAAGCATGTGTTTGCTGAAATTGGATTAAAGAATGGGAATGCTAGGTTGGAGAAATGATTATGGATGCATTTGTTGAATGATTTGTGGTGCAATGATGAAGAGAAGTTGCTGAAAATCTAAGGGGAAGGCACGGCAAAGAAGGATTTCAGGATGCATGTGTGTGTAGGCCACGGCATTGATGTTGTTTGTGTGAATGATGGTAGCTAGGGTAGATGAATGATTAGGGTCTTGTAAGGATGCTAATAAATAATGCATGTAGGGTTAGGAAATAAAATCATAACTTAAAGGGGGATGATTAAAGGGTGTGAATGGGAGTGACACTAGGTTGGTTATGCATGTGGAATGTGGCTGAATTGTTGGTGAAATGATGAATGGGAAAGCTGGAATTTCAAGGGAACTCACGGCAAAGGTAAGTGTTTTGGTGATGGGTGCATGTGTTGATGGCTTTGCATGTGAATTAAAACTAGAGTGATGATGATGAATGCATGTGTAAAGGAAGTGGATTTTCTGCAAATGCAAGCCTACTTATACATGGCTGAAATGATGAAGAATAAAGGGTGCAAGTGTGAATGATTGAATGTGCATGTGGGTTGGAAATGTGGCTGCAATGATGAAGTGTAATGGCTGAAAATGGGATGGATTTGCAAGGGCCACGGCATGGGTAAGATTGTGTTCATGTGGCTGAAATTGGTGTGTAATTGGGCTAGGGTTTAAGTGCATAAAATGGACCCAAATTGCTTCCCCTTGCATGGCAAAGAATGGTGTTTGTGTTAAGCCCATGGCAAGGTGTTATGTAATTGGGTTAGGGCCATTGTTTTGTGTCCTCAAGTGCATACAAGGCCTTCAATTTCATCCAACACTTGGGCTCCAAGCATAAGCTATCCATCCTTAGCCCAATAGTGCTCCAAAACACTCCACAATGCATCCTTTCGTCAAACACGTCTTATTGTCCTGAAAACACACAAAAGAAGCATAAAGGACTAAACTAACTAAAGAAACATAACGTAAATGTACGAGAACAAGCCATTTAAGTCGCATGAATATGCTCCTATCAGTAAGAACAAGGACAAAGAAAAAGACAGGGAAAGAGCATGATATGAGATACTTTTGCTTTTGACCTTGATGATATGAGATACCTTTGCCTTTGAAGAAGCGGTGAATGAATCAGCACATGTATTTGTTGTGCCGTTTCCTTCTGGGTCATCTGTACTCCAGGCATCTGGTATGATCTTTGGGGGAGAAAAAATTGAGTATTTCAAGAGGCTTTGCTGGGAGTGCGCCCTCAGAGGTGAGAAAGAGTTGGGCATTTTCTTCTGGTCTGCCTTGCCACAAAAGATGAAGGTCGACATATATAGAGATAATAGCAAGTGGTGGTACTGTTCTTTTACCGTTGTCGACAAACGTTTTTATCCCGCAAATCCGGCTTTTTGAAATAGTGGCGCCTCTTCGATTTCTGAATACGCCTCTTCAATTTCTGAGCAGACGCCCCTTCGATTTCTGAACGACGCCCCTTCGCTTTCTGAACGACACGTAGTAGTGTGGATGCGGCTCTTTTGATAAAGCTGCACGCGTTTTCTGAAAAGCAGAGAAAGCGTCGCCGAACTTTGCGCTTGTCGGCTAAAGATGTGTAGTTGCGATGATGGCCTCCACGTGTTTTCTGAAAAGAAGAAATCTTTTGACAAAGTTGAACACGTCTTCTGAAAAGCCGAGAAAGCGTCGCCAAAATTACGTCGGAAATTCCGGCTTTTTGAATCGGTGGACGCGTCGCCTTGGCTTTTTATAGAGGTATCGATCACCCCAACAAACACACTCTGAAGAATTCCCATTCTTGAACATCGTTTCCGGCCCTTTGAAATTTAACTCCATCCACCCCTTCTCTTTGAACACTTTTGAAAAATGGCAAACCCATCGAACCTTAGCTTAGAATTGAGTCTCAGCAGTGAAACGGGCGCGCCGCGTCAAGGTAACGTATGGCGCCCTTCTTTCTTATCGTCTAACGGTCCTCTTACAGGTGAAGACTCCGTGATGCAGGATGCCACAACAGCTACAATAGTAGCTAGGAACCTCCACACTCCAAAAGATAATAGGCTGCTGTCAGGACGGTCCGATGAGTTGGCCGTTCAAGAGTCCCTCGCTCTTAGTGTTCAGTGTGCGAGCTCTGTGTCCAACATGGGCCAACGCCTGCTTGCTCGGTCCCGCCAAGTGGAATCGTTGATGGCAGAGGTGGAAAGTCTTAAGCAAGATATCAAGCAGCTGAAGTATGAGAATAGAAGTTTGCATGTGCTTGCATACAACTATTCGTCGGGCATGAAGAGGAAGCTTGATGAGCTGCAAGAATCTGAGGGTCGAATTCAAAGTGATCGTCAAAGGCTTGCGGCTTATCTCTAGAGGCACCTTTTTCCTGGGTCATCCAGCGCTTGGCCAAGTATTGAGGCCTGGAATGTTCTAGCTCCGATGCCTCCCGCTCCGATGCCTTCCGCTCCGATGCCTCCCGCTTCTATGCCTCCCGCTTCTATGCCTTCCGCTCCGATGCCTTCCGCTCCGACGCCTCGTAGTGGGGCTTCACGTAAACAACCTTTGTGAAGCTCCATCTTTCTCCATGTTTAGTAAAATTTTTTTATTTTTTTATTTTTTATTTATTTTTTTTTATGAACATGCTTTGTTTTATTCAGTGCATTGGGTTGCCTCCCAAGTAGCGCTTTCTTTTACATCTTGCAGCCGGACGAAGAACCCAATCACTCCAGGAAATGTTCACGAATCGGATGAGAACTCCGAGTCATAAACTAGTACCTAGAACAAGAAACAAAACAAGATTAAGAATCTGGAATAAAATAAAAACAAACGAAAATAAAACAATCCAAGGGATTAGCAAATTTTCTAATCCCCGGCAACGGCGCCAAAATTTGATGCGAGATTTATACACACACAAATTAAACCCTCTTTTTATCAATTGTAGTATAAGTATAAGTAGGGATCGTTCTGGACCGGGGATTAGGAGGGATTGTTAATCACTTGGAATTGACTCAAAAACGTAAAATAAAGTTTAAAACACTATACTAGACTCAAAGAATTCAAAAATACTTTAAAACATAAACTAAACAGATTCTAAGCACTAAAGAACAAGAAAGTAAAGGGGGGGTTTGATTTGACGAAATTAACTAAATTGCACAAATTGTAATTAAAGGCAAAACGTAAATATGAATGTGATGAAAATATGGATGATGGAATAGCCAAGGGGTTCTTCTCCACACATATTACACTTGCATACAAGATTGATTCTCAGTTGGTCTTTCGATAAATTATGAAACTCAACACTCCGGGTTAATTAGGTCCGCTTAAATTAACCGTCAAGTTTTCCTTAAGTTAATGAATTGGATGGGTTTGCGCAACGCAATTCACAACATTCTCCAAAAGTCCTTTACGTGAACAGCACAATAAAGATACAATCAAAGATCATTAAACATTATGAAAACTATAAGTGTTGACGAGGCATTCGTTACTATGATGAGCATGAAACTCGTGCCAAGAATTCATTTAACGCGATTGTTTATAAGCAACCTCCACTACTTGTGAATATAAGTTCGTAACGATTAGGTGAAACTCACTTATATTCTAGCGTCATATTCATGCATGAAAATTAAGCGCGCATTCTTAATAAACATTCATAAATAAGTTATCAATCAAACGGTTAAACAAATTGAATCCACAACTTATGAAATTCCAACGAAAGTTAATCAATTCATATTGCAAATATAAACATAGTTTCGAATCACCCCCTAGCTAAAGGGGGTTTAGTTCCTCATAACTTTGAAATCAAAGAAACACCTAAACATTCCAACAACTCAAACTTGAATTGTATGAACGTTTAGGCACTCTTCTCTTCCATTCCTCATACGTACAAAACAAAGATAATTGAATTTAAACATTGAAATCAAAGAAACACCTAAACATTCCAACAACTCAAACTTGAATTGTATGAACGTTTAGGTCCTCTTCTCTTCCTCGTTGTTGTAGCACAAGGTCTAAGGAAATGTTTAGGGCTTTAGATTTATGTGGAATGGAGTGGGGAATGTTTGGAGTGGCTGCAATGGAGAAGAAGAAATGGTGCAGAAAATGGAACTTATATACACGGCACAAAGGGATTTGTGATGGTGTGTTGTGTGAATGATTTGTGGTGAATGGTATGTTAAGTGAATGATATGATAAGTGAATGATATGTGGTGAATGATATGATAAGTGAATGATTTAAGTGTTTAAAATAGGGAACAAAGCCCTTCCTTGCATGGCAAGGAAGGGAGACACAAGGAAACACACGACAATGTCCTAAGGTTGCAAGGAATGTTGTTTTTGTGTTCTAAAATGCGTAGGAGTCTTCAATGATGCTCAAACATGAGGTCTTTTAGGATTTAACTTTCCTACTTCAAGTCTTCAATTTCGTCCATCCTCTTGGCTCTAATCATATGATATCCATTCCAATCTCTAATTTGCTCCAAAAGGCACCAAAAGGCATCCTTTTGCATACCTTGCCCTTAGAACCTACAAACACACGAAAATAGCTTAAAGTACTAAAATAACTAAAGAAACATAACGTAAATGCACGAGAACAAGCCATTTAAGTCGCATGAATATGCTCCTATCAAAGTGGCCAAGCCGAAGTTTCAAATCGAGAAATAAAGCAAATCCTGGAAAAGACCGTTGGGCCACATAGAAAAGATTGGAGCTTGAGGTTGGAGGATGCATTGTGGGCATATCGAACGGCTTACAAAACGCCCATTAGTATGTCCCCATTTCGGCTAGTCTATGGCAAGCCATGCCATCTACCCGTGGAGCTCGAACACAAGGCACATTGGGCGGTCAAGACCTTCAATATGGATGTGGACACGGCTGGAAACCATAGGAAGCTACAATTGAGCCAGCTTGAAGAGATTAGGCATGAGGCGTATGAGAATGCCCGGATTTACAAAGAAAAGACCAAGGCCGTCCACGACAAGACGATTAGAGGCAAAACCTTCTCAATCGGGCAGAAAGTGTTGTTATTCAATTCCCGTGTTGATTTAGTCAGTTTTTTAGTCTAGTTTTCTAAATCACTTGAAAACTGACTAAAAAACGTAAAACAAAGGTTAAAACACTAAACTAGACTTAAAGAATGCAAAACTAAACACTTAAAACACTAAAACAAACCAAAACACTCAAAACAACACCAAAACACTCAAAACTGCCTTAAAAACACAATCTGGGCAGTTTTGAGCACTTACACTAATTTGGACGAATTTGGGTAATAACTTGAATCAAAACACTTAGAAACACAAACTAAGACACTTTCTAACTAAATTGGACACTAAAGTAAAGGGGGATTTAGTTTTTGACGAAATTAAATAAAGTGCACAGATTGTAAAGATGAATTTGATGAAAATATGGATGGAATGCTAGCTAGAAGGTTCTTCTCCACACATGTCACACTTGCATACAAGATGATTTTCAGTTGGTCTTTCGATGAATCATGAAACTCAACACCCCGGGTTAATTAGGTCCGCTTAAATTAACCTTCAAGTTCTCCTTAAGTTAATGAATTGGATGGGACAGCGCATACACAATTCAAAACATTCTCCAAAAGTCCTTTACGTGAAAAGCACAATAAAGATACAATCAAAGATCATTAAGCAACATGAAAACTATAAGTGTTGACGAGGCATTCGTTACTATGATGAGCATGAAACTAGTACCAAGAATTTATTTAACGCGATCGTTTATAAGCGACCTCCACTACTTGTGAATATAAGTTTGTAACTATGAGGTGAAACTCACTTATATTCTAGCATCATATTCATGCATGAAAACTAAGCGTGCACTCTCAATAAACATACACAAATAAGTTATCAATCAAGCAGTTAAACAAATTGAATCCACAACTCATGAAATTCCAACCAAAGGTAATCAATTTATATTGCAAGCATAAACATGGTTTCGAATCACCCCCTAGCTAACTAGGGGTTTAGCCTCTCATGTTCACAGAAAGAGAAACAAAATTGAAATTATACATAGAGAACAAAAGATTGATTACACCTAAAACGCCCAACGAATCCACTTTGAATTTCTGCACGTTTCAAGCTCCTCTTTCTCCTTTCTTCTTGTTGCGGTAGAGAAGGTTTTATGGACTTTTGGATGTTTTTCTGGTTTGGGAATGGATTTAGGGAGGTGAAGGGTTGCGGCAAGGGTTGTGGAAGGTGTATGGAGGTTTGTATGGTGGCAGGAAGGGTGGGGAAGGTTGCGGCAGAGATGGGAAGTGGCTGGTATGGATGGAGGAGATGGAGATGTGGCTGCGGCAGAGAGGGAATTAGGTTGATGGTGGCTGAATGATGAGAGAGTGAATGAATGGGAGTGCTCTAGGGTGAAATAATAGGTGCGGCTGAGATGTGGAATTAGGGTTATTGAAGAATGGATGGGAGTTGCGGCTGATATGGGATGATGAATGAATGAAAAGTTCCACCCTAGGGTGTGGCTAAGCTTTAGTTTATGTAGGGTTTCAGAAAATAAAACCCTAGCTTATTAAAATTAAATCAAAGGCTTCTAGAATTAGGAAATTAAATCAGAAAATTAAAAGGAAATTGGTTAATAGGTGCGGCTAGGGTTTTATTTGAAAGGGAAATAGGTTTAAGTTCAGAAATTAAAGGGAAAGGTGCGGCCAAGAAAAGGGTTAGGGTTTAGGTGCATAAAATGGGACAAAAATGCCCCCCCTTGCACGGCAAGGGAAGGGGAGAAGGGGAAAGGCCACGGCAAAGGTTGGAAAGTGGGCTAGGGCCTTTGTTTTGTGTCCTAAAGTGCATACAAGGCCTACAAAGTGGCTAGAAAATACGGACGTTTAAGATTAGGAAAGGTTACCAAAACGGGAAACCTAGGGTTAACTTTCTTACTTCAAGTAGGAATCCTTGTTGGAGTAGGAATCCTCGTTTGAGTAGGAATTCATCGTTTCTTTAAGTCTTCAACTCATTCATTCCTTTTTTGCTCCAAAAGACTCCAATTTGCATCTTCTTGCACACTTTGGCCTTATAATCTGAAAATACACAAAAGTGACTTTAAACACTAAAATAACTAAGGAAACACAACATAAATGCACGAGAACAAGCTAATTAAGTCGCATGAATATGCTCCTATCAGTTCACGGCATGAAGGGGTATGTCCTCCAAGGCAAGCTCCTTGAAATTCTCATAGTAGGGCTTCAAACGGTGTCCGTTCACTTTAAATTCATGTCCCGTCTTCAAACTTTGAATTTGGACTGCACCGTAAGGAAAGACATTAGTAATAACAAAAGGACCAATCCATTTAAAACGTAACTTACCCGGAAACAACTGAAGGCGAGAATTGAAATGTGAGCGTTCTCATAAGCCTCATTCCTTATCTCATCAAGCTCATTCAATTGAAGCTTCCTATGAATTCCAGCGGCATCTATGTCCATATTGAACGTCTTGACAGCCCAATGTGCTTTGTGCTCCAATTCAACAGGAAGATGGCATGGTTTCCCATAGATGAGCCAAAATGGGACATTCTAATTGGTGTTTTGTAGGCGGTACGATATGCCACAATGCATCATTCAAACGCAAGCTCCAATCCTTCCGAGTTGGCCCAACGGTCTTCTCCAGAATCTGCTTGATTTCTCGATTAGAAACCTCGACTTGCCCACTTGTTTGAGGATGATAAGGTGTTGAAACCTTATGCGTGATATTATACTTCTTGAGCAACTCCTCAATGGTCCGATTACAAAAGTTTGAACCTCCATCACTTATTAGTACTCTTGGCATCCCAAATCTGGAAAAAAAATGTTAGTTTTGACAAAATCTGCAACTACTTTGGAATCATTAGTACGGGTGGCTTTTGCTTCCACCCATTTTGACACATAATCAACCGCAAGTAAAATGTAATTAAAACCATGAAATGAAGGAAAATGACCCATAAAATCAATACCCCAAACATCAAAAATTTGGACAGAAAAGATGGGATGTTGCGGCATTTGGTCTTTTGCACCTATATTGCCCGTTCTTTGACAACAATCACAAGTCACACAAAAAGTTCTAGCATCCTTAAATATAGTAGGCCAATAAAATCCACATTCTAAAACTTTATGTACTGTACTTTGAGTGCCAAAATGACCCCCACATGCATAAGTGTGACAGAAAGTTAATTTTGAATTAAACTCCGATTCATGCACACACCTATGTAGAATCTGATCAGGGCAATATTACCACAAATAAGGATCATCCCACACATAAAAACGGGCATCCTTTTTAAGTTTATCACGTTGGTGCTTGTTTAGGTTGCTTGGAACTTGTTTAGACACCAAATAGTTCACTAAATCGGCATACCATGGCACACTTACCTTCATGCACAACAACTGCTCGTCTAGGAATGTCTCTGGGATAGGCACAACATCCTCTTCATGCACCATATGGCTCAAGTGGTCAGCCACCACGTTTTCACTTCCTTTCTTGTCCCGGATTTCGATATCAAACTCTTGGAGAAGAAACATCCAGCGAATAAGCCTTGGTTTGGCCTCCTTCTTTGTGAGTAAGTACTTCAACGTTGCATGATCAGTGTAAATTATAACTTTAGTTCCAAGTAAATAAGAACGAAACTTATCTAAAGAAAATACAACAGCAAAAATTTTTTTTTTCAGTGGTAGAATAGTTCAACTGAGCATCATTCAAGGTTCGGGATTATAATAGATGACATGTGGCTGCTTGTTCTTCCTTTGGCCTAAAAGAGCTCCTAATGCATAATCGGAGGCATCGCACATAAGCTCAAAAGGAAGGCTCCAATCTGGTGGAACAATGATGGGGGCCGAAGTTAGCATCTCCTTGAGGTGTTTGTAGGCCTTCTCACATTCCTCAATGAACACAAAGGGCACATCTTTTTGGAGAAGTCGGCATAATGGTTGGGAAATCTTAGAAAAGTCCTTGATAAATTGCCTATAGAATCCTGCATGTCCAAGAAAAGAACGAACCTCTCTAATCGAAGTAGGAGAGGGTAAGTAGCGTACAAGATCTATTTTCGATTTATCAACCTCAATACCCTTGGCCGAAACAATGTGACCTAAAACTATGCCTTGTTTTACCATAAAGTGACATTTTTCCCAATTTAAAACAAGCTTAGTTTCTGATGCGAGATTTATACGCACACAAATTAAACCCTCTTTTTGACAATTGTAGTATAAGTATAAGTAGGGATCGTTCTGGACCGGGGATTAGGAGGGATTGCAAAATCACTTGGATTTGACTCAAAAACGTAAAAACCCAATATAAGACACCAAACTAAACCATATTTTAAAAACACAAACTAAATTGATTTCTAATTAAATTGAACAATAAAGTAAAGGGGGGATTGTGTTTGGACGAGATTAAATTAAATGGACAAATTGTAATTAAAGGCAAAACGTAAATATGAATGTGATGAAAATATGGATGATGGAATAGCCAAGGGGTTCTTCTCCACACATGTTACACTTGCATACAAGATTGATTCTCAGTTGGTCTTTCGATAAATTATGAAACTCAACACCCCGGGTTAATTAGGTCCGCTTAAATTAACCGTCAAGTTCTCCTTAAGTTAATGAATTGGATGGGTTAGCGCAACGCAATTCACCACATTCTCCAAAAGTCCTTTACGTGAAAAGCACAATAAAGATACAATCAAAGATCATTAAGCATTATGAAAACTATAAGTGTTGACGAGGCATTCGTTACTATGATGAGCATGAAACTAGTGCCAAGAATTCATTTAACGCGATTGTTTATAAGCAACCTCCACTACTTGTGAATATAAGTTCATAACGATTAGGTGAAATTCACTTATATTCTAGCGTCATATTCATGCATGAAAATTAAGCGCGCATTCTTAATAAACATTCATAAATAAGTTATCAATCAAACGGTTAAACAAATTGAATCCACAACTTATGAAATTCCAACGAAAGTTAATCAATTCATATTGCAAATATAAACATAGTTTCGAATCACCCCCTAGCTAAAGGGGGTTTAGTTCCTCATAACTTTGAAATCAAAGAAACACCTAAACATTCCAACAACTCAAACTTGAATTGTATGAACGTTTAGGCACTCTTCTCTTCCATTCCTCATACGTACAAAACAAAGAGAATTGAATTTAAACATTGAAATCAAAGAAACACCTAAACATTCCAACAACTCAAACTTGAATTGTATGAACGTTTAAGCACTCTTTTCTTCCTCGTTGTTGTAGCACAAGGTCTAAGGTGAGCTTTGGGGATTATGTGAAGTGTTTTGGAGGGATGGGAAGTGGTTGGATAGTGGCTGCAATGGAGGAGAAAAACTGCACAGAAATGGAAGGATATGAACGGCAAAGGGGAAGTGTTTGTGTTGTGAATTGTGTTGTGAATGGAATGAATTGTATGAATGCATTGCATGGTTTTATAGGGAGAGAATGGATGGGAGAACATGTGAATGGCAGCTAGGACTGATTAAAGAAGGGAATGCATGTGTAATGACAACTAGATTGGTTGGTGGAAATCTGAAAATGCAAATGGGAATGCTGGAAATGCAAGGGATGCCATGGCAAGGTGGGGTTTGGTGAGCATATGGCTGATTTGTTTGTTGGGAAAGCATGTGGATACAAGCTAGGGTGAATGATTAGGAATGCATGTGGATTAAAGAGGGAATATGGAAGTGAATGTGCAGAAAATGATAGGATGAATGCATGTGAATTAGGTGGAAAGAGGTGGGTGTGCATGTGAGATGAAATGCATGTGTTTAAATGGTTGAAATGTGTTGATATTTATGGGTATGATAATTGATAAGTGTATGGTTATGATAAGTGATAAGTGAATGATCATGATAAGTGATAAGTGAATGATATGTTAAGTGATAAATGAATGATATGTTAAGTGATAAATGAATGATATGTTAAGTGATAAATGAATGATATGTGGTTATGATAGTTTGGTTTTCAATTTCGTCCATTCCTTTTGCTCCAAACATAAGCTATCCATTCCAAGTCCGATTTTGCTCCAAAATGCTCCAAAATGCATCTTTTTGCTTCCTTAGCCATATGAACCTAAAAACACACGAAAGAAGCGTAAAGGACTAAAATATCTAAAGAAACATAACGTAAATGTACGAGAACAAGCCATTTAAGTCGCATGAATATGCTCCTATCAAATACCCCCACACTTAGCTTTTGCTAGTCCTCGAGCAAAACAGAAAAACAAAATAAAATGAAACGAAACAAACCAAACACAATCTTAAACCTTCCAACGTTGCCTCAGGGATTTCCAATGCACATGACATGTTAAAAATCATTATTCCCACAGATTTTGGTTATCTTTACACTTAAGTACATACTTAATCATAGTCACCACATACTAATTCACAATTAAGCATTTAAAACTATATTTTGAATGTAGTAACATGCCTTAGAGAATTTGCTCAATTCCTTACAAGATATGCACTCAATTTTCACTCAGATTTTCTGACTACACACCCTAAACTAGTTATATGTGAGAAGATTGATGTAAACATAAAAACGAACACTCACATATATGTATTTCAAAGGAAGCAATTTCTGGAGTTAATAAGCATGTTTAGATATGATCTCATGAATGGAATGCTACTACTTAGAATGAGAACCAGTGATTCCATAAGCTCATATCAATTCCAAACTCCACAAATTGAAACACATAACACTCAAGATAGAAGCATAAGGGTTGAAACGGAGCTAAAGGTGTTTGGCTAACAAAGAAGGGATATGGAAAACAAAGGTTCTTAAAGAAATAGCAAGCAAAGCATTTGAATTAACGTAGAATTCACTTTTGAATGAAAACTCAACTTTTGAACAACAAGGGGGAACAAGCTCTTTTTCCTTTCTTTCTTTTCTTTTCTGTTTTTCTTTTTCATATGTTTTTCACAATTTTTTTCTTTTCTTTTGACTCTCAAAACATACATAAACACTTAAGAACAAAACATTCTCTCCCCCACACTCATTTTCTTTCATAATGTAACTCAAAAGGAATTCATTTAAGTCATGCTCACCATCATTTAAGAACAAGGGTGTGGATTGTCCTAAACTAGGCTAGGTAAGGATAATGTGGGTTAACAAAGAATAAAGGCTAAACGAGGCTCAATGGGGTTAAAACTTACAATATATACGAAATATGGGAAGTAAGGCTATTTGGCTATGGTGGCAACTACGCAACTTCATCTTGATATATGTTATGCAATTCAATGTCATGCTTTGAATGAAACGGATATAAGTTCTAGCATTTAGTTCTATCATGATACAATTGCATTCTAAGTAGCAACCAAGCAAGGAGTAATGAGATCATGCAACAACTTTAGAAAACAAAGAATCACAGAATATAACTCTCCAAAGAAGGTAATAGCTCGAGTCTCACAGGGTTGTAGCGTTTGTTTGAGTTCCTTCCTTCAAGCATGTTACAAAAACGAATTTTTCTTTTATGATTGCATGTGAAGTCATACATTATAACCATAACCAAGCATATACCAAGAGTAAATCAAACTTTTCTCTATGTTTATAACTCTTTTTAACAGTCATGCAATTACAAACCAAATCCTTATCATTGTGTTGGAAGGTACCCTAAGACACAATCACACAAAAACGACTCAAAACACTCTTTTTAGGCTTTTCAAAACATGTTTTTCAAATTTTTATGTGATTTTCGGAGTTATAAAAACAAAACAACTAAAACACTCTAAAACAACTTAAAAGCACCTTAAAACAGTAAGGAACAACACTTGAAGTTATGGGTGATAAAATCCCACGAATTTGCATCAAATATACTTAGTTACCCCCCCACACTTAAATCAAACATTGTCCTCAATGTTTTAAGCTTAAAATCACACAAAACATAAGTAAACACACAAACAGCACTAAACATACTAAACATGGCAGAATGTAACTAACAAAGAGAAGAGTTTAGGAACGCAAATCTGGTTATGGAGTGTAAATTCCTTCTTCTCCTTGGTGATTGCATTGAGGCTTGATCTTGATGATTCCACAGGCTCATTCTTGAACTGGTTTCCTCCCATCGTTGATTTTCCACAGGCTACTCTTGAACTGGGCTGGAGGATTCTTTTGGTCTCCTCCATTCGTTGATTTTCCTTTGTGCTACCCTTGAACTGAGCAGCAGGATTTCTTTTGGTCTCCCCCGAAGGTCTGAGCTTCCTCCTTTTATCTCTGTTTCTTTGTTCAATCTTTGCAGCAGTGGTCCCTTCTCTGGAAGTGTATCAACCGTTGAAGATGACTACTCGAGAGCAACGCTAGGTAAGCAATCAGGAATAGATTCCAGGCAGTCGGCTCCAGATCGAAAAACTGACTCCAAGTGCCGGCTGATTGCTTCTTTTACTTTGCCATGCAAGTAAGAACAAGGACAAAGAAAAAGACAGGGAAAGAGCATGATATGAGATACTTTTGCTTTTGACCTTGATGATATGAGATACCTTTGCTTTTGAAGAAGCGGTGAATGAATCAGCACACTTCAATCTATCGTTTCCTCCTGGGTCATCTGTACTCCAGGCATCTGGTATCATCTTTGGGGAAGAAGAAAAAATTGAGTATTTCGAAAGACTTTGTTGGGAATGCGCCCTCAGAGGTGAGAGATAGTTGAGCATTTTCTTCAGGTCTGCCTTGCCACAAAAGATGAAGGTCGACATATATAGAGATAATAGCAAGTGGTGGTACTACCCTTGTCGACAAACGTTTTGATCCCGCAAATCCGGCTTTTTGAAATAGTGGCGCCTCTTTGATTTCTGAACGACGCCCCTTCGATTTCTGAACGATGCCCCTTCGCTTTCTGAATGACACGTAGTAGTGCGGATGCGGCTCCTTTTGACAAAGCTGCACGCGTTTTCTGAAAAGCCGAGAAAGCGTCGCCGAACTTTGCGCTTGTCGGCTAAAGATGTGTAGTTGCGATGATGGCCTCCACGTGTTGTCTGAAAAGAAGAAATCTTTTGACAAAGCTGCACGCGTCTTCTGAAAAGCCGAGAAAGCGTCGCCCAACTTACGCCGGAAATTCCGGCTTTTTGAATCGGTGGACGCGTCGCCTTGGCTTTTTATAGAGCTATTGATCACCACAACAAACACACTCTGAAGATTTCCCATTCTTGAAAATCGACTCCGGCCCTTTGAGAATTAACTCCATCCACCCCATCTCTTTGAACACTTTTGAAAAATGGCAAACCCATCGAACCTTAGCTTAGAATTGAGTCTCAGCAGTGATACGGCCGCGCCGCGTCAAGGTAACGTATGACGCCCTTCTTTCTTATCTTCTAACGGTCCTCTTTCAGGTGAAGACTCTATGATGCAGGATGCCACAACAGCTACAATAGTAGCTAGGAACCTCCTCACTCCAAAAGATAGTAGGCTGCTGTCAGGACGGTCCGATGAGTTGGCCGTTCAAGAGTCCCTCGCACTTAGTGTTCAGTGTGCGAGTTCTATGTCCAACATGGGCCAACGCCTGCTTGCCCGCTCCCGTCAGGTGGAATCATTGATGGCAGAGGTGGAAAGTCTTAAGCAGGAGATCAAACAGCTTAAGTACGAGAATAGAAGTTTGCATGTGCTTGCAAATAACTATTCGTCGGGCATGAAGAGGAAGCTTGATGAGCTGCAAGAATCTGAAGGTCGGATTCAAGGTGACCGTCAAAGGCTTGCGGCTTATCTCCAGAGGCACCTTTTTCCTGGGTCATCCAACGTTTGGCCAAGTATTGAGGCCTGGAATGCTCTAGCTCCGATGCCTCCCGCTCCTATGTCTTCTGCTCCGATGCCTTTTGCTCCGATGCCTTCTGTTCCAATGCCTTCCGCTCCTACGCCTTCCGCTTCAAGAGTATTGCCACGTAGTGGGGCTTCAAGCAAACAACCTTTGTGAAAGTTACATTCTTTTATTTTTCTTTTATTTTTTTTTTTATATTTTTTTTTTTTCATTCTGAATCAATCGGCATGGAATTTATCTTTGAATGGGCGGTGATACTTGAAATGATCCAGTAATAGTTTAAATTCAAGATTGGGTGCCTGAATCATTAACCACATGTTAGTATAAAAGAAAATTGAAATTCGGGGAGGCGGCTTACATGTGTGCTCCGAAATGAACTCCAGAATAAACACCCCTTCGAAAGTTATGACTTGTCCCGTGTCATAAAATCCAACTTCCTTGGGAATTGTGGTTTCAAATATGTCCTCTTTGATGCCTTCTACATCTTCTCCAGCCACTACCTTCTCTTGAATCATTCTTCTTGGTGTACAAAGTCCTTTGAAGAATTCAACACCATCTAAAACTTGCTGTGTTGCACCAAGAATTGGAATAGCATTTTGCACCTTTGGGAAGGCTTCCACGATGTCCTTTTTACTCTCTTCTTGGTTGGGAATCAAAAACCTGCTAGGAAAAGGGACATTGGGTGGAATAACATCAGAATAACATGGAATTGGGACGTCCTTACTTGTGGTGGGTGGTTTAGAGGGCTTAGGGGGCTGCGGCAAGGGTTGTTCTACCCTTGCCGTGTGCATGTCTTCTTCCTCCTCCTCAATTAGCAGCTCCTCATCCACTTCTAGGCTATGTTTGGACATTTTTAGGTCAGCTCCAACCTCCATAGCACTTCCCAAAGTGATAGCATTATGGATTTCAAAATCTTCCTTCGAGTTTTCAATAGTTGAGTTGGAGAGTTCACTTTGCTCTTGAATTTGTTTCATGAACTCCATAATCTGCCCAAATTGCTCGTCCAATTTACCCAACTTCTTGTCTTGATTTTGTTCGTCCTGCGTCAAAGAGGTTAGTAATTGAAAATTTTTATCATTATCCATGGACATACTTGAACTTGATTGGAATTGTTGTGGGGGAGGTTGTGGTGACTGCATAGGTGTTGTATTGAACTCCTCATATGGTTGCCAATATGCTTCTTGTTGAGCCTCCTTGGCTTGATTTTGTGACCCCTGCGCCAAAGAATTTGATTATAATCTATTGGCGAACTTGAATTTAATTGAGCATATTGCATATGAAGTTGTGGTGGCTGCATAGGTCTTGAATAGAACTCCTCATATGGTTGCCAATATGCTTCACGTTGAACTTGTTGATCTTCCCACCACATAGAGTTTGAATGATCCCTCCAATCTCTTTGTGGACATTGATTGGCTTGAAATCCTAGCCTATATGAAGCACCAAATGTAGGGACACTCTACATTGTGGTCCTTTCGGCATACGGCAACAATTGAGAAGTAAGATTTGCCAATTGAGCTTGAATGCTAGCAAAATCCATATCTTACTTCTCTAGTACCTAAAATCAAAGAAAGAGAACTAAATCAAATATCAAAAGTAACAACAAACAAAGAAAACAACACTAAGTTAGAAACTAAAACGAAAACAACTAAACCAAAAAAGAAAAGAACCAAGGGATTAGCAAAGTTGCTAATCCCCGGCAATGGCGCCAAAATTTGATGCGAGATTTATACGCACACAAATTAAACCCTCTTTTTGACAATTGTAGTATAAGTATAAGTAGGGATCGTTCTGGACCGGGGATTAGGAGGGATTGCAAAATCACTTGGATTTGACTCAAAAATGTAAAAACACAATATAAGACACCAAACTAAACCATATTTTAAAAACACAAACTAAATTGATTTCTAATTAAATTGAACAATAAAGTAAAGGGGGGATTGTGTTTGGACGAGATTAAATTAAATGGACAAATTGTAATTAAAGGCAAAACGTAAATATGAATGTGATGAAAATATGGATGATGGAATAGCCAAGGGGTTCTTCTCCACACATGTTACACTTGCATACAAGATTGATTCTCAGTTGGTCTTTCGATAAATTATGAAACTCAACACCCCGGGTTAATTAGGTCCGCTTAAATTAACCGTCAAGTTCTCCTTAAGTTAATGAATTGGATGGGTTAGCGCAACGCAATTCACCACATTCTCCAAAAGTCCTTTACGTGAAAAGCACAATAAAGATACAATCAAAGATCATTAAGCATTATGAAAACTATAAGTGTTGACGAGGCATTCGTTACTATGATGAGCATGAAACTAGTGCCAAGAATTCATTTAACGCGATTGTTTATAAGCAACCTCCACTACTTGTGAATATAAGTTCATAACGATTAGGTGAAATTCACTTATATTCTAGCGTCATATTTATGCATGAAAATTAAGCGCGCATTCTTAATAAACATTCATAAATAAGTTATCAATCAAACGGTTAAACAAATTGAATCCACAACTTATGAAATTCCAACGAAAGTTAATCAATTCATATTGCAAATATAAACATAGTTTCGAATCACCCCCTAGCTAAAGGGGGTTTAGTTCCTCATAACTTTGAAATCAAAGAAACACCTAAACATTCCAACAACTCAAACTTGAATTGTATGAACATTTAGGCACTCTTCTCTTCCATTCCTCATACGTACAAAACAAAGATAATTGAATTTAAACATTGAAATCAAAGAAACACCTAAACATTCCAACAACTCAAACTTGAATTGTATGAACGTCTAAGCACTCTTTTCTTCCTCGTTGTTGTAGCACAAGGTCTAAGGTGAGCTTTGGGGATTATGTGAAGTGTTTTGGAGGGATGGGAAGTGGTTGGATAGTGGCTGCAATGGAGGAGAAAAACTGCACAGAAATGGAAGGATATGCACGGCAAAGGGGAAGTGTTTGTGTTGTGAATTGTGTTGTGAATGGAATGAATTGTATGAATGCATTGCATGGTTTTATAGGGAGAGAATGGATGGGAGAACATGTGAATGGCAGCTAGGAATGATTAAAGAAGGGAATGCATGTGTAATGACAACTAGATTGGTTGGTGGAAATCTGAAAATGCAAATGGGAATGCTGGAAATGCAAGGGATGCCACGGCAAGGTGGGGTTTGGTGTGCATATGGCTGATTTGTTTGTTGGGAAAGCATGTGGATACAAGCTAGGGTGAATAATTAGGAATGCATGTGGATTAAAGAGGGAATATGGAAGTGAATGTGCAGAAAATGATAGGATGAATGCATGTGAATTAGGTGGAAAGAAGTGGGTGTGCATGTGAGATGAAATGCATGTGTTTAAATGGTTGAAATGTGTTGATATTTATGGGTATGATAATTGATAAGTGTATGGTTATGATAAGTGATAAGTGAATGATCATGATAAGTGATAAGTGAATGATATGTTAAGTGATAAATGAATGATATGTTAAGTGATAAATGAATGATATGTTAAGTGATAAATGAATGATATGTGGTTATGATAGTTTGGTTTTCAATTTCGTCCATTCCTTTTGCTCCAAACATAAGCTATCCATTCCAAGTCCGATTTTGCTCCAAAATGCTCCAAAATGCATCTTTTTGCTTCCTTAGCCATATGAACCTAAAAACACACGAAAGAAGTGTAAAGGACTAAAATATCTAAAGAAACATAACGTAAATGTACGAGAACAAGCCATTTAAGTCGCATGAATATGCTCCTATCAGTTTCAATGCATCGTTTCAAGATTAATGTGAGATTATCTAAACAATCATCAAATGAATCACCAAATACGCTAAAATCATCCATGAAAACGCCAATAATTTTCTCTACAAAATCTGAAAAGATAGTTACCATGCATCTTTGAAAGGTGGCTAGTGCATTACATAAACCAAATGACATTCGACGATAAGCAAAAGTACCAAATGGACAAGTAAAAGTAGTCTTTTCTTGATCATATGGAGCTATAACAATTTGATTATATCCTAAATAATCATCAAGAAAACTATAAAAAGAATGACCGGCTAACCTTTCAAGCATTTGATCAATGAACGGCAAAGGGAAGTGATCTTTCCTTGTGGTGGCGTTGAGCTTCCTATAGTCAATGCACACTCTCCAACCTGTTTAGATATGAGTGGGCACAAGTTCATTCTCTACATTCTTTACCACGGTGACTCCAGATTTCTTTGGCACAACTTGAACCGGTGAAACCCAACGACTATCCGAAATATGTAAATCACTCCACAATCAAGAAGCTTGATAATCTTTTTTTTTTATAACTTCCATCATTGGAGGGTTGAGCTGGCGTTGAGCCTTTCGAGTTGGTTTAGCCCCTTCCTCGAGAAGTATGCGATGCATGCAAGTTGTAGGACTAATACCCTTAATGTCGGCCAAGGTCCATCCTATGGCTGTTTTGTGCTCTTTCAACACCCGAAACAATTTCTCCTCTTCCATTGCCATGAGGGATGAAGAAATAATGACGGGCAACATCTCTTGTTCTCCTAAATAGACATACTTCAAATGATCCGGCATTGGTTTAAGCTTAAGAATGGGTGCCTGAATCACCGAAGGTAACAACTTGTTAGTAGAAACAGGAATTGGAATTGGGTTTAGAGGCTTACCAAGGTGTTGTGGCAACGACTCAAAGGCAGCAACCATCTCGGCTTCTTCTTCACATGTAGGCACGGCAATGACTTCCTCGTGCATGTTGTGAGTGTGGTCATTTCCTGCCCCTTTGTTTTTTAGTCACATTCCTTTTGTAACGGTCGTTTCAAAGAGATCCCTCTCCAAAGAGTCAAGATAATCCTATGCCAATGAATCGAATACATCAATAGAAAAACAAGAATGATCATCTTTAGGATATTTTATAGTTTCAAAAAGATTGAAATCAGTAACTTCACCATCAAATTCCATTGTTAACATCCCCTTGAACACATCGATCTTGGTTCGGGTTGTTTTCATGAAAGGTCTCCCAAGGAAGTTCGGCAATGGGGTAGAATGGGCTGAATCTTCCATGTCAAGCACATAAAAGTCCGATGGAAAGATCAAATTGTTAACCTACACCAAAACATCTTCGAAAACTCCTTTTGGATATGCATTAGAACGATCGGCCAATTGAATAATCACACCATCGTTTTTAAGCTCTCCTAAGTTCATAGATGCATAAATTGAGTAAGGCATGACATTAATTGAAGCTCCTAAGTCTAAATAGCATGTTCAAACTTAGTATTGCCAATAACACAAGGAATTGTAAAACTACCTGGATCTTTGCATTTAGGTGATAGTTTCCTTTGTAACACCGCAGAAACATTCTCACTTACCTGGACCACTTCCTTGTTCGAAATCATCTTCCTTGTTGTGCAAAGCTCTTTCAAGAATTTGGCATACTTAGGAACTTGCTTGATTGCATCAAGGAGTAGGATATTGACTTGAACTTTCCTAAAGGTTTCCAGATTGTCTTTTTCATTCTCTTCTTTCTTTGATTGCCTAAACCTGCTAGGAAAGGGCACATTTAGTGGAATAAAACTAGAAACATTCGAATTTGGACTTACCTTGGTGGTTTGGGATGGCTTAGGTGCATTAGGGGGCTGCAGCAAGGGTTGTTCTATCCTTACCGTGGCTTTGTCTACTTCTTCTTCTTCAAGCAGCAACTTTTCATCCTCTTTTTGACTTGCCTTGGTTGGTTTAGGGTTGGTTCCAAATTCTTTACCACATCTCAAAGTGATAGCCTTGGCAGTTTCAAAACCTCATTTTGGATTGACAATGGTTAAGCTAGGTAGTTTGCCTTCTTCTCGAAACTACCCCATGAACTCCGCCATCTGCCCAATTTGCTTCTTCACTTCCCCTATCACTTTAGCTTGATTTTGTAATCCCTGAGTCAAAGAACTTAGTATTTGAAGCATTTTATCATTTTCTAAAAACGAACCTGAATTTGGTTGGGCAGATTGTGGTGGAAGTTGCGGTGGTACGTATGGCCTTTGATAGAGCCCAGGCGGTGGCTGTCTATATCCTCCTTGTTGCTGAGGTTGTTGAGGCTCCCTCCACTTGAAGTTTGGATGATCTCTCCAACCCGGATTGTATGTATTTGAGTATGGATCATTCCTTTGTTGATTTTGGCCTTGATAACCTATGGCATTGACGCTTTCCCATCCTCCATTCTCTATCAATTGAGGACATTGATCATTGAGATGTCCTTGCATAGAGCATACTCCACATATGACCGCACCTTGCACTTTGGATCCATCAACAACCTGTGACACAAGAACAGTGAGATTAGCCAATTGAGCTTGAATTTCAGAAATTGCACTTACCTCATTCACTTGTTGTTGCTGCCGTGGGAGGTCTCTTTGTCCAACATCTTCATATTGTTGTGCATTCAAGGCTTGGTTTGCAATTAAGATCTTGGCATGATGTGAAAATTAACTTGACGCACAAATTAAACCTTATTGATGACAATTGTAGTATAAATGCAAATAGCGATCGTTCTAGACCGAGGATTAACTAAGGCTGCTAATCTACTCAAAACTGACTCAAAAACATAAAACTAGGCTTAAAAACAGAAAAGTAGAATCTAATGACTCAAAACAAGCTAAATAGACTCAAAACACACAAACTAAGTTAAATTGACTAAAAACAGGTCCTAGAAAGTGATTTGGACGAAAATTGAACTAAAAAGACTCAAAAGACTCAATATGGACAAATTCTGATGAATTGAAACAAAACTAACACAAATAAGAACTAATGGGTTATTTGGATGAATTTTGACCTTTACTTGACTCAAAACACTAATATAACTGAATTTAAACAAATTCTAACTAAGTTGAAACACTAAATATTAAAGGGGATTGATTTTGATGAAATTAACTAAACCGGGCAGATTGCAAAACTAAACAGATTAGACACTAAGTTGGTTGAATTGAATGGATAAAGGCTAGCTAGAGGGTCCTTCTCCACACATGCATATATGCAACACAAATTGATTTCCAGTTATTATCCTTTAAACCATGAATGCCAATGCCCCAAATTAATTGTGAGAAGCACAAATTAACTTTTAGATTTTCCTAGTTTCATTGAATTGGATGGAATACGCATCGACAACTAAATTATTCTTATCAAGTTCCCTACATGAACAGCATAATACAGATACAATCAAAGATCATTAAGCTTTGTGAAAATCATAAGCATTGACAAGGCATTTGTAACCATGAACTGCATGATACTTTTGCCCAAAATTTACTTAACACAATCATGACTAGTGACTTTTACTACTTGTGAATATAAGTTCATAACGATTAGGTGAAATTCCCTTATCCTCTATCATCAAACTCATGAATGAAAACTAAGTGTGCACCCTTAATCAACATACAAGAATAAGTTCTCAATAAATCAGTTAAGTAAATTGCATTCACAATTCAAGAAACAATAACTGGAGGAAATCAATTCATATAAAACATATGTCCACGGCTTTGAATTCACCTCTAACTAAAAAGAAATTAGTTCCACATGATTGCAGAAATTAACAACGAAATCAACACAATTGTAAAACTAAAACAAGGATAGAAGACACCCCAAAGACACTCCACACTCCAATGGTAGATTTCAAACCCTCCTTGGATGGCAGATTGCACGGCACTCTTCTTCTCCTTCCTTCCTTGCTTGCGGCATAAGGGTGAAGTATGGTATTTGATGGTTTGATGCGAAAATTAAATTAACACACAAATTAAACCCTCTTTTGACAATTGTAGTATATATGTAAGTAGGGATCGTTCTTAAATCGGGGATTATGAGGGTTTGCTAAAACACTTTAAACTGACTCAAATAGATAAAACTAAGCTTTAAAACACTTAGCTAAACTTAAAAGATTCAAAACAAGTTCACAAGACTCAAAATAAGCTAAAAACACTCAAAACTGCCTAAAAACACAAACTAGGCAGATTCTGACTCTAAACACAATTTTGGACGAATTTTAGTTTCAACTTGACTCAAAACACTTGAAAACACCATCTAAAACAGATCCTAACTAGTTAGACACTCTAAAATAAAGGGGGATTTGGTTTTGGACGAAAATAAAGTAAACAAAACAAGACCTAAAACTAGGCAGATTTGCACGAATTTGGTGGAAATAGATGGATGATGGGCTAGCTAGGAGGTCTTTCTCCACACATGACATAGTTGCATACAAAACAATTTCTAGTTGCTTTTTCAATGAACCACGAACCTCAACACCCCAGGTTAATTAGGTACGCTTAAATTAACCCTTAGATTTTCCTTAAGTCATTGAATTGAATGGAATTAGCACATCGCAATCAAATTATTCCTCAAAAGTTCCCTACATGAAAGCGCATAATAGAGAAACAATCAAAGATGATTAAATTCTATGAAAATCATAAGTGTTGACAAGGCGTTCGTAACCATGAAGTGCATGATACTTATTCCACGAATTTACTTAACATGATTGAGACTGACAACCTTTACTACTTACGAATATAAGTTCACAACGATTAGGTGAAACTCCCTTATATCCTAGCATCAGATTTATGCATGCAAATTAAGTCTGCACTCTCAATCCACATACACAAACAAGTTTTAATTCAAACAGATAAGTAAATTGAATTCACAATTCATGAAATCACAACTGGAAGTAATCAAATCATATTGCAAATATAGCCATGGTTTCAAAATTCCCCCTAGCTATGAGGGGATTAGTTCCTCATACTCACAAAACAAAGATTATTGAATTTAAACATTGAAAACACAAGAAAGATTACACCTAAAACATTCCAGCAGCTCCAATTCGAATGGCAGACACGTCTAAGGGCTCTCCTCCTTCTTCCTTGCTGCGGCACAAGGTGTGGTTAGTAGTTTTGGGGGTGATGAATGGTGTATTCTTGCTTAGGATGATGAATGATGGCTGATGAGGGTGAAAAGTTGCAGCAGGTTGTATATGGAAGTGAATGGACTGAACGAATGATGTAGAATGGTGTCTAGGGTTGCGGCAAAGGTCTTTCTGAATGGCATGAGGGTTCCTCCAGAAATTGTGGCTGAAAATATCTATATATAGGTTCGGCCAACCCTAGGGTTAATCAGATTAGGGTTGCAACTTAGCAGATTTTAAGGATTAGGGCCCTAGGGTTCAGCACAATTAATTAAATCCACTAAGGAGAGGGTTTGGCCCAATTAATTTCAGAAAAGGATTTGTATAACCCAAATCCACAAGGAATAAGGCCTAATAAATCAGAATCCACAAGGGAAAAGGGATAGAGGGGTGCGGCAGATATTGGAGGGAAAGGAGAGTGGATTGCAAGGCAAGGCAAAGCTTTCTAGAAGAGAATAGGCGCCACCTTTGTAGGGTTTCTAGAAACAATGTGTTTTCTGGCTGATTTGGGACTTCTAGAAGAGAATTCTTCTAGAAAAAGGTTCTAGAAATATATACTTAGGTCCCCTTGCAGCTAAGATTAAAGCATGATAAGATTAGGATAGGATAAGATAAGACAAGGTTGGATAAGGTTTTGGATAATGTTTCCTCTGTTGAGCTGATTCCTTATCTTCTTTGTCTTGAATTTAATTTCTTCATCTTCTTATCGGATTCCTAGCCTTTTGAACTCCAAATTCGTCCATCCATCTTGGCCCATACATATGTTATCCATTTAGTGCTCAAAACTGCTCCAAAATGCACTTTCTTGCTACTTTAACCCTTTGGACCTACAAACACATGAAAATAGCTTGAAATACTACATTAACTAAGAAATAACAACACAAATCCACAAGAACAAGTTAACTAAGTCGCATAAATATGCTCGTATCATGGTTGAATGTATGAATGGATGGGGGAGAGGATGAATGGTTGCGTGGTGTGTAGGAGGAAGGTGCGGCACAACTTAAATATATATATATATATATATATATATATATATATATATATAGTGCACGGCAAACCCTAGGAAATCAGAATTAGATCTAGGGTTTGGTAGGAATCAGATGGTAGAAGGACTAGGGTGCGGCACAAGGCTTGGGCCTCAAGAAAAGGGTCAAAACCTAATTAATTTCTGAAAAGGCTTTGCACAATCCAAATCCACAAGGAATAAGGCCAATTCAATTTGGAATCCAAGAGGAAAAAGATTAGGGAAATGATGTGATAAATAATAGCACTCAAATTAAACCCTCTTATTGACAATTGTAGTAAAGATGTAAGTAGGGATCGTTCTAGGCCGGGGATTAGGAGGGATTGCTAATCTAATAAAAACTCACTCAAGAATACAAAACTAGGCTTGAAAACACTTAAATAAACTCAAAGACTCTTAACTAAACTTATATGACTCAAAACAAACTAAAGAGACTCAAAACAACTCAAAACAATCAAATAGACTCAAACTAGACTCTAGGACTTGATTTGGATGAAAATACAATTGGTTTTGACTCAAAACACTCAAAAACACAATTTGGACAGATTCTAACTATTTAGAGACAACAAAGAAAAGGGGATTGGGTTTTTGGACGAATTTAAAGTAAAAACAAGTAACATAAAGATTTAAACAAGGTTTGGACGAATTTGGGTAAATGGATGGTTGATGAGCTAGCTAGAGGATTCTTTTCCACACATGATACATTTGAACACAAATTGATTTCCAGTTACTTTTTCAATAAACCATGAACCTCAACATCCTAGATTAACCGTGACATCACTAATTAACCCTCAGATTTTCCTTAAATCATTGAATTGGATGCACAACGCATCAGCAACCAAATTATTCTTCCCAAATCCCCTACATGAACTGCATAATAGAGATACAAGCAAAGATCATTAAGTTTCATGAAAATCATAAGTATTGACAAGGCATTCGTAACTATGACATCTTGATACTCATGCCAGGAATTTAACTTAACATGATTGTGATAAGCAACCTTTACTACTTGTGAATATAAGTTTGTAACGATTATGTGAAACTCCCTTATATTCTAGCATCAAATTCAAGCATGCAAACTAAGTAGGCCTCCTTAATCAACATACAAGAATAAGTTCTTAATCAAACGGTTAAGTAAATTGCATTCACAATTTATGAAATCACAACTGGAATTAATCAATTCATATCACAAACATAATCATGGTTTCAAAGTCTCCCCTAGCTAAAACAAGTTTAGCCTCAAGGAAAAGGAGAATTGAAGTCAGAATCCCAAGGGAAAAAGGAAGGAAACTTGCAGCAAGGAAGAATAGGAAAGGGAATGCGGTTTCCCTTGCACGGCAAGGGAAAGGTTAAGGTGAGTACGGTAAGGACTAGAATGGTGCAAGGAACCTTTAGTTTGTGTCCTAGAATGCATAAGAGACCTTCAATGTTGTTGGAACTTAGGGACATTTAGGATTAGGAAAGGTCGACCCAAAAGAGGAAACCTTGGCTTAACTTTCCTACTTCAAGTAGGAAATCTTCTTTGATTAGGAATCCTTCTTTGATTAGGAATCCTAACATCTTTAAGTCTTCAATTTTGTCCATTCCTTTTGCTCCAAGAATATGCTATCCATTCCAAGCCCAATTTTGCTCCAAAAGGCTCCAAAATGCACCTTTTTGCTACTTTAGCCATATGGACTTACAAACACACGAAAATAGCTGAAAATACTAAAATAACTATGAACTAACAACATAAATGTAAGAAAACAAGCTAAATAAGTCGTCTAAATATGCTCCTATCACCTTTCACCCATTTAATTCACCCAAATTCGTTTTTACAAAGTGTTTTAAGCAAAGTTTCTGTTTTAAGTTTCAAATTCGTCAAAAACAATCCCACTTTCATTTAGTCTTGTTATTTGAGTCAAAATCTGTTTTCTTTTAGACTTTTGAGTCAAGTTAAGTTTTATTTTCGTCAAAATCACTTGTTAGGTCTAAAATTGAGTCTTTTCGAGTGTGTGTTGCTGTTTTGAGTGTTTTAAGTTAGTTTTGAGTCTATAGAGTCTAGTTAAGTGTTTTTTAGTCTTATTTGTGTTGATTAGCATCCCTAGTTAATCCCTGGTCTAGAACGATCCCTACATGCATATATACTACAATTGTCACAAATAGGGTTTAATTTGTGTGTCAAGTTAATTTTCACATCACTTTTGAGCCTTATCTAGCCTATTTTCTTTGTTAGCCACATTATCTTTACCTAGCCTAGAATCGGACTATCCATGCCCTTGTTCTTAAAGCATAGTGAAGCATAACTTACAGGGAATTCCTTTTGACATACATTATGCAGAAAAACAAGTGTGGGGGTGATAGGAGCATATTTATGCGACTTTGTTAGCTTGTTTCTTTGCATTTAGTAAGTTAGTTTCTATTTATTATAGTGATTTAAGCTATTTTCATGTGTTTGTAGGTTTAAATGGCAAAAGAGGCAAGAAAGTGCAATTTGGAGCAATTTTGGGCTTGGAATGGATAGCACAAGTATGGAGCAAGGTGGATGGACGAATTTGAAGTTCAAGAGAGGCTAGGAACATGCTACAAATCTGGAGAAACAAATTCAAGACAAAGAAGATAAGGAAAGATGATAGGAGCATATTTATGCTACTTAGTTATGTTGTTTCCTTGCATTTAGTGAGTTAATTACTATTTATTTTAGTCTTTTAAGCTATTTTCATATGTTTTTAGGTCCTAATGGCAAAGGGAGCAAGAAAGGGCATTTTGAAGCTAAATGGAGCAGTTTTGGGCATGGATTGGATAGCTTAACCACGAAGCAAAGAGGATGGACGAAATTGGAATCAAGAAGGGCTAGGAAAGGCTAAAAATCTGGAGAAAGGAGTCCAAATGCAAAGAAGATAAGGAAATAGCAAGAAACAAGGAACCTTATCCAACCTTATCATTTCCTAACTCTAACATTATCCTATCCTATCCTATCCAAATCAGGTTAGGACTTTAATCTAGCTAATTAGAGGGGATTAATTACACATTTAAACACTTATTTCAGATTCTAGAAACTTTATCCATTTGTATGCCGCATAGACACCATTCCTTGTAGGTTTAGGAGTTGTAATCCTTCCTCTATACCTATGTGTGTGTCCTTGTCCATTTAGGGTTAGGAATCTGCCCTAAACACTCTTTCTAGAACACCTGATCTTCCCCCCTACAAATATGCCGCACCTATCCTTCTAGAACCCCCTAAAACCATGCCGTGCACTATCTATCCCATTCCCCTTTAGTTTCTGCCTAGACTTAACCCTTTTCCCATAGAATTGTGCAATCATTTTCCTTCACTAATTGTGCATAATTAGCCTATAAATACAGCCTTATGCCGCACCATTCAATCATCCACTCACTCATTCATTCATTCATACTTTCAGCCATCAAACACCATAATTCACCCTACACCACCCTAGTGCCGCAAGCAAGGAAGGAAGGAGAGGAGGACTTGTGCAATCTGCCATCCAAGGGAGTGCCGTGCATGCCATTGGAGTGTGGAGCGTTTTCTTGGTTCTTTCTATCCTTAGTCTTAGTTTAATGTTTATGTTAATTTGGTTTTCAATTATGATGAACATGAGGAACTAATTTCTTTTTAGTTGGAGGTGAATTCGAAGCCATGATTATATGTTTTATATGAATTGATTCCATCCAGTTATTGTTTTTTTAAGGCATGAATGTGATTTGCTTATCTAAGTTATTAAAACTTGTTTATGTATGTGGGTTGGGGGTCGACACTTAATTTGCATTCATGAATTTGATGCTAGAATATAAGGGGGTTTCATGTAATAGTTATTCACTTATATTCACGAGTAGTGGAGGTTGCTAGTCACAATCGCGTTAAGTAAATCCTTGGTATGAGTCTCATGCGTTTCATAGTGATGAATGCCTTGTTAATGCTTATGGTTTTCACAAAACTTAATGACTTTTGATATGTATCTTTGTTATGCGTTTCATATAAAGAACTTGAAAAAGATAATTTGGTTGTAATGCGTTTTCATTCAATTCAATGAAATAAGAAAAACTTGAGTATTAGTTATGCGATGCAACTAACTTGGGGCGTTGTCATCTAAAGGAACAATAACTAAAAATTGGTTCGTATGCATATATCATGTGTGGAGAAGGACTCTCTAACTAGCCTTTCACCCATTTATTTCACACAAATTCGTTTTTACAAAGTGTTTTATACAAAGTTTTTGTTTTAAGTTTTAAATTTGTCAAAAGCAATCCCCCTTTCAATAGTCTTGTTATTTGAGTCAAAATCTGTTTTCTTTTAGTCTTTTGAGTCAAGTTAAGTCTTATTTTCGTCAAAATCACTTGTTACGTCTAGAATTGAGTCTTTGTTATTGTTTGTTGCTGTTTAGAGTGTTTTAAGTTAGTTTAGAGTCTATAGAGTCTAGTTTAGTGTTTTTGAGTCTTAATTGTGTTGATTAGCATCCTTTCTAATCCCCAGCCTAAAACGATCCCTACTTTCATATACTACAATCATAGGGTTTTAATTTGAGTGTTAGAATATTTCACATCAAAAGAGCAAGAAACATGGAACATTATCCAAACAACCTTATCTTATCCAAACCTTATCCAACTATCTTATCCTATCCTAATCTTTTCCTACCTTAATTCCAGTTGCAAAGTGGACTCCTTTTCACATTAAATCACCTAAATATCAGGTTCTAGAAGCCCTATTTTCGTGCCCTAAGTTTATGCCACATGTAACCCTTCTAGAAGTTCTAGAATTTGCCACAAGGACCATTCCTTGTCCTCCCTGGAATCTAATTGAAAGTAGCCTTGTTCTTTGGTGATTTGGAGTCATAATTCCTCTCATTTTCAGCCCAATTTCGTGCCTTCCCTTCACCCTATAAATACATGATGCCGCAACACTTATAAGCACCACCCTCTACCACAATTTCACACCACACCATCCACCACACCTCAAGAGCCTAAATTCAGAAAATCCCCATTGTGTCGCAGCAAGGAAGGAAGGAGGAGCCACCTAGAGTGTTTCTAGGTGTATTCTATCTTTGTTTTCAATGTTTAAGTTTAATTATCTTTGTTTTGCGAACATGAGGAGCTAAACTTGTTTTAGCTAGAGGAGACTTTGAAACCATGATTATATTTGCAATATGAATTGATTACTTTCAATTGTAATTTCATAAATCGTGAATACAATTTACTTAACTGTTTGATTAAGAACTTATTCTTATGTGTTGATTAAGAGGGCCAGCTTAGTTTGCATGCATGAATTTGATGCTAAAATATAAGGGAATTTCACCTAATCGTTATGAACTTATATTTATAAGTAGCGGAGGTTGCTAGTCACAATCGTGTTAAGTAAATTCTTGGCAAGAGTATCATGTTGTTCATAGTTACGAATGCCTTATCAATGCTTATGATTTTCACAAAGCTTAATGATCTTTGATTGTATCTCTATTATGTTGTTCATGTAGGGAACTATTGAAGAATAATTTGGTTGCCGATGCGTCTTCCATCCAATTCAATGACTTAAGGAAAATCTGAGGGTTAATTAGTGCTGTTTACGGTTAATCTGGGGTGTTGAGGTTCATGGTTTATTGGAAAAGCAACTGGAAATCAATTTGTATACAAGTGTGTCATGTGTGGAGAAGGACCCTCTAGCTAGCCATTCACCCATATTTCCCCAATTTCGTGCTAACTTAGTTTAAGTTTACAATCTGCTTGTTTTTACCTTAATTTCGTCAAAACCCCAATTCCCTTTACTTTATTGTGTCAAATTAGTGAGAATCTATTTTAATTTGTTTCTTTTAGTGTTTTGAGTCAACATAAGTTAAAATTTGTCCAAATTACTCCTTAGGTCCTGTTTTGAGTCAATTTAACTTAGTTTGTGTGTTTTGAGTCTATTTAGCTTGTTTTGAGTTGTTAGAGTCTAGTTTATGGTTTTGAGTATAGTTTAGTGACTTAGAGTTTAAATTGAGTATATTAGCATCCCTTCTAGTCCCCGGCCTAAAACGATCCCTACTTTCATATACTACAACCATAGGGTTTTAATTTGTGGGTCAAGTTAATTTTCACATCAGGGGAAAGGTAAAAGGGCACGAGAAAAGAAAAAAGGAAAAAAAATAATAAAAACGTGCAAAGAAGAAGAAAAGTTGTGAAAAGAAAGAAAAAGAGTTGAGAAATAAGTGAGAATAAGCTCACAAGTGTTGGTTGTTGAAGGAAGGGTCGAAAATTTTTAATTTTGACCCTAAGTATTGTGTGAATCTTCCCTTTGTGTTTAAAGTTGATTTCTGCATTCAAAAGTGAATTCTAAGAGTTAATTTCATTACTTTGCTTGCTATTGCTTTAAGAACCTTTATTTATCCTTACCTTTCTTTGTTAGCCAATACCTTAGCCTCATTACAACCCTTAGACTTCTATCTTGATTGTTATGTGTCTCAATATGTGGAGTTTGAAGTTGGTATGAGCATATGGGATCCCTAGTTCTCGCTTCTAAGTAGTGGCATTCCATTCATGAGATCATATACATGTCATATTGATAATTCCATAAAATGCTTTCTTTGTTATAATATATGTGAGTGCTAGTCTACATGTTTACATCAATCTTCTCACATATACTTAGTGTAGGGAGTGTAGTCAGAAATTTTGTGCGAAAATAGAGAGTATATCCAATGAAGAATTGAGGGAATTCTCTAAGGCATGTTACTACATTCAAAATGTTGTTTTAATTAATTACATGTGAGCTAGTAAGTGGTAACCGTGGTTAAATGTTTGTGATGTGAAATATTCTAACACTCGAATTAAAACCCCATGATTGTAGTATATGAAAGTAGGGATCATTTTAGGCCAGGGATTAGAAGGGATGCTTGATGCGAATTTATAAGCAAAACAAATTAAAACCCTCTTTTGACAATTGTAGTATATGTATAAGTAGGGATCGTTCTAAACCGGGGATTAGGAGGGATTGCTAAATCACTTGAAAACTGACTCAAAAACGTAAAACAAAGGTTAAAACACTAAACTAGACTCAAAGAAGGCAAAACTAAACACTTAAAACACTAAAACAAACCAAAAGACTCAAAACAACACCAAAACACTCAAAACTACCTTAAAAACACAATCTGGGCAGTTTTGAGCACTTACACTAATTTGGACGAATTTGGGTGATAAATTGAATCAAAACACTTAGAAACACAAACTAAGACACTTTCTAACAAAATTGAACACTAAAGTAAAGGGGGATTTAGTTTTTGACGAAATTAAACAAAGTGCACAGATTGTAATAAAGACAGAATGTAAATACGAATTTGATGAAAATATGGATGGAATGCTAGCTAGAAGGTTCTTCTCCACACATGTCACACTTGCATACAAGATGATTTTCAGTTGGTCTTTCGATGAATCATGAAACTCAACACCCCGAGTTAATTAGGTTCGCTTAAATTAACCTTCAAGTTCTCCTTAAGTTAATGAATTGGTTGGGACAGCGCATACACAATTCAAAACATTCTCCAAAAGTGCTTTACGTGAAAAGCACAATAAAGATACAATCAAAGATCATTAAGCAACATGAAAACTATAAGTGTTGACGAGGCATTCGTTACTATGATGAGCATGAAACTAGTGCCAAGAATTCATTTAACGCGATCGTTTATAAGCGACCTCCACTACTTATGAATATAAGATTGTAACTATTAGGTGAAACTCACTTATATTCTAGCATCATATTCATGAATGAAAACTAAGCGTGCACTCTCAATAAACATACACAAATAAGTTATCAATCAAGCAGTTAAACGAATTGAATCCACAACTCATGAAATTCCAACCAAAGGTAATCAATTTATATTGCAAGCATAAACATGGTTTTGAATCACCCCCTAGCTAACTAGGGATTTAGCCTCTCACGTTCACAGAAAGAGAAACAAAATTGAAATTACACAGAGAGAACAAAAGATTGATTACACCTAAAACGCCCAACAATTCCACGTTGAATTTCTGCACGTCAAGCTCCTCTTTCTTCTTCTCCTTGCTGCGGCAGAGAGGGTTTAGGATGATTTGGGATGTTATTTTGGTTTAGGAATGGTTTTAGGGAGGTAAAGGGTTGCGGCAAGGGTTGTGGAAGGTGTATGGAGGTTGGGAATGGTGGCTAGAATGGTGGGAAGGCTGCGGCAGAGAAGGGAAGTGGTTGGAATGGATGGGAGGCTACGGATTGAAGGGAGAAGATGGAGGGGTGGCTGCGGCTGGAAAGGTTTTTTGGCTGAATGTTGAAAGAATGAATAATAGAGAGTGCTAGGGTGTAGCTAGGGTTTAAAATATATATGGTTTCAGAAAATAAAACCCTAGCTTATTTTTATTAACTAAAATTAAGTCAAAGGCTTCTAGAATTAGGGAATTAAATCAGAAATTAAAAGGGAAGTGGCTGCAAGGTGCGGCTAGGGTTTAGTTTAGGCAGGAGCATGTGTTTTAAGTGTATAAAATGGGACAAAAATGCCCCCCCTTGCACGGCAAGGGAAGGGAAGAAGGGGAAACCCACGGCAAAGGTTTGAAAGTGGGCTAGGGCCTTTGTTTTGTGTCCTAAAGTGCATACAAAGCCTTCAAAGTGGCTGGAAAATACGGACGTTTAAGATTAGGAAAGGTTACCAAAATGGGAAACCTAGGGTTAACTTTCCTACTTCAAGTAGGAATCCTTGTTGAAGTAGGAATCCTCGTTGAAGTAGGAATCCATCGTTCTTCAAGTCTTCAACTCATTCATTCCTCTTTTGCTCCAAAAGACTCCAATTTGCATCTTCTTGCACACTTTGGCTTTATAATCTGAAAATACACAAAAGTGACTTTAAACACTAAAATAACTAAGGAAACACAACATAAATGCACGAGAACAAGCTAATTAAGTCGCATGAATATGCTCCTATCAAATTCCCCCACACTTAGCTTTTGCTAGTCCTCGAGCAAAACAAAACAACTAAAGAAAACAAGACGAAACAAAACAAACAAAACATAACCTAAACCTTCCAACGTTTGCCTCAGGGATTTCCAATGAAACATGACATGTCAAAGATCATTACTCACATAGCTTTTAGTCTTCTTTCCCCTCGAGCACATACTTAATCATAGTCACCATTCACTAGTTCGCATTTAATCAATTAAAACACATTTTGAATGTAGTAACATGCCTTAGAGAATTCCCTCAATTCCTCACTAGTTATGCACTCAATTTTCACTCAGATTTTCTGACTCCACACCCTACAATAGTTATGTGTGAGAAGATTGATGTAAACATGAAAGACTAGTACTCACATACGTTATAACAAAGAAAGCAATTTATGGAGTAATTAAACATGTTTAGATATGATCTCATGAATGGAATGCTACTACTTAGATGCGAGAGCCAGTGACACCATATGCTCATACCAAATTCAAACTCCACAATTGAAATGCACAACACTCTAGATAGAAGTCAAGGGTTGTAACGGGGCTTAGGGGTATTGGGTAACAAGGAAAGATAGGGATAAACAAAAGTTCTTTAAGCAATAGCAAGCAAAGTAATGAAATTAAGACTTAGAATTCACTTAGAATGCAGAAATCAACTTTGAACACCCAAGGGGAAGTCACACAAAACTTAGGGCCATATTCAACTTTTTGGACCCTTTCTTCAACAACCAACACTTGTGAGTTCATTCTCACTTATTTTCAACTCCTTTTCTTTCTTTCTTCTTTTTCACATTTTTTTTTTCTTTTTTTTTTCTTTTTCATGACTTTTTTTTTTCTAGCCGTGCCTATGGCACAACAACTCACATCAATAATCCTTCCCCCACACTTAGTTTCTGCAACACCTTTAATCAAAAAGAATTCATTTTTTAGTCATGCTTACTATGCTTCAAGAACAAGGGTATGGGTGGTCCTAATCTAGGCTAGGTGAGGATAATATGGGTTAACAACGAACATGGGCTAACACGGCTCAATGGGGTTAAACTTAAACACAAAATGAGTTAAGGGCACACGGCTATTTGGCTTTGATGGTGGTCACTACACAACTTCATCTTGAATATGTGTTATGCAATTCAATAACATGCTTTGAATGAAATGGGCATGAGTTCTAGCATTTGGAACTAATTGATGAAACACCTTCTAAGTAGTAACCAAGCAAAGAATAATAAGATCATGCAACGACTTTAGAAAACAATGATGCACAGATTATTACTTTCCAAATAACGTTTAGGCTCAAGTCTCACAGGGATGTAACGTTAGTTTGAGTTCATTCCTTCAAGCATGTTACAAAAACGAATTTTCCTTTGTGATTACATGTGAATTCGTAAACTATAACTACAACCAAGCATAAACCAAAGAGTATATCAGACGTCCATCCATCTTTGTAACTTTCTTTAACCATCATGCAATTAAAAACCAAATCCTCATCATTGTGTTGGAAGGTAACCTACGACACAAACAAACACACGAAAACAACTTTTTTTTGGGTTTTTCAAAACAATTTTTCAAATTTTTATGGGATTTTCGGATTTTTAAGTCAACAGACACTAAAACACTCTAAAATAGCTTAAAAACACTTAAAAACAGCAAGGAACAACATTGGAAGTTATGGGTGATAAAATCCCACGAATTTGCATCAACAACATTAGTTACCTACCCCCCCTGATAGGAGCATATTTATGCGACTTAATTGGCTTGTTCTCGTGCATTTACATTATGTTTCTTTAGTTATTTTAGTCCTTTATGCTTCTTTCGTGTGTTTTTAGGTTCATATGGCTAAGGAAGCAAAAAGATGCATTTTGGAGCATTTTGGAGCAAAATCGGACTTGGATTGGATAGCTTATGTTTGGAGCAAAAGGAATGGACGAAATTAAAGACCAAACTATCATAACCACCTATCATCACTTATCATCACCACATATCATTCATTTATCACTTATCATAATCATTCATTTATCACTTATCATAATCATTCATTTATCACTTAACATATCATTCATTTATCACTTAACATATCATTCATTTATCACTTATCATATCATTCACTTATCACTTATCACTTATCATACTCATAATCATCTACACATTTCAACCATTTAAACACATGCATTTCAACTCACATGCACACCCACCTCTTTCCACCTAATCCACATGCTTTCACAACCTAAAACACATGCACATTCACCCTAAATCAATCACACACCCTAGCTGCCATTCACATGCATTCACATGCATCACAACCCCAAAACCATCAAGAAATCAACCTTGCCGTGCACTTCACTACAATTCCAGCTTTTCCCTTTGCATTTCCCTTTCATTTCAGCCACATGTATCCTTCAATCAGCCACACTTCCACATGCATTCATCATCATTCACCCTAGTTGTCCCTCACATGCTTTTCCAACAAAGAATTCAGCCAACACATGCACCCATCACCCAAAACAAGTCCATGTCGTGAGCTTCCCTTGCATTTTCAGCTTTCCTCCTTGCAACTCCACATGCAATTCCAGCTTTCCAACCTAGCCACATTCACTTGCATTCACTCATAATCATTCACCAAACTTGCAGCCACATTTCCACCTATTCCTAGCCGTCATGTTCCCTCTTATTTACCTATAAATAAGCATGCATTGCAGCCACAATTCATTCATTCCATTCACAACACAACACAAACACTTCCCCTTCCATTTCTGCACCATTTCTTCTCCTCCATTGCAGCCACTCCAACCATTCCCCACGCTATTCCACATACACCTAAAGCCCTAAACATCTCCTTAGACCTTGTGCTACAACAACGAGGAAGAGAAGAGTGCCTAAACGTTCATACAATTCAAGTTTGAGTTGTTGGAATGTTTAGGTGTTTCTTTGATTCCAATGTTTAATTTCAATTCTCTTTGTTTTGTACGTATGAGGAATGGAAGAGAAGAGTGCCTAAACGTTCATACAATTCAAGTTTGAGTTGTTGGAATGTTTAGGTGTTTCTTTGATTTCAAAGTTATGAGGAACTAAACCCCCTTTAGCTAGGGGGTGATTCGAAACTATGTTTATATTTGCAATATGAATTGATTAACTTTCGTTGGAATTTCATAAGTTGTGGATTCAATTTGTTTAACCGTTTGATTGATAACTTATTTATGTATGTTTATTGAGAATGCGCGCTTAATTTTCATGCATGAATATGACGCTAGAATATAAGTGAGTTTCACCTAATCGTTATGAACTTATATTCACAAGTAGTGGAGGTTGCTTATAAACAATCGCGTTAAATGAATTCTTGGCACGAGTTTCATGCTCATCATAGTAACGAATGCCTCGTCAACACTTATAGTTTTCATAATGCTTAATGATCTTTGATTGTATCTTTATTGTGCTGTTCACGTAAAGGACTTTTGGAGAATGTTGTGAATTGCGTTGCGCAAACCCATCCAATTCATTAACTTAAGGAAAACTTGACGGTTAATTTAAGCGGACCTAATTAACCCGGAGTGTTGAGTTTCATAATTTATCGAAAGACCAACTGAGAATCAATCTTGTATGCAAGTGTAATATGTGTGGAGAAGAACCCCTTGGCTATTCCATCATCCATATTTTCATCACATTCATATTTACGTTTTGCCTTTAATTACAATTTGTGCAATTTAGTTAATTTCGTCAAATCAAACCCCCCCCCTTTACTTTCTTGTTCTTTAGTGCTTAGAATCTGTTTAGTTTATGTTTTAAAGTATTTTTGAATTCTTTGAGTCTAGTATAGTGTTTTATATTGTGTTTTTACGTTTTTTTAGTCAAATCCAAGTGATTAACAATCCCTCCTAATCCCCGGTCCAGAACGATCCCTACTTATACTTATACTACAATTGTCAAAAAGAGGGTTTAATTTGTGTGCGTATAAATCTCACAAAACCCCCCCCCCCCCCCCCCGCGCCCACACTTGAATCAAACATTGTCCTCAATGTTTCAAGCCCAAAATCACACCAAACAAAAGTAAACACACAAACAGCAACTAAACACACTAAGCATGGCAGAATGTAAATAACAAAGAGAAGAGGTTAGGGACGCAAATCTGGGTATAGAGTGTAAATGCCATCCTCTCCTTGGTGATTGCATGGGTTGCCTCCCACGAAGCGCTTGCTTTAGCGTCTTGCAGCCGGACGAGGGTATGCTCATTCCCCATTGGAGCCCACAGCATGCAATGGGAGCTCCTCCACAACATGCTCAACAAAGTTCTCGTAGTAGGGTTTCAACCTATTGATGCGAAATATATAAGCACACAAATTAAAACCCTCTTTTGACAATTGTAGTATATGAATAAGTAGGGATCGTTCCAGACCGGGGATTAGGAGGGATTGCTAAATCACTTGAAAACTGACTCAAAAACGTAAAACAAAGGTTAAAACACTAAACTAGACTCAAAGAATGCAAAACTAAACAATAAAACACTAAAACAAACCAAAAGACCCAAAACAGCCCCAAAACACTCAAAACTGCCTTAAAAACACAATCTGGGCAGTTTTGAACACTTACACTATTTTGGACGAATTTGGGTAATAACTTGAATCAAAACACTTAGAAACACAAATTAAGACACTTTCTAACTAAATTGGACACTAAAGTAAAGGGGGATTTAGTTTTTGACGAAATTAAATAAAATGCACAGATTGTAATTAAAACAGATTGTAAAGATGAATTTGATGAAAATATGGATGGAATGCTAGCTAGAAGGTTCCTCTCCACACATGTCACACTTGCATACAAGATGATTTTCAGTTGGTCTTTCGATGAATCATGAAACTCAACACCCCGGGTTAATTAGGTCCGCTTAAATTAACCTTCAAGTTTTCCTTAAGTTAATGAATTGGATGGGACAGCGCATACACAATTCAAAACATTCTCCAAAAGTCCTTTACGTGAAAAGCACAATAAAGATACAATCAAAGATCATTAAGCAACATGAAAACTATAAGTGTTGACGAGGCATTCGCTACTATGATGAGCATGAAACTAGTGCCAAGAATTCATTTAACGCGATTGTTTATAAGCAACCTCCACTACTTGTGAATATAAGTTTGTAATTATTAGGTGAAACTCACTTATATTCTAGCATCATATTCATGCATGAAAACTAAGCGTGCACTCTCAATAAACATACACAAATAAGTTATCAATCAAGCAGTTAAACAAATTGAATCCACAACTCATGAAATTCCAACCAAAGGTAATCAATTCATATTGCAAGCATAAACATGGTTTTGAATCACCCCCTAGCTAACTAGGGATTTAGCCTCTCATGTTCACAGAAAGAGAAACAAAATTGAAATTAAACATAAAGAACAAAAGATTGATTACACCTAAAACGCCCAAGGAATCCACTTGAATTCCTGCACGTTTCAAATTCCTCTTTCTCCTTTCCTCTTGCTGCGGCAGAGAAGGTTTATGGTGAGTTTGGATGATTTTCTGGTTTAGGGATGGGTTTATGGGGAGATGGTGGTGCGGCAAGATGGTGGGATGATGTATGGAGGTGTGGATGGTGGCTGGAATGGTGGAGGAAGGCTGCGGATTGAAGGGATTTAGGTGACGGTAGCTGCGGCAAAGGGAGAGAGTGGAAGGGTGGCTGCGGCAACAAGGTTTTGTGGCTGAATTATGGAAGAATGAATGAATCAGAGGAGAGAGAATAGGGTGCGGCTAGGGTTTAAAATATATATGGTTTCAGAAAACAAAACCCTAGCTTATTTTGGTTAATTAAAATTAAATCAAAGGTTTTTAGAATTAGGAAATAAAATCAGAAATTATAGAGGGAATGGCTGCAAGGTGCGGCTAGGGTTTTAAATTAGGAGAGGAGCATGTGTTTAATTGCCTAACCTAGGACAAAACTACCCCCCCTTGCACGGCAAGGGAAGGGAATTAGGGGAAAGGCACGGCAAAGAGGTTTAAGGGGGCTAGGGCCTTTGTTTTGTGTCCTAAAGTGCCTACAAGGCCTTCAAAGTGGCTAGAAAATACGGACGTTTAAGATTAGGAAAGGTTACCAAAACGGGAAACCTAGGGTTAACTTTCCTACTTCAAGTAGGAATCCTTGTTGAAGTAGGAATCCTCGTTGGAGTAGGACTTCATCGTTGGAGTAGGAATTCATCGTTTCTTCAAGTCTTCAACTCATTCATTCCTCTTTTGCTCCAAAAGACTCCAATTTGCATCTTCTTGCACACTTTGGCTTTATAATCTGAAAATGCACAAAAGTGACTTTAAACACTAAAATAACTAAGGAAACACAACATAAATGCACAAGAACAAGCTAATTAAGTCGCATCAATATGTTCCTATCATCTATGGCCATTCACCTTGAATTCTTGTCCAGTTTTCAAACTTTGTATTTGGACTGCACCATGCACAAAAACATTAGTGATAACAAATGGACCAACCCACTTAGAACGTAACTTACCGGGGAATAACCGAAGACGGGAATTGAATAACAACACTTTCTGCCCGATTGAGAAGGTTTTGCCTCTAATCATCTTGTCATGGACGGCCTTGGTCTTCTCCTTGTAAATCTGGGCATTCTCATACGCCTCATGCCTAATCTCTTCAAGCTCGTTCAATTGTAGCTTCCTATGGGTTCCAGCCGTGTCCACATCCATATTGAAGGTCTTGACCGCCCAATGTGCCTTATGTTCAAGCTCCACGGGTAGATGGCATGGCTTGCCATAGACTAGCCGAAATGGGGACATACCAATGGGCGTTTTGTAAGCCGTTCGATACGCCCACAATGCATCCTCCAAACGCAAGCTCCAATCTTTTCTATTTGGCCCCACGGTCTTTTCCAGGATTTGCTTTATTTCTCGATTTGAAACTTCGGCTTGGGCACTGGTTTGGGGGTGATAAGGTGTGGAAACCTTATGCATCACGTTGTACTTCTTAAGCAACGCCGCAATGGTGCGGTTGCAAAAATGAGACCCACCATCGCTTATGAGCACTCGAGGCATCCCAAATCTAGAGAAAATGTTAGATTTTACAAAATATGCAACAACTCTAGAATCGTTAGTTCGGGTGGCTTTAGCTTCCACCCACTTTGACACATAATCAACGGCAAGTAAAATGTAAGTAAAACCAAAAGACATAGGGAAAGGACCCATAAAATCAATACCCCAAACATCAAAGATTTCAACAACAAGGATTGGGGTTTGCGGCATTTGGTCTCTTTGGCCTAAACTTCCTATCTTTTGACATCGATCACATGTTAAGCAAAAAGCCCTAGCATCTCTAAACAAGGTAGGCCAATAAAAACCACTTTCAAGAACCTTAAACGTTGTGCGTTGTGTGCCAAAGTGTCCACCACATGCATGTGTATGGCAAAAACTCAAAATGGAATTAAACTCAGATTCATGAACACAACGACGCACAATCTGATCCGGGCAGATTTTCTACAAATAAGGGTCGTCCCAAACATAAAAACGTGCATCCTTTTTTAGTTTATCACGTTGGGCCTTGCTTAAGGTGCTAGGAACTTGCTTAGACACCAAAAAATTAACCAAATCGGCATACCAAGGGGTACTTACCTCAACGGACAAAAGTTGTTCATCCGGAAACGTTTCTAAAATGGGAAGGTCCTCTTTTTCACGCACCATTCGACTTAGGTGGTCAGCCACCACGTTTTCACATCCCTTCTTGTCCCTAATTTCAATGTCGAATTCTTGAAGTAGGAGCATCCAACGAATGAGCCTTGGTTTGGCCTCCTTTTTGGTGAGAAGATACTTCAAGGCTGCGTGGTCAGTGAAAACAATTACTTTAGTACCAATTAGATATGATCTAAACTTATCTAACGCAAATACAACTGCCAAAAGTTCTTTTTCGGTTGTAGAATAATTCAATTGAGCATCATTTAAAGTGCGTGAAGCATAATAAATAACATGTGGCTGTTTGTTTTTCCTTTGGCCCAAAACAGCTCCAAGGGCATAATCCGATGCATCACACATCAACTCAAAGGGAATGGACCAATCTGGTGGAGTGATGATTGGTGCCGTGGTGAGGAGGTCCTTGAGATGGTTGAATGTTTTCTCACACGCCTCGCTGAATTCGAAAGAGACTTCCTTTTGAAGGAGACGGCATAAGGGTTGTGCAATCTTGGAAAAGTCCTTGATAAATCGTCGATAGAAACCTGCGTTACCAAGAAACGAACGAACCTCTCTAACCGAAGTATGAGAGGGTAAGTAGCGTACAAGATCTATTTTAGACTTATCAACTTCAATTCCTTTTTCAGATATTATATGACCCAAAACAATACCTTGTTTAACCATAAAGTGACATTTCTCCCAATTTAACACAAGGTTTGTTTCAACACAACGTTTCAAGATTAAAGTTAGATTAGCCAAACAATGATCAAAGGAATCACCAAACACACTAAAATCATCCATGAATATCTCAATAATCCTCTCTACATAATCAGAAAATATGCTAACCATACACCTTTGAAACGTGGTAGGAGCATTGCACAAACCGAATGGCATGCGTCGATATGCAAACGTTCCAAAGGGACAAGTAAAAGTGGTCTTTTCTTGATCATCCGGGGCAATAACAATTTGATTATAACCAGAATATCCATCAAGAAAACAATAAAATGAATGACCCGCTAACCTCTCAAGCATTTGATCTAGGAACGGCAATGGGAAGTGGTCCTTCCTTGTGGTGGCGTTTATCTTCCTATAATCAGTGCATACGCACCAACCGGTTTGGATTCGGGTGGGCACAAGCTCATTCTCTGCATTTTCCACAACCGTCACTCCAGATTTCTTGGGAACACATTGGATAGGTGAAACCCAACGACTATCGGAGATGGGGTAAATCACTCCACAATCAAGGAGTTTGATTATCTCCTTTTTCACCATTTCCATCATCGGAGGGTTGAGACGGCGTTGAGCCTCTCTAGTTGGTTTGGTCCCCTCCTCAAGAAATATGTGATGCATACATGTTGCGGGACTAATACCTTTGATATCGGCCAAGGTCCAACCTAGGGCAGATTTGAACTCCTTCAAAACACGCACTAGTTTCTCTTCTTCTTGTGCCGTGAGTGATGAAAAAATAATGGCAGGTAAGGTCTCCTCTTCCCCCAAGAAAATGTACTTCAAATGGCTAGGTAGTGGTTTGAGATCAAGGGTAGGTGCCTAAATTATGGATGGAAGCAACTTGTTAGTCGAAATGGGAATTGACTCAAAGTTAGAAAACTTACCATCGTGCTTAGGCAATGACTCAAGGGCAGCAACCAACTCAAGGAATTCCTCCTTAGGAGGCACGGCATGCAATGGAGTGTATGTGTCGTGGGCTAGCAACTGTCCCCCTCCCTTGGTTTTGAGTTCCATGCTTCGTGTAATGACATTTTCGAGTGCATCGGCGTTCAAATCTTCAAGGTATCCCTGCGCCAAAGAGTCAATTATATCAATGGAGAAACATGAATGATCCTCACTAGGATACTTAATAGAATCAGAAAGACTAAAATTAACAACTTCCCCATCAAATTCCATGGACAAAGTTCCATTAACCACATCAATCTTCGTCCGAGCCATCTTCATGAATGGCCTTCCAATGAGGATTGGCAACGAAGGGGCATGGTTAGATTCATCCATCTCGAGCACATAGAAGTCCGCCGGAAAGATTAAATGATTTACCTGCACTAACACATCTTCCAAAACTCCCTTTGGATAGGCATTAAATCTATCAGCCAATTGTATGATCACACCATCATTTTTCAATACTCCTAGGTTCATAGATGCATAAATTGAATATGGCATGACATTTATAGAAGCACCTAGGTCTAGCATGGCAGATTCAAAACGAGTGTTACCTATGACACAAGGAATGGTAAAACTACCCGGATCTTTGCATTTGGGGGGTAGTTTGCGTTGCAAGATGGCGGAGACATTTTCACCTACCTTTACCACCTTTTTGGTTGACATCCTCTTCCTAGTGGTGCAAAGCTCCTTTAAAAACTTGGCGTACCTCGGGACTTGCTTGATTGCATCCAAAAGGGGTATGTTTACTTGAACTTTCCGAAATGTCTCAAGTATGTCCTTCTCGGCTTCTTCTTTCTTTGTTTGCATGAACCTACTAGGAAAAGGCACATTTGAAGGAAAAACATTAGTAGGAACCGAATTTGACACATTCTTACCCTTTTTGGACAAATTGGACATTTTTGGATCACTAGAAGCTTGCGGCAAAGGTGGAAACACCTTTGCCATGGGTTGGCTTGCCTCCTCCTCTTCAATTCTCAGTTTTTCATCCTCGTTAGGACCTGATGGTGATGGTGTAGGACCTGCCCCAACTTCTTTTCCACTTCTCAAGAGTATAGCCTTTGCACTTTCAAAGCCTCCCTTGGGGTTTAGAATGGTAGAGCTAGGAAGTTGGCCTTGGTCACGAAATTTCCCTACAAAATCTGCAATCTGCCCAATTTGTTTCTCCAATTGATCCACCCTCTTGTCTTGGTTTTGCATGGCTTTGGCTTGATTTTCTTGCCCCTGAGACAAATTAGTTAGTAACTTAAGAAGTGTATCATTATCTAGGGACGTACCTGAAGCATTTGGGGCAGATTGTTGTGGAGCATGTGTGGGTGCGTATGGCTTAGTGAAGAACCCCGGGGGTTGTTGTCTAAAGCCTCCTTGTTATGGTGGTTGTTGGGGCTCCCTCCACTTGAAGTTCGGGTGGTCTCTCCAACCTGGATTATATGTGTTAGAATATGGATCGTGCCTTGGTTGGTTTTGGCCTTGAAATCCAATTGCATTTGCGCTTTCTCATCCACCATTTTCAATTAGTTATGGGCACTTCTCAGAAGCATGTCCTTGGATAGAACACACTCCGCATACAATTGGTCCTTGCATCCTCATTCCTTCGCCCATCTCAGACACAATGGAAGTAAGATTAGCTAATTGTGAATGAATGTCGGGTGTGGAACTTACCTCATTAACTTGCTGCCGTGGGGGTCCTCTTTGGCCTACTCCTTCGTATTGTTGAGCGTTCAATGCTCGATTAGCAATTAAGACCTTGGCAGCCATGGGTGTCTTGTCCACCAATGCTCCACCCGCCGAGGCATCGAGCATTTGACGTTCAATTGGTAGGAGCCCCTCGTAGAAGTATTGTAGAAGTAACTCCTCCTTCATCTGATGTTGTGGACAAGAAGCAACAAGGGATTTAAAACGTTCATAATACGTAGGAAAAGACTCACCTTCTTCTTGCTGAATTCCACTTATCCTTTTACGTAAAAGGATGATTAAAAGAAGTTGGGAAAAACTTCTCCAGAAATGCCCTCTTCATACTCTCCCATGATGTGACAGTTCCGGGAGCTAATTCATACAACCAATCTTTGGCTTTGTCCATTAAAGAGAATGGAAAAGCCTTCATCTTCAAAATACTTCCATCGACGTTGACGGGAGTCATGCTTGAACACACCACCTCGAATTCTTTTAGATGCTTGTTCGGATCCTCCATGGACAACCCATGGTATTTCGGAATATGGTGGAGCAAGCTTGACTTCAACTCGAACTCTTCGGTCTTACCTTGGGCAGGTGGGGGATATTGGATACACAAAGGTGCGACATTATCCAATCCCGAAGCAGAAAGCTCCTTGAGTGTCCGGTTGTCCATGGCCATGCCTTGTGGTTCTTCAAAATTCCTTGCTGTGACCCCTTCTTCCTCTTCTAGGACTTGTCCTTCAAGATCAGGATCCGAGCTTGGTGGATTTGATTCGTGTTGCTTCCTCTTCCGTCTCAAAGTCCTCTCAAAATCGCTGTCAAAGTCTAAGATATGCTCACGAATCGGTTGAGAACTCCGAGTCATACACTAGTACCTAAAACAAGAAAAAGAAAACAAGGTCAGAAACTTTAACAAACTAAACTAAACAGGAAGTAACAATCCAAGGGATTAGCAAAGTTGCTAATCCCCGGCAACGGCGCCAAAAATTTGATGCGAATTTATAAGCACACAAATTAAAACCCTCTTTTGACAATTGTAGTATATGTATAAGTAGGGATCGTTCTAAACCGGGGATTAGGAGGGATTGCTAAATCACTTGAAAACTGACTCAAAAACGTAAAACAAAGGTTAAAACACTAAACTAGACTCAAAGAATGCAAAACTAAACACTTAAAACACTAAAACAAACCAAAAGACTCAAAACAACACCAAAACACTCAAAACTGCCTTAAAAACACAATCTGGGCAGTTTTGAGCACTTACACTAATTTGGACGAATTTGGGTGATAAATTGAATCAAAACACTTAGAAACACAAACTAAGACACTTTCTAACAAAATTGAACACTAAAGTAAAGGGGGATTTAGTTTTTGACGAAATTAAACAAAGTGCACAGATTGTAATAAAGACAGAATGTAAATACGAATTTGATGAAAATATGGATGGAATGCTAGCTAGAAGGTTCTTCTCCACACATGTCACACTTGCATACAAGATGATTTTCAGTTGGTCTTTCGATGAATCATGAAACTCAACACCCCGGGGTAATTAGGTTCGCTTAAATTAACCTTCAAGTTCTCCTTAAGTTAATGAATTGGATGGGACAACGCGTACACAATTCAAAACATTCTCCAAAAGTCCTTTACGTGAAAAGCACAATAAAGATACAATCAAAGATCATTAAGCAACATGAAAACTATAAGCGTTGACGAGGCATTCGTTACTATGATGAGCATGAAACTAGTGCCAAGAATTCATTTAACGCGATCGTTTATAAGCGACCTCCACTACTTGTGAATATAAGATTGTAACTATTAGGTGAAACTCACTTATATTCTAGCATCATATTCATGCATGAAAACTAAGCGTGCACTCTCAATAAACATACACAAATAAGTTATCAATCAAGCAGTTAAACGAATTGAATCTACAACTCATGAAATTCCAACCAAAGGTAATCAATTTATATTGCAAGCATAAACATGGTTTTGAATCACCCCCTAGCTAACTAGGGATTTAGCCTCTCATATTCACAGAAAGAGAAACAAAAGTGAAATTACACAGAGAGAACAAAAGATTGATTACACTTAAAACGCCCAACAATTCCACGTTGAATTTCTGCACGTCAAGCTCCTCTTTCTTCTTCTCCTTGCTGCGGCAGAGAGGGTTTAGGATGATTTGGGATGTTATTTTGGTTTAGGAATGGTTTTAGGGAGGTGAAGGGTTGCGGCAAGGGTTGTGGAAGGTGTATGGAGGTTGGGAATGGTGGCTGGAATGGTGGGAAGGTTGCGGCAGAGAAGGGAAGTGGCTGGAATGGATGGGAGGCTACGGATTGAAGGGAGAAGATGGAGGGGTGGCTGCGGCTGGAAAGGTTTTTTGGCTGAATGATGAAAGAATGAATAATAGAGAGTGCTAGGGTGCGGCTAGGGTTTAAAATATATATGGTTTCAGAAAATAAAACCCTAGCTTATTTTTATTAACTAAAATTAAGTCAAAGGCTTCTAGAATTAGGGAATTAAATCAAAAATTAAAAGGGAAGTGGCTGCAAGGTGCGGCTAGGGTTTAGTTTAGGCAGGAGCATGTGTTTTAAATGCATAAAATGGGACAAAAATGCACCCCCTTGCACGGCAAGGGAAGGGAAGAAGGGAAAACCCACGGCAAAGGTTTGAAAGTGGGCTAGGGCCTTTGTTTTGTGTCCTAAAGTGCATACAAAGCCTTCAAAGTGGCTGGAAAATACGGACGTTTAAGATTAGGAAAGGTTACCAAAATGGGAAACCTAGGGTTAACTTTCCTACTTCAAGTAGGAATCCTCGTTGAAGTAGGAATCCATCGTTCTTCAAGTCTTCAACTCATTCATTCCTCTTTTGCTCCAAAAGACTCCAATTTGCATCTTCTTGCACACTTTGGCTTTATAATCTGAAAATACACAAAAATGACTTTAAACACTAAAATAACTAAGGAAACACAACATAAATGCACGAGAACAAGCTAATTAAGTCGCATGAATATGCTCCTATCAATGCTAATCTACTCTAAACTGACTTAAAAACACAAAACTAAACTTAAAAACACTTAACTAGACTTATATGACTCAAAACAAACTAAAAAGACTCAAAACAGCACAAAACAATCAAATAGACTCAAACTAGACTCTAAAGGGTGATTTGGACGAATTCTAACTTAACTTGGACTCAAAACACTTAAAAACATAAATTTGGATACATTCTAACTAAAAGACACAACCAAGTAAAGGGGAATTGGATTTTGGACGAAATTAAAGTAAAGACAGGCAGATTAAAGACTCTTAAACAACTTGGACAAAATTGGGTGAAATATGGGTGAATGGCTAGCTAGAGGGTTCATCTCCACACATGACACATATGCATACAAATCGATTTCCAGTTATTATTCGTTTAAACCATGAATGACAATGCGCCAAGTTAATTGCATCGCACAACCAACCATCAGATTTTCCTTATTTCATTGAATTGAATGAATATGCATTACAACCAAAATATCTTTCTCAAGTTCCCTATATGAAACGCATCATAGAGATACATATCAAAAGTCATTAAGTTCTATGAAAATCATAAGCATTAACAAGGCATTCATCACTATGAAACGCATGAGACTCCTGCCAACGATTCACTTAACACAATCATGACTAGTGACTTCCACTACTTGTGAATATAAGTGAATAACTATTACGTGAAACTCCCTTATAATCTAGCATCAAATCATGCATGCAAACTAAGTAGGCCTCCTTAATCAACATACAAGAATAAGTTATCAATCAAACAGATAAGTAAATCGCATTCATGATTTATGAAACAATAATTGGATGAAATCAATTCATATCACATATATGTTCATGGTTTTGAATTCACCTCTAAACTCTGGAGAAATTAAAGTTGAGGCTTGGAAGACAAGGAATTACACAAGAAAAAGGAATCCTAGTGGGAGGAGCATTATCTTATCTAATCTTACCTTATCTTATCCAGATTCATCTTATCCTTATCCTATCTTACCCAAACCTTATCCTATTTTATCTCATGTCCAGCAACAAGGAGGAATCCTAATCACATTCCAATACTTTCTACCTGATTTTAAGAGGCCAAAAATAACTCAAAAATGCCAAAACCCTTTCCTCCTTGGATTTAGCCATTTCCCCTGTATATATGAAATTCTTGCAGAGATTTAGAGTGTGCCATGCCTACCATTCATCCATTGAAGTTGCTGGAATTTTCAGAGTTCTTTCTATCTTTGTTTTAAGTTTCAATGTTTATTTTAGATTGCTTTTCAGTTATGATGAACATGTGTAACTAAGTTTCTTTTTAGCTAGAGGTGAATTCGAAGCCATGATCATATGTTTTATATAAATTGATTACATCCAGTTATTGTTTCATAAAATATGAATGTGATTTACTTATCTGTTTTATAGAAAACTTATTCTTGTATGTTTATTAAGGATGCATACTTAGTTTGCATGCAGGGATTTGATGCTAGAATACAAGGGAAAAAGTCACTAGTCGTGATTGAGTTAAGTAAATTCCTGGCTGGAGTCTGATGTGAGAATTACTTGACACTCAAATTAAACCCTCTTTTTGTCAAATTGTAGTATAAGTATAAGTAGGGATCGTTCTGGACCGGGGATTAGGAGGGATTATTAATCACTTGGATTTGACTTAAAAACGTAAAAACATAATATAAAACACTAAACTAGACTCAAAGAATGTAAAACTAAACTTTAAAACACTAAAACAAATCAAAAGACTCAAAATGCTTTAAAAACACAAACTAAATTGAATTCTAACTAAAATGAACATTAAAGCAAAAGGGGGATTGAGGTTTTTACGAAAATTGAAATAACGAAACAAGTTAATAAACTAGACAGAATGTAAATATGGAATTGATGAAATGGAATGAATGGATGATAGAATAGCTAAGGGGTTCATCTCCATACATGTTACACTTGCATACAAGATTGATTCTCAGTTGGTCTTTCGATAAATTATGAAACTCAACGCCCCGGGTTAATTAGGTCCGCTTAAATTAACCGTCAAGTTCTCCTTAAGTTAATGAATTGGATGGGTTAGCGCAACGCAATTCACCACATTCTCCAAAAGTCCTTTACGTGAAAAGCACAATAAAGATACAATCAAAGATCATTAAGCATTATGAAAACTATAAGTGTTGACGAGGCATTCGTTACTATGGAATACACATGAAACTTATGCCAAGAATTCGTTTAACGCGATTGTTTATGAGCAACCTCCACTACTTGTGAATATAAGTTCGTAACGTTTAGGTGAAACTCACTTATATTCTAGCGTCATATTCATGCATGAAAATTAAGCTTGCAATCTCAATGAACATACATAAATAAGTTATCAATCAAACAATTAAACGAATTGAATCCACAACTTATGAAATTCCAACGAAAGTTTAATCAATTCATATGCAAGCATAAACATTTATTTCGAATCACCCCCTAGCTAAAGGGGGTTTTAGTTCCTCATTACGTTGAAATCAAAGAAACACCTAAACATTCCAACAACTCAAACTTGAATTGTATGAACGTTTAGGCACTCTTCTCTTTCATTCCTTATACGTACAAAACAAAGAGAATTAAAATGAAACATTGAAATCAAAGAATCACCTAAACATTCCAACAACTCAAACTTGAATTGTATGAACGTTTAGGTCCTCTTCTCTTCCTCTTTATTATGGCACAAGGTCTAAGGTGAGGTTTGGGGGATTATGGAAATGGTAGAGGAGTGGTTTGGAGGGTTGGGAAGTGGTGGAAATGGAAAGATGGTTTTGGATTCTAAGGGGACTCACGGCAAAGAGAAGGAATGGAAGTGTTTGTGGTGTGTTGTGTATGAAATGAGATGATTTTGAATGATGGGAATGCAAGGGTATTTATAGGAGGAGTGGAGATGTATATGGCTATTTGTTTAAGGTGTTTGTGTGGAGGAATGATGGAGAATTGCATGTGGAATGGCTGCAATGATGAAGAATGAAAGCTGGAAAATAAAAGGGAAAGCTGGAAATCTGAAAATGCAAATGGGAATCCTGAAATGCAAAGGTGGCCACGGTTTTGAGTGTGTTTTGTGTTGGAAATGCATGTGAATGCATGTGAATGTTGTTTGTGTGAAGTGTGTGTGGGTTAAAGAGTGAATGGTGGTGTAATGATGAAGTGTGATGGCTGAAAATGTCAAGGGAAATGCATGTGATTGCAAGGCAAAGAATTTCAGGATGCATGTGTGTTGGTGTGTTGTGTGCTTTGTTTTGTGGTTAATGGGAATGTGGTTGAATGATTAAATGGACATGTGGGGTGTAATTGCAAAGGGAATGCAAAGTGAATGAATCATGAATCATTGTGGATGAAAGGTGGAAGTGCATGTGTTGATGACTAGGTTAGTGGGTGGAAATCTGAAAATGGCATAAAGGAATGGGAGCTCACGGTTTGGCTAGTGTTTGAATGTGTAAAGTGTGTGTGAATGCATGTGAAGATGCAATAAATAATGCATGTAGGGTTAGGAAATAAAATCATAACTTAAAGGGGGATGATTAAAGGGTGTTGAAAGGTTTGAAATGCATGTGTAAATGAAGTTACATTTGGAAGGTTTGGAAAGTGGAAGGGAAAGGCACGGCAAAGAATGTGTGTTTGTGCATGTGGGTGAATGTGCATGTGTTTTAGGTTGTAATGTGTAGATAATTATGAGTATGATAAATGATAAGTGTATGATATGTTGAGTGATATATTGAGTGGTAAGTGAATGATAAGATAAGTAATAAGTGAATGATATGTTGAGTGATAAGATAAGTGGTTATTGATATGTAGATGAATGAATGATATGATAAGTAATAAATGAATGATAAGTGGTTATTGATATGTAGATGAATGAATGATATGATAAGTAATAAATGAATGATATGTGGTGATGATAAGATAAGTGTATGATATGATAAGTGGTGAATGAAGGAGTGGAATGTTGGAATGGAATGTTGGAATGTTATGCACGACTAAGGATATAGGAAAGGTTTAAATATCCTAAAACTAAAAGGAACAAGGTTCCAACACTTTGGTCTTCAATTAGGTTTTCAATTTCGTCCAACACTTTGGCTCCAAGCATAAGCTATCCATCCTTAGCCCAAAAGTGCTCCAAACGTCTCCAAAATGCATCTTTTTGCTCCTTTAGCCCTTTTGGCCTACAAACACACGAAAATAGCTTAAAGTACTAAAATAACTAAAGAAACATAACGTAAATGCACGAGAACAAGCCATTTAAGTCGCATGAATATGCTCCTATCAGAGTCTCATGCTTTTCATAGTTACGAATGCTTTGTCAATGCTTATGATTTTCACATAACTTAATGATCTTTGAGATGTATCTCTATCATGCTTTTCATAGTTAGGGAACTTGAGAAGAATAATTTGGTTGCGTTGCTGAGTCCAATTCAATGAACCTAGGAAAATATGAGTGTTAATTTGTGCAATTCACAATTAATTTGGGGCATTGTCATTCATGGTTTATAGAAAGAATAACTGGAAATCGATTTATGTGCATATGTTTCATGTGTGGAGAACAATCCTCTAGCTAGCCTTTCACCTATATCTCGTACAGGACCTAATTCGTTTGCTGCAATTTACTTTATTTTTATTAAAATTCATCCAAAAATCTCCCTCAGTTCTTATTTTGTGTTAGTCTAGTTTAGTTTTCAGTTTTTAAGTTTAATTTGTATTGATTAGCATCCCTCCTAATCCCCCGCCTAGAACGATCCCTACTTGCTCATACTACAATTGTCTAAATTATAGGGTTTAATTTGTGTGTTAGTTAATACCACATCTAATTCAATTTCCATAAGGAGATGTAAATTAATTCCTATCACCAAATGAAGATGTGCGACAAAAAAAAAATTAAATAAATAAAAAATGCTAGGAGAGAAGGAAGGGGAGGTTGTACCTTTGGGAAAATATTTGTCATAAAAAAGAGTGGTGATAAACTCACCTCACTGTCTTATTTCCCCACCCATCTTTTAATAAAAAATTTCATACCAAATTTACTCTCTTGTAAAATGACATCTAAGACAAAAGAAAAGAAAAACTCTGCTCTCTAGGTTGACAGGTTTGTTCTTCCCCATCTTCTAGAACAACCCACCTCTCCAAATCTTCAAAAAATCAAGTCCCCATTACCTTTGGCCATTTTAATTTGATCTGTTTGTTTTTGTTGTCAATACCAGTAAACAGCCTTGAAAACTAGGATAAAGACTTGTCTGTCAACAATCCACATGCCGATTGTTGTGGGAGGTGTAGATGAAGTGGAACACAGTGTTCTCAGGGCGGGTGGCATGGTGGAGGATGGAAAAAATGCTGGGAATTGTGTAAAATGTACTTTATAGATGCGATCCTCGTTGTGCAGCTTGATCAATTGAATCATGTCTTTGTATATTTTGTTTTACTCAATAAAAATAAAAATAAAATGAATTTCAATACAAAGGTTATTTTAGGAATAATAGTTGGTGGGAAGATAACATTTCAAGTTTTTAACATTTTGTGGTGGGTGAGATTATAACGTGGGTGAGACTAACAGCACTCTAAAAAAATATGTAAATTGTGACATCCCACATCGCCCAAGGGAGTGGATCCTCTCTGCCTTATATGTATATTCCCAACTCTATCATCGCACGATATTGTCCATTTTAGGCCCCGACCACGCCCTCACGGTTTTGTTTCTAGGAACTCACACGAGAACTTCCCAATGAGTCACCCATCCTGGGAATGCTTTTGCCTGAACTCGCTTAACTTCGGAGTGAACTCCGAAGCTAGTGAGCTCCCAAAAGGCCTCGTGCTAGGTAGAGATGGGAATATATAAGGCATAGAGAATCCACTCTCCTGGATGATGTGGGATATCACATAAATAGTGATCCATAGAATGATTATCAAAAGCACATAAAACATAAAAAATAAAAATAAGAAAATAAAATTAGACCTGTTAAAAATTAGCCGTTACACATAAAGAAAAATAATACATGTAAACAAAAGTAGCCAAATTGTTTAACACACAAAATTAGTTAAAAGCAGTAAAAAAAATTAAATCCTAATAAATACCTATCGATGATTCCCCTGCTTGCTTTACGTTCCAACTAAATTCTGCATTCAACAACAATAAGAAAACAATAAGAAAACAAATTGAAAAAAAAATTGTAAAAAAAACTGAAAAACAAATCGAAAAAAAAAAAAACCAAATGGAGTTCCTGGAGTTCTCCACCGCTTCCCCTAACAGCAAGATGCTGACGTGGGTTGTAGTGGGAGAGAACGATGCCGTGATTTAGATAACCAACCATGTAAACTGAGTAGGATCAAAAGCTACCTGTTTGTAGGCGACTTGATGTACCAGATAGGAAGCAATTTGATCAGAAAATGGGGAATAGAAGATAGACTTGGGTTATTAATGAATAGATGACACAAAATTAGCGATTTTTTTGGAGAAGAATTTGTTTCGAAAGATGTGATCCTCACCAATTTCTGTCCCTCATTTTCGGAGGAAAATTGAAACAAAAGTTGTTCAAATGTATTAATTGTATTGGAATGTGGAAATCCAATTACTGAAACTTAGGTGAAACCCAATTACTCAAACAATCTAATAATCTAGGCACAAAAAAATGCATATAAACTGATAGATATATACACACACACGACACATTTATGTAAACAGATTAGGTTTAATTTGAGAAGCCACTGAAAAGGATCTCATGAATGTACCTCTAATTGAAATTTGGAGCGCGGCTTTGATATGCAACCCACTGCCAAAAAAGTTCACATCATATATAGCTTTGTAAGAAGCTAGTGAGCACAACAGTAATGGAAACATATCAAAATGAATGCCAATACTAAATAGAAAATTATGTTCATTTGGGAACACGTCAAATTGAAAAAATAACTATCAGGTTTCTATGCTAGCATAGATAGGTTACATTTTCACATCGAGTTGATTCTCCGAGAAGATTAACATTGGCAATGGGGAGGCGTATTACTATTAAATATATATGAATGCACCTAACCTTGGACACAGTATCACCTTTTAATTATGTAGTTTGGTCTTTGGTGCATTTACTTCGACATTTACTTGTATATGGGATTTTAAACAATTTGTGCATACTTTTGGTATGTTGAAAGCAATCCACAATGTGCTGAATCTAGTGTTTACCTGCTTAAATTTTCGACATGTGCAGGTATGATTTGCAAGAGCGTTGATTAAGTGAATATTATAGAACCGAAACTGTCTTCTAGTAAGATTAATTTTGACCTTCAGTTTGGGTTCCAAGACGGTGTCCCCAGGTCTGGGTTCTGAAAATTGGCCTCTTTCCGATATCCATCTGTAAATAGCGGCCTTATGTGGGCAGTTATTGTTGAACCACCAATGAACTCCAATCATGGCTCGTTAAACTGCTCCCTGGTTTAAATTGTGGCAAGTTGGAGCAGGACTGATAACTGAATTGGCAACTATCTATTCTTTTTCTTTTCCTCCCACGTTTCAAATTCTGTACTTAGGTTTTTACCTCTTCATCCCTCTTCAGTATCAAATCCTTGTTTTGCTATTGCCAATTTAGCCACTGAATTATCATCAAAGTGAAAATTAGGTTCCTAAACTATTATTTCAGAAAAACCAGTCCTTAAATTATAAAAATCTACCAATTACATCCCTAATATTAGATTCGAAACTACTACATTCAATTTTCCTTCAATTTAAGTCACATTATTTGTACGTAACACATACTGGAGAGTAAATTGGTAATTTTACGTAAAGAAATAGTGTATGGAGTTAACTTTATAGGGTAAATTAGACATTAGATTCACAACCTATATGAAATGTTAAGGGTTTATATGTGAGAAAATAATGGTGTTACACTCTAAAGTGTGACTTAGTTGACGAAAAATTAGATAAAATAGCTTAATACAATTATAGATTCAGCAATTAGCAATTTTTAATGAATTTAGACTCTTATTTTACCGAAAAAATAATTCAAGAACTTAAATTTTCACAGGAGAAAGCTCAGAAACTAAATCGGCACTTAAATATAAAATATATGTATATATATAACAATTGATGGTTCCATATCCAGCTTAGTATACAAATTCATTGAAGAAATCCACCGATAAAATGACTACGTGGGCAGAGTAATTCTCTATCCAGTCCAGAGTCCAGACCAACTATCTTTTCGTTCTACCTTGTAAGCAAAACATCATACAAACAAATACACAGCAAAGGTAGACTACAAAAATGAAGTAGACCAAAGTAGCAAAAAATCATCAAGATTCTAACACTATTAGAGAAAAGGTCTCACAACTCATCAACACACGTCATGTGAGCTTCTAGTCACTGAAATCCTGGAACAACTCTGGAGGTATTGACAGAGGACAGTACTTCTTCGCCACGAATTTATACTGAAACAGAAAGAAATGTCAAAGATTGAACCCAGATACCGACTATCAGACTTGAAGATATTATGAGGCCATAAAACTATTAAGTTATCCCCACTTAAAATTGTTTTCATCCAACCTATAAATGCGATCATCAAAGGAAATCTAAGTTAAAAAAATAGGGTTGGGAAGCAATCACAACTCACGTTCTAAACTTCACCTGGACGGTTAGAAAAAAGGGGAGAGAGAGAGAGAGAGAGGGTTTCTTCATACCTTATGTTGACTGTACTTCTCCCTAACTGCAGGTAAGTTCGAACCACAGCCATTACAACACAGATGATGCAGTGCTTTGACACAATCACTCAAATCTGAGGCTTGGTAAAGGGTGTAGTGTCTCAGCGTAGAATTCTGGAACAGATAGAGAAATTATGTTCTATACTATACGTTTATAAGACACTTAAAAAATGAAGCAAAAATATAAAGTAAAATATTTCAAATACTCTCACACATAACAACATACCCAAGGTTTCTTCAAAGGGGAAAGAATATACTTTGCCAAGAAGGCAGCAGAAGCAGCTATTAGAGATGGGGCATAACAAAGCATGCTGTATTCTACAAGAGACAACTCCGCGATGTAAGAGGCCAAGTACCAGAAATGCTCTGATGGAACCTAGGAAAAGTTGCAGGTTAGTAAAACTAGATTTATGAACCACAATAACATCAAAAGACATCAGCAGACAAAACATTCAATTATCCTGCCTACATTCAAGTAAAATTCAGATTAGAAGGCAACTTCAATTTTCAATGCATAACGATTTGTAACAAACTTCATAACAGAAAGCATGTTCGGACATCTTCTAAGTGGAGGAAATTAAACCAAAAGGCGCTAGTCGAAGACAAATACCTCACTGGTCTTTTGAGCAGCAAAACAAAATCGCCTTAAAAAGCACATGGCCGTTGGAGATGTCATTTCAAACTTCAAGTGATTCAGGACAGAGGATTCCATTTGCAAAACCTGCATCCACGTATTGATAATTTTTTTTTTTTTTTAAGAAGAATTAAAAAGCCAACTCAAACAAGCACCTATCACTCCATCTAAGATTAGCAAAAATAAAATCCTGACCTCCTCTTTAACGTATGTGTTGTCCGTAAAGTAACAGAACTGTTCCACCTCAGGAGCAATAATCTCCTCGTATTTACTGGAAAGATTATCATTCACTACGTTAAAATGCATCCTTCATATACTTATATATTTATAAAGTCAAACATATCCACATGCCCAAGGACAATATGAAGCAAATGAAAATCTTACGCTGCAATCATCATGCATGCAAGACCCAGCAACTGCAATTGTTTCCTATGCATCACATTGCCAGAAAGATAACGGTCTACATAGTTGATAGTCAGATATAGTGTTTCTGGTACCAGCCTGAACTCTTCAGCAACCTATAGATTGAAGTTATAAGTCACGATAACCACCAATCAAACAGAATTTTAAACATCATTGATCTGTAATGGTTGTTAAACATTAAACAAAATTCAGACAGTGGATTCACCTCTACTAGCCAATCAATCAGAATAGCACGCATGTCAGCATTGATGTCTTTCTGGATTGTTTCCATAAAGTCCATGAAGGGCCTTCTATTTTCCTGAAACCCAATAAATCAAACAAATCGCATGACACAAGTGGATGGAAGAAAGGGGAAGTTATATGATAACTTGTTAAGATAGTTGCAAGAACTCATTGTATAGGCAAATTTGTACATAAAACTTGTAGAATAATATCCAATTTGAGGATGGGGTTCAATTTTAACAAGTAAGCTAATTCAGTAATTGGATATTAATTCTACATTTTATGAATTTCTTGTCCAAGTTAATACTCATTTCATCCATCAATATAATTTCCCATTATGTCTAATTTTTGTACTTTCGACATTCTGTAGACATAATTTCTCAAACTAGCATACACAATAAGTATCTTTCAGTGAGGTTTAACAATAAGTTACAGCTAACATCCACCAAAGAAAATGGCAAACAAAGTGATCGTATATCAGAATAATTGACAACTAGTTTATAAGATATTGATAAAGTTTGTTGGTTTACAATAACTCGTAGAAGCTTAATTTGTTAGTAAGCAAACTATGTCATGTTCTAAATTCTGAAAGATCTTCTCAAGAGTGGGGCTCTCATCTCCCAAATGTGGAATTTCAACATTCTGTTTAAACTGAATGTGCTTACAATTCAGAAGTGGTAAAATTGACAGATGAAAATTATACGGCTGCAACTACAGAAATCAAAGTGTAACGTGTTTATGAGATTTTTCCAACTGCAACCCACTAAGAATGGAGAATGGCATGTTGCATACATGAAACATCTAAACGCCTATAATATACATCATACGAAGGTAAGTAAATGTGTAAAATGTGATTATCAGTGACATACAGTAATATACAGGAAGTTTCCAAAATTAAAAGCAATTATTATGTACAAGATCATTCAAACTAGCTGGAAAATAATGCCAAACCTCAGATTCACGCAAGTGCTTGTATATGTCTGGAGCAATGGTTGCACAAAACTGTGGATCCAAAAGATTGGCATCAATATCAACGACTTTATCTGTTGCCTCCATATCAACAAATATATCTTTCTTCCAGATATTGCCTGAAATCAAGATTGAAAAGATATATTTAAGTAATGTATCATGGCTAACAACCACACTGATCGTGATGTATACCGTGTCTATTGTAACGGATTAAAACAGGGAGGATCCTGAACTAAAACAAATAGCAGAGAGAGAGAGAGAGAGAGAGAGAAAGAGAAGAAAACAATGTTTAAAAGAAGAAACCTTCTTTTCCTGGATAGTCCGAAATGAATAGGCTCTTAGTTGTTTTTTTCCCAATCGATTTAACTTCTGAAACATCCTCATTGTCAATATATTCAAATTCTGGACTCTTTAACGAATCACACATAGACATGCTCTCATTCAAAGAAACTGAAGCACTAACTGATCTGCTTGGAGATACATCCCTGCTTCTGAATGCATGATTTATGCAACTGGAAGCAGGAAGAAAAGTACCGCTGCTGCTTGGAGAAGGATCAGTGCCAATTACTTTAATAGTTGGATCAGTTCCTGCGACTGATGTACCACTGAAAGGAACCAAGATGCTTGGTTTTGAACTCAACGATTCATCGCTCCCCAAGACGCCAGTCTTACTCGTGCAAGATGACGCTTTGGTTGCCATCTTAGCAACTTCAGTTTGACATGGCACCTTCAAATGTACAACACAGTCAATCTTTTCTCTCAAAATATTATCGTCAATACACCAATACACCATAAATTGAAAGATCACAATGACTTGTTTATGTAAATACAAATCGAAAGATCACAACGATATAACCATAAATTGAAGGCAATTTGCATGTAACGAATCTACTAACATTGCATAATCCATCTTATCGTTATAAACATGCACATTTCATGTATCTCTCATCTGCATTTCCAACATCAAATAATAACATATTGTTTTTACCCAAACCTATTTTAGTAAATTAGTGAAATAGCTCCAAATATCATGTTGAAACTCAAAACACTTCAGTTTAACCCCTGAATTCTTTGGGTTAAAGAAAAAATAACGAGTCCATTAGACTAAATGAAGTCACATAGTTCTTCAATTCTTTGGGTTACGTACAAAATTCAGGGTTCTAATTAATTTATCAACATTTCTTTCTATAAATTAAATTAAATAATACTAGTAATGATAGTAGTCATAATAATAACAACAACTTAATTATTATTAAACAGAATAAATTGATTAATGGAACGAGGACGAAGAGTAGACGAACCATGGGCTTCGACGAAGCGGAACTCGGTGGAACGATTTGAGACCCATTCCTCTGGTTCGTGACGTCAGCGAGAGCAGTTCGCTTCTTGGACACTTGGGTCTTGGCCGCCATGGGCTTCTTGTTCGGATGATGCGAAACGGAGGGCTTCTTGTTCGGACGATGCGAAACGGAGGGCTTCTTGGCCGCGGACGACGAGGATGACAACAGCGGTGGACGGCGGTTCCGGGCCGACATTTTCAGGCCAAACCCTAATCGAATTCCGTTGCAATAAGCCAATGTGGTTAACTTCTCAAAGAAGTCACAGAGTGAGAGCTTTAATGGAAGCGGGAAGTAGTACGGATTTCAAAGGGGCGGAGAGATCGTGACCGCCCGATGATTGTTGGCGGTGGAAGAAGAAATCTGAACCGTCCGTGTGACGCGGAAATGGTTCCGCATTAATGCATGAGAATTATGATTATTTAACTGAAAAATTGTTTTGGGAAATTTTATTTAAACCCAGATAACCTCTTTTTATACCCAACATAAACTTTAAATATGAATTTTCTTTTTGACCTTATTGCATAATTATTATCAAGTACAAGATAAAATTAATAACAAATCTAAAATTTATCAATAAACTCACACCCATCACACAATCATTATCCTAGGCACATGGGTTTGATTCACACTCCATGTTCTAAGAAATATTTACTATCCGAAAAGAGGAAAAAACGAGGTCTTTGTCTAAAGAAATTCCTTGAGAAAGGATGGATGTATAGAACTCTAAGACGTTAAGGGTATTCATGACGGCTAAACCCTAAGACGCTCTCATAAATAAGGGTATTGTCCGCACCCCTCTCCACCAACATACCCAACAAACTTGGAATTGCAATGGTTGCCTATATCCCAGTATCAAGACCAAGAGAATAGCTGAAGAACTGAAGGGAAAGGTAAGTAGCAACATAGACCTTTTTTTCTGTCATTCGACGTAAGCTAGTTACCAGCAAATGCAAATAACTTTAGTTTGATCTCAACAGTTGAGTTGTTATGAACTCTATCCCATAACACATATTTTTGGTGAAAGATAACAAATTTAATGCAGTAAGAATTGACTTATTCAATCTCCCTTCCCAAGCTCAAATTCATAGGGGCGCTTGATGTGGTATATAATAGCACTCAAATTAAACCCTCTTTTTGACAATTGTAGTATAGATATAAGTAGGGATCGTTCTAGGCCGGGAATTAGGAGGAATTACTATTCTAATGAAAATTGACTCAAAGATACAAAAACATGCTTAAAAACACTTAAACAAACTCAAAGACTCTTAACTAAACTTATATGACTCAAAACAAACTTAAAAGACTCAAAACAACACAAAACAATCCAAAAGACTCAATTTAGACTCTAGGACTTAATTTGGACGGAACTAGAATTAGTTTTGACTCAAAAGACTCAAAAACACACTTTTGGACAGATTTGAAATAAGTAAGTAAAAAGGGATTGGGTTTTGGACGAATTTAAGAGAAAAACAAGTAAATAAAAGACTTAAAAGAGATTTGGACGAATTTGGGAAAACCAATAGATGATTAGATAGCTAGGGAACACTTTTCCACACATGACATATTCAAACATAAATTGATTTCTAGTTGCTTTTTCGATAAACCATGAACCTCAACACCCCAGATTAACCGTGACATCACTAATTAACCCTCATATTTTCCTTAAGTTATTGGATTGGATGACATCATACGACAACCCAAAGCATTCTTCAAAAGTTCCCAACATGACATCATAATAGAGATACAATCAAAGATCATTACGTTCAATGAAAATCATAAGTATTGACAAAACACTCGTAACTATGACATCATGATACTCATGCTGGGAATTTACTTAACATGATTGTGAAAACAACCTTAACTACTTGTGAATATAAGTTTGTGACGATTATGTGAAACTCCCTTATATTCTAGCACCAAATTCAAGCATGCAAATTAAGTAGGCCTCCCTAATCAACATACAAGAATAAGTTATCCATCAAATGGTTAAGTAAATTGCATTCACCATTTATGAAATCACAACTGGAATTAATCAACTCATATTATAAACATAGTCATGGTTTCAAAGCCTCCCCTAGCTAAAACGAGTTTAGCCTCTCATGTTCACAACAAAACAATGGAAGATTAAATTAAACATTGAAAACAAAAGATAGATTACACCTAAAAACGGTTCAACACTCCAACTTGAATGCACAAACGTCCAAGGCTTCCTCTTCTTCTCTTCTTCCTTGCAAAGTTGCGGCAAAAGAGGTCTAGGGTGATTTGTGGATGGATTTCTGGGTTGTGAATGGATTTAGGATGGTAGGGTGGTGCAGCAAAGGTTGGGGATGGTGTATGGATGCTTGGATGAAGGTATGAATGTGTTGAATGGTAGAAGGATGGATTAAAGGTTGTGGCAAAAGGGTTTTTTTTTCTGTGAATGATGGCAGATTGTGTGTGTGAGGGATTAGGGTTCAATGAAAGGTGCGGCCTTGGTATTTATTTGAGAAAAAGAATCCTTAGAGTTTATTACATAGTTTAGGAAAGGATTTAGACCCCAAAACCATCAGGAAAAGGAGTCATAAAGTCAGAAATTAAAAGGGAAAAAGAAGGAAACTTGCGGCCACTAAAGAATAGGAAAAGGGAATGTGTTTAAATGCTGAAATTAGGCAAGAATTAAAGATAGAAAAGGTATGTGAGGTGCAGCTAAGATTGGAGTGAAAATGAATGTGGTTTTATGACATAGAATAGGAAACAAGGACCTCCCTTGCACGGCAAGGAAGGGAAAGTCAATGGGTTGCACGGCAAGGAATGCTAGGTTGCAAGGAAGGCTTGGTTTGTGTCCTAGAATGCATAGAAGTCTTCAATGTTGCTGAAACATGGGGTCTTTAAGGATTAGGAAAGGTTAAACCAAAATAGGAAACCTTGGCTTAACTTTCCTACTCCAAGTAGGAAACCTTCTTTGACTAGGATTCCTCTTTTGATTAGGAATCCTCTTGTGATTAGGAATCCTAACACCTCTCGGTCTTCAATTTTGTCCATTCCTTTTGCTCCAAGCATATGCTATCCATTTCAAGTCCAATTTTGCTCCAAAATGCACCTTTTTGCTTCCTTAGCCATATGAACCTAAAAACACACGAAAATAGCTTAAACGACTAAAATAACTATGAACTAACAACATAAATGCACGAAAACAAGCTAACTAAGTCGCCTAAATATGCTCCTATCAAATTCCCCCACACTTAGCTTTTGCTAGTCCTCGAGCAAAACAAAATAAAAGAAACAACAAACAAAACAAAACACATTCTAAACCTTCCAACATGTACCTCAGGGATTTCCAACGAACATGACACATTAAAGAACATCATTCCCACGGTTTTTGGCTTTCTTTACACTTTAACAAACACTTAACCATAGTTACCACTTACTAGTTCACATTTAATCAATTAAAACAACATTTTGAATGTAGTAACATGCCTTAGAGAATTCCCTCAATTCCTCACTAGAATGCTCTCTATTTTCACACAGATTTTCTAACTGCACACCCTACGCTAGGTATATGTGAGAAGATTGATTCAAACATGAAGACTAACACTTACATATGTTATAACAAAGAAAGCAATTTCTGGATTTACAATAATGACATGTATATGATCTCATGAATGGAATGCTACTACTTAGAACGAGAACCAGTGATTCCATATGCTCATACCACGTTCAGACTCCACATATTGAACACATAACATCAAGATAGAAGTTGAGGGTTGTAACGGGGCTAAGGGTATTGGCTAACAAAGAAAGGTAAAGGATAAATAAAGGTTCTTAAAGTAATAGGAAGCAAAGTAATGAAATTGACACTTAAACTCACTTTTGATGGCAAAAATTAACTTTTAAACAGAAGGGAAGATTCATGCAACATTTAGGGTCAAATTCAAACTTTTGGACCCTTCCTTCAACAACCAACACTTGTGAGATCATTCTCACTTATTTTTCAACTCTTTTTCTTTCTTTTCACCACTTTTCTATTTTCTTTTTTATTTTTCAACGAATTTTTTTTCTTTATTTTCTTCTTTGCCGTGCCCTATTACCTTCCCCCACACTTGCTTTCTACAATATGTTGCTCAAAAGGAATCAATTCTAAGTCATGCTTCACTATCCTTTTAGAACGAGGGTATGGAAAGTCCTAATCTAGGCTAGGTACGGATAATGTGGTTAACAAAGAAAATAGGCTTGAAAAGGCTCAAAAGGGGTAATCCTACAATACTTATGCAAAAGGATTAGGCTTTTTGCTTTGGCTTAACTAACAACTTCATCTTATTGTATGTTATGCAATCAATATCATGCTTTGAATGAAATGGGCATGAGTTCTAGTATTTGGAAATATAATGATAAGATGCATTCTAAGTAGCAACCAAGCAAAGAATGATGAGATCATGCAACGACTTTAGAAAACAAGAAATCACAAATTTATACTCTCCAAAGAACGTTTTAGGCTCAAGTCTCTTTGGGATGTAGCTTTAGTTTGAGTTCCTTCCTTCAAGCATGTTACAAAAACTGATTTTCTCTTAGCAATTACATGTGAATTTGTAAACTATAACCATAACCAAGCATAAACCAAAGCGTAAATCAAACTTCCATCCATGTTTACAACATTCTTTAATAGTTGATAGGAGCATATTTACACACCTTAGTTTAGCTTGTTTTTGTGCATTTATAGTGTTTTTCCTTAGTAAAGTAGTCTTTTAAGCTAGTTCTATGTGTTTTCAGGTTTTAAGGGCAAAGTATGCAAAAGGATGCATTTTGGAGCCTTTTGGAGCAAATTAGAGCTTGGAATGGACATCATATGCTTGGAGCCAAGAGGATGGACGAAATTGAAGACTTGAAGATGATGATTCCTACTTGAGCAAGGTTTCCTAGTTGAAGTAGGAAAGTCCCTGATGGAAGATGGTTTCCTAGTTGAATTAGGATTCCTAGTTAAAATGGGTTTCCTAGTTGAATTAGGATTCCTGGAAGAACAAAGTTTCCTACTCAAATAAGGTTTCCTACTTGATGAAGGAAAGTCAAAATCCAAATGGTCTCAAGTGAAGCAACAAAGAAGTTTTCCAAGTCCAAGAAGGAAAAGGAGTCCAAGATGAAGAAGGAATGACAAAGACAAGGTTTCCTAATCCTAATAGGCAAAGTTTCCATGTGCAATGAGGAAACCTTATCCTTGTTCTAGAACCCTTATCCATCCTTGCCATGAGTTTTCCTTGCATTGGAGGGTTTCTAGAAGCCCTAATCTGCCCTATCCTTTAGTGCCGCACCTATCCCTTCTAGAAAGCTGATTTGCCTTGCCTTGCAAGGCATTCTAGAAGCCTTATCACCTTATCTCCTTACCTGCCGCACCTAGGAAGCATTATCCCTTTCTATTTCTGATTTCTAAGCCTATTTCCTTGTGGATTTGGGTTATTCAAGTCCATATCTGATTACCCTAGGGTTTTAAGTGCCTATATATACTCATATTAACCCCTAGATCAGATCACCGCCTCTCATACACATTCATTAATTCCAGAAATTCGTCCAACCCTCTCCACACCCTTGCCGCAGCCACCAAACACCTTTCTCCTTAGTTTTAAGCTTTGCCGCACCATCCCCTTCCCCTAAACACTACTACATCCCTCCATAACCATGCATCCATACACCTAAGGCCCTAAACCTGTCCCTAGACCCTTGCCGCACCAAGGAGGAGGAGAAGGAAGCTCGGGAGTTCATGCAATTCGAGTTCGCGTCGCTGGAATTTCTAGGTGTTTCTTTTCCTTTGATTTCAATGTTTAATTTCAATTCTCTTTGTTTTGTGCGTATGAGGAACTAAACCCCCCCCTTGGCTAGGGGGGATTCGAAATACATGTTTATGCTTGCAATATGATTTGATTACTTCTAATTGCGTTTCATAAGTTGTGAATTCAATTTACTTATCTATGTGAATTACATTGATTTGTGTGTGTTGGTTGAGAGTGCACGCTTAATTATCATGCATAAATTGGATGCTAGGATATAAGGAAATTTCACCTAATCGTTATGGAATTATATTCACAAGTAGTAAAGGTTGATGATCTCAATCGCGTTAAGTAAATTCTTGGCATAAGTTTCATGCAATCATAGTAACAAGTGCTTCATCAATGCTTATGGTTTTCATAGAACTTAATGATTCTTGCTTGTATCTCTATTATGCAATCATGTAGGGGACTTGTGGGGAATGTTTTGGGTTGTCGTATGCAATCATCCAATTCAATAACGTTAGGAAAATCTTAAGGTTAATTTAAGCGAACCTAATTAACTTGGGGCGTTGAGAATTCATGAGTTATTGAAAAGCAATTGGAAATCGTTTTATATGCAAGTATAACATGTGTGGAGATGAACCCCTTAGCTAGCTTCCCATCCATTCAATTCCATCAAATTCGTTTTTACAATATGTTCTAATTTAAAAAGTTTGTTTTGTTTTTAAATTCGTCCAAAACCAATCCCACTTTACTTTGTTGAGTCATAGTAGTTAGAAATCACTTTAGTTTGTGTTTTTAAGTGTCTTAGGTCAAAGTAAAACCAATTTTCGTCCAAAGTTGTGTCTAGTGTTCAAAACTGCCCAGATTGTGTTTTTAAGGCAGTTTTGAGTGTTTTGGTGCTGTTTTGAGTCTTTTGGTTTGTTTTGGTGTTTTAAAGTTTAGTTTTGCATTCTTTGAGTCTAGTATAGTGTTTTAAACTTGTTTTTACGTATTTGAGTCAGTTTCCAAGTGATTAACAATCCCTCCTAATCCCCGGTCCAGAACGATCCCTACTTACATTCTTCACTACAATTGATAAAAAGAGGGTTTTATTTGTGTGCTTATAAATCTCGCATCAAATTTTGGCGCCGTTGCCGGGGATTAGCAACTTTGCTAATCCCTTGGATTGTTATTTTTGTTTTCTTATTAGATCAGATTCTTATGTTATTTTGTTTCTTGTTTTAGGTACTAGTTTATGACTCGGAGTTCTCATCCGATTCGTGAACATATCTTGGACTTTGACGACGATTTTGAGCGAGAGTTGAGACGAAAGAGAAAGCACCCAGAACCTAGCGAATCAATTGAAAGTTCCGAGTCCGTTTCTGAATTTGAAGAAGAAGTGGAAGACATGGCAGCGGACAACCGAACAATCAAGGAGCTTTCCGCTTCGGGATTGGCCAATGCCGCACCCTTGTGCATCCAATACCCAAGGGCGGCTCAAGACAAGACTGCCGAGTTCGAATTGAAGTCAAGCCTGTTACATCACATTCCGAAGTACCATGGGCTATCCATGGAAGATCCGAACAAGCATTTGAAGGAGTTTGAAGTCGTTTGCTCAAGCATGACTCCGGTGAACGTGGATGAGAGCATCTTGAAGATGAAGGCCTTTCCCTTTTCTCTCCAAGAGAAAGCGAAAGATTGGTTGTACGAATTGGCTCCCGGAACGGTCACATCATGGGAGAGCATGAAACGGGCTTTCTTGGAGAAGTTTTTCCCAACTTCTCGAGTCATCCTCCTACGAAAAAGGATAAGTGGAATTCAACAAGATGAAGGTGAATCATTTCCTACTTATTATGAACGTTTTAAATCTCTTGTTGCTTCATGTCCACAACATCAAATGAAGGAGGAACTACTTCTACAATACTTTTACAAGGGACTTCTACCTATTGAACGTCAAATGCTAGATGCCTCAGCGGGAGGAGCCTTGGTGGACAAGACCCCCACGGCTGCAAAGACCTTGATTGCTAATCGAGCATTGAATGCTCAACAATACGAAGGCGTTGGACAGAGGAGTACTCCACGGCAACACCAAGTCAATGAGGTAAGTACCATAACCGAACTTCAAAATCAAATGGCTAACCTTACTACGTTGCTTTCTCAGGTGGTGGAAGGTCCAAAAGTTAAAACCGTAGCTTCTTGTGGCGTATGCTCCATGCAAGGACACCCTACGGACAAGTGCCCACAATTGATCGAGAATGGAGGGTGGGAGACACTCAATGCCGTGGGATATGGCAACCAATACCAAACACATGGTGATCCGTTTTCTAATACTTACAATCCCGGTTGGCGTGATCATCCGAATTTCAAATGGCGAGACCCCCAACAAGGTCAACAACAAAGCGGATTTAGGCAACAACCCCCGGGTTTCTATCAAAAGCCGTTGGCACCACCACAAGCCCAAGCACAACCTGCCCAAAGCAATGTAGGTAATTCTAGTGATAATGATAAGATTTTTCAATTACTTACTACTTTGACGCAGGAAGTCCAAACTCAAAACAAAGAGAGGCAAATCCAAGACAAGAGGGTGGACAACTTGGAGAAGCAAGTGGGACAGATTGCCGAATTCATGGGGCAATTTCGTGAGCAAGGAAGGTTGCCTAGCTCAACGGTGGTCAATCCGAGAGGTGGATTCGAATCTGCAAAAGCTATACATTTGCGAAGTGGAAAGCAAGTCGGATCTGACCTCAAACCATCCAAATCACGTTCTAACAAGGAGGACGAGTTGAGAATTGAAGAGGAGGAGCAAAGGCCACTCATGACCAAGGAGGAACCAAATGTGCCGCAAGTTCCAAGTGATCCCAAGTCGCCCAATTCATCCAATAAAGGTAAAAACGTGTCAAGTTCGGTTCCTACTAATGATTTTCCTGCGAATGTTCCTTTTCCTAGTAGGTTTAAGCAAACAAAGAAAGAAGAAGCGGAAAAGGACATTTTGGAGACGTTTCGGAAAGTTCAAGTCAATATCCCCCTTTTGGATGCAATAAAGCAAGTGCCCAAATACGCTAAGTTCTTGAAGGAATTGTGCACTACGAGGAAGAGGGCGTCACATAAAGAGGTAGTACGGGTAAGTGAAAACGTTTCCGCTGTTTTACAAAGGAAGTTACCACCAAAATGCAAGGATCCAGGTAGCTTTACAATTCCTTGTATTATTGGTCAAACTAAGTTTGAAAATGCTATGTTAGACTTAGGGGCTTCAATTAACGTCATGCCCTACTCTATTTATGCTTCAATGAACCTTGGTGAATTGAAAAATGATGGTGTGATTATTCAATTGGCCGATAGATCTAATGCCTATCCAAAGGGAGTTTTGGAAGATGTTTTAGTGCAGGTGAATAACTTGATATTCCCGGCGGATTTTTATGTGCTTGAAATGGACGATTCGATTCATTCTCCACCCTTGCCACTCCTACTTGGAAGACCGTTCATGAAAACAGCCCAAACAAAGATTGATGTGACCAAAGGAGCACTAACAATGGAGTTTGGTGGTGATATAATTAAATTCAATGTTTATGACTCTATTAAGAATCCTAATGATAGTCATTCTTGTTTTGTCATACATGTGCATAAGGATATAGGGCCGAAAGGATCCACACTTATCAAGAAGGATGTATCAAGAACCACCATTGGAGAAGAACTTGGAGTGATTGCCCTACAACCACCCAACATGGCCGAAAGTAGCCATGGTGACATTGTTGATAGGGCTGCCGATTTTGAACCTTCACCACAATATGTTTGTAAGTCGTCAATCCCAATTTCAATTCCCATTTCAACTAATAGGTTGTTACCTTCTTTGGTGCAGGTGACCAATCGATTTAAAGGTGGTGGGAGCATTTACATGGACTTTCGGAACCAAAACACCACCATCAGGGAGGATCACTATCCCCTCCCATTCATTGAGCCATATTATGAAAGTGTTGAAGGGCAGGTTGTGGAGGACCATACACTCCATGCCGTGGGCTCTAAGTGAGGCTAAGAAGCATGTTCGTCCGGCTGTACGACGTTAAAGCAAGCGCTTCTTGGGAGGCAACCCATGCATTCAACAAAGGAAGACCTAGAAAGCACTCCAATTCCAGATTTGCATTCCTAAACTCTTCTCTTTGTTGTTGATTTTGTTTCTGCCATGTTAGGTTATTAGATGTTGTTTTGTTTGTTTGTTTGTTATTTGTGTGAGTCTATGCTTGAAACATTGAGGACAATGTTTGATTTAAGTGTGGGGGGGTAACCAAAGGGTTTTGATGCAAATTCGTAGGGTTTTGTCACCCATAATTTCAAATGTTGTTTCTTGCTGTTTTTAAGTGTTTTTAAGCCGTTTTAGAGTGTTTTAGAGTTTGTTGTTCTAAAAATCCGAAAATCCCAGAAAAATTTGAAAAAACTATTTTAAAAACCCAAAAAGAGTTGTTTTTAAGTTGTTTTTGTGTGTTTGTTTGTGTCTTAGGGTACCTTCCAACACAATGATGAGGATTCGGTTTGTAATTGCATGACTGTTAAAGAGAATGATTAACATGGATGAAAGTTTGATTTACTCTTTGTTTATGCTTGGTTGTGGTTATAACTTATGACTTCACATGTAATCAAAAAGAAAAAAAAATTAGTTTTTGTAACATGCTTGAAGGAAGGAACTCAAACTAATGCTACAACCTTGTGAGACTTGAGCCTAAACGTTTATTTGGAGAGTTAAAATCTGTGCATTCTTGTTTTCTAAAGTCGTTGCATGATCTCATTTTTCTTTGCTTGGTTACTACTTAGAAGGCGTTTCATCATTTAGTACCAAATACTAGAACTCATGCCAATTTCATTCAAAACATGTTATTGAATTACATAACACATATTCAAGATGAAGTTAGTAGTTACCACCATAGCCAAAAAGCCATCATTCCATGCATGTGTTTTTGTAGGTTTAACCCCGTTGAGCCTCGTTTAGCCTATGTTGTTTGTGAACCCACATTATCCTCACCTAGCCTAGAGTAGGACCACCCATACCTTTGTTCTTGAAGCATAGTAAAAGCATAACTCAAAGATGAATTCCTTTTGATCATTGCATTGCAGAAAACAAGTGTGGGGGAGGGATTCTTGATATATGGGTGTGCCAAAGTCTTGAATGAGGCACGGCAAAGAAAAGGAAAGAAAAAAAAAATCGTGGAAAATAAGAAGAAAAAAGAAAAAGTTGTGAAAAGTATGAAAAAGAGTTGAAAGAGCATAAAATGAGCTCTAAGTTGTTGGTTATTGAAGAAAGGGTCCAAAACGTTGCATTTGACCCTAAGTATGCACGTGTATTCCCCGTTGTGTTTAAAGTTATTTCCTGCACTCTAAAGTGAATTCTAAGTATCAAGTTCATTGCTTTGCTTACTATTGTTTAAAGAACGTTTGTTTTATCCTTTACCTTTCTTTGTTAACCAATACCCCTAGCCCCGTTACAACCCTTGACTTTAATCTTGAGTGTTATGTGTTTCAATTTGTGGAGTTTAAAATTGGTACCAGCATATGGTGTCACTGGTTCTCGCATCTAAGTAGTAGCGTTCCATTCATGAGATCATATCTAAACATGTTATTAACTCCGAAATTGCGTTCTTTGTTATACATATATGTGAGTATTCGTTTTTATATTTACATCAATCTTCTCACATATAATTAAGTGTAGGGTGTGGAATTAGAAAATCTGAGTGAAAATAGAGTGCATATCTTGTAAGGAATTGAGGAAATTCTCTAAGGCATGTTACTACATTCAAAATCATGTTTTAATTGGTTATTTGTGAACTAATGAGTAGTGACTATGATTAAGTAAATGCTCAAGCGTAAAGATGGCTAAAATCTGTGGGAATGATGATTTTTAACATGTCATGTGCATTGGAAATCCCTGAGGTGATTGTTGGAAGGTGTAGGTTGTGTTTTACTCGTTTTACTTCGTTTATTTACTTTGTTTCATTTTGTTTTGCTCGAGGACTAGCAAAAGCTAAGTGTGGGGGAATTTGATAGGAGCATATTTACGCACCTTAGTTTAGCTTGTTTTTGTGCATTTATAGTGTTTTTCCTTAGTAAAGTAGTCTTTTAAGCTAGTTCTATGTGTTTTCAGGTTTTAAGGGCAAAGTATGCAAAAGGATGCATTTTGGAGCCTTTTGGAGCAAATTAGAGCTTGGAATGGACATCATATGCTTGGAGCCAAGAGGATGGACGAAATTGAAGACTTGAAGATGATGATTCCTACTTGAGCAAGGTTTCCTAGTTGAAGTAGGAAAGTCCCTGATGGAAGATGGTTTCCTAGTTGAATTAGGATTCCTAGTTAAAATGGGTTTCCTAGTTGAATTAGGATTCCTGGAAGAACAAAGTTTCCTACTCAAATAAGGTTTCCTACTTGATGAAGGAAAGTCAAAATCCAAATGGTCTCAAGTGAAGCAACAAAGAAGTTTTCCAAGTCCAAGAAGGAAAAGGAGTCCAAGATGAGGAAGGAATGACAAAGACAAGGTTTCCTAATCCTAATAGGCAAAGTTTCCATGTGCAATGAGGAAACCTTATCCTTGTTCTAGAACCCTTATCCATCCTTGCCATGAGTTTTCCTTGCATTGGAGGGTTTCTAGAAGCCCTAATCTGCCCTATCCTTTAGTGCCGCACCTATCCCTTCTAGAAAGCTGATTTGCCTTGCCTTGCAAGGCATTCTAGAAGCCTTATCACCTTATCTCCTTACCTGCCGCACCTAGGAAGCATTATCCCTTTCTATTTCTGATTTCTAAGCCTATTTCCTTGTGGATTTGGGTTATTCAAGTCCATATCTGATTACCCTAGGGTTTTAAGTGCCTATATATACTCATATTAACCCCTAGATCAGATCACCGCCTCTCATACACATTCATTAATTCCAGAAATTCGTCCAACCCTCTCCACACCCTTGCCGCAGCCACCAAACACCTTTCTCCTTAGTTTTAAGCTTTGCCGCACCATCCCCTTCCCCTAAACACTACTACATCCCTCCATAACCATGCATCCATACACCTAAGGCCCTAAACCTGTCCCTAGACCCTTGCCGCACCAAGGAGAAGGAGAAGGAAGCTCGGGAGTTCATGCAATTCGAGTTCGCGTCGCTGGAATTTCTAGGTGTTTCTTTTCCTTTGATTTCAATGTTTAATTTCAATTCTCTTTGTTTTGTGCGTATGAGGAACTAAACCCCCCCTTGGCTAGGGGGGGTTCGAAATACATGTTTATGCTTGCAATATGATTTGATTACTTCTAATTGCGTTTCATAAGTTGTGAATTCAATTTACTTATCTATGTGAATTACATTGATTTGTGTGTGTTGGTTGAGAGTGCACGCTTAATTATCATGCATAAATTGGATGCTAGGATATAAGGAAATTTCACCTAATCGTTATGGAATTATATTCACAAGTAGTAAAGGTTGATGATCTCAATCGCGTTAAGTAAATTCTTGGCATAAGTTTCATGCAATCATAGTAACAAGTGCTTCGTCAATGCTTATGGTTTTCATAGAACTTAATGATTCTTGCTTGTATCTCTATTATGCAATCATGTAGGGGACTTGTGGGGAATGTTTTGGGTTGTCGTATGCAATCATCCAATTCAATAACGTTAGGAAAATCTGAAGGTTAATTTAAGCGAACCTAATTAACTTGGGGCGTTGAGAATTCATGAGTTATTGAAAAGCAATTGGAAATCGTTTTATATGCAAGTATAACATGTGTGGAGATGAACCCCTTAGCTAGCTTCCCATCCATTCAATTCCATCAAATTCGTTTTTACAATCTGTTCTAATTTAAAAAGTTTGTTTTGTTTTTAAATTCGTCCAAAACCAATCCCCCTTTACTTTGTTGAGTCATAGTAGTTAGAAATCACTTTAGTTTGTGTTTTTAAGTGTCTTAGGTCAAAGTAAAACCAATTTTCGTCCAAAGTTGTGTCTAGTGTTCAAAACTGCCCAAATTGTGTTTTTAAGGCAGTTTTGAGTGTTTTGGTGCTGTTTTGAGTCTTTTGGTTTGTTTTGGTGTTTTAAAGTTTAGTTTTGCATTCTTTGAGTCTAGTATAGTGTTTTAAACTTGTTTTTACGTATTTGAGTCAGTTTCCAAGTGATTAACAATCCCTCCTAATCCCCGGTCCAGAACGATCCCTACTTACATTCTTCACTACAATTGATAAAAAGAGGGTTTTATTTGTGTGCTTATAAATCTCGCATCAATAGTCATACAATTAAAAACCAAATCCTCATCATTGTGTTGGAAGGTACCCTAAGACACAAACAAACACACAAAAACAACTTAAAAACAACTCTTTTTGGGTTTTTCAAAACTATTTTGCAATGTTTTTGTAAATTTTCGGATTTTATGAATCAAACATCCATGAAGCTTCAATTTTCAAAACCCTAACACACTTATTCCTATTTCTTCATCTGTTTATTTCTGTGAGTTGGGTTTTTTTTGGCAGTGTCTTTACATGCTCTTCTATGGTCCTCCGGGCATCGAAAAAACCACCACCGTTCTCGCCATCGCCCACCAGCTTTTTGGGTTTGCCTCCTGCCCGCTTAATTATTTATTTGAAATTCCAAAGAGTGTGTATTTATGTGCTTTCAGCTCTTTGAAACTTATTTTCCCAAATTGCATTGTTTTTTTAGGGATGTCATGATTCTCAAATTCTTCAAATAGGTAGAGTGATTGCGATACTCTTTCGGGTTTACTAGATTTAGTTGGTACTTGGATGGACTATGACCACTCTAGAGTTCAAAAGTCTTCCAAAGGGTTGAGTAATTGTGATTTCATTGGGGCGGACTAGGAGCTGGTTTGGTATTGCTTTGCTTTGAAAAAAAGCTGCTTCTGCTGTGCTGTGAGAATAAGCAACTGTTAAATAAAGCAGCAGAGTGTTTGGTAAAATTTTTTGTAAAAGTGCTTTTGAAAAAAAAAAAAAACAGTATTATAGTGTTTGGTAGGCTTTTTTGTAAAACAGATGTGAAAAAAAGCCGGTTTTTCAAAGCTGGGTTTTGCAGCTTCTTGTTTTTGGCTTTTTTTCACCCAAAACTGTGAAAAAAAAGCTGAAGCTGAATGTTTACCAAACACAAAAACAGCTCCCAACCTTTTTTGATACCAGCTTTTTTCAGTATCACCTCAGTACCAAACTAGGCCTAGATTTAGTTGGTACTAGGATGGACTATGATCACTCTAGATGTGGATTTATGGTTTCTTATTTCTTTTCAGGTAGTTAAACTGAATGATGATATTTGGAATCGTGAACTATACGAGTAACAGGACTATGTTTCATATTATTACTTGGAGTTCAAATTTCGTGTTTTGTTTTATTTATTAGCCTTATTTGGATTATTAGTTCCCATGGAGATATAGTAGTTGGAAGATAATCCATGTGGTAAAAAAATTAGGATTTAGGCTCTGGTGGTGAAGTCTGTTAGAATTTAGGCCCACAATTGAAAATTTTGTCAACTCTCCATTAATTATTAGCGCATAAAGGCTCACATGTAAAACTAAAAATATAAAGTTAGCCTCAAATGTAGCCCCACGTGCTAACGATTAATGGAGAGTTCCGTTTTAGCCTAATATGTGTTGTTAGATCCCACATTGCCCAGGGGAATGGATACTCTATGTCTTATATGTATATGCTCAACTCCACCGTAACACGATATTGTCCGCTTTGGGCCCCCGACCACACCCTCACAGTTTTGTTTCTGGGAACTCACACGAGAACTTCCCAGTGGGTCACCTATCCTGGGATTACTCTCGCGCGAACTCGCTTAACTTCAGAGTTCCGATGGAACCCAAAACCAGTGAGCTCCCAAAAAGCCTCGTGCTAAAGGAGGTGGGCTTGTACATATAAGGCATAGAGGTCACATCCCGACCCGAGCCCCCACCACATCCCTGGCTCAACTCCACCATAGCACAATATTGTTCACCTTAGGCCCTGACCACGCCTTCACGGTTTTGTTTCTGGGAACACACGTGAGTAGAACTTCCTAATGGGTCACCCATCTTGGAATTGCTCTAGCCCATTCTCGCTTAACTTCGGAGTTCCTACGGAACCCGAAGCCAGTGAGCCCCCAAAAGACCTCGTGCTAGGAAGAGATGGGAATATACATATAAGGCTTACAGGATCCACTCCCTTGGGCGATGTGGGATCTAACAATCCACCCCCTTTAGGGGCCCAACGTCCTCATCGGCACACTTTCGGTCAGGGATTGTGTTAGATCCCACATCGTCTAGGGGAGTGGATCCTCTATGCCTTATATGTACAAGCCCACCTCCTTTAGCACGAGGCCGTTTGGGAGCTCACTGGCTTCGTGTTCCATCGAAACTCTGAAGTTAAATGAGTTCGCGCGATAGCAAACCCAAGATAGGTGACCCACTGGGAAGTTCTCGTGTGAGTTCCCAGAAACAAAACCGTGAGGGCATGGTTGGGGCCCAAAGCGGACAATATCGTGGTACGGTGGAGTTGGGCCCGGGATGTGACAATTTGGTATCAGCCAATCCCTAGCTGGAAATGTGTCGACGAGGACGTTAGGCCCCTAAGGGGGGTGGATTGTTAGATCCCACATCGCCCAGGAGAGTGGATCCTCTATGCCTTATATGTACAAGCCCACCTCTTTTAGCATGAGGCCTTTTGGGAGCTCACTGGCTTCGGGTTCCATCGGAACTCCGAAGTTAAACGAGTTCGCGTGAGAGCAAACCCAAGATGGGTGACCCACTGGGAAGTTCTCGTGTGAGTTCCCAGAAACAAAACCGTGAGGGCGTGGTCAGGGCCCAAAGCGGACAATATCGTGGTACGGTGGAGTTAAGCCTGGGATGTGACAATTTGGTATCAGTTAATCCCTAGCCGGAAATATGCTGACGAGGACGTCAGGCCCCTAAGGGGGGTGGATTGTTAGATCCCACATCGCCCAGAGGAGTGGATCCTCTATGCCTTATATGTACAAGCCCACCTTCTTTAGCATGAGGTCTTTTGGGAGCTCACTGGCTTTAGGTTCCATCGGAACTCCAAAGTTAAGCGAGTTCGCGTGAGAGCAATCCCAGGATGGGTGACCCACTGGAAAGTTCTCGTGTGAGTTCCCAGAAACAAAACCGTGAGGGTGTGGTCGGGGCCCAAAGCGAACAATATCATGCTACGGTAGAGTTGAGCTCGCGATGTGACAATTTGTTTTTGGTGATTTTTTGCGTATGCGATCTCGGAGTATATACAAACAAGTTTGAGAGGTGGACTGTTTAAATTGATTTTGGAGACTGCAAAAATCATCGAAGGAATTAAATATGTCATGTCCCTCACCTTTGCTTGACAAAATAGTATATTTTGCCCTACAAATTATAGACCTTAAATCATAAATAGACCTTTATGAGACAAAACCCAGGTGATTCGTCGCGCAAAGGTTGCCATTTTACAGCCTATGTCTTTTCCTTGGCACGAAAACTTTACCAAACGACTGAAACTTTGCCCGTTGAACTCTATCCATCGGGCAAAAACCTCTGCAGAAACCAAAACATTGGCCCTTTTTGCCCAACAAACATTTGTATTATGACGGGTAAAGGTTATTTGCCCCACGAAATACTATTCGTTGGACAAAATTTTGTCGAGCAGATGGTAATTTCTGGTAGTGACAATAGTACATTGTATAATACATTTGACTGATACATATATCGGGTGGCTAAATTAAATTGCAAAAATTATCTTCGGCTTAGTGATTTCTCTTCGTGGGAGAGTAATGGCCCGTCTGTAAGAGCAACCATATAAGCTCTATAATAAACTAGCCAAGAACATAAGATTTAACTAACTAAATCACAATCATCACTCCAAATATTCTGTATATGCAAATACTGAAGTAATATCTGCAATACATACCAGCAAAACTGTTTGCCGAAGTCTTTCCCGTGTGTTCTGTCATAATAGTCCTTCATAGTTTGTTGTATGATCTCCCTATCCCACACATGGTCAAGATTGGATTTGTTTCTGTACCAACGCAAGGCTATCGTGTTTCCTCCCTCATCTGTCATGAGCCCGACATGCATCGGCAGCAACACACATGTTCTTTAGGGCATTGATCAAGAAGAATAGTGCTAGATACCATTTCATAACTATGTTCAACAAATTAGGATTAAGAGCCATTAGAGAAATCTACACACAACCATCTCCTCTCTGCAAAACTCAATGCTCTCCAAGTTATAGGTAATTGGAACAATAAGAGCGTATTTTTGTGAGAGCAGGGGCTTGTGGTTTTTATACTACAAAATCTGGATTACCCTATAATAATCCTACAAGGAATACAAGACCAAATCCTTGTACAAGTATGAGTTCTATTCTCAAGCCAACAGTAGAGTTTCAATCCAAACCAAAGTTGAATTAACTCTTATAAACACATTAAGACCTCTTTATACCAATATGAAATAACAATGATTATTACTAAATTGTGAGAATCACACTCATACTCTAACATTCTCCCACTTGAGTATGATTCACAATAGTAAATAATCATCTCAAATTCAATATAAAGGTGATCACATAATGTCATTCATCAACACACTAGTATATAGACACAACCAGCTTACATAAACTAAAACAATGAATTTATAATTGCCTCTGCAATACAAAATACAGATTTAACTTACAAATCACAATGTTCGGTTCATGTTCATAGCAATGTATCTAAGCTCAAGAGTAAACCAAGATGTCTACTCCCACTCATATAGCCCAAAATAAAAAATACCAACATTCTTGACAGTAGGCTCTTAAAATTATTCATAATTGTATGAATAGCACAGTTATGTCAATCAACAGTTTTATCATATCACCAAATCTTTTGGATAACAAAAGCTTAACCTCACATACAACTTACCTATGCATTTTAAAGTATTGAACTTAAGAATCTTTTCTGTTACATCACAGAATTAACTCAAAAGTCACAACATACTTAATTTGCACTTTGTAATTATGTGAACCAATATAGCAAAACCAAACCAATTTGCTCTCACTTATCTAATATAGCAAAACCAAACCAATTTTGCTCCCACTTATCTAGGCCATACTTAACACAAACAAGTTAAGTATAAGTTAATATCAACTGTATTAACTATCAGTCATTGCAATACACTGAATGTCTTATCAATGTGATCAATTGCCGTAACCAATATGCAAACAGATTCCATGATCACATTCATCCAATTTGTATTTACAACAATGTGATTTTACTTGACTAGAACAAACACATAAATTGGTTTGCTTCCACTATATCAAGTTAAGTTTAGTTCCAGCAAATAGCACTAACTTCTCATTACTTAAACAAATTAAGTAACATAAATAATTCAACCAATTGCTTCAATAAAACCATAAACTGGTTTTTAAGCATCCATATGAATTATAATGGCTGGCCTAAATACTCTTAGCCTTATGCTTACATTCGAATATATGATTCTCCCACTTAAGCATAAGCAGAATATACTGCATAGCCGATAAAGAAACCAGAGATATGAACCAATTGGTTCCCGATTCCTTACCTATTGCATAATCTCAGTTTAGTCATATACACCTAAACCATTATGCAAAACAGTCTATGTATCAAAAGATAGTCACAATCCATTCGGAATAACTTATCTCACATAAACCCAAAATCACCAGTTTCAACAATGATCAAAATCAGAATAGCAAGCACAATATTTTTGCATTCAATTTGATCTTAACTAGTTCAATATCCATCGAGCAAGATCAACCAAAATTTGATAATGTCTGGATATATATCACAACAATATGTCTTGATTAAAACGAGATAATCAAGACCACTTATTTCTTCTGGAGAACTCGAAGTTCATCTTCCTCCCTATTTGTGATTTCAACCAAAGCATAATAGCGGAAGCATGCATCATATATGAAATCACAAATATATATATATATATATAAATATAAAATAAGCATGCATCTTAAACTCGATGATTTTCACAATACAATAAGCACATGCTCTCTTATGAATTCATAAATTAAATCAATATGCATTCGGCAATGTCAATTTGTGTTGTATAAAAATATAGACAATAGCTCACATTCGCAATTTGTTTATCATCCCTGTATATCTAATAAGAGTTGGCAACAGAACATTTCGCATTGAAGTCTCACGCAATGCCATTGCATCTCAAAGATCGGTTTCAAGTCTTCAAGCCACAAAATCTAATTTGGGTCAACTAATGAAAATAAGATCATTACAAAATAAAACCCAAATTACACTGTATACAGATCCGTCATATATGCACAATAACGATTCTACCCAAAACATATCTCACATATATATGTTCATTCATCTGTTCATATATTTTCTTGTATGCATTCATCTGTTCATTCATTCATATATGCTATTATATATAAATCACAAAACAATTGGCATCCACTTCGTATATGCATTTGTATTTATTGCTTTATAATACCTGCCGACTTGCATATTATATACAATCAAATCCATTCCAACCCAAACTTGATCTAAATCAAACTAATTGAAAATCAGGAATTGACACTAAGATGTGCATGTGTAGCTCCCCGCAATTTAAATGTATCGAGATTCATACATGAAACAATGCATACGCATGGACTCTTTAATGAAAAATAGAAGAGTATATCTAGACATACACTAATTTATTTATACAGCAAAGGATGATTCCAGACATCTCACATAAATCACAAGTTGGCATCTATAGGGATTTCGAGTTTAATCATGCCTTCACAATATATATATATATATATATAAACAAACAAGCATACTCGAAATAGCAAAAGCCCTAATTCATTATGCTCCAACTCTTCGTACTATAATCACGCATATAGGAGAACAATTAATCATGCATGAAACAGTGAACTGAGTTACCTGAATGCATCATTGGACCCATGTTCGTCAACCCGATTGCAATTCCTTGGTTCCAAATCAACGAAACAAATTATTCATCAATGCTCGAGACCCATCCATGCGGATTGCCATCACTCCCAATTCCGATGGACCTCGTACCATTGCAAATTATCGAAGTAAATCGCCATTGTTACAGACGCGCCGACCCAAAATCATCATCAAAGTGACGGCCAGAATCCATCGACACAAATTCCCATAAAAAAAGACAAACCATGAACGTTAATATCTCTTAGACAAACAAAAACTTATTAATGTCATCAAACCAAGATTTCATCTTTCTTTTATCTTACTGATATTTGGTCTGTACAAGGCATATTTTATGCACATCTTTATTCATATAAAGGATTAAGAAACCACAATTACCTCAATCTTCAGACATCATAATGAACACAGCGGAAGCAATAATTCTCAAAATTAGAACTATGATGTTTAAGATAAATGTGTTTTACTAAATCTCTTTATTGATCTCCAAAGAAGCAAGCAAGAATAAGTTCACCCTTTCCCAGATTGAAGAACACGAGTTTCTCCCCTATTGGATCGATAATGGTAAAAAAAAAATTTAAATAATAAATCCCTAGTTTTTCTTTTACGTTGCCAGGGTCAGAAATAAACACAAAAGGGTATTACTAAAACGACGTCGTATTATCATCGTTCTATAAAACCAATAAACAAACTTATTCTTTAACTTAATTCGCAATTAGTTTTGCAGATTGAAGGACCAGTGATTGAACTTAATTGAAAAATCCATTGGCTCTGATACCACATGTAAGAGCAACCATATAAGCTCTATAATAAACTAGCCAAGAACATAAGATTTAACTAACTAAATCACAATCATCACTCCAAATATTCTGTATATGCAAATACTGAAGTAATATCTGCAATACATACCAGCAAAACTGTTTGCCGAAGTCTTTCCCGTGTGTTCTGTCATAATAGTCCTTCATAGTTTGTTGTATGATCTCCCTATCCCACACATGGTCAAGATTGGATTTGTTTCTGTACCAACGCAAGGCTATCGTGTTTCCTCCCTCATCTGTCATGAGCCCGACATGCATCGGCAGCAACACACATGTTCTTTAGGGCATTGATCAAGAAGAATAGTGCTAGATACCATTTCATAACTATGTTCAACAAATTAGGATTAAGAGCCATTAGAGAAATCTACACACAACCATCTCCTCTCTGCAAAACTCAATGCTCTCCAAGTTATAGGTAATTGGAACAATAAGAGCGTATTTTTGTGAGAGCAGGGGCTTGTGGTTTTTATACTACAAAATCTGGATTACCCTATAATAATCCTACAAGGAATACAAGACCAAATCCTTGTACAAGTATGAGTTCTATTCTCAAGCCAACAGTAGAGTTTCAATCCAAACCAAAGTTGAATTAACTCTTATAAACACATTAAGACCTCTTTATACCAATATGAAATAACAATGATTATTACTAAATTGTGAGAATCACACTCATACTCTAACACCGTCCTGGCAAATGGACTGTACTTTCGACGATTATGTAAGCGTCGATTAAATAAGCGACATGTGTCGCTCTTTTTTCTTCCTTCGTTTTTTTCCACCCATTCAAAGTTTTATTAGACAATTGTGTATGCATGCCCTAGTTTGTACCGCGTTAGAGTTTTGCAGTTTAATGAAATTCATTTTCCCTAAAAAATAAAAGCCATATTAGTTGCTATAAGATATACTCATCTGAATTAAAAACAACAGATTATTTGGACTGCAGTCCGTTTAAAAACAACAAAATCTTCATCCTTTATTGATCGAGCATGCTTGTTCTTGTCTCTTCAGTACTAATTAATTGTTATCAAGTAATAGGAGATGTTTAGATGATGTTGGTGAAGAGAATCTAAGGAATAGTCATCTGTACAACTCTTTTTGTCAATTCTTTAAACTATTAAAATATACGTATATATATGGGGATGCCAAAGCTTTGATATTTTGAGGCTTTTTTTGGCTTTTCATATCTATGAGTACAACTTTGAGGATAATATGTTAAAATGTTTTTTTTTTTCCTTTTTTTTTGGCGTGTCAAACGATTGAAGAATAATTTTGTAAACCAAAGAAAAGAAACTTTTACACTAATTTTTTCATCTTTTTGTTTTGTTATGGCTAAATGTTTTTCACTTATATTGTTCCTAAAGTGAGAGTCAAGGCTTTTCAAACTAAACTGGAAAGAAAAAATCCATATAATTAAGAGTAATGTTAGTTAGGAAGGCTACATATTTATACCATTTAGTGTACCATATTATGTGACAAATAATTCATATAGTCATTAGTCAATAAGATGAATTCAGTAATTTACATGTCATGTATACATCACTTGTCACATCAAATGGTACATTCCTATGATACCAAAATCGGAATTTGAATCATGCAATGGCCTAAATAAGGAGTTTCCAATTTTGCCCTTTGAATGAGAAATGGTGTCATTTTTTTATTACTATTACTCTTTCATGCAATATATATAGCCACCTCTACCTATATGTATCTCCTCACATTCAGGCAGTATTACTTTCACTACTCAGTTTAACTAGCTGCTGCAGACAGAGAGAGAGAGAGAGAGAGATGGAAAACCAAAACCAAGAACAGCAACAGAGAGCAGGTACAGATGGTGCTTCCACTCGCATAACTGCAGCCATCTATTCAGAAGGCACACCACCCAGCAAACACTTTGATCTTGACCTTCAGCATACTATTGACCCCAAGGATGAACCTCAGGTCTCTCTCTCTCTCTCTCTCTCTCTCTCATTTTTATGAAGCTTTTTTTTTTTTTTTTTTTAACAAAATAAAATGTTAAGTTTTCATCTTGTGTTTTTGTTGATAAATTCCGATGATCATCATTAGAAGCCTGGATGGAGAAAGTTTCTAGCACATGTTGGCCCTGGATTCCTTGTCTCTTTGGCTTACCTTGATCCTGGCAATTGTGAGTCACTCTTTCTCCCTATGTTATATACATGAAAGGTTTTCGCAGGTTCTGAATTTGAACCGCTGATTAAGTTGTTTTTATCTGAATGTGCAATTCAAATTCACAGTTTGACAATATAAATCTAGTAAAGGCACATTAACACATATATAGCTCAATCAACCTGCTATAACAATATTTTCATGTGTACTTACGTAATACATACATATATGTATGAGACTTTATGCTTTTGTTCTTCATTTGTTGATTAAAGTTCATGTTGTTTATGATGATCTTACAGTGGAAACTGATCTGCAAGCTGGAGCAAATCACAGATACGAGGTAATAAAATAAAATTCAGATAAAAATGAAAAAAATAAGACAATTATTAAAAACAAGCATTAAGAACAGATAAAAAAATAGTGAAGATCGATCAAATTCTTTATATTTATTTGGCATGCAAAACAAAAGGTCAAAGCAGTGGTCTTAATTATAAAGATAATATATTGCTGTGCATGTATTTTCAGCTGCTATGGGTGATTCTTATTGGGTTGGTCTTCGCTCTCATAATCCAATCGCTCGCAGCAAACCTTGGCGTGACAACTGGTATGTAAATGGACAAATTATTTTAATCTAAAAAAATAGCATATTTAGAATATAATATATTTTATAGAAAAAAATAATTAGGGGAAATTCTATAATAAATAAATAGAAATTAAGAACAAGTTTTGTTTCTTATTGTTGTTGTTAGCTAAAATGGATTGGAGGATCGAGATAAGATAAACAGCTGATACGATAGATACTAAGAGATCGATCGAGGAGAGAAAGCAAACACAAGATTATATTATTCTGGACAAAAGAAAAATTGAAGATCTATCTATGGTTGTTTTATTTCAATTTAAAGAATAATTTTTATTTTTTAATAAATTTCAGGGAAACATTTGTCAGAATTATGCAAGGCGGAATACCCACCATTTGTCAAATATTGTTTGTGGTTGCTAGCAGAAGTGGCCGTCATAGCGGCTGACATACCCGAAGGCAAATATATTCATTTCAAACTTAATTCATGTTTACGCATTAACATGTGTGTGTATCTATCTATATACATATATATTATAAGTGACGATTCTTTTAAAGGGTATCGTATGTGTGTGTGTGTGTGTGTATTGTATAAGTGACGATTCTTTTAAAGGGTATCGTATGTGTGTGTGTGTGTGTGAGTTGTATAAGTGACGATTCTTTTAAAGAGTATCGTAGACTAAGCCTGTATGAATAAATTATAACGACGATTCTTAATTTGGAATGCAGTGATTGGCACGGCCTTCGCTCTTAATTTACTGTTCAATATTCCAGTTTGGACTGGAGTACTCTTAACTGGTTTCAGTACTCTCCTCCTTCTTGGCCTGCAGAGATATGGGGTAATTAATTTAATTGGTCATGTTAACTGCAAATCCAACTCTTAAGAGATTAATTAGTTTAATCTTTTGTATATTATCTTTTTTAATTATTATATTAAATCACCATGTCAGTATACTAATCAAAATACTTTTGGGGTGAAACCCCATCATTGATATAAAATCAAATACTACTTTTTTTAGATTGATTAATATATAATGTAATTTGTCTTATTCACGTGTATTGAATTTATTTTATGGATAGAAAATATTTTGATTGGAGAATTCTCGATTTTTGTCTTAGTACGAAGGTCAATGTTGAGGCCTGGATCAATATTGATTGCATGTTTGTGGTTGCATTATGTGTATGGGCAGGTGAGGAAGCTGGAAATACTGATAGCAGTGCTGGTGTTTGTGATGGCTGCCTGTTTCTTTGGGGAAATGAGTTATGTGAAGCCTCCGGCATCGAGTGTGCTCCAAGGCATGTTCATCCCTAAGCTCAGCGGCCAACGAGCCACCGGCGATGCCATTGCCCTCTTGGGAGCCCTTGTTATGCCGTAAGTACATGATGCGACAAATACTTACGTCGTCAAATTATGATTCAATCAATGACAAAAATTAAATTAAAAACTGCTAGTCTTTTGTCATCTTATTTTTCATACATGTTCTTATATTATGTTGCTTGCTACGCCCGATCGCACGTTATATTACACTTACACTTAACTATATATTTTGACAGGCACAACCTTTTTCTCCACTCAGCTCTTGTGCTTTCTAGGAAAATTCCGAAATCTGTCCGTGGCATCAATGTAAGTTCCATACATTAAAAAATCAGCTTTTCTATTCAATTAGATTACAGTAAATAATTTATACATAACCTTAAATGGCATGAAGATCCAAGTAATTGGTTGAAAATCTCGAACTGATAATACTTGAATAATTTATAGAACTAATTATCAACTTAATGCTACACTGTTTGTCACCTTGCCTAGAGCACTTATGTTATCAAAGGAAAATTTAAATCATATTATTATAAGATGTCATCTTCCGTGAATCCAGTTGTACTTGAGTTTTTATGAGTATTAAGCAAAGTCGAACCAAAAAAAAAAAGTGAAAGTTCCAATTATTGGCCTTTTAAGTTACAAACAAATCCAAAATATTATTAGAATACTGTGGATATACTAATTGTATACACACACACACACACACTCTAATAGACCCGTTCTCCTAAACCTCAGGGTCCTAGAAAATAGTGGTTACACATTGTTCAATTTTAATACAATAGTTGGTGGTTATTTAATTTTTATTGTTATAGTTTTTGATTCACTGTTGAATTAAAGATCGAATGGTGGATTAAATAACCACCAACTATTGTACTATATATTATATAGTACAATTGTTACTTAGTTTTTGCTACTGTTTAATTTTTGTTGTTATAGTTTTTGCTTCTTAGGAGAACGGGACTATATAATAGATAGCCTCCATTACTGTACAATTTTCTTAATTAACGCCTCGTGTACTTTATATTTAACATTAATTAATTGAATTTTTGCAGGATGCATGTCGATATTTCTTGATAGAGAGTGGATTTGCATTATTTGTAGCATTTTTAATCAATGTTGCTATTATTTCCGTATCCGGCACCGTCTGCCATCAGAACGACCTCTCTGATACGGAGGACAAAACATGTAGTGATCTTACTCTCAACTCTGCTTCCTTCCTTCTCCAGGTACGAATTAACACCCCTCGCCCCTCTAATCTAAAGGACACGCATGCGTTTTCATATATATGACCAGCTTCATAGAAGATATCTTGACTACCGTTGCAAAAACAGACAAATACGTACCAGACTATCATAGGGATCACGTATTCAAACATACGAGGTCTTATATATTTCGTCGTCATTTCCATTTTTTGCTCCAAAATACAAAAATTACATACAGTATCTGCATGGTCCCTACAATCCTATCATTCCATTTTTGCTACATTAAACAGAATATGTGCTAAGAAGAGAATCATATACGCCTAACTAGTAACGTTCTCTTACCTTGTAAAATCTGTCATTGTACAAACTCATCTTATTTATAGACCAAATTGATAGTTTATCAACGTAACATACAATAAAATACTATTTCCCAATATAACACGAGATAACTAATATGTGCAGAATGTGTTGGGACGATCAAGCAAAATCTTTTATGCCATTGCACTATTAGCCTCAGGCCAAAGCTCCACAATCACAGGCACTTACGCAGGACAATTTGTCATGCAGGTTAATTTGAAATTTAACTTTTTCCTTTGTAGAGGAGTGCACTCTTCTTTGTGTATTCAAGTTCGAATTTCTATTCCCGCAGTTTAAAGTAACGTAGAATAACTAAAATTGATGGTGATTTGCAGGGTTTTTTGGACATTAAGATGAACAAATGGGCTAGAAACCTACTGACCAGGTGCGTTGCCATTACACCGAGTCTCATTGTTTCCATTATCGGAGGGTCTTCTGGAGCAGGCAGACTCATTATCATTGCATCGGTTCGTAATTAACTAAAATTTATTCCATTTTCTTCTCAAATTATTATATATATATGATTTATATCCATAAATAATACCCAAAAATAATTAACTTAAGAGCAAATTTTTTAATGCATTTTGCAGATGATACTATCTTTTGAGCTCCCATTTGCTCTAATTCCACTCCTCAAATTCAGCAGTAGTGCCACCAAGATGGGACCTCACAAGAATTCAATCTATGTGAGTAGTTAATTATCAAGTCCTTTGAGCTTAACTAGCTACTAATTAAGTAACAATCGACCGGACACAAAATGTTTAAGTTGTTAAGAACATTAGAGCGACAAGTGAGTGATGAGGCTTGGAGACTAAAAATATTGTATAGAAAGAATCGTGAAAGACGGAAAGATCCTTCGTATCGAGTCATACCATTCCATTATATTGACAATTTTAAAAAGCTATTCATACTATGAACATAGTATGATGGCGGTTGTGTAAGTCTGCCCCCATCGTCTAGTGGTTCAGGACATCTCTCTTTCAAGAAGGCAACGGGGACACGGAAGTCCAATACTATATTTATGGGTCCATTTGGAAGTAAGAGGCTCCTCATAGGTGATTATGGCCCTTTCATAATCACTTCCAAACAGAATGGGCCCTATGTAGCCACTAAACCTAGAAAACTCATAGATAATATATCAACAATGTATATCAAACTAACCCGCTAGTAGCTAGTACTGATTAAAAGTAACAATGCTGTGAATTTTGAATGCAGATCATTGTGATATCATGGATTCTAGGTATGGGAATCATAGGCATCAACATCTACTACCTCAGCACAGGATTTGTGGGGTGGATAATCCACAGCAGCTTACCCAAAGTTGCAACTGTGTTCATTGGGATCTTGGTGTTCCCTCTCATGGCCATTTACATCCTTGCAGTCGTTTACCTAACCCTAAGAAAAGACACAGTGGTTACTTTTATTGAACCCACAAACAACGACCCCGCAGCCCAAAACCAAATGGAAAGTGGGCTTCTCAATTCTAGTGACCTCCCAGTACCTTTCAGACAGGACTTAGCTGGCATACCACTGCCACAATAGAGGATATACATGTACATGTACATCTTTTTGTTTAATTAGTTGATTTTTCATCAATATAACATGCGTGCATGTTATCTCTATCATTCCAATTTTATCGGATGTCCGTATCATTCCAATTTTATCGGATGTCCCCGAGAGGACTATGCGGTTTGTATCAAGCATTTGAAGTTCTAGTATCAAGTATCAATCTACAATACCTAGCACATTCTGTGTAATATCACCAGCACTCTATTATGATATTCCTTCGATTATTTTGTTGGTCATTATATCAGAAGGAGCATAATTTACAGACTTAAAAATAACTCAACCATACGACTAGAGACATTTGAAATCTTCATCGTCTCAGAAACCTTTCACCGGCATGCCAGAGTTTTCGAAGGTGCATTACTATTTTCTAAACAAGAGGAAGAAAGAAGAAATGGGCAAGGAAATATTTTCCGAACGGGAAAAAAGGGTATCGGCTCCAAACATCATTTCACAACACAATTCATTTTTGGCTAAATCAATTTCAATAATCAAGAGAATGCACATACAGGCCCCCTACAATCTGCCCAAAGTATCTTCTATGTAAACTAAAATAAAAATATGAGTCAGATTGATTGTGAATGCATCTATGTTATCCACTACCTCTTCCTTTCGGTTTCTTTCAACCTAGACCGGAGCTGGTACCTGGTACAGGCCTCAACATTGGATGATTTAGCGTCGGCTGGGCAGCCCCTGTGGCATTAAACATGGCATTTTGAGCCGATGAGGATGGCTGTATGGATGTTAAAGGCATCCTCGGCCCCAACCCTAGCATTGATTGGCGTGGCACAAACGGCATGTGGGGATTGACTGATTGGTTGTTGCTGTATCCTGATATGCTCGTTTGTGAAGCTGAAGGTGACATAATCTGTTGCCTATTGTTACCAACGTTATTATTTGACATGGAAGAACCAACACCTCCTAAACTCATGGGCGAAGCTCCAGCAGGTCCAAACTAAAGGACACGCATGCGTTTTCATATATATGACCAGCTTCATAGAAGATATCTTGACTACCGTTGCAAAAACAGACAAATACGTACCAGACTATCATAGGGATCACGTATTCAAATATACGAGGTCTTATATATTTCGTCGTCATTTCCATTTTTTGCTCCAAAATACAAAAATTACATACAGTATCTGCATGGTCCCTACAATCCTATCATTCCATTTTTGCTACATTAAACAGAATATGTGCTAAGAAGAGAATCATATACGCCTAACTAGTAACGTTCTCTTACCTTGTAAAATCTATCATTGTACAAACTCATCTTATTTATAGACCAAATTGATAGTTTATCAACGTAACATACAATAAAATACTATTTCGCAATATAACACGAGATAACTAATATGTGCAGAATGTGTTGGGACGATCAAGCAAAATCTTTTATGCCATTGCACTATTAGCCTCAGGCCAAAGCTCCACAATCACAGGCACTTACGCAGGACAATTTGTCATGCAGGTTAATTGAAATTTAACTTTTTCCTTTGTAGAGGAGTGCACTCTTCTTTGTGCATTCAAGTTCAAATTTCTATTCCCGCAGTTTAAAGTAACGTAGAATAACTAAAATTGATGGTGATTTGCAGGGTTTTTTGGACATTACGATGAACAAATGGGCTAGAAACCTACTGACCAGGTGCATTGCCATTACACCGAGTCTCATTGTTTCCATTATCGGAGGGTCTTCTGGAGCAGGCAGACTCATTATCATTGCATCGGTTCGTAATTAACTAAAATTTATTCCATTTTCTTCTCAAATTATTATATATATATGATTTATATCCATAAATAATACCCAAAAATAATTAACTTAAGAGCAAATTTTTTAATGCATTTTGCAGATGATACTATCTTTTGAGCTCCCATTTGCTCTAATTCCACTCCTCAAATTCAGCAGTAGTGCCACCAAGATGGGGCCTCACAAGAATTCAATCTATGTGAGTAGTTAATTATCAAGTCCTTTGAGCTTAACTAGCTACTAATTAAGTAACAATCGACCGGACACAAAATGTTTAAGTTGTTAAGAACATTAGAGCGACAAGTGAGTGATGAGGCTTGGAGACTAAAAATATTGTATAGAAAGAATCGTGAAAGACGGAAAGATCCTTCGTATCGAGTCATACCATTCCATTATATTGACAATTTTAAAAAGATATTCATACTATGAACATAGTATGATGGCGGTTGTGTAAGTCTGCCCCCATCGTCTAGTGGTTCACGACATCTCTCTTTCAAGAAGGCAGCGGGGACACGGAAGTCCGATACTATATTTATGGGTCCATTTGGAAGTAAGAGGCTCCTCATAGGTGATTATGACCCTTTCATAATCACTTCCAAACAGAATGGGCCCTATGTAGCCACTAAACCTAGAAAACTCATAGATAATATATCAACAATGTATATCAAACTAACCCGCTAGTAGCTAGTACTGATTAAAAGTAACAATGCTGTGAATTTTGAATGCAGATCATTGTGATATCATGGATTCTAGGTATGGGAATCATAGGCATCAACATCTACTACCTCAGCACAGGATTTGTGGGGTGGATAATCCACAGCAGCTTACCCAAAGTTGCAACTGTGTTCATTGGGATCTTGGTGTTCCCTCTCATGGCCATTTACATCCTTGCAGTCGTTTACCTAACCCTAAGAAAAGACACAGTGGTTACTTTTATTGAACCCACAAACAACGACCCCGCAGCCCAAAACCAAATGGAAAGTGGGCTTCTCAATTCTAGTGACCTCCCAGTACCTTTCAGACAGGACTTAGCTGGCATACCACTACCACAATAGAGGATATACATGTACATGTACATATTTATATGGCCGTGGTGGTCGAACTTAAGACCTGTTGGAGGAAATCGACCAGCGTTGCCACTTAAGGTTTAGAACTGGAAGATAGAGGCTCTTTAGCAAGCAGTAGAGCTCTTTTTGTTTAATTAGTTGATTTTTCATCAATATAACATGCGTGCATGTTATCTCTATCATTCCAATTTTATCGGATGTCCGTATCATTCCAATTTTATCGGATGTCCCCGAGAGGACTATGCAGTTTATATCAAGCATTTGAAGTTCTAGTATCAAGTATCAATCTACAATAACTAACATTCTCTGTGTAATATCACCAGCACTCTATTATGATATTCCTTCGATATTTTTAGAGTACCACCAAAATACTCGGTGTAGGCCTGGCAAACGGGTCGTGTCTGTCGTGTTCGTGTCGTTTTCGTGTAACACCTGTTATCTTAACGGGCCTGGCAAACGGGTCGTGTCTGTCGTGTTCGTGTCGTTTTCGTGTAACACCTGTTATCTTAACGGGTCGTATTGTGTCACACCCGTTATCTTAACGGGTCCTTAACAGGTCGGGTAAAGTGACCCGATCCGTTATGACCCGTTAAGAAAAAAATATATTTTTTTTAAAATTTGCACATATCACACATTGCCACATAAATATTACTTCAAAACATTAAAACATTTGTCGTTTAAGTACTATATCTACATTCGAAAATAAGAGCCTAATAAAAAAATAATACATACACTACTAATCTATTACAAATATTAAATGTGCATGGATATGCAAAATGAAAGAGTTTTTGTTTTCAAGATTGTAAGTCTTTCTCAAAAGTTTACACCTCTATCTACAAAATCTTCAATTTACATTGATCATCATGAAATTGTATTGAAACTTTGGCTTCATCTATTGCCTTGAAGAGTTATGTTGAAGATGTTTTCAGTAAGGTTTTCCACGTCAGAACTCTCTTCCGCATAAACTAAGTATAGAAAAACCAAACATTAAAAATCATTCAAATTATGAGAAGTTTACCAAAATAATTATGAAAAGAAATAAAATAATAATACTATACCATATAAAAATATATTAAAATAACCGTTAAATCGTGATTTTTCGTATATAACCGTCGAAAAGCTTTGTTCCATTCCTTGATCTCTGAATGTTTGTTTTTTGTGATTTTTTGTTGATGTGATCTCCAAGCATATACAAACAAGTTTGACGGTTTGGATCGTTGAAATTAGTTTTGGAGAATTCATATCCCAACAAAACGATAGATTAACTAACACTTAGAGTTTATTTATACTTTCATTAAATACAACATAAGATTTTGTGGTATCCATGACACACCCCGACCGAGATCAGGGAGTGCTGGCCGTCACACGAAGGTGACGTAGCCATGTGCGCGTGCGGAAGCTATTAAGAAAGTAATATAAAAGTATGAATAATTAAAAAAAACTAGCATACAAAGTACTAAAACAAGTGCTAGCGTATGTGAGACACAATTTCAGAGCAAGTCTACAGCAGTCAAAAAGGAAAGATGCGACATAAATACACCCGAAGGTGACCCTACAATGGTGAGTGTCTGTCAGAAATGCCGGGACGCCCTCTGGGAAAAACCACCGAACCAGCTAGACCACTAGAACCTGGAGGGGCGCAAAAACAAAAGCGTGAGTGGGCAAAAACAAAGCTCTTTGAAAACTCTTTAGCAAAATACATTCTAACCCCTCGCCGTAAAACCTGTATACTTCCCAGAAAATGAACATATATACGTATGTATAGATATGCCAATCATGCTCCAAAATATGTCATTCATGCTCGAGAATATGCCACAATGGAATCTCATAATCAAATGTAAATGCTCAAGCGTAATTCACAACAATAACATATAATCTGGCAGCCAGGAGTCACCTAACGTGACCTGTACGGCTGCATATAGAGCTCCAATCTCAACTCAATAACTGAATCTGCACACGAGTCGGAACCACCTATCGTGGTCTGTACGACAGGCTTGGTGTAATATATATATATGCTCTAGTGCTACGATCACGTGAAGCTGGGCGATAAATCGCGGGTCACCTACAAGTCGGAACCACCTAATGTGGTATGTACGACAGGCTGTGCACCTAACTTGGATCCAAGGCGAGCATGCGGTGCGGGAGGTGAACATACACGTGAAGGCTATGCCCCTAACTCTGGGCGGGAGCACTAACACCGGGGGTGCAGATTATGAGCTCTCTAAGCATCTCAAACTATTACTGCATACAAACATGAGTACCACTTACCTGGCACTTACCTGTGCGTCCACAGCACCAATACACATATATAAATGTATGCCGCTACTAATGCATGTGATGATGCATAAGTGATAATAATAAAATGCATGGCATAAATCAATTAACCCTTTTTAATCTATTTCTGGGAATTTAAATGTATATAGGTATATACGGAAAACAAAAGCCCACTCACTGATAAGTGGAAGGGTCGTAGCCCCCCTGCCTCGAGTGTGTACGCTCGTCCTCGGAATACGAATCACCTATACGCGAAAAAGCTACGAAAACGTTAATTTAAAAGCACATAACCAACTTCTCGTAATAACTTCTCATACATTGCTCAAAATGGACAATTGAATATACCAACGTGCTCTACACAACCTCAGGATCACACCCATATTTTTAGAATAATTTTTGGACCCCGCACGCGCCCCCACGCGCTGTCCAAGGCACGGACCTACGCGCCCCCCACGCGCAGCCACATGCCATGCACACTGACGGTGTCAATAGACGCCGTCAGGAATATTCCGTTAAACTGACGGAATATTCCGTTAAACTGACGGAATATTCCGTTAAACCTAACTGACGCCGTCACTGCCGTTAGGAATATTCCTTTAAAACTTAACGGAATATTCTCCTTTCTTCTCCGGCGAGACTCCGGCGCCGGCGACGGCGCCGGAAAACTGGGAAAATTTCAAACTCACTATTCTCCTTCGTTTTTCAACCATTTTTCACGATCTTTATACCAAAATGAAGCTTAGGACTAGTAGAATCACGTTAGACTACTTTTAAGGCCTAAAAATTAAGGAATTATACCTGCAACAACGATCCAAGTTCGGCCAACTTTGAACAGGACGATCCCGACGTCCAAACTCGTCCAACGAAACACTCCCAAGCTCCTGGGAACCTCACAAACACAACTATAAACTTAAAAAGTCCAAAAACCTGCTAGATTAGGTTTGCATGAATAGTGCTCAAATCGGCCATGGCGATATTGACGTGAAAACATTAGAATTCTTACCTGAAATTGGTACCACAGGACTCTTCTCAGCCCCACGAGCACGAGGGTGGTCTTGGTTTCTTGATTGGTGAAGGTTTGAGTATATTTGTGTGTGTGCCCGTATGTTGAAGGAAGAAGAAGAAGAACTCGGGGAGAGAGAGAGAGAGACAGAGAAGAGACAATGGGAGAGGGAATCCCGGGAGAAAAAGAGAGGGTATGAGTGTGTGTGGTCCTACAACACCACACAACACAAAACTACACGTAAAGTAACGAACTAGGGGGTAAAATTGTAATTTCAAATGTACGTTTCGATATTTTCGGGACGGGATGTCACAATCCACTTGTATAAATATTTTAAATTGAAGATCGAATTCATTCATTGTATTCATATAGGGTCAAGGAGTGTACCTGTAAAAAATCATCAAAATCAGAGTTAAAATAACCATTAGATCGTGATTTTTCATTTATAACCATCGAAAAGTTTTGTCCCGTTACTTGATCTCTGAATATTTGTTTTTTGTGATTTTTTGTTAATGTGATCTCCAAGTATATACAAACAAGTTTGACGGTTTGGATCGTTGAAATTAGTTTTGGAGAATTCGTATCCCAACAAAACGATAGATTGACTAACACTTAGAGTTTATTTATACTTTCATTAAGTATAACATAAGATTTTGTGGTATCCACTTGTGTAAATATTTTAAATTGAAGATCGAATTCATTCATTGTATTCATACAGGGTCAAGGAGTGTAGCTGTAAAAAATCATCAAAATCAGAGTTAAAATAACCGTTAAATCGTGATTTTTTGTTTATAACCGTCGAAAAGCTTTGTCCCGTTACTTGATCTCTGAATGTTTGGTTTTTGTGATTTTTTGTTGATGTGATCTCCAAGCATATACAAACAAGTTTGACGGTTTGGATCGTTGAAATTAGTTTTGGAGAATTCGTATCCCAACAAAACAATAGATTGACTAACACTTAGAGTTTATTTATACTTTCATTAAGTAGAACAATAGATTTTGTGGTATCCACTTGTGTAAATATTTTAAATTGAAGATCGAATTCATTCATTGTATTCATATAGGGTCAAGGAATGTACCTGTAAAAAATCATCAAAATCTAAGTTAAAATAACCGTTAAATCGTAATTTTTTGTTTATAACCGTCGAAAAGTTTTGTCCCGTTACTTGATCTCTGAATGTTTGTTTTTTGTGATTTTTTGTTAATGTGATCTCCAAGCATAAACAAACAAGTTTGACGGTTTGGATCGTTGAAATTAGTTTTGGAGAATTCGTATCCCAACAAAACGATAGATTGACTAACACTTAAGAGTTTATTTATACTTTCATTAAGTATAACATAAGATTTTGTGGTATCTCCTTGTGTAAATATTTTAAATTGAAGATCGAATTCATTCATTGTATTCATATAGGGTCAAGGAGTGTACCTGTAAAAAATCATCAAAATCGGAGTTAAAATAACCGTTAGATCGTGATTGTTCGTTTATAACCGTCGAAAAGGTTTGTCCTGTTACTTGATCTCTGAATGTTTGTTTTTTGTGATTTTTTGCTGATGTGATCTCAAAGCATATACAAACAAGTTTGATGGTTGGGATCGTTGAAATTAGTTTAAGAGAATTCGTATCCCATAAAAACAATAGATTAACTAACACTTAAAGTTTATTTATACTTTCATTAAGTACAACATAAGATTTTGTGGTATCCACTTGTATAAATATTTTAAATTAAAGATCGAATTCATTCATTATATTCATATAGTGTCAAGGAGTGTACCTGTAAAAAATCATCAAAATCAGAGTTAAAATAACCGTTAGATCGTGATTTTTCATTTATAACCATCGAAAAGTTTTGTCCCGTTACTTGATCTCTGAATGTTTGTTTTTTGTGATTTTTTGTTAATGTGATCTCCAAGTATATACAAACAAGTTTGACGGTTTGGATCGTTGAAATTAGTTTTGGAGAATTCGTATCCCAACAAAACGATAGATTGACTAACACTTAGAGTTTATTTATACTTTCATTAAGTATAACATAAGATTTTGTGGTATCCACTTGTGTAAATATTTTAAATTGAAGATCGAATTCATTCATTGTATTCATACAGGGTCAAGGAGTGTAGCTGTAAAAAATCATCAAAATCAGAGTTAAAATAACCGTTAAATCGTGATTTTTTGTTTATAACCGTCAAAAAGCTTTGTCCCGTTACTTGATCTCTGAATGTTTGTTTTTTGTGATTTTTTGTTGATGTGATCTCCAAGCATATACAAACAAGTTTGACGGTTTGGATCGTTGAAATTAGTTTTGGAGAATTCGTATCCCAACAAAACAATAGATTGACTAACACTTAGAGTTTATTTATACTTTCATTAAGTAGAACAATAGATTTTGTGGTATCCACTTGTGTAAATATTTTAAATTGAAGATCGAATTCATTCATTGTATTCATATAGGGTCAAGGAATGTACCTGTAAAAAATCATCAAAATCTAAGTTAAAATAACCGTTAAATCGTAATTTTTTGTTTATAACCGTCGAAAAGCTTTGTCCCGTTACTTGATCTCTGAATGTTTGTTTTTTGTGATTTTTTGTTAATGTGATCTCCAAGCATATACAAACAAGTTTGACGGTTTGGATCGTTGAAATTAGTTTTGGAGAATTCGTATCCCAACAAAACGATAGATTGACTAACACTTAAGAGTTTATTTATACTTTCATTAAGTATAACAGAAGATTTTGTGGTATCCCCTTGTGTAAATATTTTAAATTGAAGATCGAATTCATTCATTGTATTCATATAGGGTCAAGGAGTGTACCTGTAAAAAATCATCAAAATCGGAGTTAAAATAACCGTTAGATCGTAATTTTTCGTTTATAACCGTCGAAAAGGTTTGTCCTGTTACTTGATCTCTGAATGTTTGTTTTTTGTGATTTTTTGCTGATGTGATCTCAAAGCATATACAAACAAGTTTGATGGTTGGGATCGTTGAAATTAGTTTAAGAGAATTCGTATCCCATAAAAACAATAGATTAACTAACACTTAGAGTTTATTTATACTTTCATCAAGTATAACATAAGATTTTGTAGTATCCACTTGTGTAAATATTTTAAATTGAAGATCAAATTCATTCATTGTATTCATATAGGGTCAAGGAGTGTAGCTATAAAAAATCATCAAAATCGAAGTTAAAATAACCGTTAAATCGTGATTTTTCGTTTATAAGCGTCGAAAAGTTTTGTCACGTTACTTGATCTCTGAATGTTTTTTTTTTTGTATTTTTTGCTGATGTGATCTCAAAGCATATACAAACAAGTTTGACTGTTGGGATCGTTCAAATTATTTTCGAAGAATTCGTATCCCATCAAGTTCCAATGGTGTATATATATATATATATACACACATATATATTTATTTATTTATTAAGTAGATTTAAATCTATTTATTTTGTACGTATAATTGACTGGTACACGAAGTAGTATATCACATGTATCATTATAAAAATAGTGAGATATGTCATATGTGTGATAAAAAGTTAATAACTTAAAAAAAAAAAAAAAAAAAAATTCTCACCACTTCTATTAATTTTCATTTTTCCCTCTCTTTTTTGTTTCATTTTCAACTTTTCTTATAATTTTCACTTTTTCCTAATTCCCTCACTTTTTTGTTTCATTTTCAACTTTTCTTATCATTTTCATTTTCCCTCTATTTTTCTTCAAAAAAGACGGCAGGAATGGAATGGAATCAAATCAATGGATGCATCATGCATATTAATTAATAATTATTATAGTTTTTATAAAATTTAATTCAAAATTAAATATATATATATAATTATATAATTATTATAGATAGTTAATATTTTGGGGGTATAATTATTATAATTATTATAGACTTTATAGTTAATTTAATATATATATATATATATATATATTTATTATAGTTTTTAGGGGTATAAAATTGTTAAATTAATGTATATAATTATTACAACATTTATTTTAGGGTTATAAAATTATAAAAATAATATTCTGTTTATCGTGTATCGTGTTACCCACGTGTATACCCGAATCAACCCGTTATCTTAACAGGTGCTTATCGGGTTACCCGATAACGACCCGATTCGTTATCGTGTCAACCCGAACACCTGTTAATTTCGTGTCGTGTCGGGTTATCAGGTCGTGTCAGGAATTGCCAGGCCTAACTCGGTGTTAGATATTCTAATGAGAACTCTATCGAAATTTATTCGTAGCATAAAATAAAAACTAAAACCAAAATTATTATTAAACGGATGTTATAATTATTATTATTTTGTTGGTCATTATATCAGAAGGAGCATAATTTACAGACTTAAAAATAACTCAACCATACTACTAGAGACATTTGAAATCTTCATCCTCTCGGAAACCTTTCACCGGCATGCCAGAGTTTTCGAAGGTGCATTACTATTTTCTAAACAAGAGGAAGAAAGAAGAAATGGGCAAGGAAATATTTTCCGAACGGGAAAAAAGGGTATCGGCTCCAAACATCGTTTCACAACACAATTCATTTTTGGCTAAATCAATTTCAATAATCAAGAGAATGCACATACAGGCCCCCTACAATCTGCCCAAAGTATCTTCTATGTAAACTAAAATAAAAATATGAGTCAGATTGATTGTGAATGCATCTATGTTATCCACTACCTCTTCCTTTCGGTTTCTTTCAACCTAGACCGGAGCTGGTACCTGGTACAGGCCTCAACATTGGATGATTTAGCGTTGGCTGGGCAGCCCCTGTGGCATTAAACATGGCATTTTGAGCCGATGAGGATGGCTGTATGGATGTTAAAGGCATCCTCGGCCCCAACCCTAGCATTGATTGGCGTGGCACAAACGGCATGTGGGGATTGACTGATTGGTTGTTGCTGTATCCTGATATGCTCGTTTGTGAAGCTGAAGGTGACATAATCTGTTGCCTATTGTTACCAACGTTATTATTTGACATGGAAGAACCAACACCTCCTAAACTCATGGGCGAAGCTCCAGCAGGTCCAAACTGAGTTGACATAATGCGGGCACGTTCACTAACCATCCTCTGCCTTGTCTTCTCCACTTGTTCACATTCTTTCATTAGGAAGGTTTCCACTTCTGCAAACTGCTTTAACTTCAGCTCCAATCTCTTCAACTGTCATAAATTGCACGCTAAAGATAAGAATACTAATCTTATTCAGTTTGAGTATGACGTCATACAATATTAATTAAACCCTGCTTAGTAAGATATAGGTAACTCAAGGAACCAGACACTAGTAAAAATGTCAGGTGTTATGTTATGGAAATGTACGGCAATGTCATGCCCACATAGGCTTTTGAATTTCGGATAATATCCAGTGACCAAGGATATGACATTATCCCTGTGATTGTGTGAGATAGAGGACAGAACATGAAGTCGATAAACTTTTCTAATCATATAATAACGTTAATAAAAGTTGAAAGTTCAGCAAATAAAGCAGCTCCTGTCAAAATAAAACAAGTTTCTCAGAGCAAAAACACAATGAATTTCTGTGGATACAAGTGGGTACTCGTTTGGCCCATTTTCAATAGAGATGATCCATCTCGGGGTTGTACGCCCAGGATACCTTTTGGTCCAATACCCAGGTAAAGCTATCAACAGACACCAGACAAATTGAAATAAAATATCCAAGATCCTAAATACTGAATGACAATCACAAAGGACAGCTATACATGATTTGTGTTACAATTGGATTAATACGTGAGACAATAGTTCTTTAAATCTTCCAATTAACACATCAAAAAATGGTTTCTTAAGTACGCAGCTAAAGTCAGATTTAGAAAAGGACCTCTTAGTTTTGGTTCATAAGAGGTTCAACTCCATCTTCACTTATCTTCTTTTACTGCTTTCTTTTTTCGTCTGATAAGAAAAGTCTCATCTTTACCCATTAACCAACTATCAGACAGCAACTAATACTAGGAAAAATGGCACAAGTCTTGTTTCTTTTCTTTTTCAACTAATACAAGAAAAAGGAAAGAAAAAAAAATCTAATAAGGAAAGAAACAGTTACATTTACCAATATTTATACCTGATGATTTATGATATTAGCAGATAGCCTCTGAATTTCCCGTTCTTCGTGATCAGCAAACAATTTTGCTTTTATTGCAGCTGCAGCTAGCCCGGCCTTGGCAGCAGCTTTTACTTTTTCTGTAGGTATTGGAACCACGCCTGCCTCATTTTGACCCCAAGAACCATGGCCTGCTGAGTTCTTTTCTGTAAATGAATCCATGAATAACTGGATTAGTTGAGAGAGAGATAGTGAGTGAGAGAGTATGAAAAAAGAACATAAAGAACTGGCCTACCCTTTTGCGGAATTGAATTTGCAGAATTTCTATAAGTACCACCTTCTGTACCATGTATACTCTCAGGGTTTATCCTTCATTGGTCAAAAAGAGATTTTAAGCAAACAGGAAAAGATTCGCAATATCAATAAAGAAAATATACCAATTACAATGAAAAACTTTTTGGAGTTTCCAATGTGTTCACTAGATTAGCTGTACAAGAGACCCCTCATCCTTTACTAAAAAAATTTAACCAGGCAACTTGACGGTTAAAAATAGAGAAGGGGGGAGGGGTGGTAACTGTGGATATTTAACCACTAAAAGTCCTATGAGCTCCCCAGGGAACTATTTTAGTATGAAAAATATAAAATGAGTCCGCTGTAAACATTACAACAAAGGAAAAACACCTCTGGCCTGATCCTTCCATTATACTTGCAGAGGCAGATACACCATTATCCTCAGAAAATACCGTCAAGGCTGCATGGGCACAAGATGCAGCGACTCTTGGCCCAACAGAGGAGGCCAGAAACGAAACCTGCAAAATAATACACATGTTAGCTATGTAAGAACACAAGTGAAGTCTGGAATACCTTTCTCTCGCATTAAATTTGCATTATAATGGAAAACACAAGTGAAATCTGGGAGAACCTTTATCCCTATTGATAAATTCTGCATTCGTGAATCTAGCTAGCGCCCCTCTAGACCTTTTTCAGCATGCCTTTAAACGATTAATCAAATTACACAAGAATTCTGATAACGCTTTGTTAAGAGAGCGTGTAATCTTGTAATCTAATCACTCAACCCTCTATTATCAGTTTTATCTAGTATTCTTTTTCTTTTGTCATTTGTTCTTGCACTAGTTGTAGGCTCACCTCAATACCACTCTCTCAAGAAAGTAGAGTTATTATTAAGTGAATGCTTTGCACCCTCAGAATGAATGTTTACAATGCATGGTCCTAGTCCCAACCACGCAATAAGAACGAAAAACTGAACCAAGAAAAATCTTTACAAGCTCCCATAAGCATGTATGCATTCATTATCTGAGTTGGTAACTTAGAATCAAATATACTCAGTTTATTACAATAATTGCCACTATCAAAATATTTATCCTGAGTCCAGACTGCATGGTCTAGCCGCATCTGTTTAAAGCATTTCCATTTTCCAAACAGATGAAAAAGTCGCATCATGAAAAAATAAATAAATAAACATGCTTCCATTCTCTTTGATATTAGGGGTGTGTCAAAGATACACAAATAAAGAACAAGTAATCTTGCTTCTTTTATATAACTGGGACGGTACCTTTCCAGAATACCTGCCCATATGTTTCAAGGGAACTATAAGAAAATAAAGGATCATGAAACATCAGACTAGTCACCTACCAGGGCCATGACTGGATTCCCAGAATTCGCAAAAGGGAACCTACTGTCAGAATCAGCATCTTGTAGGAAGGATCCTAAATACAAATTGTGAAAAGATAAGTCGGCATGTAATTTAGAAAATACATTAGGATTACTTGAGGATGAGAACCATAAGTAAATAAAAAAACCTGCTGCATCACCATTTGAACTTGAATGAAATCCTCCACGACCATCTCCATCTGACGAATTGGAAGACAGGGACACGCCCGGAACTTCAATATTTTCAAGCAGGCCATCCTCCACAGGCAAACGAAGAAAATGAAGGATGCATTGTGCTTTTGACTTTGAACCGACATACTCAGCAATTTCGTTCCAGTTCTCATTGTGTATTTCCATTGCCTCGAGCAGCAATAGGGTTTCTTGATCGGTCCAACTTTCCCCATCCAAATCACCATAATCTTTTGTTGAATCCATCCGTACAAAATCTATGCTTGAATGACCAACAACATATCTTCCCTCATGGAAGCAATTAGAGCACAGCAATACATCAACCTGAAGCACAAGACACCAATTAACTACAGTAGAGAATAAGAATTCAACCAAACTATACTTATCCTAAGAATTAATATAATTAATTTGGTTCAGCTACAAGGATCCTTTGTCTCCACCAGTGTTGCCCCACCTTGGGCGGCCTAGGCGCTTGGCAGCTGGACACTGCCACGATTAATCTCTAGGCGTTTAAAAAATAAGAAGGGGCACCTAGACCTACGTAGGCATCTACCTAGCCCACCTAACCAGCCTAGACCTGCCTAGGCACCCCCCCCCCCCCAGGTCGTGATTCTCATTTAGATAGAAAATAGATAACTTTCATTTTGCATTTTAGTTTTTCAATAAATTGTAAGAGACTTGTTGGATACTTGGATGAATGGTCATTATATGAACGGTCATTATATGTTTGTTCCCCGTGTTTTCAATATGTTCTAGTACTTTTTAATTTATATGTTATTTAAATAAATTTAATTATAAACCGCCTAGGCCCCCACCTAGGCGCTAGGGCCCACCACCCCAACGAGCCCCTTTTAGAACCTTGGTCTCCACTCAAACTCATCAAGGTGACGTATTATCTTTAAACATATAAAGGCAAACTTCAACGTCATTCAAATATAGCTAGAGTTTTCAAATGTGTTTCTAATGCCTGAAAGTTGAAACAAACCTGGAAGAGAATTAGTGCCTTGAAGACTGTTGAAATTAAGAAGTCAACTTTTGGTTTGTGCCCATCAGGTATCAGCAAAGACTAGTCAAATTCATACGTTTGCAGCTAATCATTTTTTAGAAAAAATCACAAAGTAAGGAGCGTTCAGGCAGTGTTTAGCACAAATAAATGGGCTACTAATTTTAAAATTACAATAAAATTTTATTTCTTTCTATAATCCTTTAATTTAACTAATTGAAGCCCGTAAAACAATATCACTTATACTCACTATCTGATGGAATCAAATAGAAGCAACTTTTGAACTAAATAAATCCCATTTTAGGTTTTTCTGTTTAATAATATCTTTCTACTTGGGAGGAAAGCTAAAGCTTTGTGGGGTTGTCTGGTGTCGGCAGTTTTTTGGAACATTTGGTTGGAGCGTAACAAAAGAATTTTTGACGATTATAAATTTATACTGGTGTGGGGGTAGCAGATCTGTGGGGAAGAGTAAGATATTGGGCAGCCTTCTGGGCTTCAGTTTCAAATGAATTTAAGAATTACTCTCTTTCTCACATACTGTGGGATATGTTAGCAGTTGTAAAATGATTTTGGTTGAGGTTGTCCTACTTGTAATCTGATCCTCTGGAGAGATTTTCTTGTTCTGTTCTTGGTGGATTTCTTATCCACTTCTGTGTATTACACTTTTCTTTTTTTTAATAAACTGTTATAGTTTCTTCTCAAAAAAAATATCTTTCTACTTAGTAGGGAAAAAATATAAAAGATGAATAAGTTAATTTATCAGGGGAAATCTTGGGGTAACAAAGTTTCTTAATAAAAGTCAAAATCTCATTAAGTTTGAATTACCATGAGATTAAAAGTCAACTTACCTGTCTATCTATAATCAGTTATGAACTACCTATCAGATGGTTTTAAAGCTTTAGAGGTGTACTCGCATCCAAACTTGGCCCCCTCTTGCTAACTTGAAGGCATTAACTACATATCAGATGATTTTGAAGCTTTAAAGGTGTAATTGCGTCCAAACTAGAACAAAGGCTTGAACAAGCATTGCCATTGATAGAGCCACGAGCTAATGTGCTGGCGTTTACATAAAATAACATAACAGGCCAGAATACACAGGTGTCGAGGACATGCTGTTAATAGTAATGCATCCAATATGGAAAAGGAAAATGTGGCAGCAATTACTAAATGTGACATTTGCGCTAAAAGTTATCATAAGAACCAGTATAATGCTCAATATCAAATCATGAAAGTTCAATTGCACTTGAGGATGCCAATAAATTGAGTCAGTTTATAAAACTAGTTAAATTTTCATTGAAAACTTATTGTCATATCTTGCAGTTGGCCTGGGAGTCACATCAACATGAAAGTAACACAAGTACCGCAGAGTATTGTTCTTGTGCGAAAGGGGGGGGTTAGGAAGCTATCTAAACCAACATTCTGCCATTTAACACAAAAACTTCATTTCCGTACAATCAACTGTGTGTTAAATTGTGTCACATGTTGTCATAGTAACTACTTACTGCAGTTTCATTCATTCTTTGAAGAAAAAACACCACCCATTAGATAGAATTATGGACAGAAAAAACATAACATGAATGGGATGAAAGATATGTACCTCTTTCTGTGACTGATAGTATACACTGGGAAGAGAAGAAGAACAGTAATTGCAATGATTTTCAGATAAACGCTTCCGAATTGTGTTGTCCAAATCAGGGACATCATCATCACCATGACATGGCAATGACAAATAAACTTCAGCCGCCTTAAGCCTACATCTGGGCTTGTCAAATTTGATTAAACTATCAATGGACTTCAGAGCAGCTGATGGCACTTGAATCTCACCATTTACCTCCTCCCTTAAGTAGGAACTGCCATTGCACGGCTCATGACTGGGTGCTTCAGCACAGTAATTAATAATTCCCCAGTGATCAAGAAAACGAATTATTCGAGTCAAATCTTCGGTACTTAGACGACCTAATAATTGTTGGAAATCAGAAAATGCAAGCCTCTTCTCTGGATTTTCCATGTATTTGGCAACAATTTCATTCCTACAATGCATGTATAGCTCAGGAGTATGATCTGATGATTTTCCTGAGAAAAAATGTGGCACCACCTGTCTCTCCAGTCGATGCACTGTGGCCGGTGAAAACCAATCTGCAAACAGGAGAATCCCAACAAGCAGAAATCCATATTCAATATGCATCTATATATGCAAAAAATGCATTATAAACGTGTACAGCAGTTTGCAACAAAAGAAATCTCAAAGCTTTAAGGTGCAGATAATATTATAACCATATACGATACTCGCTTCATATAAAGGAATCCAAAACCTTCTAAAGGTTAGCTTCGTCAGAACCCAAAAGTAAATCTTTTGTTTGGGAGAATATCAGAAAAAAGCCTCTCATTATGTCCTTTTCCAATCACATAACTGTCATAACGTCAGTCCAGTGTTAGCAAATCAAACAAGTGGCAAGTGTTGAGTAAGGTCAGTTCAATTAGCCTACCATGAAAGTTCCATAAGACACTAGCATAAAAGTACAACAAAGATTTTCCAGAAAAACCAATCTCGAAAAGAGTTATTAAACATCAACACTTCCCAGCCACTTTCTTGCACAACAAAACAAATATGAAATTCTGCAGCTAACAAAAGTCTGATGAAACTTGAATTCCCATTAGTCATTACTTCAGACTATAATCCAACAGATAAACGAAATAAATTGCACAAACCCAGCAGCAATTTTGCAGTGAAATTCGAGGAGACAACAATTAATGCAACCCAACAAATACCCAAATAACTGTAACATATGGAGCTTCAACTATACAACCATAAAATTCCCAGAAATTCTACTGCTTTAGCAACTGTTTGCCACTTTCTTTAGCTCACAAGTAACTGAGATTGAGAGAGAGTTGGATAACACATACATACCTGCGTGCATTGGAACCACATGAACTCTGTTCCCATATCGCTTCACAACGCCACGGCCCTCCATAATCGACGGCGGTATGACCACGTAAGCCGCCCCGGAGCCATCTGCACGGTCCGGATCCAACGCCGGACTATCGGCAGGCACGCCGGACAGCGCCTGGAGCTGACCGTACGACACATTCTCCAATAAAATCGGACTGGCGGGCCCCTTGGCATCCCCGCCGCAATGATTGGCTCGCTCGAGCGCGACGAGGGCAAGAACGGAGGAATGGGGCCGGTTGACGGTGCGCAAAACGACGGGAGGGAAGTCGCTTACGCGGACCCCACCGTCGAGGACCTCGGTCTCGTGAGGGGCGGGATCGGGTGCGGGAGCGGATTGGGGGTTATGTTGGGGGTCCTCCGAGTCGTCGTTCGGGTCGAGCTCGTTGTCGTCGGCGTCGTCGTCTTCGTCGTCCTCGCGCTTGTTCCGGCGAATTTGGGGGTCACGCTTCCGCTTCCTCCATTTGCCGCGGGAGTCTGTGGAAAATTCAAGACAATGATGGAGTGAAAACAAACAGAAATTATGGAGCGCCGATTGCTGTGTGTGTGATTAATTGAAATGTGAGGGTCTGAATTTCTAGAGAGAGAAAGAGATGTAGAGAGAGGGCTTAGGTTTGAGTTTTACCTGAAGGAGAAGCAGGCATTTTTAGGAGAGAGAGTGAACTGGAGATTTGTGGGGACTTTGATTGGCGCAGAATTAGAAATCAAAGGCAGAGAGACACACAGAGACACATGAGAGAGAGAGTGTGTGTAGTGCTTTGCCTTTGAATTGTGGAACTTAATTTCCCGACTCTGAAAATTCTAGTTTTCAGGATTTCCTTTTCCATTTTTTTTTTTTTTTTTTTTTTTTTTTTTTGGGGTTTAATTTCTTTTCTTTTTTGTCATTTGCTTGGTCGTGTCACGCGTCGCACATGCACAATCATTGATTCATAACTTTTTCTTTTTTTCTGTAGTGGAACTTAATTTCTCGATTCTAAAAATTCTAGTTTTCAGGATTTCCTTTTCCTTCTCTCTTTTATTCTTTTATTTATTTTTTTGGGCTTAATTTCTTTTCTATTTTGTCATTTGTTTCCTTAGACCTGGTTTGGTACTAAGGTAATTCTGAAAAAAGCTGCTATCAAAAAAAGTTGGGAGCTGTTTTTGTGTTTGGTAAACACTCAGCTTCAGCTTTTTTTTCACAGTTTTGGATGAAAAAAAGCCAAAAACAAGAAGCTGCAAAACCCAGCTTTGAAAAACCGGCTTTTTTTCACATCTGTTTTACATAAAAGTTTACCAAACACTCTAATACTGCTTTTTTTTTTCAAAAGCACTTTTACAAAAAAGTTTGCTAAACACTCTGCTGCTTTATTTCACAGCTGCTTATTCTCACATCACAGCAGAAGTAGCTTTTTTTCAAAGCACAGCAATACCAAACCAGCCTTTAGTCGTGTCACGCATCACACATGCACAATCATATATTCATAACTTCTTCTTTTTTTTCTGTACTTACTAAGCACGTTATACACACTTAATTAGTCAAATTAGGTCCCTCACGCGTGTAACTTCTTCTTTTTTCGATATTAACAATGTACATTGTATATGCACTTAATCAGTATTATAGAATGCTAGCAACTTTTCTCATTTGAATCTTCTCATTGTACATTTCCAGCTCTCCTTCTCATCTTATAATGCTACATGGCAATTTGGACGGTCAATTTTCTAAGTCATTCTTTAAAGATCAAATCTACCCAAAATCAATCTAGATCTTAAACCATTTAGTCATCTTAAACTTTTTAATAGATAAAAACCATGTTATTAAGGTTTTTTTTTTTTTTTTGAGAAACGATACGATATTCATTAAAAAGCAAAGAATACGTACAACCTAAGGATAGTGTGCATATTGAGCCTCGATAAAAATCTCGTCGGGGCTTTGAACCCGATCTAAGGGAAAAAGAGTGTCCCGCATAGCAATAAAACCTATCACCAGCTGAGCAATAAAGAAATTACAATCCCTCCTCTACTAACTATTGGTTTGGTACTGAGGTGCTTTTATAAAAAGTGGGTATCAAAAAAAGTTGAGCTCAAAAAGGTGTTTGGTAAACACTTAAAAACAGCTTATTTTCACAGTTTTGAGTGGAAAAAAAAAACTGAAAACGTGAAGCAACAAAAATGAGCTTATACTCACAACACAGCAAAAGCAGTTTTTTTTCAAAGCACAATAATACCAAACCAACCCTAAGACATCTTGAAGTAAGTCTGGAGGTTCTTTGAACCACATAATCTCCTGAGAACTCCCAACACACATACAAGAAAGGCGATGAGCATCTAAATTACCTTCCCTCTGCACATGATTAAACCTCAAGTCAGCTATCCCTCTTAGGAAAAATCATATATCATTTATTACAAGACCCAAAGGTGAGCAATCTTCTTCTTGATCCTTCATTGTCGCTAACACCAAGCTAGAATCTCCTTCAAAAATAACCTTCCAACCGAAGAAGACAATCATTTCGAACTAATAAAACTGCTTGTCAAAGAGCTAATAATTCTGCATGAAATGCAGATTGAGTCAACACAAATGGGCCTGCAAAAGCCACCAAAAATGCCTCCAAGTGATTACGAACTACGATCCTAAAGCCCCCTCGACATCCATTTCGACTCTATGCCCTATTGAAGTTGCACTTTACACACCCAACTTCGGGTTTCTGCCACTTCTGCACCTTTCGCCAAGTCTTCTTAGTTGCTCCCTTATGCCATTTTTGAAACTCAATCAACCAACCCTCAGCTATAATCACAACCTTCTGCGGCGGAAGCATCCTACCGTTCCAAAGCATGTCGTTCCAATGCTTACAAAGAGCCCAAATCAACATCAAACAAAATTCAAACCCAGGTAGCTGCAGCTGCACCGATAACCAAGAAATCCATTGCATTAAAGATATCCCATGATGCATCTCCACCCTCAATCCCAAACTCCGAAACCACACCACCTTTGCCAATGTGCAATCTCATAAAACATGCTCAACAGACTCGACTTGCCTACCACAAACAACACACAAATCTTCAATCATCACGTGCTGTTTACAAAGATTCGAGCGTGTATGTAACACATCTAAACACGCACGCCAAACATAGATCTTAACCTTCCCCAATACACATGTATCCCATAGCTTCTTTTAAAATTTATCACCCACACCACCAAAAGATAAACCCAATGCTAATGCACTTCCTTCACTAGACCCTAGGAGGCTTAGTGCTACATGATAATCACTCCTCACTGTGAACTTACCATTTCGTTCATAGTGCCATATGCGAGGATCCTCTACATTCCTCAAGCTAAGAGGGATGTTTCGAAATACCTCAACTTCCTTCAGAGAAAACAACTCATCCAATAACTAAACATCCTAGACATTTGACCCATTCTGAAATAGGCCATCCACCGTAAAATCAATACTCCAGTGGTTCAGATGAGGGGACAAAATCCAAAAATAGTGGTCTGTGGGCACTTAACTATCGTTCCAAATACGTATACTTCTTCCATTGCCCACCTGCCACCATGTTCCCTTCCGAATCACCCCCCACGAGGCTACAATGCTACGCTACACATATGAGTTGTTTGCATTCACCCAAGCCTCCAGGAACTCCGTCGTAGGAAAATATCGAGCCTTAGATACTTGAAAAGCCAACGACTCAGGTTGATGCATGAAATGCCAAGCTTGCTTTGCCAACAAAGCCAAATTAAATGCATAAAGATCCCTAAATCCAAGCCCTCCCTCACTCTTTGGTTTAGTAAAACAACGCTAATTAAGCCAATGTATTTTCCGTTTGCCCTGATCCTCACTTCACCAAAATTTTGCAATCATCATATTCAACTCTTCACAAAAAGATTTAGGAAGAAGAAAACATTGCATAGAATACATTGGCAGAGCTTGGGCAACTGTTTTCACCAACAACTCCCGCCTTGCACAACTTAGTAAGCCTCATCTCCAACTTTGCAATTTCTTCCAAAGCCTATCTTTCACATATGAAAAAGTTTCCTTCTTAGACTTCCTAATTAGGACCGGCAGACCCAGATATCTATCGTGAAAATCCACCATCCTCATGCCAAGGCAATTAGCAAGCAATTGCTTATCCACACTAGTGAGATTAGAGTTAAAAGAGACACAACTCTTCTCAAAATTCAATGTCTACCCCGAGGCCCCCTCATATGTTCACACCACATGCTTAATTTTCTGACACTCACATAGGGTACTGATAGGAGCATATTTATGCTACTTAAATGGCTTGTTCTCGTGCATTTACGTTATGTTTCTCTAGTTATTTTAGTCCTTTATGCTTCTTTTGTGTGTTTTCAGGTTCTAAGGGCTTAGGGAGCATGAAAGTGCATTTTGAGGCTATTTGGAGCATTTTTGGGCATGGATTGGATAGCTTAATCATGGAGCAAAGAGGATGGACGAAATTGAAGCCTTGTATGCTCTTTGGGACATAAAACAAAGGGCCTAGCCCAATCAAACAAATCCTTTGAGCCATGGAAAACCTCTAGCCCAATCAAACAATCCATCAAAGCCATGCAAAACCACCAACACATGCACCCATCACCAAACACTAGCCTTGTGCCGTGCATCCCTTATGCCATTTTCAGATTTCCACCAACTAACCTAGTTGTCACTCACATGCATTCATCATAATTCACCCTAGCTACCACCATTCACACACACATGCACTCACATGCATTCACACACACTTCACACAAACAAACAACTCAATGCCGTGCCTTTCACTCCCATTTCTAGCATTCACATGTAATTCCAGCATGCATTCACATGCATTTTCAGCACCATTAACATCTTTGCCTGCATTTCATACCCTTTCCAGCTCTCACTCTTCATCATTGCAGCCACCTACATTCATTATTTATTAACCCTTCATCATGCAGCCAGAAAATCAGCAAGAAAACTCAATGTCGTGGCCTTCACACACCATTCCAGCACATACACACACCTTGCCACATGCAATTCCAGCTTTCACATGCTTTCCTAGCTGTTTTTCCATCATTAACTAGCCACATGCATCCTAAACAAACAGCCATATACACCTCCATTCCTCCTATAAAAACCTTGCATTCCCATTACCTAGATTCATCTCATTTTCATACACAACACACCACAAACACATCCATTCTTCCTTGCCGTGAGCTCCCATTCCCTTATAATCCAAACACCACTCCTCATCCATTTCCATAATTCCCCAATCCATTCAACACACCAACAACATCCCTTAGACCTTATGCTACAACGAAGAGGAGGAGAAGAGTGCCTAAACGTTCATACAATTCAAGTTTGAGTTGGTGGAATGTTTAGGTGTTTCTTTGATTTCAATGTTTAAATTTACTTATCTTTGTCTTGTACGTATGAGGAACTAAACCCCCCTTGGCTAGGGGGGGATTCGAAATATATGTTTATGCTTGCAATATGATTTGATTACTTCTAATTACGTTTCATAAGTTGTGAATTCAATTTGTTTAACTGTTTGATTGATAACCTATTTATGTATGTTTATTGAGAGTGCACGCTTAATTTTCATGCATGAATATGACGCTAGAATATAAGTGAGTTTCACCTAATAGTTATGAACTTATATTCACAAGTAGTGGAGGTTGCTTATAAACAATCGCGTTAAATAAATTCTTCGCATAAGTTTCATGCAATCATAGTAACGAATGCCTCGTCAACACTTATAGTTTTCAAAGAACTTAATGATTCTTGCTTGTATCTCTATTATGCAATTCATGTAGGGAACTTGTGGGGAATGTTTTGGGTTGTCGTATGCAATCATCCAATTCATTAACTTAAGGAAAACTTGACGATTAATTTAAGCGGACCTAATTAACCCGGGGTGTTGAGAATTCATGGTTTATTGAAAAGCAATTAGAAATCATTTTGTGTGCAAGTATAACATGTGTGGAGATGAATCCCTTAGCTAACTTCCAATCCATTCATTTCCGTCAAATTCGTATTTACAATTTGTTTTCTTTGCAATCTATCCATTTTAGTTTAATCTCGTCCAAACCTAAATTCCCCCCCCCTTATTTCATTTAGTCATTATAATCTATTTTAAAGTTTAGTTTTGCATTCTTTGAGTCTAGCATAGTGTTTTAAACTTGTTTTTACGTTTTTGAGTCAAATCCAAGTGATTAACAATCCCTCCTAATCCCCGGTCCAGAACGATCCCTACTTACATACTCACTACAATTGTCAAAAAGAGGGTTTAATTTGTGCGCGTATAAAATCTCGCATCAGGTACCACGAGCGAACAAAAAACTGTCATCAGTGAAAAACAGATGATGAATACTAGGAGCATTACAACATACCTTAATTCCCTGCAGCTCCCCTTTGTTTTCCACCTTTTATAGTAGTGTCAAAAGACCTTTGGCACAAAAAATGAACAAATAAGGTGAAAAAGGGTCCCCTTACCGAATACCCCTTCCCCGGATTCACATAGCACACTGATTCCCCATTCAGCTTGAAGGAGTATGTCATTGTTGTAACACAAAGCATAATCATACTAATCCACATGTTAGAGAACCCTATACGAGACATCATAGCCTTAAGAAATCTCAATTCCACACGGTCATATGCCTTACTAATATCCAATTTCAACGTCATGACCTCGAAGATCGCTTTATGCATATAGTAAGCAGCTTCAGTAGCTACTAAGTAGTTATCAGAAATCAGATGCCCTGGAATAAACGCACTCTGAGTAGGTGCAATGATGCGTTGGAGAATAACTTTTAATCTATTTTTGGGAACCTTCGCCATAATCTTGTAAAGGACATTGCATAAACTAATAAGTCTTAACTGTGTCATCTTCTTGTATCCTTCACCTTGGGGATTAACGTCACGTGACTATAATTAATTTTCCTCAAAAAGAGACTCGAGAGAACTATGCTTCGGATCCTATTACACACATCCGGACCAACCACCCCCCAATGTTTTTGATAAAATCCAGGGGACATACCATTAGGACAGGGGCTTTCGTATGATGCATTTGAAAAACAGTGCATTTAATTTCTTCATCCGTGAAAAGGCTCTCAAGTGAGGAGTTCATCGTCTCCGTTATCGATGGCAAAATGTGACCTAGTATCTATCCAGGTTATGCACTCCATTAGAAGTAAAAAGTTGAGAGAAATAAGACACCCCTATATCCTTCATCCCTCCTCGATCTTCATGCCAGACCCTATGATCATCCTCCAAGCCATACAACCAATTTCTTTTTTGTCTTCGATTTGCCTTCTGATGAAAATATTTCGTATTCCAATCCCCAAGTTTAACCCAATTCTCCTTCGACCTTTGTCTCCATAATTGCTCTTTCTGTTCAAGTAATCGATTTAATCTGCCGATAAGTTCCTTTTTTTTGCTCAATAGATTCCTCCGTAAAATGGTGTCCTAAGAGACATGTCAGCTTGTCCTTAACTTCCTGAATCTCTCTTGGTCCTAATCTGGCATTACTACAAGCCCAGTTTGTTAACTGCATTCTTATCCTTTTAATTTTCTCCATGACTTGGTACATTGACGAACCATTGATGACACATTCCCACACATTCCATATTACTTCGGCACACCCCTCCTACATATTCCAAAACTCCTCATAACGAAACTACTTCCTTACTCGAACTATCATGCGGCCAGACCAGTTTAACAACAGCAGTACATGATCGGATGTGGATTTCTTCAAATAATGCATACTGAACCGAGGAAACATGTTAATCTATTCCTGAGTGCCCAAAGCCCAATTTAATCTCACCTTTATTCCCCCCTTTCATCGTTAACCATTTAAATTTATTCCCATATAAGCCAAGATCAATAAATCGACAACTCTCCATTGCATTACAAAAACCCTCCATCTGTCTATCTTGTTAAACATTACCTCATTCCTATTCACTAGCTTGTAGAATTTCATTGAAATCTCCAATGAACACCCACGGCTTGGACTCACTACTGCAAATAGTCTATAATAGCTGCCACGATTTATATCGATCGGCCATAGCTGGAAAAACCATAGAAAACTATAAAAGGCCAATATCCTGAGTCGCCCGAAAACCGATATCAAAATCAATATAGTTATGAGAATAAGACCATAAACATAAATTTATTTCTTCCTTCCATAAAACGTACAAACCTCCAGAGCCACCTCTACTATCAACTGAAAAACTACGATCAAATTCAACTTTAAACGTAAATGGTCCATGTGACGATCATTACTTTTGGTCTTGCACAAGAACACTACAATGGGATCTTGACTAGAAATTAAGCATTAAAGCGTATGAACTGCACGAGGGTTTTCATGCCCTCGGCAGTTCCAACTTAAGCAACTCATGGCTGACGGCGGGGTTGATATCTGTCAACTTCTGCTGATGAACTGACTAACTCCAAACTGGGCACTACTTTCCTTCGGACTCCTGGCCTTGACGCCACATCATCCTCCTATCGTACCAATCTTTTCCTAATTTCAGGCAAAATTACAACACCACCCATATGGATATTGGCCTACATGCTACTGGATTTCACTCCCCCCCCCCCACTAGCTCAGTACTTCCTACATTGCTTTTTCCTCCCACCCTTTTGAAGAAGCTCAATGATGGGCATTAAATTGAAAGGATATGAGCCCAAGCCCGACACCTCCTATTTCGAGTAACCCGAGTCTACCCCTATCTGTGCACACCTTACATTAGACCACCCACTAACCATCTGCTGGCCCATGTCAACCTTCTGTCCACCTGGAGACCCAATGAAATCCTCCCTATGTGCATTAATTGTCCCACCTAATGACTCAGTTGGTGGAACCGAAAGAAACTCCCCACCCACAATTGGCAGGTCAAACAAATTGACTCCCAATAACTTCAAATCACATCATTCTTGATTTGTAGGAGTTGACTGGAAAGGAATAATGGTCAATTCCTCAATCATTTCCTCATCAGGACTAACAGCAATGTTCAAATCTGGGAAAATAATGGCACCATTAATGTTATGATCCTCCTGCACCATATTCCGTCATTCACCATCTGGCCATGCCTCCATGGCCACAGTTGCACCTTCCTCCATTAAGTTCCCATCGTCTCATCCATTACTGATCAAGCTTTCAACTTCCTCATCATGCATATGAGCTTTCATTGACCACCTATACTACAGCTCCAACCCAAAACGCTTACCTGATAGGAGCATATTTAGGCAACTTAGTTGGCTTGTTCTTGTGCATTTACGTTGTTATTTCTTAGTTCTTTAAGTCTTTTAAGTTATTTTCGTATGTTTTCAGGTTCTAAGGGCTAAAGGAGCAAAGAAGTGTATTTTGGAGCCTTTTGGAGCACTTTTGGGCTAAGGATGGATAGCTTATACTTGGAGCAAAAGGAATGGACGAAATTGAAGAGTTGATGTCACAAGGATTCCTACTTGAAGTAGCCACACACCTTCCACCATTTCAGCCGCACCTTTGTCCTAACACTAGAGCATTAATCATTCACTTTTCATTATATAATTCATGCACCATCATGCATATATTCCCCCCTAGCTGTCTCTCCCATGGATTAATCACCCAAGCCATATTCAATCCTTGAACTCGTGCATTCACCAAAAATTCCAGCACCTCCACACACCTTGCCGCAGCCTTTCCAGCTTTCCCCCTTCATGATTGCAGCCACATGCTTTCCCATTCTATCATTTCAACCACATGCACTCTTCATCATTAAGCCAAATTCACTCCCATTTCTCTCCCATTAATCCTTTCAGCCGCAACTCCCATCAACATTCTCCCATTAAACAATCAGCCACACTTCCACATGCATTCCCTCTTTAATCATTCACTCCCTAGCTGTCATTCCACATGTATTCCCTCTTTAATCATTCAGCCACATTCTCTCACATTCTCTCCCATTCTCTCCCTATAAAACCATGCAATCCCATCACCTATAAGTAACAACCACTCCCCATCTATTCATACACACTTCACACCATCACACAACCATTGCCGTGCATAACATTCCATTTTCCAGCATTTCCCCCATCCTAGCAGCAGCACTCCAACCATTCAACACATCCACATACCTTCCTACCACCTTCCAACCATCAAACACTCATCCACAATCCCACCATAGACCCCTTTGCCGTGACTTAGCAAGGAGGAGGAGAAGGAAGATCAAGCCTTGGGCGTTTGTGCATTCGAGTTAGAGTGTTGGACGTTTCTAGGTGTAATCTATCCTTTATTGTTAATGTTTAAATCTATGTTGCTTTGTTTTGTCATGAACATGAGAGGCTAAACTCGTTTTAGCCTAGGGATGCTTTGAAACCATGATTACATTTATAATATGAGTTGATTAAGTCCAGTTGTGATTTCATAAATTGTGAACGCAATTTACTTAACCGTTTGACGGATAACTTATTCTTGTATGTTTATTAGGGAGGCCTACTTAATTTGCATGCTTGAATTTGGAGCTAGAATATTAGGGTGTTTCACATAATCGTCACAAACTAATATTCACAAGTAGTTAAGGTTGTTTTCACAATCATGTTAAGTAAATTCTTGGCATAAGTTTCATGCAATTCATAGTAACGAGTGCTTCGTCAATGCTTATGGTTTTCAAAGAACTTAATGATTCTTGCTTGTATCTCTATTATGCAATTCATGTAGGGAACTTGTGGGGAATGCTTTGGGTTGTCGTATGCAATCATCCAATTCAATAACGTGAGGAAAATCTGAGGGTTAATTAGTGCAATTCACGGTTAATCTGGGGTGTTGAGGTTCATGGTTTATCGGAAAAGCAACTGGAAATCAATTTATGTTAGAAAGTATCATGTGTGGAGAAGTATCCCTTGGCTATCCCATCATCCATTAGTTTTTCTTGTTTTCGTCCAAAATCTGTTTTAAAGTTTTAAGTCACTTGTTTTCTTTTAAATTCGTCCAAAATCAAAACCCCCTTTCTTATTTGTTCCAAATCTGTCCAAATTAAGTCCTAGAGTCTAAATTGAGTCTTTTTGGTTGTTTTTGGTTGTTTTGAGTCTTTAAAGTTTGTTTTGAGTCATATAAGTTAGTAAGAGTCTTGTGAGTCTATTTAAAGTGTTTTAAAACATATTTTTACATCTTTGAGTCAATTTTCATTAGATTAGCAATCCCTCCTAATCCCCGGCCTAGAACGATCCCTACTTATATCTATACTACAATTGTCAAAAAGAGGGTTTAATTTGAGTGCTATCTTTTATCACATCATTACCATGCGGGCGATGATAATCATCTCCCAAAGTATCATTCTGGAACCAACGGCCATATGGCTTCGAGAGGTCGTCGTCATTCTTCTCCCCTTTGAACTGGACGCACTGCTCCTTCATATGACCAATAATCCCACACAAGAAGTAGGTTAATGGTAATTTCTCATACCGCAAATCAACCCGAACCTCCGTTCTCTAAATGGAGAGCAGGAAACTTCGATGCAACGGTGCAGAAACATTCACAGCAACTCTAATACGTAAAATACTACCAAATAACTCCCCCTTCGTACTCTGATCGATTAAAACATGAACTCTAATCTAATTACCGATAAACTCACCCATGTGGCGAGACACATACGAAAGAGGTAGACCCTTGACTTGCACCCAAAAATCCTAAGACACCAGGGGAATACTTGTCGAATGCCTTCACCATCACTAGCAAAGCGCCGTCATAAAGCCACGACCCTCTTTTCAGCATCATCGCATTTTCCCTTTGACTATCAAAACCAAATGAGAGCAACCCCTCGTCTATCTTGACTATCGTAAGTTTTGCCTTAGGGCGCTAGAGGTTCATTATTTGTTGTTTGAACCATTCTTTGTTGAAGACCTTTCGTGTAAGCACTCACCCCATTAGGAAGACCTTATTAGCCCTAAGGAGAGCACTCTCACGATCATCTATCACCATCACCCTCTGTTCTTCAGAAGTGAGAGCAAATCTATCTGCAAACTTCATCACTATCTCCTCTATCACCCTAAACACCCTTTGCAAACTGCTTTGCCAAAAAACACAGACAACTCCTCCCCAAAAAGCTTATTGCTCGAGAGAACATCCACCCTTGGTGATCACATAAGGTCTCCTTTATTGCTAATCAACCTAACTTTCGGTGTAAATCACTAGAAGAAAGACAGCCTACGCCGCAATACCTAACCCTAGCGTTTTTACAGTTGGTATGGTATTAAGTTAAACACATAAAATTTGACAACTTTAATTGAATAGTTAAACGATTTTTTATTTAATTGATTTTTTGTAGAATCAATCTTTATGTAAACTAGAAAGTAATTGTTTCAATCATTGTGCTCTTTGGTTAAACAAGCTAGTCATTGCATGTAACTTATGTTCTTTTATGTACTTTCAATGCGTGTAGCGCATACACTTATAGCTCGTTTTCTAATCTGTAATCAGAAGGAAAGGAATTAAATTGAGCATGAATTGATATGAGGTGGAATCAAAATTAGATTTTTATTGAAGTTGTTTACTAAAGTGTTATAGAATATGAGAATAAATGGTAATGATTTCATATAAGCTGTTTACTAATCTACGTGAATTGGAATGAAAACTAATATAATTACTCAAATACCTTTGTCCTAAATTACTTATTTTATATACTTGTCAATAGAAAAAATCAATGCATTTTTCTGCCAATATTAAACATACTACAATGTACAATCCTTTTTTAGAATTTTAATCATTGCAATATTTTTATTTTTAATAAACTTTAATTCTTATTATTTTATTTTATTTTATATTTTCAAGAGTGAAAAAAAAAACCCCATATTTAGATAGGGAAAACTATCCAAAACACCCAAAAAAAAGTTTCGTTTAATCATAGGGACATTTAATTTGGAAAATACCAAGGTTGCCCTTGAAAGCCTTCAAACACATTTGAATAAGGAGACAAAACATGTAGCAGCCAGGACAATGTGCATAAAATTTCACATGGATCCACATGGCCTTCAAGCAAAGAACAGGAAAAGACAAGTTTGGCAGATGTAGAAACAGTATCAACAATTTCAGAAACAATATCAACAGTTTCAGAAACAGTGCACTATTCAAAAAAGTTGTTTGTCGTTTATGACTTTGGTTTTGTATGTAAGGGAGCCTTTCCTCCCATGCAATACACAACACCTTTCAACCTCTCAACTTCAACATCAAACACCTCTCAACATCTTAATACCTGAACACCCTACTTTCACCATATACTCATACCATCTTTATACTCTCAAGCATCCGTAGTCTTCATAGCATCCTTAGTAAACATTTTTGTGTAAAGACTTCTCTTTGTAAACATTCTATATATCAATAAAAGTTCAAGTGTACATATTCAAGCAATCTCCAAGTCTTAAGTAAGTTTTCTTTTTTTTTCTTTAGTGTGTTTGTTTAATTAGACTTCTAGTCCAAAACAGGGAAACACTATTGTAGTTATATTATTAACCTGTTAAACTGACGATCATACTTTGTTCGAGCACTCTGTTATAGTTGAATGCTTGCCATACAAATAATTGGACATTAACTAGGGTACTTCTGAGTTCTTCGTACCTCTGAGTTCAGCTGTTAAGGCCTTATACTTGTACTGTAAGTGGCCGTCATGCTGAAACATGTCGAGTTCCATGTGCAAGGTTTTATGTCTAATTGTTATAATGGTCATCTGACTATTTAACTAGGCCTGCTATCTGAATCTGGTATCAGAGCCAAGTTTAGCATTTTAATAGTATAATTATAATAGTAAAGTACCTTGAGGACGGAAGTCATTAACACAACTGATATCACACTTGTTCATTTTGTATGAACAACATATATTATTGTCTTTGTAGTCAACCACAACCACCAAGTATTTATTGTCCCAAGCACCGAACTATAATTAGTATATATATCCAAAAGAATTAGCAGTAGTTTGAAGAAGGAAAAGTTTTATCTTGGTTATCTTGAACATCCTTCATTTTTTTCGTAAATATAATAATACAAAAGTGCAACATAAAGTTTTGGAAGCAAATAGAGCAACAGATCAAGTTTTAGAGACCTTGAGAGAAGAAAGAAAGTTTCTAAGAAACCAGTTAGCCGTAACTCTAGAGAAAGGTAGGCTGTATTTTATGATAGATTATCTTAATTTAGAAATTAGTGAACCTCAAAAAAGAAAAATAACCTTAGACTAAAATAGTTTAGTTTGTTATTTTCCATTGAGAAAGCATAATCATATTTTGCATAGTGAAGAAAATCCACAAGCCAATAGTATTGTAGATCTTATTATTAGTCAAGCAGAAAATATAAAATTAGAAAATCATAAGCATAATTGTTTGATAAACCAGTTGTTAGAGCATTTTCAGAAAAATTTCATAAAAACAATTAGGCAAAATTTAGATTGTATTACAGCTTAGTTAGAAGATAATAATAAAAATATTCAAAGGTTTCCTAGCAAAAGAGAGATAAAAGAGCTTATTGACCTCATAGATAGTAAGTCTAAGCAAGTATAACTTAAATCACAAGAAATAATTGAGCAGTTAAAATTAGAAGTTCAAAAAATTCAATTAGTGCAAAAGGAGTTGAGTGAAAAAGTAGATAAGTTGCATGATAAAATAGATAAATTATTAGTTTAATGACCAATTCTAGAACTAGCAGAAAATATATCTAAGCTTTGAAAGAAGTTAGTAAGCTAGATAAAGAACCAGTAGGTTTAATAGAATTTTCAACACAAGTAGCCAGTAGTAATATTCCCATTAGGCAAAATAATTTAATTATTCAATTAGTTTTAAGTTTGGCTGAAAAATTAGATCAAGTTGAAGAACAAATAGCATAAATAAACCAAGTTTTACATAAAGCATCTCCATCACTTCCACCATCTTTGTTAGAAAAATTAGAAAATTTAACTTTAAGTACAAATAATCATATTAGAAGACCTAAGATAAATCCTTTTGATATTAGAAAATGGAACTTTTTAGGAGAAAAGGAAAAGAAGTAGTTAGAGCTAAAGATATTTATCCAAATGAAGAAGAAGCACAAGAATTTATCAGAAGAGATTTTGAGAGAACACAGAAAAATCAATATAATTTGTATCATTTAGGTTTATTTGAAAATAGAAGCAGAATTGTAAGTAGCATCAGTCAACATGAAGTTAGCTGTATTGATAATGAAGTTACACTTAATTTAATTAGTAAAGAAGCAGTTACTCATTTGAGAAAATCATATTTTAGTCAGATTCACATAGGAACAATATTAACTTGGATAACAAGATTAACCAGAGCACAAGTAGGCACAAAAGCTTTAGTGTGTGTGTGTGTGTGTGTGTGTGTGTGTGACGATAGATGGTATAATCACCAACAAGTAGCAATAGCAATAGCTGAAGTAGACATAAGTTCAAATTCAGCAGTCATAGGATGTATTCCAAATTATGTTATGACAATTAATGAATTTAGTAAATATATTAAAGTAAGTATAAGAACAAAAAATTATAATATGAAAGGAGAGTATAAAAATTTGTGTATTAGCTTAATGTATATTGGTAAAGTGTCTGATAGATATAATCACAAGTTTAATTTAGAATTTCAAATTTTAGTTCAAACATTTGGTAGTAAACATGTAAATATGATAGAAGCAAAACCCGCAGATAATAGCTTTTTGGAAGAAACTCAGTGAACAATACCTAATTTACAAGTAGCAAGAAATAGACAACCAGATAAAGTACAAATATATGAAACTAGTACAGGTCAAGCAACAATTAGGTTTAGTAATAACAAGCAACTAGAAAAAAATAGAAGATGATGAAAGTGAGATAAAAAATGAGATTCATATGGCTTTTAATAATTTAGATATTAATTTAGTTGAGCAAAATTTTGATCATATTGTAGATAAGCTTATAGAAGATATTGACCATTTAGATGAAGAACAATACTTAGAAAAATATAAGACATATGACTTAAAACTACACATAATTTCAGATGAAGAGATGAAAATTTTAATTTTAGAAATAGGAGTAGAACATATTTTAGGATCAAAAGAATATAATAATTTATTAGAATTAAAAGTAGAATGTAATCCAGCAGAAGAAAGTAGTACATCAGGAGTAAAAAATCCAGGATACACAGGTAGAAGTGACCAACAATTTTTGAGGCCAACAAATGAACAATATAATGAAAAAGCAAAAGTAGACTACATAGAAGAAAGTATGATAAAACCATCTAGAAAAAATAGGATAACATATTTGAGAGGGTTAGAACAAATTAATATAGCAGGAAATATATTAAACTTAGATAACGTAGATCCACAAGATTGGGAGAGAACAATTGAAAGATGGGAAAAAGGTTGCGTACATGCAACATTAATGTTAGATTTTAGTAATTCACAAAATATGTCACATCCCGACCCGGGCTCCACTACATCCCGGGGTCGACTCCACCATAATACGATATTGTCCACATTGAGCTCAGACCACGCCCTCACGGTTTTGTTTCTAGAAACTCACACGAGAACTTCCCAATGGGTCGCCCATCCTGGGATTACTCTCGCGCGAACTCGCTTAACTTCAGAGTTCCAATGGAACCCGAAGCCAGTGAGCTCCTAAAAGGCATTGTGCTAGGTAAAGATGAGAATATACATATAAGGCTTACAGGATCCACTCCCCTAGGCGATGTGGGATGTTACAATCCACCCTTAGGGGCCCGACGTCCTCGTCAGCACACTTCCGGCCAGGGATTGGCTCTAATACCAAATTGTCACACCTCGACTCGGGTTCGACTTCGCTGTAGCACGATATTGTCCGCTTTGGGCCCCGACCACGTCCTCACGGTTTTGTTTCTGAGAACTCACACGAGAACTTCCCAATGGGTTGCCCATCCTGGGATTGCTCTCGCGTGAACTCGCTTAACTTCGGAGTTCCGATGGAACCCGAAACCAGTGAGCTCCCAAAAGGCCTCGTGCTAGGTAGAGATGAGAATATACATATAAGGCTTACTGGATCCACTCCTTTGGGCGATGTGGGATGTTACAAAATATGTTAGATTATTTTGAGCATACCTTAGATCGTTTAGTTTTTTATCATTTTTAGTCATGGAAAGTTCAAAATCCAGAACAACATCAGGTAGCTAAAACACATTTTAATATTGATGGTTTTGTTACTTTGATTAAACAAGAATTTTTAGATCATAATAGATTAAATGGCATAAGCGAACAAGAACAAACAAGAGCAATTAGAAATTTAGAACAATTACAAATTTGTGATTTACAGTATATAGCTGAGTATACTACAGATTTCTTTAAATATTTAGGAAGAACATGTAGAATTAGCGATATTAATTTATTAGATACTTATATGACAAAAATAAAAGGACCAATAGGTGAAAAGATTTGGAATGAATGGCAAAAGCATCCAAAGAAAAATAATATTGCAATAGGACCTAGAATTCAACATGTATATGATATACTTAGACAAGAGTGTAGTCAAATAAAAGTTAAGAGACAAATAAGGAAGCAATTTTATATGAGCTGTAAAAATATAGATTTACCACAACAGTACGGTTGTCATAAGAAAAATAAGCATAAGAAAATACACAAAAAGAAATATAAATCATATAAACCATACAAACAACTTAAGAAATTCAGCATAAGACCTTCAAGAACATATAAAAAGAGAAAATATATTCCAAAACAATTTAGAAAAAGAAGTGGCAGACCTTGGATTAGAAAATATAAAGGCCAAAAGATAAGAGTTGTTGTAAATGTTATTCATGTGGAGAGACTAGACATATTAGACCTAAGTGTCCAAAATTAGGTAAACGAGAGAAAAAATACATTTAATGGAGTTGTTTAAATTAGAAGAGGATGAGGATATACAGTCAATATATAGTTTAGATGATTTAAGTGATAATGAGAGTATTTATAGTATACAGAGTATTAACATGACAGATTTAGAATCTGAAAATTCAAGTAGCATAAATAGTGATTTAGAAGAGTATATGTGTGCATTCATAGAAGAACAACATGAAGAAGAATATAAATACATTAATTTAGGTTGGCCAGAAAAATGTCATAAGTGTAGTAAATTAGTTGCAAATAAATACTATAATACATATTCAATATTGTGCGAAAAGTGTTATAAAAATAAGTTATCAAAAATTAATTCAGCAGAATCACAAGAAAATATTGAAATATTAGGAAATATTGTTTATAATATAGAAAAGCCAAAAAATAGTTCTTTAATTACCATAAATTGTGAAATAGAATTAGCAAAAGAACATAAAATACAAACAATAGCTATGATAAATATAGGGAGTACAAAGAGTGTCATAAGAGAAGAGTTAGTACCAGAAAAATATAAACAAAAATTAGCAAAACCAATGAGAATAACATAGTTTGATGAGAGACCAGTTTATTTAACACATTGTATTAATAATGAGTCTATTAAAGTAGAAAAACAACAATTTAATTTACTATTAATATTTGTTTCACCAGTAGGATCATACCCATTTATTTTAGGATTAAACTTTTTGAAAAGTTTACAAGGTTTTTTATTTATGAACCGTAGCATAACATTTTTCAAAAGAGGCATTACAATAACTGACCAAAGTAATACTAAAGAAGCATACAAAAGCACAAGTATAGAAGAGTTGAGAGGCCAAGATACTTATTATTTAGAAAACTCAATAGAAAATGATGAGCATAATAACGTAGAAGAGTTTGATGATTTTAGAAGAAGGAAACCGTATAGAAATATTACATTTAAATAAACCAAAGAGTTTAGAAGAATTATTACAATTAGCAGAACAAACTAGAATTATAGGAGAAGATCCACAGTTACATTGGAATAAAAATAAATTACTAGCAAAATTAGATATAATTAATCCAAATTTAACCATTAAGACAGGTGACATGTCTTGTAGTTTAATAGATAAACAAGCGTTTGAGCACCAAATAAAAGAATTGTTAAACTTAAAAGTAATTAGACCATCTAAGTCTAGACACAGATCAACAACATTTATTATGATAAAACATTCAGAACTAAAGAAAGGTAAGGCTATAATAATTTATAATTACGAGAGATTAAATGATAATATATATGAAGATAGTTATAAGTTACCAAATAAGGATGAGTTTATAAATAAAATTCAAGAGAGTAAATATTTTAGCAAATTTGATTGTAAATCAGGATTTTGGCAAATACGCTTAGTGGAAGAATCAATTGAGTGGACATCTTTTACTTGTCTAGAAAGACATTTTGAATGGCTCGTTATGCCGTTTGGACTTTAAAATGCTCCATCAATCTTTCAAAGAAAGATGGACCAAATTTTCAAGAAATATGATAAATTTTGTAGTGTTTATGTAGATGATATTTTAGTCCATAGTAAAAATAGAAATGAACATAGAAAGCAATTAGAGATAGTTTTACAAGAATTTATCAATAATGGAATTGTGATTAGCAAAAATAAAATAGCATTGCAAAAGCAAGACATAGAATTTTTAGGAATGTATATCAAGTTAGGTATAATACAAGTACAAGATCATATAGCTAAAAAGGGTTTAGAATTTCCAGATAAGTTAGAAGATAAAAAAACAGTTACAAGCATTTTTAGGATTGTTAAATTAGGTAAGAAATTTTATCCCTGATTTAGGAAGAAAAATAGCAATATTACACAGTAAAACTAGCAAAACTGGACAAAAGTATTTTAATAGTGAAGATATTAAATTAGTTAAAAATATAAAGGAAGAAATTACTAAACTTAAGCCATTAATATTACCATTAGATGATAGTTACAAAATAGTTGAAACAGATGCTTCATCATTAGGATGGCAGGTATACTATACCAGAAAAAGTATAAGGAGTCTTCAAAGTCTGACGAACAAGTCTGTAGATATTCAGTGATGTATAGTCAATATTACCGTCAACGGATTTAGAAATTTTAGGAATAATTAATTCACTTGAGGCATTTTCTTTATTTTTACATAATGAAGTATTTACTATTAAAACAGATTGTCAAAATATAGTTTCTCATTATAACAAGATACATGCTAATAAACAGGCAGCCCAAAGATGGGTTAATTTTGTTGATTCAATTATAGAAAATAATTTTAAACCAATTTTTGAACATATAAAAGGTAATGACAATACATTAGCTGATATCTTATCAAGATTAATTTTTTGAACAAGAATGGAATATCGTGGACCATCATCCTCAATTGGCACAAGACCATAAGGCAGAAGAACATCCTTCAATAGTATAATGATGTACCATGGACCTTCACCATTCAATGGATTCCAAAATAGCATAAGCCGACCAACATCACCACCAGTACCAACTTTCAACTTTAATGGTAATATTGTTGAAGGAATCAGAAATCCAACTCTGAGGTATAGGTCAAGAGTACCAGGGCTTTCTGATAGGCAGTAGGTTTTCCTAGATAATTTTTGGAATATCCAAATCAACAGCCAAACATGAGGTTAGGTCATGAAAAATTAATTAGAGCCTTAGAACAAGAGTTTGATAGTTTTAATTTTAGTATCCATCAAAGCCAGCATCATATTCATTCTTTTGAGCATAACCTTCAAGTCATTTCTAGGGACCATGAGTCATTATTTAGTAAGTTTACCAAAATGAACCAAGAACTCTAATATCTTAGAATGCAGCAGAAAGCAAGTGACACACTGAAAAGAGAATTGAAAATAGGTTTGGAAACTGATCAGCATAAGAATAAAGAAAATGTGGTTATTGAACCCATAGAATAAGAGGCTCATGAGCCCATATAAGAGATTAAGATTAAGCTCTTAGAAGAAGACATTGAAATGGAACAACATCAAAATAATAAGCAGCATCAGCATCTGAGTGAAGAAGAAAAACAAGAAAGATATGAAGAAGAAAAACAAGAAAGATATGAAGAAGAAAAACAAGAAAGATATGAAAGTTTTCTTAGGAATATATCTTTAGATTTAATAATAAATGATATCCTATTAGAAGAAATTTCAAAAGAAAAATTAAGAATAATGCCACCTGATATGCAAAATGAGATCCTAAGCAGGGTATCACAGTCTATGAAAGAGTTACAATTACAATTACAATGTGCTTTGTATCAGTCCATCTTTGATCCAAAACCAGGGATATATATTATTACAAAGATGTATCCACCATGTCTGTGTGATAGTACAGAGAATCGTATTTGTAAACCAAAGGTTAGCATAGCTGTGGCCAGGATTAACATGAAAAATTTTAGACCATGACATTTTAGTTATGAGCATCAGAAAAAACATCATGTGGTAGAAATTACCCCTGCCTTACTATTAAAGTTTGACTATTTTGATAAATATTCATTAACCATATTTCTCAACTAGAATCATTTCCTGAAAAACTTATAAAAGTAGCAGAAAATTATCTAGAAAAGTGGAAAGAAATTTGCATAAGTTTTATTAGTTGTCCTCCATATTGGTATGTACATATGCATAAGAAGAAAGTTAGGCATATAGTCATGATTAATGAAGAGTTCTTTAGACTATCCTCTATCTCTTCACATAGATGAACTCCCTCATACAAAAATATTCTAAAATTTGGAGGGATCCAAATGTTTGCCTTAGATGAGTTTGAAGATTTTAGGTATGATATGATATTAGTAGCAGAAGAAAAAGAAATGCATATTTACGGCAAGTCAAAAGCTCGCCATCAGCCATACTAGAAGCCTCAAAATTTCAAAGGAGAAATGAAAGATATGTATTACAATGTGAAAAAAGATAGAGAAAGAGATGCAGAGCTAGTAAAAGGTGATGAACAGTATTGGAACAATTTGACAGAAGAAGAGCTACATAACATTGACAACATGATGAAAGCTTGAAGAGTTGGCAACAAATTAGCAAAAGTAGCATAAGATGAATAGCTAATTGAGGTTTTCCTTCTTCGTGCTAGAATATGTTTAGTATAATGGCACAAGTAAGGGTGTCGAATCCACATGGACTAATTGGACCTATATAATCACTTGTTTTGCAAGAACTTTTTACTAGAGAAATAAAACTAATCAATGTAGGCAGATTTGTTGTTGTAACTTGAAAGCATAAGGAAATGAAGTAAACACAAATAAATGAATCAACAACTAATAAAATGAGATAGTACCAATGGAGATGAAGCTAGGGATTCGATTTTACCATTGCTAACCCAAGGCCATGTTTGTTAAATCAGTTTATACTCAGTCATCTACCTATTTCTTGAGTTTGTTTCACTTAGATATGATCAACCATATGATGTGTGGATTTGATCAAATGTCTCTAATCATGAGCCTAATTATGATGTGCAACTTTGGTTCCTAATCAAGAATATGTAGTGCACAAGAAACTTTCACAAAACCAAAGGGAACACTCAGCAGGATGTTTGCAAAACATTCCCTTCATTCATTCACATATCCACCAAGATTATGCATGATGTGTGCTTTAATCTTGGCTAAACAACCTGTGGTTAATTCAAATGATGATCAAGCATTAAAATCAACACACTAAGTCACAATTAAATCGGAGAATGAAACAAGAAATAGATAGATTAAATGAGAATTCTGAATTAACTACATGGCAATCTTGCAAGGCTACATCGAATCCCTAGAGAGAGATTAGTTACACTTCATGTTTACAAAAGGTTTGACATAAAAATATATAACATGAGTGAACATAGGATTAAGAAGAAAGAACCCTTGAAGCAAAACTGATGTTGAAATCCCTTAAGAGTTGCCTTCGGTGTTGGTGCTCCAAGTGTGTTGTAAATGAAGGTGGAGCGGCTAAGGTTGAATGGTTTCTGCAAATGGGAGAGTGTATGGAATGGAATGAAGCCGAGAAGAGATTGTGTAGAAATGGAATGGGAGCTTGCGGCAAAGGGGAAGATTGGATGTGTTTGTGGTGTCTTGTGTATGAAAATGAGATGTGATTTTTGTGTATGAATGCATGGGTTTTTATAGGGGGAATGGGAGAATATGTGGGTGATTGTTTAAGAGTGAATGTGGTTGTTATGATTGAGAGTGCATGTGTATGAAATAATGATGGAAAAAGAGCTAGGTTGTTGGTGTGTGAATGCATGTGTTGAATTTGTGATGCAATGATGAAAGAGTAAGTGCATGTGTGTGTGAATGGTGGTGCAATGATGAAAGAGTAAGTGCATGTGTGTGTGAATGGTGGTGCAATGATGAAATGATGAAGTAGGAAGGTGGAAATGCATGTGTTGAATTGGTGGTGCAATGATGAAAGAGTAAGTGCATGTGTGTGTGAATGGTGGTGCAATGATGAAAGAGTAAGTGCATGTGTGTGTGAATGGTGGTGCAATGATGAAATGATGAAGTAGGAAGGTGGAAATGCATGTGGCTAAGGGTTGTTGATTGGGCTAGAGGTTTTGCATGGCTCAAAGGATTGTTTGATTGGGCTAGGCCCTTTGTTTTATGTCCAAAGTGCATACAAGGCTTTCAAATTCGTCCAACACTTTGGCTCCAAGCATATGCTATCCATTCCAAGCCCAATTTTGCTCCAAAATGCTCCAAAATGCATCTTTTTGCTTCCTTAGCCATATGAACCTAAAAACACACGAAAATGGCTTAAACTACTAAAACAACTATGAATTAACAACATAGATGCACGAAAACAAGCTAAGTAAGTCGCCTAAATATGCTCCTATCAAATTCCCCCATACTTAGCTTTTGCTAGTCCTCGAGCAAAACAAAATAATAACAAATAAACAAAACGACACTAAACAAGTAAAACACAACCTAAACCTTCCAACAACCGTCTTAGGGATTTCCAATGCACATGACAAGTTAAAAATCATTATTCTCACAGATTTTAGCCATCTTTACACTTAAGTACATTCTTAATCATAGTCACCACATACTAGTTCACAATTAAGCAATTAAAACACATTTCAAATGTAGTAACATGCTTTAGAGAATTTACTCAATTCCTTACTAGAATGCACTCTATTTTCACACAGATTTTCTGACTACACACCCTACACTAGTTATATGTGAGAGATTGATGTAAACATGAAAGACTAGTATCTCACATATGTTATAACAAAGAAAGCATTTTCTGGATTTACAATAATGACATGAATATGATCTCATGAATGGAATGCTACTACTTAGAATGAGAACCAGTGATTCCATAAGCTCATATCAAATCCAAACTCCACATTATTGAACACATAACGATCAAGATAGAAGTCAAAGGGGTGTAACGGGGCTAGGGTATTGGTTAACAATGAAAGGTGAAGGATAAACAAACATTCTTAAAGCAATAGTGAGCAAAGTATTGAATTAGGCACTTAGAATTCCCTTTAGAGCGCGGAAAACAACTTTTAGACTAATAGGGGAAATTCAAACAACTCTTATTTTTCTTTTCTTTTTCATTTTTTTTTCAATTTTTTTTTTTTTTTTTTTTTTAGCCGTGCCTATGGCACAACAACTCTCATCAATAATCCTTCCCCCACACTTATTTTCTGCAACATATTAATAAAAAAGGAATTCATTTTCCGTCATGCTTACTATGCTTTAAGAACAAAGGCATGGATGGTCCTATTCTAGGCTAGGTAAGGATAACATGGGTTAACAAAGAACATAGGCTAAACAAGGCTCAAAGGGGTTAAAACTTACAACAAATACGAAATATGGGAAGTAAGGCTATTTGGCTATGGTGGCAACTACACAACTTTATCTTGATATATGTTATGCAATTCAATGCTTTGAATGAAATGGATATAAGTTCTAGCATTTAGTTCTAGCATGATACAATTGCATTCTAAGTAGCAACCAAGCAAGGAATAATGAGATCATGCAACAACTTTAGAAAACAAAGAATCACAGAAAATAACTCTCCAAAGAATGTTTAGGCTCAAGTCTCACAAGGTTGTAGCGTTTGTTTGAGTTCCTTCCTTCAAGCATGTTACAAAAACGAATTTTTCTTTTATGATTGCATGTGAAGTCATACATTATAACCATAACCAAGCATATACCAAGAGTAAATCAAACTTTCATCCATGTTTATAACTCTTTTTAACCGTCATGCAATTACAAACCAAATCCTTATCATTGTGTTGGAAGGTACCCTAAGACACAAACACACAAAAACGACTCAAAACACTCTTTTTAGGCTTTTCAAAACATTTTTTTTAAATTTTTATGTGATTTTCGGAGTTATAAAACAAAACACACTAAAACACTCTAAAACAATTTAAAAACACCTTAAAACAGCAAGGAACAACATTTGAAGTTATGGGTGATAAAATCCCACGAATTTGCATTAACAACATTAGTTACCCCCCCACACTTAAATCAAACATTGTCCTCAATGTTTTAAGCATAGATTCACACAAAACATAAGTAAACACACAAAAAGCACTTAAACATACTAAACATGGCAAAATGTAATTAACAATGAGAAGAGTTTAGGGACGCAAATCTGGTTATGGAGTGTAAATTCCCTCTTCTCCTTGGTGATTGCATTGAGGCATTGATCTTGGTGATTCCACAAGCTTTCTCTTGAACTGGTTTCCGCCCATCGTTGATTTTCCTTTGTGCTACATAATCTTGAACTGGGCAGCAGGATTCTTTTGGTCTTCCCCGAAGGTCTGAGCTTACCCCTTTTATCTGTTTCTTTGTTCAATCTTTGCAGGAGTGGTCCCTTCTCTGGAAGTGTATCAACCGTTGAAGATGACTACTCGAGAGCAATGCTAGGTAAGCAATCAGGAATAGATTCCAGGCAGTTGGCTCCAGAACAGAAGACTGACTCCAAGTGCTGGCTGATTGCTTCTTTCACTTTGCCATGCGAGTAAGAACAAGGACAAAGAAAAAGACAGGGAAAGAGCATGATATGAGATACTTTTGCTTTTGACCTTGATGATACGAGATACCTTTGCTTTTGAAGAAGCGGTGAATGAATCAGCACACTTCAATCCGCCGTTTCCTCCTGGGTCATTGATGCGAGTTTTATACGCGCACAAATTAAACCCTCTTTTTGTCAAATTGTAGTATAGGTGCAAGTAGGGATCGTTCTGGACCGGGGATTAGGAGGGATTGTTAATCTCTTGGAAACTGACTTAAAAACGTAAAAACAATATAAAACACTAAACTAGACTCAAAGAATTCAAAAATACTTTAAAACATAAACTAAACAGATTCTAACAAGTTCAAAAGACTCAAAACTCTTAAAAACACAAACTAAATTGATTTCTAACTAATTTGACATTAAAGTAAAGGGGGATTTAGGTTTTGACAAAATTAAACTAAATGAACAAATTGCAATTAAAACAGAATGTAAATATGAATGTGAATAAAATATGGATGATGGAATAGCCAAGGGGTTCTTCTCTACACATGTTACACTTGCATACAAGATTGATTCTCAGTTGGTCTTTCGATAAATTATGAAACTCAACGCCCCGGGTTAATTAGGTCCGCTTAAATTAACCGTCAAGTTTTCCTTAAGTTAATGAATTGGATGGGTTAGCGCAACGCAATTCACCATATTCTCCAAAAGTCCTTTACGTGAACAGCACAATAAAGATACAATCAAAGATCATTAAGCATTATGAAAACTATAAGTGTTGACGAGGCATTCGTTACTATGATGAGCATGAAACTCGTGCCAAGAATTCATTTAACGCGATTGTTTATAAGCAACCTCCACTACTTGTGAATATAAGTTCATAACGATTAGGTGAAATTCACTTATATTCTAGCGTCATATTTATGCATGAAAATTAAGCGCGCATTCTTAATAAACATTCATAAATAAGTTATCAATCAAACGGTTAAACAAATTGAATCCACAACTTATGAAATTCCAACGAAAGTTAATCAATTCATATTGCAAATATAAACATAGTTTCGAATCACCCCCTAGCTAAAGGGGGTTTAGTTCCTCATAACTTTGAAATCAAAGAAACACCTAAACATTCCAACAACTCAAACTTGAATTGTATGAACGTTTAGGCCCTCTTATCTTCCTCGTTGTTGTAGCACAAGGTCTAAGGTGAGGTTTGGGGAATTATGGAAATGGATGAGGAATGGTGGAAGGGGGACTCACGGTTTGGATTCTAAGGGGAAGATGGGAAGCTCACGGCTAGGGAATAATGGAAGTGTTTGAGGGGTGTTGTGTTGTGAATGAGATGTTTATGAATGAATGAATGCAAGGGTATTTATAGGAGTAGTGGAGGGAACATATGGCTATGTCATTTGTAGGTGAAGTAGGTGGATGTTGTAGGTGAAGTAGGTGGATGTTGTAGGTGATTATGAGTGATAAGTGATAAGTGTATGATATGTTAAGTGATAAGTGAATGATTATGATAAGTGATAAATGAATGTATGATATGATAAGTGGTGAATGATAAGTGGTAGTGTTTAAGTATTTAAAATAGGGAACAAAGCCCTTCCTTGCATGGCAAGGAAGGGAGACACAAGGAAACACACGACAATGTCCTAAGGTTGCTAGGAATGTTGTTTTTGTGTTCTAAAATGCGTAGGAGTTTTCAATGATGCTCAAACATGAGGTCTTTTTAGGATTTAACTTTCCTACTTCAAGTCTTCAATTTCGTCCATCCTTTTGGCTCCAAGCATATGATATCCATTCCAATCTCTAATTTGCTCCAAAAGGCTCCAAAAGGCATCCTTTTGCATACTTTGCCCTTAGAACCTGAAAACACACAAAAGAAGCATAAAGAACTAAAATAACTAAAGAAACATAACGTAAATGTACGAGAACAAGCCATTTAAGTCGCATAAATATGCTCCTATCAAATACCCCCACACTTAGCTTTTGCTAGTCCTCGAGCAAAACAGAAAAACAAAACAAAAAGAACAAAACACAACCTACACCTTCCAACAATCGTATCAGGGACTTCCAATGCACATGACAAATTAAAAATCATTATTCTCACAGATTTGAGCCATCTTTACACTTAAGTACATTCTTACTCATAGTCACCACATACTAGTTCACAATTAAGCATTTAAAACCATGTTTTGAATGTAGTAACATGCCTTAGAGAATTCCCTCAATTTCTTACTAGATGTACTCTCGTTTTTCACACAGATTTTCTGACTACACACCCTACACTAGGTATATGTGAGAAGATTGATGTAAACATGTAGACGAACACTCACATATGTTATAATAAGGAAAGCATTTTCTGGAGTTAATAAGTATGTTTAGATATGATCTCATGAATGGAATGCTACTACTTAGACGCGAGAACCAGTGACACCATAAGCCCATACCAAGTTCAAACTCCACAAATTGAAATACACAACACTCAAGATAGAAGTCAAGGGTTGTAACGGGGCTTGGGGTATGTGGATAACAAAGAAGGGATATGGAAAACAAAGGTTTTTAAAGAAATAGTGAGCAAAGCATTTGAATCAACTTAGAATTCACTTTTGAATGAAAACTCAACTTTTGAACAAAAAGGGAGAGTTTAGACAATTTACACCCAGAATTGGTGTTTTGGAACCTTTCTTCAATCACTTATTCTTTCATTTTTTTCTTTTCTCTTTTTTTTTTTTTTTTTTTTTTTTTTTTTTTTTTTTTTTTTTTTTTTTTTTTTTTGAATCTCAAAACATCAACACTTAAACATTCTCTCCCCCACACTTATTTTCTTTCATAATGTAACTCAAAAGGAATTCAATTAAGTCATGCTCACTATCTTTTAAGAACAAGGGTGGGGATTGTCCTAAACTAGGCTAGGTGAGGAAAATGTGGGTAAACAAAGAATAAAGGCTAAACAAGGCTCAACGGGGTTAAAACTTACAACATATACGAAGTATGGGAAGTAAGGCTATTTGGCTATGGTGGTGGTCACTACACAACTTCTTCTTGAATATGTGTTATGCAAATCAATAACATGCTTTGAATGAAATGGGCATGAGTTCTAGCATTTGGAACTATATGATGAAACGCCTTCTAAGTAGTAACCAAGCAAAGAATAATGAGATCATGCAACGACTTTAGAAAACAAGAAATCACAGATTAAACTCTCCAAAGAACGTTATAGGCTCAAGTCTCTCAGGGTTGTAGCGTTTGTTTGAGTTCCTTTCTTCAAGCATGTTACAAAAACGAATTTTTTTTATTTTTTATGATTGCATGTGAAGTCATACATTATAACCATAACCAAGCATATACCAAGAGTAAATCATACTTTTCTCTATGTTTATAACTCTTTCTAACCGTCATGCAATTATAAACCAAATCCTTATCATTGTGTTGGAAGGTACCCTAAGACACAAACACACAAAAACGACTCAAAACACTCTTTTTAGGGTTTTTAAAACAAGTTTTTCAAATTTTTATGTGATTTTCGGAGTTATAAAACAAAACACACTAAAACACTCTAAAACAACTTAAAAACACCTTAAAACAGCAAGGAACAACATTTGAAGTTATGGGTGATAAAATCCCACGAATTTGCATTAAATAAACTTAGTTACCCCCCCACACTTAAATCAAACATTGTCCTCAATGTTTTAAGCATATGGTTCACACAAAACATAAGTAAACACACAAAAAACATTTAAACATACTAAACATGGCAGAATGTAATTAACAAAGAGAAGAGTTTAGGGACGCAAATCTGGTTATGGAGTGTAAATTCCCTCTTCTCCTTGGTGATTGCATTGAGGCTTTGATCTTTGTGATTCCACAGGCTTCCTCTTGAACTGGTTTCCGCCCATCGTTGATTTTCCTTTGTGCTACTTCTTGAACTGGGCAGCATGATGGTTCATTTGGTCTCCCCCGAAGGTCTGAGCTTATCCCTTTTATCTGTTTCTTTGTTCAATCTTTCCAATTCGTATTGAAAAGGGTTGGAGGATAACTCAGCCTATGTTTGTCTCCACATGCTTCAATGTATCATTTTCACTTGCCTTACTCGCTCCCCTTTGCAGAAGTGGTCCCTTCTCCGGAAGTGTATCAACCGTTGAAGATGACTACTCGAGAGCAACGCTAGGTAAGCAATCAGGAATAGGTTCCAGGCAGTTGGCTCCAGATCGGAAGATTGACTCCAAGTGCCGGCTGATTGCTTCTTTTACTTTGCCATGCGAGTAAGAACAAGGACAAAGAAAAAGACAGGGAAAGAGCATGATATGAGATACTTTTGCTTTTGACCTTGATGATATGAGATACCTTTGCTTTTGAAGAAGCGGTGCATGAATCAGCACATGTATTTCCTCCTGGGTCATCTTTACTCCAGGCATCTGGTATCATCTTTGGGGAAGAAGAAAAAATTTAGTATTTCGAAAGGCTTTGCTGGGAGTGCGCCCTCAGAGGTGAGGGAGAGTTGGGCATTTTCTTCAGGTTTGCCCTGCCATAAAAGACGAAGGTCGACATATATAGAGATAATATCAAGTGGTGGTACTTTTTACCCTTGTCGACAAACGTTTTGATCCCGCAATTCCGGCTTTTTGAAATAGTGGCGCCTCTTCGATCTCTGAATACGCCTCTTCGATTTCTGAGCAGGCGCCCCTTCGATTTCTGAACGACACGTGGTAGTGCAGATGCGGCTCCTTTTGACAAAGCTGCACGCGTCTTCTGAAAAGCAGAGAAAGCGTCGCCAAACTTTGCGCTTGTCGGCTAAAGATATGTAGTTGCGGTGATGGTCTCCACGTGTTGTCTGAAAAGAAGAAATCTTTTGACAAAGTTGAACGCGTCTTCTGAAAAGCCGAGAAAGCGTCGCCAAAATTACGCCGGAAATTCCGGCTTTTTGAATCGGTGGACGCGTCGCCTTGGCTTTTTTATTGAGCTATCGATCACCACAACAAACACTCTCTGAAGATTTCCCATTCTTGAAGATCGACTCCGGCCCTTTGAAATTTAACTCCATCCCTTTTCTTTGAACACTTTTGAAAAATGGCAAACTCATCGAACCTTAGCTTGGAATTGAGCCTTAGCAGTGATACGGGCGCGCCGCGTCAAGGTAACGTATGGCGCCCTTCTTTCTTATCTTCTAACGGTCTTCTTACAGGTGAAGACTCCGTGATGCAGGACGCCACAATAGCTACAATAGTAGCTAGGAACCTCCTCACTCCAAAAGATAGTAGGCTGCTGTCAGGACGGTCCGATGAGTTGGCCGTTCAAGAGTCCCTCGCACTTAGTGTTCAGTGTGCGAGTTCTGTGTCCAACATGGGCCAACGCCTGCTTGCCCGCTCCCGTCAGGTGGAATCATTGATGGCAGAGGTGGAGAGTCTTAAGCAAGAGATCCAGCAGCTTAAGTACGAGAATAGAAGTTTGCATGTGCTTGCAAATAACTATTCGTCGGGCATGAAGAGAAAGCTTGATGAGCTGCAAGAATCTGAGGGTCGAATTCACAGTGACCGTCAAAGGCTTGCGGCTTGTCTCCAGAGGCACCTTTTTCCTGGGTCATCCAGCGCTTGGCCAAGTATTGAGGCCTGGAATGCTCTAGCTCCGATGGCTTCCGCTCCGATGCCTCCCGCTTCTGCGCCTTCCGCTCCTATGCCTTCCGCTTCTATTCCTTCTGCTTCGACCCCTCGTAGCGGGGCTTCACGTAAACATCCTCTGTGAAGGCTCCATCTTTCTCCATGTTTAGTATCTTTTTTTTTTTTTTTTTTTTTTTTTTTTTTTTTTTTTACATAAATAAAATCAAACGGCATGAAATTTATCTTTGAATGGGCGGTGATACTTGAAATGATCCGGTAATAGTTTAAATTCCAGATTGGGTGCCTGAATTATTAACCACATGTTAGTATAAAAGAAAATTGAAATTCGGGGAGGCGGCTTACCTGTGTGCTCCAAAATGAACTCCAGAATAAACACCCCTTCGAAAGTTATGACTTGTCCCGTGTCATAAAATCCAACTTCCTTGGGAATTGTGGTTTCAAATATGTCCTCTTTGATGCCTTCTACATCTTCTCCAGCCACTACCTTCTCTTGAATCATTCTTCTTGGTGTACAAAGTCCTTTGAAGAATTCAACACCATCTAAAACTTGCTGTGTTGCACCAAGAATTGGAATAGCATTTTGCACCTTTGGGAAGGCTTCCACGATGTCCTTTTTACTCTCTTCTTGGTTGGGAATCAAAAACCTGCTAGGAAAAGGGACATTGGGTGGAATAACATCAGAATAACATGGAATTGGGACGTCCTTACTGGTGGTGGGTGGTTTAGAGGGCTTAGGAGGCTGCGGCAAGGGTTGTTCTACCCTTGCCGTGTGCATGTCTTCTTCCTCCTCCTCAATTAGCAGCTCTTCATCCACTTCTAGGCTATGTTTGGACATTTTTAGGTCAGCTCCAACCTCCATAGCACTTCCCAAAGTGATAGCATTATGGATTTCAAAATCTTCCTTCGAGTTTTCAATAGTTGAGTTGGAGAGTTCACTTTGCTCTTGAATTTGTTTCATGAACTCCATAATCTGCCCAAATTGCTCGTCCAATTTACCCAACTTCTTGTCTTGATTTTGTTCGTCCTGCGTCAAAGAGGTTAGTAATTGAAAATTTTTATCATTATCCATGGACATACTTGAACTTGATTGGAATTGTTGTGGGGGAGGTTGTGGTGGCTGCATAGGTGTTGTATTGAACTCCTCATATGGTTGCCAATATGCTTCTTGTTGAGCCTCCTTGGCTTGATTTTGTGACCCTTGCGCCAAAGAATTTATTTCATTAAGAATTTGATTATAATCTATTGGCGAACTTGAATTTAATTGAGCATATTGCATATGAAGTTGTGGTGGCTGCATAGGTCTTGAATAGAACTCCTCATATGGTTGCCAATATGCTTCACGTTGAACTTGTTGATCTTCCCACCATATAGAGTTTGAATGATCCCTCCAATCTCTTTGTGGACATTGATTGGCTTGAAATCCTTGCCTATATGAAGCACCAAATGTAGGGACACTCTGCATTGTGGTCCTTTCGGCATACGGCGACAATTTAGAAGTAAGATTTGCCAATTGAGCTTGAATGCTAGCAAAATCCATATCTTACTTCTCTAGTACCTAAAATCAAAGAAAGAGAACTAAATCAAATATCAAAAGTAACAACAAACAAAGAAAACAACACTAAGTTAGAAACTAAAACGAAAACAACTAAACCAAAAAAAAAAGAAAAGAACCAAGGGATTAGCAAAGTTGCTAATCCCCGGCAACGGCGCCAAAATTTGATGCGAGTTTTATACGCGCACAAATTAAACCCTCTTTTTGTCAAATTGTAGTATAGGTGCAAGTAGGGATCGTCCTGGACCGGGGATTAGGAGGGATTGTTAATCTCTTGGAAACTGACTTAAAAACGTAAAAACAATATAAAACACTAAACTAGACTCAAAGAATTCAAAAATACTTTAAAACATAAACTAAACAGATTCTAACAAGTTCAAAAGACTCAAAACTCTTAAAAACACAAACTAAATTGATTTCTAACTAATTTGACATTAAAGTAAAGGGGGATTTAGGTTTTGACAAAATTAAACTCAATGAACAAATTGCAATTAAAACAGAATGTAAATATGAATGTGAATAAAATATGGATGATGGAATAGCCAAGGGGTTCTTCTCCACACATGTTACACTTGCATACAAGATTGATTCTCAGTTGGTCTTTCGATAAATTATGAAACTCAACGCCCCGGGTTAATTAGGTCCGCTTAAATTAACCGTCAAGTTTTCCTTAAGTTAATGAATTGGATGGATTAGCGCAACGCAATTCACCACATTCTCCAAAAGTCCTTTACGTGAACAGCACAATAAAGATACAATCAAAGATCATTAAGCATTATGAAAACTATAAGTGTTGACGAGGCATTCGTTACTATGATGAGCATGAAACTCGTGCCAAGAATTCATTTAACGCGATTGTTTATAAGCAACCTCCACTACTTGTGAATATAAGTTCATAACGATTAGGTGAAATTCACTTATATTCTAGCGTCATATTTATGCATGAAAATTAAGCGCGCATTCTTAATAAACATTCATAAATAAGTTATCAATCAAACGGTTAAACAAATTGAATCCACAACTTATGAAATTCCAACGAAAGTTAATCAATTCATATTGCAAATATAAACATAGTTTCGAATCACCCCCTAGCTAAAGGGGGTTTAGTTCCTCATAACTTTGAAATCAAAGAAACACCTAAACATTCCAACAACTCAAACTTGAATTGTATGAACGTTTAGGCCCTCTTATCTTCCTCGTTGTTGTAGCACAAGGTCTAAGGTGAGGTTTGGGGAATTATGGAAATGGATGAGGAATGGTGGAAGGGGGACTCACGGTTTGGATTCTAAGGGGAAGATGGGAAGCTCACGGCTAGGGAATAATGGAAGTGTTTGAGGGGTGTTGTGTTGTGAATGAGATGTTTATGAATGAATGAATGCAAGGGTATTTATAGGAGTAGTGGAGGGAACATATGGCTATGTCATTTGTAGGTGAAGTAGGTGGATGTTGTAGGTGAAGTAGGTGGATGTTGTAGGTGAAGTAGGTGGATGTTGTAGGTGATTATGAGTGATAAGTGATAAGTGTATGATATGTTAAGTGATAAGTGAATGATTATGATAAGTGATAAATGAATATATGATATGATAAGTGGTGAATGATAAGTGGTAGTGTTTAAGTATTTAAAATAGGGAACAAAGCCCTTCCTTGCCATGCAAGGAAGGGAGACACAAGGAAACACACGACAATGTCCTAAGGTTGCTAGGAATGTTGTTTTTGTGTTCTAAAATGCGTAGGAGTTTTCAATGATGCTCAAACATGAGGTCTTTTTAGGATTTAACTTTCCTACTTCAAGTCTTCAATTTCGTCCATCCTTTTGGCTCCAAGCATATGATATCCATTCCAATCTCTAATTTGCTCCAAAAGGCTCCAAAAGGCATCCTTTTGCATACTTTGCCCTTAGAACCTGAAAACACACAAAAGAAGCATAAAGAACTAAAATAACTAAAGAAACATAACGTAAATGTACGAGAACAAGCCATTTAAGTCGCATAAATATGCTCCTATCAGTCATCTGTACTCCAGGCATCCGGTATCATCTTTGGGGAAGAAGAAAGAATTGAGTATTTCGAAAGGCTTTGCTGGGAGTGCGCCCTCAGAGGTGAGGGAGAGTTGGGCATTTTCTTCAGGTTTTCCTTGCCATAAAAGATGAAGGTCGACATATATAGAGATAATAACAAGTGGTGGTACCATTCTTTTACTCTTGTCGACAGACGTTTTGATCCCGCAAATCCGGCGTTTTGAAATATTGGCGCCTCTTCGATTTCTGAGCAGGCGCCCCTTCGATTTCTGAACGACGCCCCTTCGCTTTCTGAATGACACGTGGTAGTGCAAATGCGGCTCCTTTTGACAAAGCTGCACGCGTCTTCTGAAAAGCAGAGAAAGCGTCGCCGGACTTTGCGCCTGTCGGCTAAAGATGTGTAGTTGTGATGATGGCCTCCACGTGTTTTCTGAAAAGAAGAAATCTTTTGACAAAGTTGAACACGTCTTCTGAAAAGCCGAGAAAACGTCGCCAAAATTACGCCGGAAATTCCGGCTTTTTGAATCGGTGGACGCGTTGCCTTGGCTTTTTATAGAGGTATCGATCACCGCCAACAAACACACACTGAAGATTTCCCATTCTTGAAAATCGACTCCGGCCCTTTGAAATTTAACTCCATCCCTTCTCTTTGAACACTTTTGAAAAATGGCAAACCCATCGAACCTTAGCTTGGAATTGAGCCTTAGCAGTGATACGGGCGCGCCGCGTCAAGGTAACGTATGGCGCCCTTCTTTCTTATCTTCTAACGGTCTTCTTACAGGTGAAGACTCCGTGATGCAGGACGCCACAACAGCTACAATAGTAGCTAGGAACCTCCTCACTCCAAAAGATAGTAGGCTGCTGTAAGGACGGTCCGATGAGTTGGCCGTTCAAGAGTCCCTCGCACTTAGTGTTCAGTGTGCGAGTTCTGTGTCCAACATGGGCCAACGCCTGCTTGCCCGCTCCCGTCAGGTGGAATCATTGATGGCAGAGGTGAAAAGTCTTAAACAAGAGATCCAGCAGCTTAAGTACGAGAATAGAAGTTTGCATGTGCTTGCAAATAACTATTCGTCGGGCATGAAGAGGAAGCTTGATGAGCTGCAAGAATCTGAGGGTCGAATTCACAGTGACCGTCAAAGGCTTGCGGCTTATCTCCAGAGGCACCTTTTTCCTGGGTCATCCAGCGCTTGGCCAAGTATTGAGGCCTGGAATGCTCTAGCTCCGATGCCTTCCGCTCCGATGCCTCCCGCTTCTATGCCTCCCGCTTCTATGCCTTCCGCTCCGACGCCTCGTAGTGGGGCTTCACGTAAACAACCTTTGTGAAGCTCCATCTTTCTCCATGTTTATTTTTATTCTTTTTTTTTTTTTTTTTTTTTTTTTTAATCAAATTAAACGGCATGGAATTGATCTTTGAATGGAGGGTGATACTTGAAATGATCCGGTAATGGTTTAAATTCTAGAGTGGATGCCTGAATCATTAACAACATATTAGTATAAAAGAAAATTGAAATTCGGGGAGGCGGCTTACCTTTGTGCTCCGACATGAACTTACAAATAAACACCCCCTCGAAAATTATGACATGTCCCGTGTCATAAAACCCTTTTTCAAAGCAACCCAATAGTTTGTCTACAAACATAGCCCTCATATACATTCGTGTAAGCAAAAACACACTTAACCACAACTAACACAAGGCAAGTAGGCAAAGAATATGGAATGGTGACAACATAAACACAAAATGAGGAAAGAACACAAACCACACTAGGTTGCCTCCTAGTAAGCGCTTTATTTAATGTCTAGGCAAGACATGGTAGCTTGTTCACGGTGTTGTAAACTCAAGAAAATCTACAACTTGATAAACTTGCTCTTCCTCCACTTTCTCCAAATATGGTTTCAATCGCTGCCCATTGACTTTAAAAGAGGTGCCATTCTTCATGTTCTCTATCTCCACAGCTCCGTGGGGAAATGTTTGCAGCACCTTAAATGGTCCCACCCACCTAGACTTCAATTTACCTGGAAAAAGTCTCAAATGTGAGCCCTACAAGGAAGGATTGGTCATTGAGGTTAAATGATGCACTATGGGCATATAGAACAGCATACAAGACCCCCATTGGCATGAGTCCTTATCGCCTTGTGTTTGGGAAAGCTTGTCATTTGCCAATGGAGCTTGAACACCGTGCATATTGGGCCATCAAGAAGTTCAACTTTGATTACAAGGATGCTGGAATAGCAAGGAAGCTCCAACTTAATGAGTTGGAAGAGCTTAGAAATGAGGCATATGAGAATGCCAAAATCTACAAGGAACGGACTAAGCTCTATCATGACAAGGCCATCCTAAGGAAGGAGTTTCACCAAGGTATGAAGGTACTTTTGTATGACTCACGTTTGAGACTTTTTCCAGGAAAACTGAAGTCTAGGTGGGTGGGACCATTTAAGGTGCTGCAAACATTTCCCCACGGAGCTGTGGAGATAGAGAACATGAAGAATGGCACCTTTTTTAAAGTCAACGGGCAGCGATTGAAACCATACTTGGATAAAGTGGAGGAAGAGCAAGTGTATCAAGTTGTAGATTTTCTTGAGTTTACAACACCATGAACAAGCTACCATGTCTTGCCTAGACACTAAATAAAGCGCTTGCTAGGAGGCAACCTAGTGTGGTTTGTGTTCTCTCCTTATTTTGTGTTTATGTTATTCCATTCCATATTCTTTGCCTATTTACTTTGCATACAATTTTAAGCATCGAGGACAATGCTTAGGTTAGGTTTGGGGGTGTGGGATGGAAGGTTTGTGTTTTGTGTTTGTTTTATGTGTTAGTTTTGGTTAAAGGTGTTTTGCTTACTAATATGAATGTATATGAGGGCTATGTTTGAAAACAAACGATTGGGTTGCTATGAAAAAGTGTTGCATCTTGTTGTCATGTATAAAGCTTTTACTCTTGAAATTATGATCATGGAGCTACCATACTCAAATTCTGGAAGAAGAATAGTGGAGACTACCCTAGTGAGTTATTTTGAGCCTAATTGTTTCTTTGAGAGTGTTTCTACTCCTATCTTTTTCTTTCAATTTCACTTTAAATGATCTCATTAATTCTATTTCGTTTGGATGCTAAGAATCATTCTCCTTTGCAGATACCATGTATTTAGTATCATTCATGAATGAACTCAATGAGATGATGTTAGGCTATGCATGTTTAACTACTAAAAGGCTTAAATCCTACCCATTTGTGTGCTCCATTCACCCTTGTTGCAGCCAAACACTTTAGCCTAACTCTTTCATCACCCACACCATAATCTACCAATTCTAGCCCATTACAAGCCATACCTTATAGTTTGGGGAATACCAATGTGATGAAGACTAAGGGCAGATTGAGTTATAGAGCAAGATTGTGGCGTGTACCGAGGGCTCCTATGTTGAAAATGTTTCTAAAAAAAAAAAAAAAAAAAAGAGGATCAAAGTGGATACAAATTCCAAATCGCCTCATTATAAAGCATAGGGCCTGGACGCCAAAAACAAAAGAAGACAAATACCAGTGAAGAGCCTCAAAGACACCTTGGTATGCCCCAAGCTCTAGTATTTCATATCACGTCTTTCGTAACCTATACCCTAAGCCTTGCATTACAACCTTGAGAAAGACCTAACTGATCATTGAGGATGTATTCATGGGTGATGATAAGTGTGTGTATTTCTATATTCTTAGCATTTGATTCATTTCATGAGATCTACTCAGAAACTGTGCTTCCATTCCAGATTTCATATGTGAGAATTTTGATTCCCTTTACATAATTTCACTCATATATGTTGTTGAGAGACTAAACATTAAGATCTGAGTGAGAACTTGAGTGGAAGCTATGAGGAGTAGAGTTGAGGCGAATTCTATCTTAAACATTTGGGTATGGTGACTTTGAAGTTGTAAGATATGGAGAAATATCTTTATACGTTACAATTGTTACGATTCTTTGAAGTGGCAATCTTTTGAGTTTGAATGTAAAACAAAATCTTCATTGGTTCTTATTAGTTTGTTTAAAGCTTGTAGTAACCAAGTTGTTTGCAGATTTGGTAGATGTTTGTGGGTGTCATCACTGTAAGCCCTCAGGAGACACAACTCCTCCAACTAGGGACACCTAGGGGTTCAAAGGCTTGTTGCACATGCTCAGTGCAATCGTTTGGCCAGCGAAAGTGGTTTAGTTAGATGTTTGTGTTTTGTGTGTTTTAGTTTTAAGTTTGCTCGAGGACTAGCAAAAACCAGGTTTGGGGGTATTTGATAAGTCACATTTTGCATGCATTTTTATCTTCCTTATTTGGCGTCGTTGTGATTGTTTTGGATTAAACTAGTTGCATTTTACATTATTTGGTGTTAGTGTGCAGCCAAGGGTGAATTTGGATCAATGGGAAGGCAAATGAAGTAAAAACATTTCTTTTGGTAGCTGAGCATTATTCCAAACGTGGAAAGGGTTCTTGGGAATTAATTTGAAGTCCAAATATGAGGAATCTAACACTAAGGTGGCTGCTTAAATTCAGGAGAAAGTGTGATTAGGAAAGTGGTGCATTGGAGTCACATTGGATGGTTCTAAACAAGGCAAAAAACATGCGGACACCTTGTTCATTCCACATAACCTGTGCCGTGTATTCCCTTGCTTTGTCCAGCTCCCTTTTGCACCAAAAACATTCACTCCCATTAATTAAACCTTTCAGCCATATTTACACCAACAAACATCATCATACCGTGCACTCCCATGTGATTCCAAGGCAGATTATGTACTTCTAATACCAAAACATGCATTCACATGCATGATTCATAATCTGACCGTGCATTCCATTACCTTTCTCCACTTCATCTTTGCAGAAATCCACATGCATCTCAATTAAACATTCCATGCCATTTCAGCGCCCCTTATGCCCATACCGTGCACTTCCATTCCCATTTGCAGATGTCCACTCCCTTGTGGCAGACATTGCACATGTATCTTGGATTAAATAAACCACATACCTGCAGATCATGTCTATGCTTTGCATCCATCACTCCAGAAATCCACTCATCCCACCATTTCATGCGATTCCAGCTCCTCCTTGTCTAGGCCGTGCACATTCATACACCTTTTCAGTTTTCCTTTCACATGCATCTTGTCAGCTTTCACATGCATTCCCATTGTTCCAAATTCACCCTTGGCTGCACACTAACACCAAATAATGTAAAATGCAACTAGTTTAATCCAAAACAATCACAACGACGCCAAATAAGGAAGATAAAAATGCATGCAAAATGTGACTTATCAATAGCATCATGCAAAATAATGTATTGTAATCAGACAAAACTGTTAACATCATTGTAGACTCTACTACAATAATGAAATAATGGCATAAGAGTATATAATGAGCATATGGAATCCCTAGTTCTCGCTTCTAAGTAGTAGCATTCCGTTCATGAGATCATATACATGTCATATTAATAATTCCAGAAAATGCTTCCTTTGTTATAACATATGTGAGTGCTAGTTTATGTTTACATCAATCTTCTCACATATACTTAGTATAGGGAGTGTATCAGAAAATCTGTGTGAAAATAGAGAGTATATCTAGTGAGGAATTGAGGGAAATCTCTAAGGCATGTTACTACTTTCAAAATGTTGTTTTAATTGATTAAATGCGAACTAGTGAGTGATGAATGTGGTTAAGTGTTTGCTTAAGTGTAAAGAGAGCTAAAATCTGTGGGAGTAGTGATTTTTAATATGTCATGTTCATTGGAAATCCCTGAGGCAAATGTTGGAAGGTCTAGATTATGTTTTGTTTGTTTTGTTTGTTTTATTTTGCTCGAGGACTAGTAAAAGCTAAGTGTGGGGGAATTTGATAGGAGCATATTTATGCGACTTAGTTAACTTATTTCCTTGCATTTAGGTTGTTAGTTTGTAGTTATTTTAGTGTTTTAAGCTATTTTCGTGTGTTTGTAGGTCCAAAGGGCTAAAGAGGCAAGAAAGTGCATTTTGGTGCATTTTGGAGCAGTTTTGGGCTTGGAATAGATAGCATATGCATGGAGCAAGGTGGATGGACGAAATTGAAGTTCAAGAGAGGCTAGGAATGTGCTAAAGAGATGGAAGAAATTAATTCAAGACTTGGAAGAAAAGGAATCAGCTACAAAGAAATAAACATGAGTCAAACTTCCTTATTTTGACTTAGTCAATCCTAATCTTTTCCTACTTATTTCCCAGCTACAAGGAGGGTTCCTAATTAATTTAGGACACTTAAATATAAGCTCTAGAAGCCCTAATCCCAGTCAAAGAGGGATGCCGCACCCTTTCCCTTTCTTTCCCTTCCTTACCGTGCAAGGCATCCTCTTTTCCCTTTCTTTCTAGGCTTGTCGCAGATTTCCTTCCCTTTTCTCTTAGGATTCTGATTTATTGCCCTTTTCTTGAAGGATTTGGAGTCTTACACCTTTCCCAATTTAATTCCCAGCCGTGCCCTTTCCTTCCCATATAAATTAGAGCCTTGCTGTAGCTTTTGGGAGAGCCATTCACTCACCAATTCATACTTTCAGCCATTCTTTCATACAATTCACCATTCAAACCTTCACCCATACCCACTGTTCTAAAAATCCCCACCTAGGCGCTAGGCGGTTGGTCACCACCCCGATTAATGCCTAGGCATTTGAAAATTAAGAAAGGGCCCATAGACCTACTAAGTCGCCAGCCTAGACCGCCTAGGCTCCTGCCCATACCCACCTAGGCATCGACTCACTTAGGCAGAAAATAGATAACTTTCATTTTGCATTTTATTTTTTTTTCAATAAATTGTAATACTTGTCGAATACTTAAATGAGCACACATTATATGCTTGTTCCCCATGTTTTCATTAAGTTCCAATACTTCATAATATATATATATATATATATATATATATATATATATATATATATCATTCTATTTTGTAGTTTATGATGAAATTATATATATTTTAAGTATAAACATACACTTATTTACATGAAATATAATGGATTTAGTTAAATCTGCCTAGTCCGCCTAGGCGCCTGCCTAGACCCCGCCTAGCCGCCTAGGCGCTAGGCCCCAGCTCGCCGCCCAACTAGCGCCTAACGTCTTTTAGAACCTTGCCCACACCTTGTACCGCAGCAAAGAAGAAGAAGGAGGACCCTGGGACGTGCTCGCCATTCAAGCTTGGATTGTTGGAGCGTTTTTAGGTGTATTCAATCTTTTGTTTCAATGGTAAAGTTTAATTATCTTGGTTTTGCGAACATGAGGAGCTAAACTTGTTTTAGCTAGAGGAGACTTTGAAACCATGATTATATTTGCAATATGAATTGATTACCTCCAGTTATGATTTCATAAATTGTGTGTTGATTAAGAGGGCCTGCTTAGTTTGCATGCATGAATTTGATGCTAGAATATAAGGGAGTTTCACATAATCGTTATGAACTTATATTCATAAGTAGTGGAGGTTGCTGGTCACGATCGTGTTAAGTAAATTCCTGGCAGAAGTATCATGTTGTTCATAGTTATGAATGTCTTGTCAATACTTACGATTTTCACAAAGCTTAATAATCTTTTATTGTATCTCTATTATGTTGTTCATGTAGGGAACTATTGAAGAATAATTTGGTTGCCAATGCGTATCTCATCCAATTCAATGACTTAAGGAAAATCTGAGGGTTAATTAGTGTTGTTCACAGTTAATCTGGGGTGTTGAGGTTCATGGTTTATTGGAAAAGCAACTGGAAATCAATTTGTATGCAAATGTGTCATGTCTGGAGAAGGACCCTCTAGCTAGCTTATCACCCATAGTTTTCCCTAAATTCGTCCAAAGTTGTTTAGGTCTTTAAATCTGTTTGTTTTACTTTAAATTCGTCAAAACCAATCCCCACCTTTAATGTTTCATGTTTTACTTAGTTAGAACCTGTTTTAGTTTGTTTGCTTTAGTGTTTTGAGTCAAAATTAAGTTAGAATTCATCCAAAATCACTCTTAGTTTCTGTTTTGAGTCTATTTGATTGTTTTGTGCTATTTTGACTCTTTTTAGTTTGTTTTGAGTCTTTGAGTCTAGTTAAGTGTTTTTAAGCCTAGTTTTGTGTTTTTGAGTCAGTTTTAAGTAGATTAGCAATCCCTCCTAATCCTCGGCCTAGAACGATCCCTACTTACATCTTTACTACAATTGTCAATAAGAGGGTTTAATTTGAGTGCTAGTTTATATCACATCAGAGAAAGACCATCTAGCTAGCTTATCACCCATTAATTCACCAAATTCGTATTCTTTTATTTTGTTCTTCAAATATTTTTGTTTAAGCTTTAAATTCATCAAAAAAACCCAATCCCCTTTACTTTGTTGTGTCAAATTAGTTAGAATCTGTCCAATTTGTGTTTTTAAGTGTTTTAAGTCAAAGTTAAGTTAGAATTCGTTCAAATCAACTTTTAGTGTCTAGTTTGAGTCTATTTGATTGTTTTGTGTTGTTTTGAGTCTTTTTAGTTGGTTTTGAGTTCTTTGAGTCTACTTAATTGTTTTAAAGCCTAGTTTTTTGTTTTTGAGTAAGTTTTAAGTAGATTAGCAATCCCTCCTAATCCCCGGCCTAAAATGATCCCAACTTACATCTTTACTACAATTGTCAATAAAAAGGTTTAATTTGAGTGCTATTTTATATCACATCAAATTTTTGGCGCCGTTGCCGGGGATTAGCAACTTTGCTAATCCCCTTTGTTTCTGCTAAGCTCTTCTGTCGATCCTGGGCTACTTTCAGGTTAGACTTAATCACTTGAATATTCTGAGTAGCCTCATCCACTATCTCAGGGCCCACCAAAACTCTCTCGCCTGCCTCTGACCAACACAAAGGTGTATGACAAGACCTGCCATAAAGTACTTCAAATGGTGCCATACCAATACTTGAATGATAGCTGTTGTTGTAAGCAAATTCCATCAAATCCAACCATCTAGGCCAAGCATCACCAAACTGCAACACCGAAGATCTCAACATATCTTCCAACGTCTGAATAGTCCTCTCAGATTGTCCATCTGTCTGAGGGTGATATGCTGTACTATAAAGTAACCTCGAGCCAAAAGCTTCTTGGAATGCTACCCATAACTTAGAAGTAAATCTAGGATCACGATCCGAGACAATACTAATTGGAACTCCATGACACTTCACAATCTTCAATATAAATAATTCAACTAATCAGCTTAAAGAATATTTCTCCCTTACTGGAATAAAATACGCTAACTTAGTCAGTCGATCAACTATCACCCAAATGTCGTCATAACCATTATGTGTACGAGGAAGCTTGTACACAAAATCCATAGTAATGTTTTCCCATTTCCACTGTGGAACGGGAAGCGGCTGCATCAATCCAAGATGCTTCTTCCTTTCGGCTTTAACTTGCTGACAAATGGCACACCTACTCACATAATCAGCAATTTCTCTTTTCATACTCGGCCAATAATAAAATGGTCGAATGGTATGATACATTTTAGTACCTCCAAGATGCATTGCATAAGCCGAACAGTGCGCTTCATCCAAAACTTCTTTCTTTAATTCCACATTATTCGGCACATACATTCTATTCTCTTGCATAAGCATGCCATTAGTCTCCTAAACTCTAAGATCTTTCTTTTTCCCCTGACCTCTTGCTTCAATTAACTCCTAGATTTCTTCATCATTCATCTGAGCCTCGAGCACATGATCACTTAAAATTGGTCTAACTTGGAAATTAGCAAGTAAAGCTTTTTCTTGAGCTTCCACCCCTAACTTCACTCCAGTGGACCTCAAACCAGTAAGAAGAGGAATATGACAAGCATATAAAGTATTAAGTCTAACTAAAGTCTTCCTACTAAGTGCATCAGCCACCACATTTGCACGACCAGGGTGATACTCAATCGTGTAATCATAATCACTTAGTAACTCAATCCACCTCCGCTGCCGTAGATTAAGATCCCTCTGAGTAAAAAGGTATTGAAGACTTTTAGGATCCGTATAAATATTACATTTCTCACCATAAAGATAATGTCTCCAAATCTTCGAAGCAAAGATAATGGCTACTAATTCCAGATCATGAGTAGGGTAATTCATCTCATGAGGCTTTAATTGTCGTGAAGCATGAGCAATCACCCTACCATGTTGCATCAACACACGTCCCAAACCATTCAAAGAAGCATCACTATAGATCTCGAAATTACCACTATCATCTAGAAGTGCCAAAATAGGTGCATGAGTGAGACAATACTTCAACTGCTGAAAGCTCCGCTCACAATTATCATCACACTCAAATTTAACATCTTTTCTTGTCAATCTTGTCAGTGGTAAAGCAATAACTAAAAAATCTTTAACAAACCATCGATAATAACCTGCTAGACCAAGGAAACTCCGTACCTCCGTGACGGTTCGTGGCTGCTCCCAATTCTCAATGGCTGCTACCTTTTGAGGATCCACCAGAATACCTTGGGCAGATATAACATGTCCCAAAAATGCCACTTGATTTAACCAAAATTGGCATTTGCTAAACTTAGCATACAATTAGTGTTCCCTCAATCTCTTCAACACCAAAGTAAGATGTCGAACATGCTCTGATTTAGACTTAGAGTATACCAGAATATCGGCAATAAAGACAATGACAAACCTATCTAAATATGGCTGGAATACTTGATTCATCAAATCCATAAAAGTTGCTGGTCCATTCGTTAATCCGAATGGCATTACCAAAAACTCATAATGACCATATCGTGTCCTAAAAGCCATCTTAGGAACGTCCTCACTTTTAATCTTCAACTGATAGTAACCAAACCTCAAATCAATCTTAGAAAATAAGCCTTGAAGCTGATCAAATAAATCATCTATACACGGTAATGGATAACAGTTTTTAATTGTTACCCGATTCAATTGCCTATAATCGATACATAGCCTCAAGGTCCTGTCTTTCTTCCTCACAAATAACACTGGAGCTCCCTAGGGTAAAGTACTAAGCTGAATAAAACCTTTATCAACTAATTCGTACAACTGAATTTTCAATTCCCTCAATTCAGCAGGAGACATTCGATAAGGAGTCAAAGATATAGGATCATACCTGGAAACAAATCAATAGTAAACTCCACATCTCGGTCTGGCGGCAATCCAGGTAAATCATCAGGGAATACATCAGGAAAATGCCTGACTACTTTCACATCCTCCACACTACTAGGAGCAACATCATTCAACACCACATGAGTTAAGTATCCCTGGAAACCTTTTGATAATAACCTTTTTGCTCTCATAGCGGAAATAACGCCATGCCTCACCCCACTTTGCTAACCCACAAAAGTAACCATAAGTAATCCAGGACGATGGAAAGTAACTGTTTTCCCGTAGCAATCTATATTGGCACGATTATCATGCAACCAATCCGTGCCCAAAATCACATCAAAATCAACAATATCTAACGGGATAAGGTTAGCTGGCATAATTACATCCTCCACCATCACTGGACATCATGGATATACACAATCAATATAACATCTCTCCCCTCTAGGCATATCAAGCTCTAAATCATACCCTAGAGGTGTAGGATGAGGTTGCGTCACTTGAGCAAATGTACGAGAAATGACAGAATACGTAGCACCATAATCAATTAAAACTCTAGCAAAGTGACCAAGAAAATTTAACGTACCCATGATCAAGTCAGGATTATTCTGAGCATCCTGCAACGTAATGTTGTGGATACGCCCCTGGGTCTGCTGTCGTCCCCCACGACCTCTGCTAGTCTAACCACCTCGACCCTACATATTATGCCCCTGACTTGGTTGACCAGACTGCCTCAAAGATCCTGCACTACTGGAAGCAATCTCTCCTCCCTGGGGCTGTCCTCCCTGGTACCACTGAGATCCACCAACTGGAATGGGAGGATACGGCGTATAACCTCCAGAATATTGAGGATACCCACTATGATAATAAGGATCCTGGGAATATTGATACTGCCCTGAAGCATAAGGAACGACGTCACCCTGATATTGGTAAGCACCACCACGACCCATCTGACCATAACTACTAGACCTGGAACTTGTTGGATCGGCACTGGTGGTGGCAAGGAAGGCTGCTAGGGCCTCTGCTGATTCTGAGGACAATTTATAGCTCTATGCCCCATTTGACCACAAGTAAAACATCCACTGCTACCTCTCATACACTCCTCAAAATGTCTATTGTTAATCTGCGGCACAACGGCGCACTTCCTCTACTAGCATCCCCCTGTCTCTGAAATCTAGGACCCCCAAAAAATCTACCACATCTTCCCAGACCAGTGGCATTAAAACCCCTACTGGAAAAACTAGAACTAGCTCCACTTCGCTTAAAGCTCTGAGTTTTGCGAGGTCCTTGAGATGCTTGACCTTTACCTTTATCATCTTTCTTCTTATTACCGTCTTTTTCTTCTTCCTCACTCTCACTAGGCATATTCTTTGAATCCTCAATCCTCAATAAAATCTCATAGAACTCCTGGTAAGAAGCACAAGGAGTAATGGTCACCATAGAACACCATATTCTTAGTAGCCAATCTGAAACGACGAAGCATCTTAACCGGATTAGCAGCAACATCCGGATGATAACGAGACAAGTCAATGAATCTCCTGTAATACTCATTCGCCATCATCTCCCCCTGTCTCAATTGAGTAAATTCTTGCGTTTTACGATCAATATACTCATGGGGAACAAACCTTTTCTGAAACAACCGTTTAAACACTTCCCAGTCAGCAATTTCCTCTAGTATCAAATGACAAACCTCATGTTCCCACCAGGATGCTGGTTCTTGACCTAAGAACCATGTAGTCGTCTCGACCCACCTTTCATAAGGAATATTCCATTGACTTTGCATCACTCGAAAAGTCTTTTCAAGATGCTCGAGCCACCGCTCTGCTCCTTTATGTCCTTCATGTCCCTCAAACTTATCTAACTTTAAGTTATATATAGTCTCCAAGGGAGTCCTCTGAGGAGGGCGAAGCTAACACTGAATCGCATGAGCTATAGCTTCCCCTAACTGAGCTATATCGGGGGAACTAGGCTCAGCTGAACGACGTGGCTCTGTACGAGGCGGTATAATTTTGATAGAAGACACCAAAATAATTAGAATACTCACAAAATATGCAGGACTGCCAAACCTAGGCTCTGATACCAAACTGACATACCTCGACATAAATCAAGGCGTGCTGGCCATCACGTGAGGCTGACGTAGCCATGTGCACAGTGCGGAAGTAATGATAATATAAGAAATGCGAATATATCAAAACCAAACTAACTAGAGCACTAACTAAGATAAAGTGCAAGATGAAAATAAGTGTGAATTCACAACCAGAGCATAAGTAGCGTAAGTGCATTCAGCAAGACAATTACTAATATACAACACCAACGGTAATCCTACAATGGCGATAATCTGTTAGAGCTGCCGTGGATTCCTCGCAAGCCACCAAAAACATTACCAACTAGAACCTGGAAAGGCGCAAAACAGAAAGTGTGAGTGGGCAAAAACAAAGCTTTTCAAAATCATTTCAATTATTAAAGGTAGTAACCTCTCGTCGTAAAACCTGTATAATTTCCAAGAAAATAGAATATATACGTATATCAAAACCATACTCATATTAGCGAAATCTACATATATGCCATGTCAAATATCTTAGCATAAAATATTTAAGCAAGGTGATATAAATCAAAGCAAATGATATGTCAGCCGGAGTCACTTAACGTGACCTGTACGGCTCAAATCCACATCTCAACAAATATACCTACACACGAGTCGAAACCACCTAAATTGGTCTGTACAATAAGACTGGGTGTAAACAAGTATGCTCAAGTGCTACGATCACGTGAAGACTGTGTGAATAATCGCGGATCACCTCCGAGTCAGAACCACCTAAAGTGGTCTGTACAACATAACTGTGCACCTAACTTGGATCCAAGGTAAGCGTATGGTGCGGGAGGTGAACATCACATGAATGACTGTGCCCTAACTCTGGGCGGGAGCACTAACACCGGGGTGCAAGTTTATGAGCTCTCAATACATCTCATATAATCATCAACTCACAACCATAATCTATAAACTTACCTGGCACTTACCTGTGCGTCTGCAACACCAATCATAAATATATGCAACTACTAATGCATGAGTAAAATAGGCAAATACTTTGCATGGCATTTCAAACATAATTCATTTAAATCGATTTTCTGGGAAAAATCTCAAGTATATGGGTATATATGGAAAACGAAAAGCCCACTCACTGGTATGTGGAAGGGTCGTAGCCCCCAAGCCTCGATTGACTGCGCTCGTCCTTAGGATAGGTTTCACCTATATGCGAAACAACTATATAAACATTAATTTAAAGCACATACACAAAACTAGCTAATAACTTCTCATACATTGCTCAAATGGAGTGTTTGAATATGCCACCGTGATCTACTCAACACCATGAACATCCTCATATTTTTAGAAAAATTTTCCGACCACCCACGTGTCGGCCACGCGCAGGCACGTGCCTGGCACACGTATAGAAACCCTAACGGCGTTAGGGAATATTCCATCCAAAAATGGAATATACCGTTAAATATACCTATGGGTGATAAGCTAGCTAGAGGGTCATTCTCCACACATGACACACTTGCATACAAATTGATTTCCAGTTACTTTTCCAATAAACCATGAAACTCAACACCCCAAATTAACCGTGACATCACTAATTAACCCTCAGATTTTTATTAAGTCATTGAATTGGATGGAATACGCATCGGCAACCAAATTACTCTTCCCAAGTTCCCTACATGAACTGCATAATAGAGACACCAAGCAAAGATCATTAAGCTTTGTGAAAATCATAAGCATTGACAAGGCATTCGTAACTATGACATCATGATACTTATGCCAAGAATTTAACTTAACACGATTGTGACCAACAACCTTCACTACTTGTGAATATAAGTTTGTAACGATTATGTGAAACTCTATCATATTCTAGCATCAAATTCATGCATGCGAACTAAGTAGGCCTCCTTAATCAACACACAAGAATAAGTTCTTAATCAAACAGTTAAGTATTGCATTCACAATTTATGAAATCACAACTAGAATTAATCAATTCATATTGCAAATATAATCATGGTTTCAAAGTCTCCTCTAGCTAAAACAAGTTTAGCCTCTCATGTTCACAGCAAAACAAAGAGAATTTAAATTAAACATTGAAAACAAAAGATAGATTACACCTAAAAATGTTCCAACAATCCAACTTGAATGGCAAAAAGGTCCAAGGCTGCTCCGCCTCTCTTTCTTCCTTGCTAGGATGCGGCATAAGGGTGTGGAATGGCTGAATTTGGGTTGTGGTGTATTATGGTCAAGGATGGATGAATGGTAGGGTAGTATGATGATTGGTAGGGTGCGGAATTGTGTATAGAGGATGATGGCTGAATGGTTGGTATGGCTATGTGTGTGGAAAGAATGGATGAATCGCTGAATGGTTCAATATTGTGTATGCGATTATATGGATGTGTGAATGGATGCGGCAGAATGTATATATTTTAGGGAAAGGATCATGACTTTAATTAAATGTTTTGGGAAAGATTTGGACCCCAAATCCTCAAGGAAAAAGGGTAATTAAAGTTAGAATCCCAAGGGAAAAGGGAAGAAGGGTGCGGCAAGGATAGAAAATAGGAAATAGGAAAGGGAAATGTGCTGCCTTGCACGGCAAGGAAAGGGAAAATGAAGGAAGTTGTGGCATTGAGTTTGGGAATGGATGAGATTTAGGCTTCTAGAACATATATTTAAGTATCCTAAATTCATTAGGAACCCCCTTGATAGCCGGAACATAAGTAGGAAAAGATTTAGATTGACTAAGTCAAAATAAGGAAGTTTGACTCATGTTTCCTTCTTTGTGGCTGGTTCCTTTTCTTCCAAGTGTTGAATTAATTTCTTCCATCTCTTTAGCAAATTCTTAACCTTTCTTGAACTTCAATTTCGTCCATCCACCTTGCTCCAAGCATGTGCTATCCATTCCAAGCCCAAAACTGCCCCAAAATGCTCCAAATTGCACTTTCTTGCCACTTTAGTCAATTGGACCTACAAACACACGAAAATAGCTTAAAATACTAAAATAACTAGAAATTAACAACATAAATGCAAGAAAACAAGCTAACTAAGTCGCATAAATATGCTCATATCAAATTCCCCCACACTTAGCTTTTGCTAGTCCTTAAGCAAAACAAAACAATCAAAACACACTCTAGACCTTCCAACATTTGTCTCAGGGATTTCCAATGAACATGATATATTAAAAATCACTACTCCCACAGATTTTAGCTCTCTTTACACTTAAGTAAACACTTAACCATAGCCACCACTCACTAGTTTGCATTTAATCAATTAAAACAATAGTTTGAGAGTAGTAACATGCCTTAGAGAATTCCCTCAATTCCTCACAAGATATTCTCTCTATTTTCACATAGATTTTCTGACTACACTCCCTATACTAAGTATATGTGAGAAGATTGATGTAAACATGTAGACTAATACTCACATATGTTATAACACAGAAAGCATTTTCTGGAATTATTAATAAGACATGTATATGATCTCATGAACGAAATGCTACTACTTAGAAGCGAGAACCAGGGATTCCATATGCTCATACCAATTTCAAACTCCACATATTGAAACACATAACAATTAAGATAGAAGTCTAAGGGTTGTAACGAGGCTAAGGTATTGGCTAACAAAGAAAGGTAAAGGATAAACAAAGGTTCTTAAAGCAATAGGAAGCAAAGTAATGAAATAAACACTTAGAATTCACTTTTGAATGCAGAATTCAACTCTAAAAACCCATGGAAGGTTCACACAAAACTTAGGGCCAGATTCAAACTTTTGGACCCTTTCTTCAACAACCAATACTCGTGAGTTCAATCTCACTTATTTCTTAAATCTTTTCTTCTTTTTCTTTTCTTTTTCACAGTTTTCTTTTTTTTTTTTTTTTTTTCTTCAATGAAAACCCTTCCCCAACACTTATTTTTCTACATAATATAGATCAAAAAGAATTCCCTCTTTGTCATGCTTCACTATCCTTTAAGAACAAAGGTATGGATAGTCCTAATCTAGGCTAGGTAAGGATAATGTGGGCTAACAAAGAAAATAAGCTAGATAAGGCTCAAAGGAATCAAACCTGCAATACATGTGCAAAGGGTAAGGCTTTTTGGCTGTGGTTTTAACTAAACAACTTCATCTTATTGTATGTTATGCAATCAATATCATGCTTTGAATGAAATAGGCATGAGTTCTAGTATTTGGAACTATAAGGATGAAAACGCATTCTAAGTAGTAACCAAGCAAAGAAACAATGAGATCATGCAACGACTTTAGAAAACAAGAAATCACAGATTAATAACTCTCCAAATAAAGTCTTTCAGGGTTGTAGCGTTAGTTTGAGTTCCTTCCTTCAAGCATGTTACAAAAACTGATTTTTTTTCTTTGTGATTACATATGAATTCGTAAACGACAACTACAACTAATCATAAACCAAAGAGTAAATCAAACTTCCATCCATGTTTGCAACTTTCTTTAACAGTCATGCAATTAAAAAAATCAATCATCATCATTGTGTTGGAAGGTACCCTAAGACACAAACAAACACACAAAAACAACTCTTTTTGGGTTTTTCAAAACTTTTTCGAATTTTTTTTCAAATTTTCGTCTTTTCTGTTTAAAACACATTAAAACACTTCAAAACACACTAAAAACACTTAAAATAGTGAGAAACAACATTAGAAGTGATAGGCGAATAAATCCCACAAAAATCATGCAAAAACAGCTTGTGTTACCCCCACACTTAAACTAATCATTGTCCTCAATGTTTCAAAGAAATACTCACATTCAAACAAAAAAAACAACACAACTAACAATCATAACTATCATGGCGAAGTAAAAGCAATAAAGAGAAAGGTTTAGGAACGCAAATCTGGTTGTGGATTGTTGGAGATTCGTAGGTCATCTTTATTCAAATGCATGGGTTGCCTCCCAAGAAGCGTTTTCTTTAACGTCTTCTAGCCGGACAATACCTCCTATTAAGCTCTATTAGGGCCTACGGCATGGAGGGGTACATCCTCCACAACATGCCCTTCGACATTCTCATAATATAGCTTCAAAAGAGGCCCATTCACCTTGAATTCTTGGCCATTCCTCAAGCTTTGAATTTGGACTGCACCATAAGGAAAAACATTAGTAATAACAAAAGGACCAATCCATTTATAACGTAACTTACCGGGAAACAAATGAAGGCGGGAATAAGTAGCACTTTCTACCCTATGAAGAATGTCTTGCTACGAATCATTTTGTCAGGGAATGCTTTTGTCTTCTCCTTGTAAATGCGAGCATTCTTATAAGCCTCGTGCCTAATCTCTTCAAGTTCATTCAATTGAAGCTTCCTATGAATTCCAACCGCTTCTATGTCCATGTTGAATGTTTTGACAGCCCAATGCGCATTGTGTTCTAATTCCATGGGAATATGTCATGGTTTGCCATAGATAAGCCGAAATGGGGACATTCCAATGGATGTTTTGTAAGCCGTATGATATGCCCATAGTGCATCATCCAAACGCAAGCTCCAATCTTTCCTAGTTGGTCCAACGGTCTTCTCCAAAATCTGCTTGATTTCTCTATTTGAAACCTCGGCTTGGCCACTTGTTTGAGGATGATAAGGTGTAGAAACCTTATGTCTGACATTATATTTCTTGAGTAGCACCTCAATGGTGTGATTACAAAAATGAGACCCTTCATCACTTATGAGCACTCTAGGCATCGCAAATCTGGAAAAGATGTTAGTTTTGATGAAATCTACAACCACTCTAGAATCATTAGTATGGGTGGCTTTTGCTTCCTCCCATTTCGAGACAAAATCAACCGTAAGAAAAATATAAGTGAATCCATATGAAGAATGAAAAGGACCCATGAAGTCAATGCCCCAAACATCAAAAATTTCAACATTGAAAATAGGGGTTTGCGGCATTTGATCCTTTGCACCAATATTGCCCATTCTTTGACAACAATCACATGTCATACAAAAAGTTCTAGCATCCTTAAAGATAGTAGGCCAATAAAATCCACAACCTAACACCTTAAGGGATGTGCATTGTGTGCCAAAATGACCCCACATGCATAAGTGTGACAAAAAGTTAAAATTGAATTAAACTTAAAATCATGCACACACTTACGAAGAATCTGATCAGAGCAATATTTCCACAAGTATGGGTCATCCCACACATAAAACCGTGCATCCTTTTTGAGTTTATCACGTTGGTGCTTGTTTAGGGTGCTTGGAACTTGTTTAGACACCAAATAATTCACTAAATCGGCACACCACGGCTCACTTACCTCAATGGACAGTAGCTGCTCATCTGAGAACATCTATTGGATGGGTAAGGACTCCTCATTATGCACCAAACGACTCAAGTGGTCAGCCACCACATTTTCACTTCCTTTCTTGTCTCTAATTTCAATATCGAACTCTTAAAGGAGGAGCATCCAACGAATTAGCCTTGGTTTGGCCTCCTTCTTGGTGAATAAGTACTTCAATGCTGCATAGTCAGAATAAACAATAACTTTAATGCCAAGTAAATAAGAACGAAACTTATCTAAAGCAAACACAATAGCAAGAAGTTCTTTTTCAGTGGTAGAGTAGTTCAATTTAGCATTATTCAAGGTCTAGGATGCATAATAAATGACATGTGGCTGCTTGTTCTTCCTTTGGCCTCAAACAACTCTTATTGCATAATCTAAGGCATCACACATGAGCTCAAAAGGTATGCTCCAATCTGGTGGAACTATGATGGGGGCCGAGGTAAGTAGCTCCTTTAGGTGTTTGAATGCCTTCTCACATTCCTCGTTGAACTCAAATGACACTTCCTTTTGAAGGAGACGGCAAAGGGGTTGTGAAATTTTTGAAAAGTCCTTGATGAATCGCCTATAGAATCCTGCATGTCCAAGAAAAGAACAAACCTCTCTCACCGAAGTGGGAGAGAGTAAGTGGCGTACAAGATCTATTTTTGATTTATCAACCTCAATTCCTTTTTCACAGATTATGTGGCCCAAAACTATGCCTTGTTTTACCATAAAATGACATTTTTCCCTATTTAAAACAAGGTTAGTTTCAATGCATCGTTTCAAGATTAAAGTGAGATTATGTAAACAATCATCAAACAAATCACCAAAAACACTAAAATCATCCATGAATACCTCAATGATCTTTTCAACACAATCTGAAAATATACTTACCATGCATCTTTGAAATGTGGCTGGTGCATTGCACAAACCAAATGGCATTCGACGATAAGCAAAAGTACTAAATGGACAAGTAAAAGTGGTATTTTCTTGATCATTTGGAGCTATAACAATTTGATTATCTCCCGAATAACCATCAAGAAAACAATAAAAAGAATGACCAGCTAACCTTTTAAGCATTTGATCAATGAATAGCAAAGGGAAGTGATATTTCCTTGTGGTGGCGTTAAGCTTTCTATAATCGATGCAAACTCTCCAACCTGTTTGGATACGGGTGGGCACAAGCTCGTTCTCTTCATTCTTCACCACAATGACTCCGGATTTCTTTGGAACAACTTGGACCGGCGAAACCTAACAACTATCAAAAATTGGATAGATCACTCCACAATCAAGTAGCTTGATAATCTCCTTTTTCACGACTTCCATCATTGGAGGGTTGAGTTGGCGTTGAGCCTCTTGAGATGGTTTAGCCCTCTCCTGATGCGAGATTTACTTGACACTCAAATTAAACCCTCGTTTGACAATTGTAGTAGAATGGATAAGTGAGGGATCGTTCTAGACCGGGGATTAGGAGGGCTTGCTAAAACCTTCTAAATTGACTTAAAAACATAAAAACTAAATTAAAATACTCTTAACAAGACTACTATGACTCAGAATGGCTTTGAAAAACTCAAATTGTCTAAAACAATCAAATTGACTCAAATAGAAGCTAGAACTTGATTTAGACGAATTTGCAAATGTTTATGACTCCAAAAGCTTAAAGATACAAAAATAAAACAAATACGAATGATTAAAACTTAACAAAATAGAGGGGGGGAATTGTGTTTGGACGATATTAAATTAAAAAGACAGAATATAATTAAAGGCAAAATGTAAATATGAATGTGATGAAAATATGGATGATGGAATAGCCAAGGGGTTCTTCTCCACACATGTTACACTTGCAAACAAAATTGATTCTCAGTTGGTCTTTCGATAAGTTGTGAAACTCAATGCTCCAAGTTAATTAGATCTGCTTAGATTAACTTTCAGATTTCCCTAAATTCGTTGGATTGAATGGAATACGCATTACAACCAAATTATTCTTAATCAACGTCCCTAACTATGGAATACGCATGATAGAGACATTTAACCAAGATCATTAAGTTCAACGGAAATCATAAACATCGACGAGGCATTCGTTACTATGGAATACGCATGAAACTTATGCCAAGAATTCGTTTAACGCGATTGTTTATAAGCAACCTCTACTACTTGTGAATATAAGTTCATAACGATTAGGTGAAATTCACTTATATTCTAGCGTCATATTTATGCATGAAAATTAAGCTTGCAATCTTAATGAACATACATAAATAAGTTATCAATCAAACAGTTAAACGAATTGAATCCACAACTTATGAAATTCCAACCAAACGTAATCAATTCAAAATGCAAATATAAACATAGTTTCGAATCACCCCCTAGCTAAAGGGGGGTTTAGTTCCTCATAACTTTGAAATCAAAGAAACACCTAAACATTCCAACAACTCAAACGTGAATTGTATGAACGTTTAGGCACTCTTCTCTTCCCTTCTCATACGTACAAAACAAAGAGAATTAAATTTAAACTTTGAAATCAAAGAAACACCTAAACATTCCAACAACTCAAACTTGAATTGTATGAACGTTTAAGCACTCTTTTCTTCCTCGTTGTTGTAGCACAAGGTCTAAGGTGAGCTTAAGGGCTTTAGGTGTATGTGGAATGGAGTAGGGAGTGGTTGGAGATGGAAGAATGAAGAGAAAATATGCAGAAAATGAAGTGGGACTCACGGCAATGGAATGGTATTTGTGTTGTGTGAAGTGTTGTGAATGGAAATATGAGATATGAATTGAATGGGTGAATGCTAGGGTATTTATAGGGGTAGTGGAGGGAACATATGGCTGTTTGTTTAAGCATTTGTGTGGAGGAATGATGGAAAAACAGCTAGGACACATGTGAAAACTGGAATTGCACAAGGGGAGCAAAGGGAACCCACGACATTGAGTGTTTGTTTGATGATGATGCATGTGATGGGTGGGAACAAAGGGGGAAACATGGCACAAGGGGGCTTGAATGAATGATTGAATGTGCATGTGGATTTTTAAAGAATGAGTGGTGGTGTAATGATGAAGTGAATGCATGTGAAAATTAGCTAGGAAAAGTTGTGGAAAGGCAAGGGAATACACGGCATTCAGATGTTGTTAGTGTGTGAATGCATGTGAATTAAAGCTAGGGTGAATGATTATGTGTTTGTGAATTATGCAAGATTGTATGGATGAATGATTAGGGTCTTGTAAGGGTGGGAATGCATGTGTTGTGCATGGTTGTGAAGCTGGAATTAAGGGGGAAAGCCACGGCAATGAAGATGGGTGCATGTGTTGGATGATTTGTTTGTTGGTTAAAGCTTGTGAGTGAATGATTAAAGATGCATGTGGATGAATTATACAATGGAAAAGTATGGAAGTGACACTAGGTTGAATGATGATGAGTGCATGTGAGTTGAAATGCATGTGGAATGAAGATGGAGAAGGTGGTGTAATGATGCATGGTTGTAGTTTAGGGTGTTGAATATGGATTTGCATGGCTTTTGAAGTGATTGTGGGTTTTGGAATTGGAAGGAAATGCATGGCCTTGGGGTTGGTTTAAGAGAGAATGGGCTAGGCCCTCTGTTTTATGTCCAAAGTGAATACAAGGTCTTCAAATTCGTCCAACACTTTGGCTCCAATCATATGCTATCCATTCCAAGCCCAATTTTGCTCCAAAATGCTCCAAAATGCATCTTTTTGCTCCCTTAGCCATATGAACCTAAAAACACACGAAAATGGCTTAATCTACTAAAACAACCATGAATTAACAACAAAGATGCACGAAAACAAGCTAAGTAAGTCGCCTAAATATGCTCCTATCAAACTCCCCCACACTTATCTTTTGCTAGTCCTCTAGCAAAACAGAAAAACAAAACAAAACCTAAACCTTCCAACAATTGTCTTAGGGATTTCCAATGCACATGACATGTTAAAAATCATCATTCTCACAGATTTTAGTCATCTTCACACTTAAGTACATTCTTAATCATAGTCACCACATACTATTTCACAATTAAGCATTTAAAACCATGTTTTGAATGTAGTAACATGCCTTAGAGAATTTGCTCAAATCCTTACAAGATATGCACTCGTTTTTCACACAGATTTTCTGACTACACTCCCTACACTAGGTATATGTGAGAAGATTGATGTAAACATGAAAGATTAGTATCTCACATATGTTATAACAAAGAAAGCATTTTCTGGATTTACGATAATGACATGAATATGATCTCATGAATGGAATGCTACTACTTAGAATGAGAACCAGTGATTCCATAAGCTCATATCAATTTCAAACTCCGCAAATTGAAACACATAACACTCAAGATAGAAGTTGAGGGATGTAACGGGGCTAAGGGTAATGGTTTAACAAAGAAAGGTAGAGTACACAAACGTTCTTAAAGCAATAGTGAGCAAAGTATTGAATTAGGCACTTAGAATTCCCTTTAGAACGCAGAAGTTAACTTTGAACACCCAAGGGGAAGTCACAAAACTTAGGGCCATATTCAAACTTTTTGGGCCCTTTCATCAACAATCACACTTGTGAGTCCATTCTCACTTATTTTCACTCTTTTTCTTTCTTTTTTTTTTTTTTTTTTTTTTTTTTTTTTTTCATCTTTCTTTTTTCCGTGCCTCCTTTAAGACTTAGGCACATACATACACACAAAAATCCCTTCCCCCACACTTATTTTCTGCAACATATTAATAAAAAGGAATTCAATTAAGTCATGCTCACTATCTTTCAAGAACAAAGGGTACGGATGGTCCTACTCTAGGCTAGGTAAGGGGTGATGTGGTTAGCAAAGAAAATAGGCTAAACGAGGCTCAACGGGGTTAAAACTTACAACAAATACGAAATATGGGAAGTAAGGCTATTTGGTTATGGTGGCAACTACACAACTTCATCTTGATATATGTTATGCAATTCAATGTTATGCTTTGAATGAAACGGATATAAGTTCTGGCATTTAGTTCTATCATGATACAATTGCATCCTAAGTAGCAACCAAGCAAGGAATAATGAGATCATGCAACAACTTTAGAAAACACAGAATCACAGAAAATAACTCTCCAAAGAAGGTAATGGCTCGAGTCTCACAGGGTTGTAGCGTTTGTTTGAATTCCTTCCTTCAAGCATGTTACAAAAACGAATTTTTCTTTTATGATTGCATGTGAAGTCATACATTATAACCATAACCAAGCATATACCAAGAGTAAATCAAACTTTTCTCTATGTTAATAACTCTTTTTAACCGTCATGCAATTACAAACCAAATCCTTATCATTGTGTTGGAAGGTATCCTAAAACACACACACAAAAACAACTCTTTTTGGGTTTTTCAAAACAATTTTTCAAATTTTTATGGGATTTTCGAATTTTTAAGACAAAATACAATAAAACAGTTTTAAAACAGTGAGAAACAACATGTGAAGTGATAGGTGAATAAATCCCACGAATTTGCATCAAATATACTTAGTTACCCCCCCACACTTAAATCAAACATTGTCCTCAATGTTTTAAGCATAGATTCACACAAAGCATAAGTAAATACACAAAAAGCACTTAAACATACTAAACATGGCATAATGTAATTAACAAAGAGAAGAGTTTAGAGACGCAAATCTGGTTATAGAGTGTAAATTCCATCTTCTCCTTGGTAATTGCATTGAGGCTTTTGATCTTTGTGATTCCACAGGCTTACTCTTGAACTGGTTTCTGCCCATCGTTGATTTTCCTTTGTGCTACTTCTTGAACTGGGCAGCAGGATGGTTCTTTTGGTCTCCCCTGAAGGTCTGAGCTTACCCCTTTGGTCTGTTTCTTTGTTCAATCTTTCCAATTCGTATTGAAAAGGGTTGGAGGATAACTCAGCCTATGTTTGTCTCCACATGCTTCAATGTATCATTTTCACTTGCCTTACTCGCTCCCCTTTGCAGAAGTGGTCCCTTCTCCGGAAGTGTATCAACCGTTGAAGATGACTACTCGAGAGCAACGCTAGGTAAGCAATCAGGAATAGATTCCAGGCAGTTGGCTCCAGATCGGAAGACTGACTCCAAGTGCCGGCTGATTGCTTCTTTTACTTTGCCATGCGAGTAAGAACAAGGACAAAGAAAAAGACAGGGAAAGAGCATGATATGAGATACTTTTGCTTTTGACCTTGATGATATGAGATACCTTTGCTTTTGAAGAAGCGGTGAATGAATCAGCACATGTATTTGTTGTGCTGCTTCCTCCTGGGTCATCTGTACTCCAGGTATCTGGTATCATCTTTGGGGAAGAAGAAAATTTTGAGTATTTCAAAAGGCTTTGCTGGGAGTGCGCCCTCAGAGGTGAGAGAGAGTTGGTGGGCATTTTCTTCAAGTCTGCCTTGCCATAAGAGATGAAGGTCGACAAATATAGGGATTTTCTGAATAGCAAGTGGTGATACTATTCTTTTACCCTTTGTCGACAAACGTCTCTTCGATTTCTGAACGAACGGCTCTTCGATTTCTGCATGGCAAAAGTAGTCACGGGTGCGGCTCTTTTGACAAAGCTGCACGCATTTTCTGAAAAGCAGAGAAAGCGTCGCCGAACTTTGCGCTTGTCGGCTAAAGACGTGTAAATGAGATGATGGCCTCCACGTGTTATCAGCTTTGTCAGATATCTTTTGACAAAGCTGAACGCGTTTTATGAAAAGCCGCGAATGCGTCGTCGAAATTTGCGGAGGAAAATCCGGATCTCTGAATCGGTGGACGCGTCGCCATGGCTTTTTATGGAGCTATCGATCACCCCAACAAATACACTCTGAAGAAATCCCATTCTTGAAAAATCGACTCCGGCCCTTTGAGAATTAACTCCATCCACCCCTTCTTTCTGAACACTTTTGAAAAATGGCAAACTCATCGAACCTTAGCTTGGAATTGAGCCTTAGCAGTGATACGGGCGTGCCGCGTCAAGGTAACGTATGGCGCCCTTCTTTCTTTTCTTCTAACGGTCCTCTCACAGGTGAAGACTCCGTGATGCAGGACGCCACAACAGCTACAATAGTAGCTAGGAACCTCCTCACTCCAAAAGATAGTAGGCTGCTGTGAGGACGGTCCGATGAGTTGGCCGTTCAAGAGTCCCTCGCACTTAGTGTTCAGTGTGCGAGTTCTGTGTCCAACATGGGCCAACGCCTGCTTGCCCGCTCCCGTCAGGTGGAATCATTGATGGCAGAGGTGGAAAGTCTCAAGCAGGAGATCCAGCAGCTGAAGTATGAGAATAGAAGTTTGCACGTGCTTGCAAACAACTATTCGACGGGCATGAAGAGGAAGCTTGATGAGCTGCAAGAGTCTGAAGGTCGGATTCACAGTGACCGTCAAAGGTTTTCGTCTTTCCTCCAGAGGCACCTTTTTTCTGGCTCATCCAGCGCTTGGCCAAGTATTGAGGCCTGGAGTGCTCTATCTTCGATGCCTCCCGCTCCGATGCCTTCTGCTCCTATGCCTTCCGTTCCTACGCCTTCCGCTCCGATGCCTTCTATTCCTACGCCTTCCGCTTCAAGAGTAAAGCCACGTAGTGGGGCCTCAAGCAAACAACCTTTGTGAAGCACCATCTTTCTTTGTTTAGCAGTGCCTATCAATAAATCAAACATTTTCTCAATGTTACAATCATAGACTCACACAATTAATAAACAAACAAACAATAACAACTAAACAACCTAACAAGGCAGAAACGAAATAGCAACAAAGAGAAGAGTTTTTTTTTTTTAGGAATCTGGATTTGGAGTTTTTTTTTTTTTTTTTTAGTTAAAATTTTTATCAAATTTTCGGAGTTTTATACCAAGACACTATAAAACACACGAAAACACTCTAAAAACGCTTAAAACAGCAAGAAACAACATTCTAAGTGATAGGTGAATAAATCCCACGAAATTCATGCAAATATAAATTGTTTACCCCCCCACACTTAAATCAAACTTTGTCCTCAATGTTTTAAGCAGAAAGTCACAACAGAGCAAGCAAATAAACAAATACGAGAAAGAAAGCAAAGTAAAGGCAGTAAAGAAAAAGAAAGGAATAAAAATAAGTCTCTTTAAAGGGGTTTCCAAGTTCTTCTCTATTCGGATGCATGGGTTGCCTCCCACGAAGCGCTTTCTTTTACGTCTTGCAGCCGGACGGTACCTCCGTTTAAGCTTGACTAGGTTCCACGGCATGGAGGGGTACCTCCTCCACGACATGCTCCTCAAACATCTCGTAATAGGGCTTCAATCGATGCCCATTCACTTTGAATTCTTGCTGCGTCCTTGAACTTTTGATTTGCACTGCACCATGAGGGAAAACATTAGTAACAACAAACGGGCCAATCCATTTAGAATGCAACTTACCAGGAAACAAACGTAGGCGAGAGTTGAAAAGTAACACTTTCTGCCCAACTGTGAAGGTCTTGGTTCGAATTATTTTATCATGGAATGCTTTGGTCTTGGCTTTGTACATCCGGGCATTCTCATAGGCTTCATTCCGAATCTCCTCAAGTTCATTCAATTGGAGCTTCCTATGAACTCCCGCTGCATCTATGTCCATGTTGAAAGTCTTCACAGCCCAATGTGCCTTGTGCTCTAACTCTACGGGCAAATGACATGGCTTACCATAGACGAGCCGAAAAGGTGACATCCCAATGGGTGTTTTGTATGCCGTACGATATGCCCACAGTGCATCATCTAAACGTAAGCTCCAATCCCTCCTTGTTGGTCCAACGGTCTTTTCCAAAATTTGTTTGATTTCTCGGTTAGACACCTCGGCTTGGCCATTTGTTTGAGGATGGTAAGGTGTGGAGACCTTATGGTTGACATGGTACTTTCTTAGCAACGCCTCAATGGTCCGATTGCAAAAGTGAGACCCTCCATCACTTATGATTACTCTCGGCATTCCAAACCTAGCAAGAATGTTAGTTTTCACGAAATCTGCAACCACCTTAGAATCGTTAGTACGGGTGGCTTTTGCTTCCACCGATTTAGAAACATAATCAACGGCTAGCAAGATATAAGTGAAACCATAAGATGGAGGGAAAGGGCCCATGAAATCAATGCCCCAAACATCAAAAATTTCAACATTAAAGACAGGGTTTGCGGCATTTGGTCCTTGGTACCTATGTTACCCATTCGTTGGCAACGATCACAAGACATACAAAAGGTTCTAGCATCCCTAAATATAGTCGGCCAATAAAAACCACACTCTAGAACCTTGAGGGCAGTGCGTTGTGTGCCAAAATGACCACCACATGCATATGTGTGACAAAAGCTTAGAATTGAGTGAAATTCAGAATCATGCACACATCTACGTACAATTTGATCTGAGCAATACTTCCACAAATAAGGGTCATCCCAAACATAGAAACGTGCATCATTTTTAAGCTTATCACGTTGGTGCTTGTTTAGTTCATTTGGAATTTGTTTAGCCACCAAGTAATTCACTAAATCTGCATACCATGGTTTACTTACCTCAATGGATAGCAGCTGCTCATCGGGAAAAGTTTCAGGGATAGGCACGGCATGTTCATGCTCCTCGTGGATCATTCGGCTTAAATGGTCAGCCACTACATTCTCGCTTCCTTTCTTATCCCGGATTTCAATATCAAATTCTTGAAGAAGAAGAATCCAACGGATAAGCCTCGGCTTTGCTTCCTTTTTCGTGAGCAAGTACCTCAAAGCTGCATGATCAGAATAAACGATTACTTTAGTACCAATTAAATATGAACGGAATTTATCTAAAGCAAAAACCACAGCTAGAAGTTCTTTTTCCGTCGTGGAGTAGTTCAATTGGGCATCATTGAGAGTCCGAGAGGCATAGTATATGACATGCGGCCGCTTGTCTCTTCTTTGTCCTAGAACAGCTCCTAATGCATAGTCGGATGCATCGCACATGAGCTCGAACGGAAGGCTCCAATCTGGAGGTACAATAATGGGGGCCGAGACTAGCTTCTCCTTGAATTGGTTAAATGCCGAATTACACTCTTCATCAAACTTGAATGGCACATCTTTTTGGAGCAATCGGCAAAGAGGGTTAGACATCTTGGAGAAGTCCTTGATAAAACGCCTATAGAACCCTGCATGGCCAAGAAACGAACGTACCTCTCTAACCGAAGTAGGAGAGGGTAAGTGACGTACAAGGTCTATTTTCGATTTATCTACTTCAATTCCTTTTTCTGAAACAATATGTCCTAAAACTATACCTTGTTTCACCATAAAGTGACATTTCTCCCAATTCAAGACAAGGTTAGTTTCAACACATCGTTTCAAAATTAAGGTCAGATTATCTAAGCAATTATCAAATGAACTCCCAAATACACTGAAATCATCCATGAAAACCTCAATGATCTTTTCAACAAAATCGGAAAATATACTTACCATACACCTTTGGAAAGTGGCCAGTGCGTTGCATAAGCCAAATGGCATGCGACGATAAGCAAATGTTCCAAAGGGACATGTGAATGTGGTCTTCTCTTGATCATCCGGGGCTATCACAATTTGGTTATATCCAGAGTATCCGTCAAGAAAACAGTAAAAAGCATGACCGGCTAACCTTTCGAGCATCTGGTCGATGAATGGCAAAGGAAAGTGATCTTTCCTAGTCATGGCATTTAGCTTCCGGTAATCGATACATACTCGCCATCCAGTCTGAATGCGTGTAGGCACGAGCTCATTCTCATCATTCTTGATAACAGTTACTCCGGACTTCTTGGGAACGACTTGAACTGGAGAGACCCAACGGCTATCGGAGATAGGGTAGATCACTCCGCAATCCAAAAGCTTGATTATTTCCTTCTTCACCACCTCCATCATCGGAGGGTTGAGACGGCGTTGAGCCTCTCGAGTTGGTTTAGCCCCCTCCTCAAGAAGTATACGGTGCATGCATGTGGTAGGGCTTATTCCTTTAATGTCGGCCAAAGTCCACCCTATGGCCGTTTTGTGCTCTCGCAGCACCCTCACAAGCTTCTCCTCCTCCATTGCCGTGAGACTTGATGAAATGATGACGGGCAATGTTTCGCCTTCTACCAAAAACACATACTTCAAATGGTCCGGCAACGGCTTAAGTTCAAGCGATGATGCCTGAACAACAGAAGGTAGCATCTTAGTGGAAACTGAATTTGAAAGTGAGAGTGGAACCTTACCATATTGTTGTGGCAATGACTCAAGGGCTGCCACAACCTCAATTATTTCTTCACTAGAACCCATTGCAAAGAATTCCTCCTCATTGCCATGGCCTTGCATTGGCCCAAATCCTTCATTTTTGCGCTCTATGGCCTTAGTGATGGTTGTTTCCAGGGCATCCTCGTTCAATTCTTCAAGGTATACCTGCGCCAAAGAATCGATAACATCAATGGAAAAACAAGAATGGTCATCAACGGGATATCTCATAGTTTCAGAAATATTAAAATCAATCACTTCCCCATCGAATTCCATTGTCAAGGTGTCTTTGTATACATCAATCTTCGTTCGGGCCGTCTTCATGAATGGCCTACCAAGGAGAATCGGCAAAGATGTAGAATGGGCTGAATCCTCCATGTCTAGAACGTAGAAATCAGCCGGAAAAATTAAATGGTTCACCTGCACAAGCACATCTTCCAAAACTCCTTTTGGATACGCGTTAGAACGATCGGCCAATTGTATAATTACACCATCTTGTTTTAATTCACCCAAATTCATAGATGCATAAATAGAATAAGGCATGACATTTATGGATGCACCTAAATCAAGCATGGCATGTTCAAAATGATTATGTCCAATCACACAAGGAATCGTGAAACTACCGGGGTCTTTGCACTTGGTAGGCAGTTTACGTTGCAAAACAGCGGACACATTCTCGCTTACCTTCACTACCTCTTTGTTTGCCCTTCTTCTCTTTGTATTGCATAGGTCCTTGAGGAATTTAGCATACTTTGGAACCTGTTTGATTGCATCGAGAAGCGGTATGTTCACTTGCACCTTCCAGAACGTTTCAAGAATGTCCTTCTCGCTTTCTTCCTTTTTTTCTTGCATGAACCTGCGAGGAAAAGGTACATTGGGCAGATTAGGACGTGAAGTACATGAATTTGAACTTAAATTACCTGATTTGGCCGAGTTAGGGTGATCTGCCTCAGGTTGTGTTGTCTCTTCATCTACTTTCTGGGCAGATTTGGGATTGTTTGGCTCGGTCCCAACTTCTTTTCCACCCCTTAGGGTGATGGCCTTGGCGGATTCGAATCCTCCCTTTGGATTGACTGTGGTTGAGCTAGGAAGCTTTCCTTGCTCTCTAATCTGTCCAAGGAACTCAGAAATCTGCCCTATTTGTTTCTTCATATCCATCATCTCCTTCTCGTTATTTTCTATCTGGTTGTTTTGATTTTGCAACCCCTGCGAAATAGAGGTTAGTAATTGCATAGCTTGATTACTTTCCAAAGACGTACCTGAATGAGATGATGCCGCAGGTTGTTGGGATTGTTGGGGTGCATACGGCTTGGAATAAAAACCAGGGGGGTTTGGCCTAAATCCTCCTTGTTGGGCAGCTTGTTGTGGCTCCCTCCATTTGAAGTTTGGATGGTCCCTCCATCCGGCATTGTAAGTGTTCGAGTATGGGTTGTTTTGATTTTGTCCTTGGAAACCAATTGCATTGGCAGATTCCCACCCACCATTCTCGATTAGTTGAGGGCACCTGTCGGATGGATGCCCTTGAATTGAGCACACGCCACAAACTTGGTGTTCTTGTGCTTTTGGACCAATCACAACCTGAGAAACAAGAGAATTAAGATTAGCAAGTTGTGATTGAATTTCAGAAATAGCACTCACCTCATTTACACTTTGTTGCCGTGGGGCTTCCCTTTGGCCCACTCCTTCATATTGTTGAGCGTTGAGCGCTCGGTTGGCTATGAGAATCTTGGCATCCCTTGGTGTTTTGTCCACCAATGCTCCTCCCGCTGATGCATCAAGCATTTGACGTTCGATAGGAAGGAGGCCCTCATAGATATATTGAAGGAGAAGTTCCTCCTTCATTTGATGTTGAGGACATGAAGCTACAAGGCCCTTGAAGCGCTCATAATAAGCCGGGAATGTCTCACCATGATTCTGTTGAATACCACTAATTTTCTTCCGTAGGAGAATCACTCTCGAAGTAGGGAAGAATTTCTCCAAGAAAGCACGCTTCATACTCTCCCACGAAGTCACAGTTCCTGGGGCTAGTTCGTAGAGCCAATCTTTGGCCTTGTCCATAAGTGAAAATGGAAAGGCCTTCATCTTCAATATACTCCCATCCACATTGACGGGGGTCATGCTTGAACAAACCACCTCGAACTCCTTCAAGTGTTTGTTGGGGTCTTCCATAGACAAGCCATGGAACTTCGGAATATGGTGTAACAAACTGGATTTGAGTTCAAATTCCTCAGTCTTCCCCTCTGCAGCCGTGGGGTATTGGATACAAAGAGGCAATGCATTATCCAAACCCGAGGCCGAAAGCTCCTTGATGGTTCTATTATCTGCTGCCATGGCTTGTTCTTCTTCAAAAATCTGATCCGTGGGCTTTTCTTCTACACCTACTTCGTCTTCTTCAAGCCCAGGTTGTGGTGGAGGTTGTGGTGGCTCTTGTTGACTCCTCGTTCTCCTCAAAGTGCGTTCAAAATCACCGTCAAAGTCGGAGATGTTCTCTATAATAGGCCGAGAGCTACGAGTCATACACAGTACCTAAAAAACAAGAAAACAAACAAACTAAGAATCTGAAATAAGAATGCACGAAAAACAAAATATAAAAATAAAGACAAAGGATTAGCAAAGTTGCTAATCCCCGGCAACGGCGCCAAAATTTGATGCGAGATTTACTTGACACTCAAATTAAACCCTCGTTTGACAATTGTAGTAGAATGGATAAGTGAGGGATCGTTCTAGACCGGGGATTAGGAGGGCTTGCTAAAACCTTCTAAATTGACTTAAAAACATAAAAACTAAATTAAAATACTCTTAACAAGACTACTATGACTCAGAATGGCTTTGAAAAACTCAAATTGTCTAAAACAATCAAATTGACTCAAATAGAAGCTAGAACTTGATTTAGACGAATTTGCAAATGTTTATGACTCCAAAAGCTTAAAGATACAAAAATAAAACAAATACGAATGATTAAAACTTAACAAAATAGAGGGGGGGAATTGTGTTTGGACGATATTAAATTAAAAAGACAGAATATAATTAAAGGCAAAATGTAAATATGAATGTGATGAAAATATGGATGATGGAATAGCCAAGAGGTTCTTCTCCACACATGTTACACTTGCAAACAAAATTGATTCTCAGTTGGTCTTTCGATAAGTTGTGAAACTCAATGCTCCAAGTTAATTAGATCCGCTTAGATTAACTTTCAGATTTCCCTAAATTCGTTGGATTGAATGGAATACGCATTACAACCAAATTATTCTTAATCAACGTCCCTAACTATGGAATACGCATGATAGAGACATTTAACCAAGATCATTAAGTTCAACGGAAATCATAAACATCGACGAGGCATTCGTTACTATGGAATACGCATGAAACTTATGCCAAGAATTCGTTTAACGCGATTGTTTATAAGCAACCTCTACTACTTGTGAATATAAGTTCATAACGATTAGGTGAAATTCACTTATATTCTAGCGTCATATTTATGCATGAAAATTAAGCTTGCAATCTTAATGAACATACATAAATAAGTTATCAATCAAACAGTTAAACGAATTGAATCCACAACTTATGAAATTCCAACCAAACGTAATCAATTCAAAATGCAAATATAAACATAGTTTCGAATCACCCCCTAGCTAAAGGGGGGTTTAGTTCCTCATAACTTTGAAATCAAAGAAACACCTAAACATTCCAACAACTCAAACGTGAATTGTATGAACGTTTAGGCACTCTTCTCTTCCCTTCTCATACGTACAAAACAAAGAGAATTAAATTTAAACTTTGAAATCAAAGAAACACCTAAACATTCCAACAACTCAAACTTGAATTGTATGAACGTTTAAGCACTCTTTTCTTCCTCGTTGTTGTAGCACAAGGTCTAAGGTGAGCTTAAGGGCTTTAGGTGTATGTGGAATGGAGTAGGGAGTGGTTGGAGATGGAAGAATGAAGAGAAAATATGCAGAAAATGAAGTGGGACTCACGGCAATGGAATGGTATTTGTGTTGTGTGAAGTGTTGTGAATGGAAATATGAGATATGAATTGAATGGGTGAATGCTAGGGTATTTATAGGGGTAGTGGAGGGAACATATGGCTGTTTGTTTAAGCATTTGTGTGGAGGAATGATGGAAAAACAGCTAGGACACATGTGAAAACTGGAATTGCACAAGGGGAGCAAAGGGAACCCACGACATTGAGTGTTTGTTTGATGATGATGCATGTGATGGGTGGGAACAAAGGGGGAAACATGGCACAAGGGGGCTTGAATGAATGATTGAATGTGCATGTGGATTTTTAAAGAATGAGTGGTGGTGTAATGATGAAGTGAATGCATGTGAAAATTAGCTAGGAAAAGTTGTGGAAAGGCAAGGGAATACACGGCATTGAGATGTTGTTAGTGTGTGAATGCATGTGAATTAAAGCTAGGGTGAATGATTATGTGTTTGTGAATTATGCAAGATTGTATGGATGAATGATTAGGGTCTTGTAAGGGTGGGAATGCATGTGTTGTGCATGGTTGTGAAGCTGGAATTAAGGGGGAAAGCCACGGCAATGAAGATGGGTGCATGTGTTGGATGATTTTTTTGTTGGTTAAAGCTTGTGAGTGAATGATTAAAGATGCATGTGGATGAATTATACAATGGAAAAGTATGGAAGTGACACTAGGTTGAATGATGATGAGTGCATGTGAGTTGAAATGCATGTGGAATGAAGATGGAGAAGGTGGTGTAATGATGCATGGTTGTAGTTTAGGGTGTTGAATATGGATTTGCATGGCTTTTGAAGTGATTGTGGGTTTTGGAATTGGAAGGAAATGCATGGCCTTGGGGTTGGTTTAAGAGAGAATGGGCTAGGCCCTTTGTTTTATGTCCAAAGTGAATACAAGGTCTTCAAATTCGTCCAACACTTTGGCTCTAATCATATGCTATCCATTCCAAGCCCAATTTTGCTCCAAAATGCTCCAAAATGCATCTTTTTGCTCCCTTAGCCATATGAACCTAAAAACACACGAAAATGGCTTAATCTACTAAAACAACCATGAATTAACAACAAAGATGCACGAAAACAAGCTAAGTAAGTCGCCTAAATATGCTCCTATCACCTCCACCAAAAGTATACGATGCATGCATGTAGTAGGGCTTATTCCCTTGATATCGGCCAAGGTCCATCCAATGGCTGTTTTGTATTCCTTTAACACCCTCACCAACTTTTCTTCTTCTTGTGCCGTGAGTGAAGAAGAAACTATGACGGGCAAAGTCTCTTGTTCCCCCAAGAAAACATACTTCAAGTGGTTTGATAATGGTTTAAGCTCAAGGGAAGGTGGCTGTATCACTGAAGGTAACAACTTATTAGTAGAAATGGGAATTGGAATTGGGTGTCATGGCAATGACCCTAGAGCAGCCACCACCTCAAATATTTCTTCATAAGGGGGCACGACATGGAGTTCTTCAATGGTGCCGTGGATGTGGTTTGGTGCTGCCCCTTGGTTTTTTGAGTCCTATTCCATTTGTAATGACTGTTTCAAGTGTATCTTCATATAATTGTTCAAGATGTTCCTACACCAATGAATCAATAATATCAATAAAAAACATGAATGATCATCACTAGGATACCTCATAGTTTCAGAAATGTTAAAATCAATAATCTCGCCATCAAATTCCATTGTCAATGTCCTTTTGAACACATTTATCTTGGTGCGGGCTCTTTTCATGAAAGGTCTTCCAAGTAGGATCGGCAAGGGTGTGGAATGGGCCAAATCTTCCATATGAAGCACATAGAAATCAGCTGGGAAGATTAAATTATTAACCTGCACCAAAACATCTTCCAAAACTCCTTTTGGATATGTATTAGAATGATCGGCTAATTGAATAATAACACCATCATTTTTCAGCTCTCCTAAGTTCATAGATGCATAAATAGAGTACGGCATGACATTAATGGATGCACCTAGGTCTAACATGACATGTTCAAACTTAGTATTGCCAATAACACAAGGGATTGTGAAACTATCTGGATCTTTGCATTTAGGAGGCAATTTCCTTTGTAAAACCGCTAAAACATTCTTATTTACCCTTACCACTTACTTATTCGAGAATCAAGGAGTGGAATATTTGGAACTTGTTTGATTGCATCAAGGAGTGGAATATTGACTTGCACCTTCCTAAATGTCTCAAGAATGTCCTTGTGACTATGCTTTCTTTGATTGCATAAATCTGCGAGGGAAAGGCACATTTGGTGGAATAGAGTTAAAATTTAGTGAATTTAGACCTAACTTACCTGTGGTGGATGATTTGAGCTCCCTAAGAGGCTGCGACAAAGGTGATTCTACCCTTGCCATGGCTTGGCCTTACTCCTCCTCTTTGTGCAGCAGCTTGTCCTCTTCTTTTTGGCTTGATTTGGATGGTTATGAGTCTGTTCCAACTTCCTTGCCACTTCTTAAAGTGATAGCTTAGGCGGTTTCAAATCCTCCTTTTGGATTCATAATGGTTGAACTAGGCAATTTGCCTTGTTCTCTGAATTGGCCCATGAATTTGCCATTTGCCCCATTTGTTTTTTCAATTCATCCACCTCCTTAGCTTGATTTTGCATCTCTTTGGTTTGATTTTGTACTCTCTGCATCAAAGAGGTTAGTAATTGAATAACTTTATCATTATCCAAAGACATACCTGAATTTGGTTGAACCGGAGGTGGTTGAGGTTGCATTGGTGTGAATGGCCTTTGAAATATCCCAGGGGGTGTTGGACGAAATCCTCATTTTTGTTGAGGTTATTGAGGCTCCCTCCACTTCATGTTTGGGTGATCTTTCTGTCCCGGATTGTAAGTGTTAGAGTATGGATCATGCCTTGGCTGATTTTGTCCTTGATAGCCCACGACATTCACACTTTCCCATCCTCCATTCTCAATCAATTGAGCGCATTTCTCATATTGGTGCCCTTCTATAGAGCATACACCACAAATTGTGTTTTCTTGCATTTTGGGTCTTTCAACAACTGATAGGAGCATATTTATGCGACTTTGTTAGCTTGTTTCTTTGCATTTAGTAAGTTAGTTTCTATTTATTTTAGTGTTTTAAGCTATTTTCGTGTGTTTGTAGGTTTAAATGACAAAGTTGGCAAGAAAGTGCAATTTGGAGCATTTTAGAGCAGTTTTGGGCTTGGAATGGATTGCACATGCATGGAGCAAGGTGGATGGACGAATTTGAAGATCAAGAGAGGCTAGGAATGTGATTAACATATGGAAGAATTAAATTGAAGACTTGGAAGATAAGGAATCAACTACAAAGAAGGAATATTATCCAAATTTCCTTATCTTATCCAAACCTTATCCGACCTTATCTTATCTTATCCTATCCTAATCTTTTCCTACCTTAATTCCAACTTCAAAGAGGACTCCTTTTCACATGAAATCACCTAAATATCAAGTTCTAGAAGCCCTATTTTCGTGCATTAAGTTCATGCCACATGTAACCCTTCTAGAAGTTCTAGAATCTGCCACAAGGACCATTCCTTGTCCTCCTTGGAATCTGATTGAAAGTGTCCTTGTTCTTTGGTGATTTGGAGTCCTAATTCTTCTCCTTTTCAGCCCAATTTTGTGCCTCCCCTTCACCCTATAAATACATGATGCCACAACACTCAAAAACCACCACCCTCTACCCCAAATTCACACCACACCATCCACCACACCTCAGGAGCCTAAATTCACACAAATCCCCATTGTTGGCAGCAAGGAAGGAAGGAGGAGCCACCTGGAGTGTTTCTAGGTGTATTCTATCTTTGTTTTTAATGTTTAAGTTTAATTATCTTTGTTTTGTGAACATGTTGAATTAATTTCTTTTTAGTTAGAGGTGAATTCGAAGCCATGATTATATGTTTTATATGAATTGATTACGTCCAGTTATTGTTTTTTAAGGCATGAATGTGATTTTCTTATCTAAGTTATTAAAACTTGTTTATGTATGTGGGTTGGGGGTCGACACTTAATTTGCATGCATGAATTTGATGCTAGAGTATAAGAGGGTCTTACGTAATAGTTATTCACTTATATTCACAAGTAGTGGAGGTTGCTAGTAACAATCGTGTTAAGTAAATCCTTGGTATGAGTCTCATGCATTTCATAGTGATGAATGCCTTGTCAATGCTTATGATTTTCATAGAACTTAATGACTTTTGACATGTATCTCTATCATGCGTTTCATATAAGGAACTTGAGAAAGATAATTTGGTCTAGATGCGTATTCCATCTAATTCAATGAAATAAGGAAAATCTGATGGTTAGTTGTGCGATGCAACTAACTTGGGGCGTTGTCATTCATGGTTTAAAGGAATAATAACTGGAAATCAACTTGTATGCATATGTGTCATGTGTGGAGATGAACCCTCTAGCTAGCCATTCACCCATATTTTCCCCCAATTTCGTCCAAGTTGTTTAAGAGTCTTTAATCTGCTTGTCTTTACCTTAATTTCGTCCAAAATCCAATCCCCATTTACTTGGTTGTGTCTTTTAGTTAGAATATGTCCAAATTTATGTTTTTAAGTGTTTTGAGTCAAGTTAAAAGTCATTTTCGTCCAAATCATCCTTTAGTGTCTAGTTTGAGTCTATTTGATTATTTTGTGCTGTTTTGAGTCTTTTTAGTTTGTTTTGAGTCATATAAGTATAGTTTTCTATTTTTGAGTCTAGTTTAGTGTTTTTGAGTCTTAATTGTGTTGATTAGCATCCCTTCTAATCCCCGGCCTAAAACGATCCCTACTTTCATATACTACAATCATAGGGTTTTAATTTGAGTGTTAGAATATTTCACATCAACCTCTGACACAAGAAAAGTGAGATTAGCCAATTGAGATTGAATTTCAGATATTGCTCTTACCTCATACACATGTTGCTGTCGTGGGATGTCTCTCTGTTCAACTTCTTTGTATTGTTGTGCATTCAAGGCTTGGTTTGCAATTAAAGTCTTGGCATCAATTGGTGTTTTGTCAACCAAAGCTCCTGTCGCTGATGCATCTAGCATTTGTCTCTCAATTGGAAGAAGTCCTTCGTAGAAATATTGAATTAGAAGCTCTTCTTTCATTTGATGTTGAGGGTATGATTCAACAAGAGTCTTGAAATGCTCATAATATGCTGGAAATGACTCCCCTTGATTTTGTTGAATTCCACTAATCTTCTTCCTCAAGAGAATGGCTCTTGAAGTGGGCAAAAAATTTTCTAAGAATGCTCTCTTCATGCTTTCCCAAGATGTGACAGTTCCAGGTGCTAATTCATACAACAATCCTTAGCTTTTTCCAAAAGAGAGAATGGAAAAGCTTTCATCTTCAAAATGTCGGCATCCACGTTGATTGGGGTCATGCTTGAACATACCACTTCAAATTCTTTCAAGTCCTTGTTTGGATCCTCCATGGATAGCCCATGGTACTTTGGAACGTGATGTAGCAAGCTAGACTTCAATTCTAACTCATCGGTCTTGTCTTGAGCTGCCCTTGGATTTTGAATGCATAGGGGTACGGCATTGTCCAATCCCGAGGCTGAAAGTTCCTTGATTGTTCGATTATCCGCTCCCATGACTTGTGCTTCTTCTTCCTCTTTTTCCGTGACCTCTTCTTCCTCTTCAAACTCAGATTCTGAGCTAGAACTAGGTGGATTAAGTTCTAGCTCTTTCCTCTTCCTTCTCAAAGTTCGTTCAAAATTGTCGTCAAAGTCCAAGATATTTGCATAAACAGGTTGAGAGCTTCGAGTCATAAACTAGTACCTAAAAACAAGAAAATAAAACAAAGTCAGAAACTAAAACAAAGTATACGAAAAAGAGACAAAAAGAAACAACGAGGGATTAGCAAAGTTGTTAATCCCAGGCAACGGTGCCAAAATTTTGATGTGTTATAAACTAGCACTCAAATTAAACCCTCTTATTGACAATTGTAGTAAAGATGCAAGTAGGGATCGTTCTAGGCTGGGGATTAGAAGGGATTGCTAATCTACTTAAAACTGACTCAAAAATACAAAACTAAACTTAAAAACAGAAAACTAGACTCTAAGACTCTTAACTAGACTTATATGACTCAACACAAACTAAAAAGACTCAAAACAACACAAAACAATCAAATAGACTCAAAACATAAACTAAGAATGATTTTGGACGAAATCTAACTTAACTTTGATTCAAAACACTTAAGGAAACAAACTAAAATAGGTTCTAACTAAGTAAAACACGAAATATTAAAGGGGGGGATTGGTTTTGACGAATTTAAAGTAAACACAAATAGATTTAAAGACTTATACAACTTTGGACGAAATTAGGAAAAACTATGGGTGATAAGCCAACTAGAGGGTCCTTCTCCACACATGACACACTTGCATACAAATTGATTTCCAGTTACTTTTCCAATAAACCATGAAGCTCAACACCCCAGATTAATTGTGACATCACTAATTAACCCTCAGATTTTCCTTAAGTCATTGAATTGGATGGAATACGCATCGGCAACCAAATTATTCTTCCCAAGTTCCCTACATGAACTACATAATAGAGACACAAGCAAAGATCATTAAGTTTTGTGAAAATCATAAGCATTGACAAGGCATTCGTAACTATGACATCATGATACTCATGTCAAGAATTTAACTTAACACGATTATGACCAGCAACCTTCACTACTTGTGAATATAAGTTTGTAACGATTATGTGAAACTCCCTTATATTCTAGCATCGAATTCATGCATGCAAACTAAGTAGACCTCCTTAATCAACATACAAGAATAAGTTCTTAATCAAACAGTTAAGTAAATTGCATTCACAAATTATGAAATCACAACTAGAATTAATCAATTCATATTGCAAATATAATCATGGTTTCAAAGTCTCCTCTAGCTAAAACAAGTTTAGCATCTCATGTTCACAACAAAACAAAGAGAATTTAAATTAAACATTGAAAACAAAAGATAAATTACAACTAAAACCGTTCATACAATCCAACTTGAATGGCAAAAACGTCCAAGGCTGCTCCTCCTCTCTTTCTTCCTTGCTAGGCTACCACACAAGGGTGTGGAATGGCTGAATTTGGGTTGTGGTGTATTATGGTCAAGGATGGATGAATGGTAGGGTAGTATGATGATTGGTAGTGTGTGGAATTGTGTATGGAGAATGATGGCTGAATGGTTGGTGCGGCTATGTGTGTGGAAAGAATGGATGAATCGCTGAATGGTTCAATATTGTGTATGTGATTATATGGATGTGTGAATGGATGCAGTAGATTGTATATATTTTAGGGAAAGGATCATGACTTTAATTAAATGTTTTGGGAAAGATTTGGACCCCAAATCCTCAAGGAAAAAGGGTAATTAAAGTCAGAATCCCAAGAGAAAAGAGAAGAAGTGTGCGGCAAGGACAGAAAATAGGAAATAGGAAAGGGAAAGGTGTTGCCTTGCACGGCAAAGAAAGGGAAAGGGAAGGAAGTTGCGGCATTGAGTTTGGGAATGGATGGGATTTAGGCTTTTAGAACATATATTTAAGTGTCCTAAATTCATTAGGAACCCCTTTGATAGCTGGAACATAAGTAGGAAAAGAATAGGATTCACTGAGTCAAAATAAGGAAGTTTAACTCATGTTTCCTTCTTTGTGGCTAATTCCTTTTCTTCCAAGTCTTGAATTAATTTCTTCCATCTTTTTAGTAGATTCTTAGCCTTTCTTGAACTTCAATTTCGTCCATCCACCTTGCTCCAAGCATGTGCTATCCATTCCAAGCCCGAAACTACTCCAAATTGCTCCAAATTGCACTTTCTTGCCACTTTAGTCAATTGGACCTACAAACACACGAAAATAGCTTAAAATACTATAATAACTAGAAATTAACAACATAAATGCAAGAAAACAAGCTAACTAAGTCGCATAAATATGCTCTTATCATAGAATGCATATCTCTGTTAAATTTGCCTAAATTTTGAAGTGGGAAAAGTAATTTGTGCAAAATTTTTATTTATGTTTTTCAAGTATTGATTAGATGATATTTAGTTTGTGAGATGACATTTTCATTGTACAATTATCTTTTTGTTTCTTTATTGCATATTTTACATGGGTATCTATTAAACAAAACAATTATTTATTTAATTTTTAAAAATGTATTCTATTTAAATACATATTATTTATTTATTTATTAAACCAAACAATTATTTTTTTTTAAATCATAACAAAATTTGGGGGGGGGGGGAATTTAAAATTTTGGGTATCGGTTAATATTTTAAAAAATATTTTTATCAGTTTTAACTGACAGTAATGAAAATTTTCCAAAATAAATCTCATCCCCTTCTCCCTTCCCCCTTCCTTCCCCCTTTTCTCCTCTCCTCATTTCCTTCTCATTTTCTCCTCCCTTCATCTCTTCCTTGCACTGTTTTTTCTGCTAACAGATTTTCGTGAGCCTTAGTTATTTTTAAGGTTTCCATTTCGCCAAATCCTTCAAATCTTTGCCTCCTCCTTACCAATTTCGTCCTTAGTTTCGAATTTTCAAGTACAATTAGGCCATTATCAAGTCGGTAGAATTCCCATTTTTCTGCTCCACTCGGTTCCCCCTCCAGATCCGAGCTGGGTCTGGGTCGTCGGATTTGCTCAAATCCGAAAAATGTCATACCCATCAAGGCAATTTCTCATTTTCTTCATCCATTTATAATATATATATATATTGAAATTTTATGAGTGATTTGAATTTTGGGGTATTTGATTGTGTAGATTCACAGGGACCAGGAAAGTAGGAAGATTTTGAATTTGGTGTATGTTTGGGTAGATGAGGGCTCTGAGTTGAAAGTTGATGTCCCTGTTGTTTTCAAAGGTGAAGATGTTTGTCCTGGTCTCAAAAAAGGTAATTTAATTTTCTTTGGTTGCACATTGTTTGGTTTGTTTCGTATCATTGGTAAACAGAAATTGCATATTTGATCCCAAACCTGTAACATTGAAGTTGGATTGTTTAGGAATAGGTAGAAAATTTGGTCATCGATGTGATACATTGCTTGATTTAAGGGCTGTTCTATCATCCTTTATGCAATTTCATCCCAAAATTGCAGAAGATAGTGAAGAAAAACGAGAGGCTCTGTTGGTGGCCACTGCTTCTCAGTTTTCTCTCTTCTTTCTCTTCTTTCTGTGTGTGCGTGGGTGGATATTTACAGAATGTGGAAGAATGAATTGGAAGGGGAAAAGTGGGTGCGAATACGGAAGAGGAAGGAAAAGGTCGTTGGAGAATAAGGAACAAGAGGAAGATGGTAAGTTGATAACCACGTTGTGTGGGAATGAAGGAAGCAATTGTCTCTCTCCTCTCGCTTTTTAGCTCAACTTGAAATGGAAAGAAATAATTCAGATTGTTTATATTTTTTTATTATTAATATATTTTCTGTCGATTTTATCCGACAAGAATGCTTTTATTTATTCATTATTAATAAATTCTCTGTCGATGTTATCCGACAGAGAATTCTCTATCGATTATATCCGACACAATTTCTTTCAATTTTAGAGTATTTTCTGTCGGAAAATTCATTTCATGACGCTAGCAATTCTGTCGTTTAGTATATCCGTCATTGCATCCATTTTATGTCGGTTTTTGTTTAATATCCGACAGTAATATATGTTTTTTGTCAATTTTTGGACCACCAATTATAGATAATTTTGTAGTAGTGACCTTTAGATAGGGTTTACTTTTGAAGCTTTATCCATTTTCTCCACTTCTTTCTCTGGGACAAAACCCAAACACTTGGCCTACAACCCAACAGAGAAAGGAAATCAAGGAGCGCCATTCAATTCAATCAATTGAAAATCAAGGAACACTAACACTTCAGCCGCCAAGGCACTAATAATTAGATAAGGAACATAGAAAGAAGAACATGGAGAAGTTAATGGAGGATATGGAGAAGTCTAAGGAGAAACTGTAGTCTTAAGCACTGGTTTAAAGGACAACTGGGTTGAAGGACAAAGATGAGAGAGGTAAACCCATGATGGATAAGGGTTAAGAAGATGAAGTCAAAGAGAACAATGAGATATGTTCCAAAGACGTGGAAGGTATAAATAACACAAATCAGAGGGGGAAGGTTTGAATGTATTTTTTGGATTATTTATACCACCCACCCTTAAATCCATCAAAATCCCTCATCCACTAAAAATCCTAGTAAATCTTTAATATTCACACTATACCTGTATCATGAGATCGAATTGCTTGACTTCAATCTCATGATGCTTTGCTGATGTGATGTAAAGCGCAATATGCTTGGTGTTGACTTCGTTGATGTATATCATGTCTTGGTTTAGTCAATACATGCAACATAGTGTTCATGGATCATCGATGGGACTCAATGATGAATGAAAAACCACAAGTACTTCGAATATGCTTAACAAGGCTCTCACCATGTCTCACATATGGTGTAGCGAAGTATGGTGAGTCTTGGAATGATTCAAAGATTTCACAACTAAGGTATATATCTGTCACGCCCCGGACCCGGGATCGACAATAAAAACTCAAATCCAAATCTGAAACATGAGTTAAGTATAAAATTGTATAAATGGAAAGTAAAACTGAGTGGAAAAATATGAAATTCCTTTTATAACAAGAAATCGATAATTCTTTACAAGACTAAAATAATTTAAAGGAAATTGTCACAGGTTGGAAAAATAAACTCCTCTCATTAAAATAACTCCATAATCCTTATAGGGTGTACAAAAATAATAAATTATAATCCTTAAACTTTTCCTCAATCACAACCTCAGCTCTTCTAACACTTGTCTTGCCAAATAACTCATCTGTAAAATAATAGGTGAGGGGTGAGCAACAACTAACGTCGCACAGTAGGGACATAACCTTATCACAGTAATTGACAATACTAAATTAAGTGTCATAAAATCATGTAATCAAGTACCAAATCATTATCAATAACAATGCATGAGTGCAATGCAATACTCTTCATCTCTACCCATTAATTCATATAATAAAACATGCAGACTTGCACATCCCATACCGTGCATTTTACCTCTGCAGTGGTGGTTCGAATGTTCTAATATACAAATTAACCCCCTGTAACTCAATCATCCCAATTTCTCCTTTTGTTAGTCATCTTGCCAAAACCCTTCGTCGCCAATCCCAAATTACCCTTAAAGAATCTATGCACTGTGGGCTCACATGAGACCTGGTACCTGTTAAGAATTTGGCTTAACTACACAAAAGATCATTTCCAACTACCCTTATTTCCAATTCTTTATCAGCACTGAAACTCCAACCACATAACACATCATGAATGATGCATAATTAATCTCATTTCATATTCCACATATATGACCAGTGAAACACCATTCCAACAACAGTTCACAATTACAACTTTATGAACATTCGAATCAAGCAATGATACACATATAACCAATTACCATCCAATCCCAATCAGTCAATCAATATTTACAATAATATAACACTTCACGAAATTTAATAAGATCAATCTCTGTAAAGGTCTGCCGTATTTCCCCTACCTGGACTCCAAAGCATTACATCAACTCTCTATTACAAGAGTGCACCACCATTGTGGTCAATTCCTATTTCACAAGTACAAGCAAATCACTAAAATGCATAACAACTCTAACCCTAGTTAGACTACTTGGTATTACTAATCTAACACCACTTGATTCAAAAGTCATTTTGGTCGATATGAAATAACGCAACTGCAATAGAAGACGTTTGAATGTAAAAGGATTTAGCAAATAAGCAATATATATATATATATATCTCACTGTATTATACAAGTACCTCAAAACACTTTGGCTTATACAATTGCATAAAAGCTTTGTCATATTACACACACACACACACACACACACACACATATATATATATATATATATATATGTGTGTGTGTATCAGTATGAACTATTTTACAAAATAATACTCCAACCAAGTTGGAATTCTACAAGTCGTTTTATAAGGGTATTACAAATAGACCAACACTTTAAATTAAAACAGGCTTTGCATTATCCAGCACTATATAGTGAACAAACTGATCATACCATACTTGAAACCAAAAGGTTGTAGTTGTAAAAATAGGTTTATGTTATAATGAATAGTTTTGTATCAAATAAGCAACATTATATAAACCCCTTGCATATAAAACTTGTTTTGCAGGTTACGCCTAAAAGCAACCATGAAAGACAATGAGTTACTACATAAAATAGCTAAGCAAAGAACAAGGAGAGCTGCGAATCATTACCCTGCTGCAGGCTGACATCCCAAGCAGGAAGATAAATACGAATAATTCAGCACCCTTCTCTCTGATTCTATTTGATTTCTTAATCACTTCCTTCTATTTGTCTTCTTTTCTCTCTCTAACATATATAATGTATATACACATACACGTACACACACACACACACACACACACACACGCGTAAACACAGACATACATGCATGGCTTCCTAGCAACCAACATATGTTTCCTAAAGTGGTGAATAAAAGAATGAAGTGCAACCTCTATTTATAGTAGAAAAGGTCGTCTCCCTACAGTCTTATTTGCATCTAGTGTATGGGTGATCATGGTATACTCAAAAGGTCAAACCTTCATGGTGTAGTTTGACTGGTGAACCAAAATACCATAAAAAAAATTGCTTGAACTTCAAGTCAAGGCATAAACAAGTTTTCCCAAGCTCATTCATCTCAAATTCTGTCGTCAGGTGTGAAGCAGTTTTCTCAAGCTCTTCCAAAGTCTTAGTGAGATTCATGTCATCAACATAAACTACAACTCTAGCGATTCAAAATATGACTTCTTAATTAACACACAAAGGCATAATTTATTCATATTCCTGACTAATCAAATAATCACTTAGACAAGTGCACCAAATCGGCCAAGATTGTTTCAATCTATAAAGTGAACGCCTCAAACAAGTTAAGAAGGTGTTTCATGGTGAGGAACTAATTGAATCAGTCCATGTAATTCTTCGGAAACTTACATGTAAATCTTCGTATCAATATCTCCATGGAGATTCGCTACCACATTCATAATGTTGTAGTCAATCACAGATGTTTGAGAAAAACCTTGAGCCATAAAGTGTGCATCATATCACACTATTTCATTCATCTCATTACGATTCATTTCCTATGTGTAACACAACAGCGCATACTTTGGTAGATTAAACCCGAATTGTAATTTCAGTTGTCTAATAAGTTCTACACTGTCATTGATCAACGAAACATGATTTGATATTGTTGCTTTTCATTTATGTCAGTAGCTACCATATAAGTGAAACATCATCAGTGATAATCTCATTCCAATTCCATATCTCACCTAAACTAATATAATAGACCAAAAACTTCAAGTCTTGGGAGTAATCTAGATTAATTTCATGAGATAGAAATGATTGACACAGTGATCCAATATCGATTCATTTCATTTTGTGTACTTCCTATTATGAGGAAGTGAGCCCAACCAATCAAGTTATTTGTTACACTTCAAGCCAAAGATAGATTGATTGGTTATCTGCCAATACAAGGTCCTTTAAAATAGACGGTCAACTATCTTTCAGGGGTGACACACCCTTTGAGGATGTTGACTCGATGTTTGTTAGGTACGTCTATCCTTGCAAGTGTGTTTGCAGGTGGTATATGGTCTCATCACATTAGCTAGATCAGAGGAATGCATATGGAGCAACATTCTGAATGTTAGAATACATCGCACTTGCTTATCATACTTGTGCAGTACGAGGATTGAGATGAGACATATTGGCCAACGTCCATAAAAATTCACTCCGTTTTCAGGAACGTTGACTTTTTTATCTCCCCCTAACGGCAGGAAGACTATCTCATTAACATGCCAATCCGTAAAATGAGCGGTAAATAGATCGCTTGCAAGGGCTCTAAAGAGCTTATGCGGTGGAGAATTGTGATTGACAAAGATTCACATCCTTTTATGAGGATCCATATTGGTACGTTGCGACAACGCAATTTGGCATATGAAATGCACACCCAAATGCACAAGTATGAAGCATCAGGTCGTACAGTAACCAACTACAACTGTAATGCCTAAAATAGGTTGGGTAGCAATAAACCTCAGGTGAACCAACATAGCTACATACAAGATTGCATAACCCTGGGCAAAAACCAAAAGCATGGTGCTTTCACCAAGGTTCGGGTGATCAATTTAATTACGCTTTATAATCGCTCTACGAGGCTATTTTGGGGAGAATATGGGAAAGTTGATATTCAATTACAAATCTAAACGACATGCAATACATATGGAAAACATTCAAAATAAACTCTCTGGCATTATCCAGTCTTTCAGACTTTATAGAATGATCAAAGTCGTGAACCCTTAAATGCGGACCAATACTTTTAATTGCATCCCAAATTTCTCCCTTCAATAGGCTTAAGTAAAATGTCATTGTAGTGATTGTTAATACAAGGGTTAATAATATCAACTATAGAGGTAATATCAGCTAGGGCATAAGGGTTATCACAAGAAAACTACAGTTTGAAATCCTACATAAAAATATGTTCAAGCCCTTCACCCAAGTTCCACCAAAACCCAACCTTTCTAATGGCATTTCGCTTTTTTTATAAAATAATAATAATAATAATTTAGAAATAATAAAATAGTAAAAAAAAAAAAAAAAGTTGCAATTTGTATTCTTACCACCCAATTGCAGCCAATTTACTTTGGCTTTCTGCGCCTCTATGGTCTCCTCTTGTTTTAGAATTGTATTTAGCTCTTCACTGAGCTTTTTTTTCCAATTCCATCTCCGAGTCTACAATTTTATTCTTCACAATAGTTTCTTGAACCTCAACAAGAGCACTAGGGATTTTCTCCTTACAATTCATTAAGTTACCAAAAGTTGCTCTATTTCATTCTTTAACCAGGTACTTGAAAGTCTCTGCACACATCCTAAAATTATCAATATGGGTAGATACCCCATTGCACTGCCAAGCATTTCTGACAAAATCCTTAAACTCATGATGGAGAAGCCACATAACTTCAAATCAAAATGATACTTATTCTTAGTATTATTATTCAAGTTGTAGGTTAAGAGAATAGGTCCATAATCTGAACCAAATATTGGGTAATTATGAAGATTGTAATCAAAGTACTCATTAAGCCAGTATGAATTAGCAATACGTTGCTTCGTAAATTCTACTATTTTCAATATGATTATTGCACCATGTAAAAGGAACTCTTGAAGCATTTTGAGATAAGAGGTTTCTTTTGTTTAAAAATTTGATAAAATTGTTCATATAAGGCATAGTATTTTGGCAGCCTCCTTTCTTTTCAGACATGTCCATTATATCCGCATAGTATAGCTATTTTTTTATATCCACTCCATAGATTTACAAAAAGATTTAGAAGTAATAATTTGTCAATTAGTACTACGGTGTGGTGATATTCTTTTTCACTTATAAGTGAGATGTCTTATGTTCGATTCTCGTCAAAGGTGAATTTGAACCACATTATTGCTAGTCAATTGTGAGGCATAGCCACACCCCCCATCCCCCTGAGTATACCCAATGGAGTCCCAACCACTCTCTACCACCATATGTACTTAAATTTACGGACTTTATGACTTCCAATGGGCTGGAGCTACAGTCACTATAGTAGAGCCCTTATAATTTTCCTCACATTTGAGGATCAAGTAGGTACTGCACTTACTCAAATTTTTATTCACAAATCTGACTTTTACAATGTGAAACCTGCCTTATATTTGAAACAGGGACCCATAAATTTGTTGATTGCACAATTGATTTGACCGTTGTTTTTATTTGTTGATTTTGACTTTTACCATTTGCTGATTTGCACAATTATTTTTCACATGTGAATCTACCTTCCCTCAAATTTGTTGATTTACACAATTATTTAGCATATTTGACTGTTGTTTTGCACATTTGCTCATTATTATTGAATCAATGATTTTTTTTTAAGGAAAAACTAATGAAAATGACTTCAAATCTTTGCATTTTAATCAAAAATCATCTACTAGCTTAGTTTTGCACATTTGCCAGACTTTTTTTTCTCCCGTTGTCAACTATCATTAAGAAAATTATTTATTTATTTATTTATTTTCTTAGAATAAGAAAAAAACTTCAAATCGAATTACATTTTCCAGTTTTATTTTTTGTGGTGTTGTGTAACAACCCGTCCCTAATTTTATGATTTTATTAATTTTAAAAGAGTGAATTGACAAAAATGCCCCTAGAGGCGAGATTGTTGGCTTTCATTGACTGTCATTTCGTGATGCATATGAATTATTATTTTACCGTATTCTCCAAGTCCTTGAAGGTATGAACATGTATGTGACGACCCGTCCCTAAATAACATTTTCATATGTGTGAAGTGTGTTTAATTACCCTAAATCTTTATTAAAGTTGGATGAAAGAGACGTTTTCGGCCGTTTATGATGATTAAGAATGATTAAGTTTCACTATGCACACACGGATTGCACAGGAAACCTTACCTTTTCTTTTTTTTCTTTTCCGTGATTTCCTCTCACCTGTCCCTCACTCTCTCTTTTTCCCTCAGCTCCCTCAAACTCACTCAACTCTCATCTCTCCCGTCAAGCTCAAGCTCTCATTCTCTTTCTCTCTCAAAAACCCACGGCCAAAACAACAAGTTCATCAAAACTTCACAGATCGACGAAACAAAAATCACCATCTTCTTCGTTTCGACGATACGAGTCCAACCATACCAATTTCAGGTAAGAACTATAACGTTTTCACATCGAAAATACGAACTCCGGTTTAGGTACTATTCATCAACTTTTTATTGGTTGATTTTTAGGACTTTTCAAGCTTATAGGAAGCTTCTTGAGGTCCTAAGGAAGCTTGGAGTAGTTCGTTGGAAGTGTTTGGACGTAAGAACACGGAGAACGACAAGTTCAAAGTTTGGCCGGAGCTTTCGGGCTTTTTCTGGTGAATCCACGCCGAGTTAGGGGTCAAGGCAGGTATGGATGTGTTCGTCTCGTCAATACCTTCATTTTGATATAAAGTACGTCGAAAATGGTTAAGAAATGAAGAAGTTATGACACTTTGAAGTTTACCCAGAATTTCCGGCAAAACACCCACCTCCGGCGAAACCAGTCCGGCGACGCGAGGAAGAAGACGCGCACGTGGGCAGCGCGTAGAAGTGGCGCGTGAGGGCGCGTGAGAGACCCAAATCAAGTTCTGAAAATTGTCACGTGTTCGTGACGTCGTGTAGATCACCGTGGTATATTCACCTACCCAAATTGAGCAACGTATGAGAAAGTTATTGACGAATGTTTGTGTATGTGCGTTTAAATGATGTTTTATAATTATTTTTGTATAGGTGAAAATTATACAGACGAAGAACGTAACCAATCTAGGCGAGGAGGTTACGAACCGGCTACTTATCAGTGAGTGGGCAGTTATTTTTCAGTATATATATACGTATACTTGACGTATTTCCCAGAAAACGTATTTTAAAAGAAATATGATTTAAGTAACTTATCATGTATGCATCATATTTTAGAATGTGCATTACTATAATTATGTATATTGTTGCATGGTGCTGAGAAGGCCCAGGTAAGTTACATGTGAGTACATATGATTGAAATACATTTGAAATACGTGAGTATATACATTTGATATACGTACAAAATACAGTTGATATACGTATGAAATGTGATTGAGATATGTTTGAGATACAATTGTGATACGATTGAGTTATGATTGAGGTATAATTGTGATATGATTGAGATGTGATTGAAATCTCATTTACTTGCACATGTATATAAGTGCTCCCGCCCAGAGATAGGGGCATAGCCTTCACGTGTATGTTCACCTCCCGCACCGCATGCTCGCCTTGGATCCAAGTTAGGTGCACAGCCTGTCGTATAGACCACTTATGTGGGTTCGACTTGTAGGTGACCCGCGATTTATCGCACAGCTTCACGTGATTGTAGCACTAGAGCATACTATGTTATATACGATGATGAATTGCAGACCACGTGAGGTGGTATTGATTGTGTGCAGGTTATACATATATATACATGATGAGATGAGATGATTATGAGCTATATATGCAGCCAAGGGCTGAGTTGATTATGATGATAGAGTATGAATTATGTTTATAGCCGAGCGTTGAATTGATTATATGTTATACCCTCAGATTCACATAGAAATGTTGAGCATTCAGTTATGATTTTTGGCATGACATACATTCATATTGTTCAGCATGATTTGATATATATTACGTATATGATTATATACTTTACTTCTGGGAAACTATACTTGTTTTACGGCGAGGGGTTAGTATATTCAAAAGAGAAAAGAAGGTTTTGAATACGTTCGTTTTGCTGACCCACTCAACTTTGTTTTGCGCCCCTCCAGGTTCTAGGTAGCGTATATCGGTGAGTCTCGAGGTGTCCAGCTGAAAGTTCTGACAAACCACCACTCATGTAGGATCATCGTCGAGTGTTGTTAAATATGTACATCTTATGTTTGACTACACTTAGACATTGTGCTCTGGTTGTGTAATCACACTTAAACTTTCATTAGAACCTATCGTATTTGGTTTTAATTAGTCGTACTTTTCTTATAAAATATCGCTTCCGCACAGCGCACATGGCTACGTCACGCTCACGTGACGGCCAGCATGCCTTGACTTCGGTCGGGGTGTGTCATGTAGGCGTAAGCGGAATCGAAATCGGTTACGATGGAGGTTTTACAGAACTACGAACCCGAAAAATACTTTTATAAAAAATTACTATTTTATATTTTATATATTCTTCATAATTATTATATTATTATTTTAATATTTTCTGATCAGATATTTTTAATATTTTAATTTTTGGCCCGTGAGGCCTACACCCATACTGTAAGATACCACATCGCTCAGGGGAATGATCCTCATATGTATATTCTCATCCCTACCTAGCACGAGGCCTTATGGGAGCTCACTGGCTTTGGGTTCTATCGGAACTCCAAAGTTAAGCAAGTTCGTGCAAGAGCAATCCCAGGATGGGTGACCCACTAGGAAGTTCTTGTGTGAGTTCCCAGAAACAAAATCGTGAGGGTGTGGTCAAGGCGCAAAGCAGACAATATTGTGCTACGGTGGTGGAGCGAGCCCGAGATGTGGTAGACCCCAAGCCGAGATGTGACAATTTGGTATCAGAGCCTAACCCTGGCCGTGGTGTGCCGACGAGGACGTCGAGCCCCTAAGGAGGTGGATTGTAACATCCCACATCGCTGAGGGGTATGGATCCCGTAAGCCTTATATATATATATATATATATATATATATATTCCTATCTCTACCTAGCACGAGGCCTTTTGGGAGCTCACTGGCTTCAAAGTTCATCAGAACCCTGATGTGAGAATTATACGCACACAAATTAAACCCTCTTTTTATCAATTGTAGTGAAGAATGTAAGTAGGGATCGTTCTAGGCCGAGGATTAGGAGGGATTGCAAAATCACTTGAAAACTGACTCAAATACGTAAAAACAAGTTTAAAACACTATACTAGACTCAAAGAATGCAAAACTAAACTTTAAAACAACAAAACAAACCAAAAGACTCAAAACAGCACCAAAACACTCAAAACTGCCTTAAAAACACAATCTGGGCAGTTTTGAACACTAGACACAACTTTGGACGAAAATTGGTTTTAACTTGACCTAAGACACTTAAAAACACAAACTAAAGTGATTTCTAACTACTATGACTCAACAAAGTAAAGGGGGATTGGTTTTTGGACGAATTTAAAAACAAAACAAACTTTTTAAATTAGAACAGATTGTAAAAACGAATTTGATGGAATTGAATGGATGGGAAGCTAGCTAAGGGGTTCATCTCCACACATGTTATACTTGCATATAAAACGATTTCCAATTGCTTTTCAATAACCCATGAATTCTCAACACCCCAGATTAACCGTGAATTGCACTAATTAACCCTCAGATTTTCCTAACGTTATTGAATTGGATGATTGCATACGACAACCCAAAGCATTCCCCACAAGTTCCCTACATGAATTGCATAATAGAGATACAAGCAAGAATCACTAAGTTCTTTGAAAACCATAAGCATTGACGAAGCACTCATTACTATGAATTGCATGAAACTTATGCCAAGAATTTACTTAACGCAATTGAGATCATCAACTTTTACAACTTGTGAATATAATTCCATAACGATTAGGTGAAATTTCCTTATATCCTAGCATCCAATTTATGCATGATAATTAAGCGTGCACTCTCAACCAACATACACAAATCAATGTAATTCACATAGATAAGTAAATTGAATTCACAACTTATGAAACGCAATTAGAAGTAATCAAATCATATCGCAAGCATAAACATGTATTTCGAATCCCCCCTAGCCAAGGGGGGGTTTAGTTCCTCATACGCACAAAACAAAGAGAATTGAAATTAAACATTGAAATCAAAGGAAAAGAAACACCTAGAACTTCCAGCGACGTGAACTCGAATTGCATGAACTTCCGAGCTTCCTTCTCCTCCTCCTTGGTGCGGCAAAGGTCTAGGGACAGGTTTAGGGCCTTAGGTGTATGGATACATGGTCATGGAGGGATGTAGTAGTGTTTAGGGGAAGGGGATGGTGCGGCAAAGCTTAAAACTAAGGAGAAAGGTGTTTAGTGGATGCGACAAGGGTGTGGAGAGGGTTGGACGAATTTCTGGAATGAATGAATGTGTATGAGAGGTGGTATTCTGATCTAGGGGTTAATATGAGTATATATAGGCACTTAAAACCCTAGTGTAATCAGATATGGACTTGAATAACCCAAATCCACCAGGAAATAGGCTTAGAAATCAGAAATAAAAAGGGATAATGCTTCCTAGGTGCGGCAGCTAAGGAGATGAGGTGATAAGGCTTCTAGAATGCCTTGCAAGGCAAGGGAAATCAGCTTTCTAGAAGGGATAGGTGCGGCACTAAAGGATAAGGCAGATTAGGGCTTCTAGAAACCCTCTAATGCAAGGAAAACTCACGGCAAGGATGGATAAGGTTTCTAGAACAAGGATAAGGTATCCTAAATGGATAAAGTGCCCTAAATGGATAAGGTTTCTCATTGCACTTGGAAACTTTGCCTATTAGGATTAGGAAACCTTGTCTTCGTCATTCCTTCTTCATCTTGGACTCCTTTTCCTTCTTGGACTTGGAAAACTTCTTTGTTGCTTCACTTGAGACCATTTGGATTTTGACTTTCCTTTATCAAGTAGGAAACCTTAATTGAGTAGGAATCTTCATTCTTCTAGGAATCCATCTTCAACTAGGAATCCCTCGTTGATTAGGAATCCTTCTTCAATTAAGAATCCTTTGTTGACTAGGAATTCATCTTTTAATTAGGCGCTTTCCTACTTCGACTAGGAAACCTAGTTCAAGTAGGAAACATCATCTTCAAATCTTCAATTTCGTCCATCCTCTTGGCTCCAAGCATATGATGTCCATTCCAAGCTCTAATTTGCTCCAAAAGGCTCCAAAATGCATCATTTTGCATACTTTGCCCTTAAAACCTGAAAACACATAGAACTAGCTTAAAATACTACTTTACTAAGGAAAAACACTATAAATGCACAAAAACAAGCTAAACTAAGGTGCGTAAGTATGCTCCTATCAAACTCCGAAGTTAAGCGAGTAGCGCACGAGAGCACTCCCATGATGAGTAACCCACTGGGAAGTTCTCATGTGAGTTCCCAGAAACAAAACCGTGAGGGTGTGGTCGGGGCCCAAAGCGAATAATATCATGCTACGGTGGAGTCAAGCCCAGGATGTGGTAGGGGCCCGGGCCAGGATGTGACAATTTGATATCAGACCCTAACTGATAAGAGCATATTCATGCGACTTACTTAGCTTGTTTTCGTGCATCTATGTTGTTAATTCATAGTTGTTTTAGTAGTTTAAGCCATTTTCGTGTGTTTTTAGGTTCATATGGCTAAGGAAGCAAAAAGATGCATTTTGGAGCATTTTGGAGCAAAATTGGGCTTGGATTGGATTGCATTTGCTTGGAGCCAAAGTGTTGGATGAATTTGAAGGCCTTGTATGCACTTTGGACATAAAACAAAGGGCCTAGCCCAATCAAACAATCCTTTGAGCCATGCAAAACCTCTAGCCCAATCAACAACCCTTAGCCACATGCATTCACATGCATCACAACCCCAAAACCATCAAGAAACACCATTCACACACACATGCACTTACTCTTTCATCATTGCACCACCATTCACACACACATGCACTTAATCCTTCATCATTACACCACCTTCTCCATCTTTATTCCACATGCATTCATCATAATTCACCCTAGCTACCACCATTCACACACACATGCACTTACTCTTTCATCATTGCACCACCAATTCAACACATGCATTTCCACCTTCCTACTTCATCATTTCATCCACATGCACTCTCAATCATAACAACCACATTCACTCTTAAACAATCACCCACATATTCTCCCATTCCCCCTATAAAAACCCATGCATTCATACACAAAAATCACATCTCATTCACAACACAACACCCCTCAAACACTTCCATTATTCCCTAGCCGTGAGCTTCCCATCTTCCCCTTAGAATCCAAACCGTGAGTCCCCCTTCCACCATTCCTTTTCCATTCCACACTTCCATCCCCCAAACCAATTATCCCTAGACCTTATGCTACAATAAAGAGGAAGAGAAGAGGGCCTAAACGTTCATACAATTCAAGTTTGAGTTGTTGGAATGTTTAGGCGTTTCTTTGATTTCAATGTTTAATTTCAATTCTCTTTGTTTTGTATGAGGAACTAAACCCCCCCCTTTAGCTAGGGGGTGATTCGAAATATATGTTTATGCTTGCAATATGATTTGATTACTTTTAATTACGTTTCATAAGTTGTGAATTCAATTTGTTTAACTATTTGATTGATATCCTATTTATGTATGTTTATTGAGAATGAACGCTTAATTTTCATGCATGAATATGACGCTAGAATATAAGTGAGTTTCACGTAATAGTTATGAACTTATATTCACAAGTAGTGGAGGTTGCTTATAAACAATCGCGTTAAACAAATTCTTGGCATAAGTTTCATGCAATCATAGTAACGAATGCCTCGTCAACACTTATAGTTTTCATGTTGCTTAATGATTCTTGCTTGTATCTCTATTATGCAATTCATGTAGGGAACTTGTGAGGAATGCTTTGGATTGTCGTATGCAATCATCCAATTCATTAACTTAAGGAAAACTTGACGGTTAATTTAAGCGGACCTAATTAACCCAGGGCGTTGAGAATTCATGGTTTATTGAAAAGCAATTAGAAATCGTTTTGTATGCAAGTATAACATGTATAGAGATGAACCCCTTAGCTAGCTTCCCATCCATTCATTTCCGTCAAATCCATATTTACAATTTGTTTTGTTTCCAAGTATCCATTTTAGTTTAAATTCGTCCAAATCCAATTCCCCCCTATTTCGTTGAAGTCTTAGTCTTAATCTTTCTTATTTTTAGTTTTGCTTTCTTCGAGCATTAAATAGTGTTTTATATTGTGTTTTTACGTTTTTAAGTCAAATCCAAGTGATTAACAATCCCTCCTAATCCCCGGTCCAGAACGATCCCTACTTATACACTTCACTACAATTGACAAAAAGAGGGTTTAATTTGTGTGCGTATAAATCTCGCATCAAATTTTGGCGCCATTGCCGGGGATTAGAAAATTTGCTAATCCCTTGGATTGTTTGTTTCTGTATTGTCTTTTAGATTTAGTTTTTTTTTTTTATTTGTGTTTTGTTTGTTAAGAACAACATGGCACTTGATAACGCTTCTCTTTTGTCACAGCTCATGGAAAGGTCCCAAATGCAAAGAGTTGATATATTTAATCTTCAATCAAGGAATAACGTGTTTTCCAATACTTACAATTCAGATTGGAGTGATCATTCAAACTCTATGTGGTGGGAACTTCAAAATGCTCAACAAAGAGGATATTGGCAGCCACCACAACCTCATATTCAATATGCCCAACCAAATTTAAGTTCGTCAATAAATTATAATCAAAAGCTTGATGAATTAATTTGTTTGGTGCAGGGCTTACAAAATCAAGACAATGAGGCTCAACAAGAAGGATATTGGCAGCCGTATGAGGAGTTCTATTCAATGCCTATGCAGCCACCACAACCTGCCCAAAGTAATGTAGGTAATTCAAATGATAATGATACGATTTTTCAATTACTTACTACTCTGGAAAAGCAAATTGGGCAGATAGCGGAGTTCGAAGGACAATTTTGCGACCAAGGCGAACTCCCTAGTTCAACCATTGCAAATCAGAAGGGAGAATTTGAAACCACCAATGCTATCATGTTGAGAAGTGACAAGGAGGTTGGAACGGACCCTCAACCATCAAAATCAAATCACAAGGAAGAGGAATACACCCAACCCACGGAAAGGGTGGAAACACCTTTACCGGAGGCACCTATTGCTCCTATGCCATCTAATACAGGTATGGTTGTTCCAAATTTCATTATTTTTAACCCCGTTCCAAGATTCATGACTTCCAAGGAAGAAGAAGGTGAAAAAGACATCTTGGAAGCCCTTCCAAAGGTGACAAGTAGGGAATGTCATGAATTCATCAAAGAGGACGTTCTTGAAACCACAAAATCCAAAGAAGTTAAATTTGATGACATTGGACAAGTCATAACCATCACTTGCAATCTGGCCAAGTCCAATATCCCTGAAACTTTCAAAGGAGTGGTATTTGTCATTGAGTTCTTGTCGGACAAAACAAGTAAGTATTTTTTTCCAAATTCCATTAGATTTTATACTAACTTGCTATTTTTTTTGAATCAGGCACCTAAACTAGAATGCAAACCAATGCCGGTTCACTTCAAGTATCACCTTCCATTCAAGGACCAATTCCATGCCGTTTGATTTTATTTATGTTAATAAAAAATAAAAATAAAAAAAAATAATAAAAATAGTAAAAAAAAAAGATACTAAACATGGAGAAAGGTGGAGCTTCACAAAGGTTGTTTGCGTGAAGCCCCACTACGAGGCGCAGAAGCGGAAGGCGCAGAAGCGGGAGGCATAGAAGCGGGAGGCATCGGAGCGGAAGCCATCGGAGCGGGAGGCATCGGAGCTAGAGCATTCCAGGCCTCAATACTTGGCCAAGCGCTGGATGACCCAGGAAAAAGGTGCCTCTGGAGATAAGACGCAAGCCTTTGACGGTCATTGTGAATTCGACCCTCAGATTCTTGCAGCTCATCAAGCTTCCTCTTCATGCCCGCCGAATAGTTATTTGCAAGCACATGCAAACTTCTATTCTCGTACTTAAGCTGTTTGATTTCCTGCTTAAGACTTTCCACCTCTGCCATCAACGATTCCACTTGGCGGGACCGAGCAAGCAGGCGTAGGCCCATGTTGGACACAGAGCTCGCACACTGAACACTAAGTGCGAGGGACTCTTGAACGGCCAACTCATCGGACCGTCCTGACAGCAGCCTACTATCTTTTGGAGTGAGGAGGTTCCTAGCTACTATTGTAGCTGTTGTGGCGTCCTGCATCACAGAGTCTTCACCTGAAAGAGGACCGTTAGAAGATAAAAAAGAAGGGCGCCATACATTACCTTGACGGGGCGCAACCGGATCGCTGCTGAGACTCAAATCTAAGCTAAGGTTCGATGAGTTTGCCATTTTCTTTCAAAAGTGTTCAAAGAGAAGGGGTGGATGGAGTTAAATTTCGAAGGGCCGGAGTCGATTTTCAAGAATGGGAAATCTTCAGAGTGTGTGTGTTGGGGTGATTGATAGCTCTATAAAAAGCCAAGGCAATGCGTCCACCGATTCAAAGAGCCGGATTTTCCGGCGTAATTTAGGCGACGTTTTCTCGGCTTTTCAGAAGACGCACGTGGAGGCTGATAGGAGCATATTCATGCGACTTAAATGGCTTGTTCTCGTGCATTTACGTTATGTTTCTCTCGTTATTTTAGTCCTTTATGCTTCTTTTGTGTGTTTTCAGGTTCTAAGGGCCTAGGGAGCAAGAAAGTGCATTTTGAGGCCATTTGGAGCATTTTTGGGCATGGATTGGATAGCTTATCCATGGAGCCAAGAGGATGGACGAATTTGAAGGCCTTGTATGCACTTGAAGACACAAAACAATGGCTCTAGCCCAATCAAACACATTATGCCATACAAACCAACCTATTTTAGGCCCATTCTATGTACTTAAACCCTAGCCCTTTAAACTAGTTCACTTATCACTCAACATATCATTCACTTATCACTTATCTTATCATTCACTTACCACTCAACATATCACTCAACATATCATACACTTATCACTCATCACACTTCATCATTACACCACCTTCTCCATCTTTAATCACATGCACCACCAATTCAACACATGCACTTGTTCCTCCATTAAATCAACCACATTCATCACCAAAGAACCTTTGTGCCGTGAGTTCCATTGCATTTCCAGCATCCTCACATGCATTCCCTTCACATTCACCCACATGCACATTCAATCATTCACACATCCACCACTCATTCTTCATCATTTCAACCACCTACATGCATTAATTATTAAACTCTTCATCATTGCATCCAGAAAATGAGCAAGAAAGCTTCCCAAACACATGCAAATCCATCCATGTCGTGGGTTCCCTTTGCTCCCCTTGTGCAATTCCAGTTTTCACATGTGTCCTAGCTGTTTTTCCATCATTCCTCCACACAAATGCTTAAACAAACAGCCATATGTTCCCTCCACTACCCCTATAAATACCCTAGCATTCATTCATTCACTCCCCATTCAATTCATATCTCATATTTCCATTCACAACACTTCACACAACACAAATACACATCCATTGCCGCAATTCCCCTTCCATTTTCTGTGCAGTTTTTCTCCTTCACTCTTCCATCTCCAACCACTCCCTACTCCATTCCACATACACCTAAAGCCCTTAACATCTCCTTAGACCTTGTGACACAACGAAGAGGAAGAGAAGAGTGCCTAAACGTTCATACAATTCAAGTTTGAGTTGTTGGAATGTTTGGGTGTTTCTTTGATTTCAAAGTTATGAGGAACTAAACCCCCTTTAGCTAGGGGGTGATTCGAAACTATGTTTATATTTGCAATTTGAATTGATTACGTTTGGTTGGAATTTCATAAGTTGTGGATTCAATTCGTTTAACTGTTTGATTGATAACTTATTTATGTATGTTCATTGAGATTGCAAGCTTAATTTTCATGCATAAATATGACGCTAGAATATAAGTGCGTTAAACGAATTCTTGGCATAAGTTTCATGCGTATTCCATAGTAACGAATGCCTCGTCGATGTTTATGATTTCCGTTGAACTTAATGATCTTTGTTGAATGTCTCTATCATGCGTATTCCATAGTTAGGGACTTTGATTAAGAATAATTTGGTTGTAATGCTTATTCCATTCAATCCAACGAATTTAGGGAAATCTGAAAGTTAATCTAAGCGGATCTAATTAACTTGGAGCATTGAGTTTCACAACTTATCGAAAGACCAACTGAGAATCAATTTTGTTTGCAAGTGTAACATGTGTGGAGAAGAACCCCTTGGCTATTCCATCATCCATATTTTTATCACATTCATATTTACATTTTGCCTTTAATTATATTTTGTCTTTTTAATTTAATATCGTCCAACCACAATTCCCCCCCCCCTATTTTGTTAAGTCTTAATCATTCGTATTTGTTTTATTTTTGTATCTTTAAGCTTTTGGAGTCATAAACAATTGCAAATTCGTTTAAATCAAGTTCTAGCTTCTATTTGAGTCAATTTGATTGTTTTAGACAATTTGAGTTTTTCAAAGCCATTCTGAGTCATAGTAGTCTTGTTAAGAGTATTTTAATTTAGTTTTTATGTTTTTAAGTCAATTTAGAAGGTTTTAGCAAGCCCTCCTAATCCCCGGTCTAGAACGATCCCTCACTTATCCATTCTACTACAATTGTCAAACGAGGGTTTAATTTGAGTGTCAAGTAAATCTCGCATCAAATTTTGGCGCCGTTGCCGGGGATTAGCAACTTTGCTAATCCTTTGTCTTTATTTTTATATTTTTTTTTTGTTTTTCGTGCATTCTTATTTTAGATTCTTAGTTTGTTTGTTTCCTTGTTTTTTTAGGTACTGTGTATGACTCGTCGCTCTCGGCCTATTATAGAGAACATCTCCGACTTTGACGGTGATTTTGAACGCACTTTGAGGAGAACGAGGAGTCAACAAGAGCCACCACAACCTCCACCACAACCTGGGCTTGAAGAAGACGAAGTAGGTGTAGAAGAAAAGCCCACGGATCAGATTTTTGAAGAAGAACAAGCCATGGCAGCAGATAATAGAACCATCAAGGAGCTTTCGGCCTCAGGTTTGGATAATGCATTGCCTCTTTGTATCCAATACCCCACGGCTGCAGAGGGGAAGACTGAGGAATTTGAACTCAAATCCAGTTTGTTACACCATATTCCGAAGTTCCATGGCTTGTCTATGGAGGACCCCAACAAACACTTGAAGGAGTTCGAGGTGGTTTGTTCGAGCATGACCCCCGTCAATGTGGATGGGAGTATATTGAAGATGAAGGCCTTTCCATTTTCACTTATGGACAAGGCCAAAGATTAGCTCTACGAACTAGCCCCGGGAACTGTGACTTCGTGGGAGAGTATGAAGCGTGCTTTCTTGGAGAAATTCTTCCCTACTTCGAAAGTGATTCTCCTACGGAAGAAAATTAGTGGTATTCAACAGAATCATGGTGAGACATTCCCGGCTTATTATGAGCGCTTCAAGGGCCTTGTAGCTTCATGTCCTCAACATCAAATGAAGGAGGAACTTCTCCTTCAATATTTCTATGAGGGCCTCCTTCCTATCGAACGTCAAATGGTTGATGCGTCAGCGGGAGGAGCATTGGTGGACAAAACACCAAGGGATGCCAAGATTCTCATAGCCAACCGAGCGCTCAACGCTCAACAATATGAAGGAGTGGGCCAAAGGGAAACCCCACGGCAACAAAGTGTAAATGAGGTGAGTGCTATTTCTGAAATTCAATCACAACTTGCTAATCTTACTTCTCTTGTTTCTCAGGTTGTGATTGGTCCAAAAGCACAAGAACACCAAGTTTGTGGCGTGTGCTCAATTCAAGGGCATCCATCCGACAAGTGCCCTCAACTAATCGAGAATGGTGGGTGGGAATCTGCCAATGCAATTGGTTTCCAAGGACAAAATCAAAACAACCCATACTCGAACACTTACAATGCCGGATGGAGGGACCATCCAAACTTCAAATGGAGGGAGCCACAACAAGCTGCCCAACAAGGAGGATTTAGGCCAAACCCCCCTGGTTTTTATTCCAAGCCGTATGCACCCCAACAATCCCAACAACCTTCGGCATCATCTCATTCAGGTACGTCTTTGGAAAGTAATCAAGCTATGCAATTACTAACCTCTATTTCGCAGGGGTTGCAAAATCAAAACAACCGAATAGAAAATAACGAGAAGGAGATGATGGATATGAAGAAACAAATAGGGCAGATTTCTGAGTTCCTTGGACAGATTAGAGAGCAAGGAAAGCTTCCTAGCTCAACCACAGTCAATCCAAAGGGAGGATTCGAATCCGCCAAGGCCATCACCCTAAGGGGTGGAAAAGAAGTTGGGACCGAGCCAAACAATCCCAAATCTGCCCAGAAAGTAGATGAAGAGACGACACAACCTGAGGCAGATCACCCTAACTCGGCCAAATCAGGTAATTTAAGTTCAAATTCATGTACTTCACGTCCTAATCTGCCCAATGTACCTTTTCCTCGCAGGTTCATGCAAGAAAAAAAGGAAGAAAGCGAGAAGGACATTCTTGAAACGTTCCGGAAGGTGCAAGTGAACATACCACTTCTCGATGCAATCAAACAGGTTCCAAAGTATGCTAAATTCCTCAAGGACCTATGCAATACAAAGAGAAGAAGGGCAAACAAAGAGGTAGTGAAGGTAAGCGAGAATGTGTCCGCTGTTTTGCAACGTAAACTGCCTACCAAGTGCAAAGACCCCGGTAGTTTCACGATTCCTTGTGTGATTGGACATAATCGTTTTGAACATGCCATGCTTGATTTAGGTGCATCCATAAATGTCATGCCTTATTCTATTTATGCATCTATGAATTTGGGTGAATTAAAACAAGATGGTGTAATTATACAATTGGCCGATCGTTCTAACGCGTATCCAAAAGGAGTTTTGGAAGATGTGCTTGTGCAGGTGAACCATTTAATTTTTCCGGCTGATTTCTACGTCCTAGACATGGAGGATTCAGCCCATTCTACATCTTTGCCGATTCTCCTTGGTAGGCCATTCATGAAGACGGCCCGAACGAAGATTGATGTATACAAAGGCACCTTGACAATGGAATTCGATGGGGAAGTGATTGATTTTAATATTTCTGAAACTATGAGATATCCCGTTGATGACCATTCTTGTTTTTCCATTGATGTTATCGATTCTTTGGCGCAGGTATACCTTGAAGAATTGAACGAGGACGCCCTGGAAACAACCATCACTAAGGCCATAGAGCGCAAAAATGAAGGATTTGGGCCAATGCAAGGCCACGGCAAGGAGGAGGAATTCTTTGCAATGGGTTCTAGTGAAGAAATAATTGAGGTTGTGGCAGCCCTTGAGTCATTGCCACAACAATATGGTAAGGTTCCACTCTCACTTTCAAATTCTGTTTCCACTAAGATGCTACCTTCTGTTGTTCAGGCACCATCGCTTGAACTTAAGCCGTTGCCAGACCATTTGAAGTATGTGTTTTTGGGAAAAGGCGAAACATTGCCCGTCATCATTTCATCAAGTCTCACGGCAATGGAGGAGGAGAAGCTTGTGAGGGTGCTGCGAGAACACAAAACGGCCATAGGGTGGACTTTGGCCGACATTAAAGGAATAAGCCCTACCACATGCATGCACCGTATACTTCTTGAGGAGGGGGCTAAACCAACTCGAGAGGCTCAACGCCGTCTCAACCCTCCGATGATGGAAGTGGTGAAGAAGGAAATAATCAAGCTTTTGGATTGCGGAGTGATCTACCCTATCTCCGATAGCCGTTGGGTCTCTCCAGTTCAAGTCGTTCCCAAGAAGTCCGCAGTAACTGTTATCAAGAATGATGAGAATGAGCTCGTGCCTACACGCATTCAGACTGGATGGCGCGTATGTATCGATTACCGGAAGCTAAATGCCATGACTAGGAAAGATCACTTTCCTTTGCCATTCATCGACCAGATGCTCGAAAGGTTAGCCGGTCATGCTTTTTACTGTTTTCTTGATGGATACTCTGGATATAACCAAATTGTGATAGCCCCGGATGATCAAGAGAAGACCACATTCACATGTCCCTTTGGAACATTTGTTTATCGTCGCATGCCATTTGGCTTATGCAACGCACCGGCCACTTTCCAAAGGTGTATGGTAAGTATATTTTCCGATTTTGTTGAAAAGATCATTGAGGTTTTCATGGATGATTTCAGTGTATTTGGGAGTTCATTTGATAATTGCTTGGATAATCTGACCTTAATTTTGAAACGATGTGTTGAAACTAACCTTGTCTTGAATTGGGAGAAATGTCACTTTATGGTGAAACAAGGTATAGTTTTAGGACATATTGTTTCAGAAAAAGGAATTGAAGTAGATAAATCGAAAATAGACCTTGTACGTCACTTACCCTCTCCTACTTCGGTTAGAGAGGTACGTTCGTTTCTTGGCCATGCAGGGTTCTATAGGCGTTTTATCAAGGACTTCTCCAAGATGTCCAACCCTCTTTGCCGATTGCTTCAAAAAGATGTGCCATTCAAGTTTGATGAAGAGTGTAATTCGGCATTTAACCAACTCAAGGAGAAGCTAGTCTCGGCCCCCATTATTGTACCTCCAGATTGGAGCCTTCCGTTCGAGCTCATGTGCGATGCATCCGACTATGCATTAGGAGCTGTTCTAGGACAAAGAAGAGACAAGCGGCCGCATGTCATATACTATGCCTCTCGGACTCTCAATGATGCCCAATTAAACTACTCCACGACGGAAAAAGAACTTCTAGCTGTGGTTTTTGCTTTAGATAAATTCCGTTCATATTTAATTGGTACTAAAGTAATCGTTTATTCTGATCATGCAGCTTTGAGGTACTTGCTCACGAAAAAGGAAGCAAAGCCGAGGCTTATTCGTTGGATTCTTCTTCTTCAAGAATTTGATATTGAAATCCGGGATAAGAAAGGAAGCGAGAATGTAGTGGCTGACCATTTAAGCCGAATGATCCACGAGGAGCATGAACATGCCGTGCCTATCCCTGAAACTTTTCCCGATGAGCAGCTGCTATCCATTGAGGTAAGTGAACCATGGTATGCAGATTTAGTGAATTACTTGGTGGCTAAACAAATTCCAAATGAACTAAACAAGCACCAACATGATAAGCTTAAAAATGATGCACGTTTCTATGTTTGGGATGACCCTTATTTGTGGAAGTATTGCTCAGATCAAATTGTACGTAGATGTGTGCATGATTCTGAATTTCACTCTATTCTAAGCTTTTGTCACACATATGCATGTGGTGGTCATTTTGGCACACAACGCACTGCCCTCAAGGTTCTAGAGTGTGGTTTTTATTGGCCGACTATATTTAGGGATGCTAGAACCTTTTGTATGTCTTGTGATCGTTGCCAACGAATGGGTAACATAGGTACCAAAGACCAAATGACGCAAACCCCTGTCTTTAATGTTGAAATTTTTGATGTTTGGGGCATTGATTTCATGGGCCCTTTCCCTCCATCTTATGGTTTCACTTATATCTTGCTAGCCGTTGATTATGTTTCTAAATGGGTGGAAGCAAAAGCCACCCGTACTAACGATTCTAAGGTGGTTGCAGATTTCGTGAAAACTAACATTTTTGCTAGGTTTGGAATGCCAAGAGTAATCATAAGTGATGGAGGGTCTCACTTTTGCAATCGGACCATTGAGGCGTTGCTAAGAAAGTACCATGTCAACCATAAGGTCTCCACACCTTACCATCCTCAAACAAATGGCCAAGCCGAGGTGTCTAACCGAGAAATCAAACAAATTTTGGAGAAGACCGTTGGACCAACAAGGAGGGATTGGAGCTTACGTTTAGATGATGCACTGTGGGCATATCGTACGGCATACAAAACACCCATTGGGATGTCACCTTTTCGGCTCGTCTATGGTAAGCCATGTCATTTGCCCGTAGAGTTAGAGCACAAGGCACATTGGGCCGTGAAGATTTTCAACATGGACATAGATGCAGCGGGAGTTCATAGGAAGCTCCAATTGAATGAACTTGAGGAGATTCGGAATGAAGCCTATGAGAATGCCCGGATGTACAAAGCCAAGACCAAAGCATTCCATGATAAAATGATTCGAACCAAGACCTTCACAGTTGGGCAGAAAGTGTTACTTTTCAACTCTCGCCTACGTGTGTTTCCTGGTAAGTTGCGTTCTAAATGGATTGGCCCGTTTGTTGTTACTAATGTTTTCCCTCATGGTGCAGTGCAAATCAAAAGTTCAAGGACGCAGCAAGAATTCAAAGTGAATGGGCATCGATTGAAGCCCTATTACGAGATGTTTGAGGAGCATGTCGTGGAGGAGGTACCCCTCCATGCCATGGAACCTAGTCAAGCTTAAACGGAGGTACCGTCTGGCTGCAAGACGTAAAAGAAAGCGCTTCGTGGGAGGCAACCCATGCATCCGAATAGAGAAGAACTTGGAAACCCCTTTAAGAGACTTATTTTTATTCCTTTCTTTTTCTTTACTGCCTTTACTTTGCTTTCTTTCTCGTATTTGTTTATTTGCTTGCTCTGTTGTGACTTTCTGCTTAAAACATTGAGGACAAAGTTTGATTTAAGTGTGGGAGGGTAAACAATTTGTATTTGCATGAATTTTGTGGGATTTATTCACCTATCACTTAGAATGTTGTTTCTTGCTGTTTTAAACGTTTTTAGAGTGTTTTAGTGTGTTTTATAGTGTCTTGGTATAAAACTCCAAATCCAGATTCCTAAAAAAAAAAAAAAAACTCTTCTCTTTGTTGCTATTTCGTTTCTGCCTTGTTAGGTTGTTTAGTTGTTATTGTTTGTTTGTTTATTAATTGTGTGAGTCTATGATTGTAACATTGAGAAAATGTTTGATTTATTGATAGGCACTGCTAAACAAAGAAAGATGGTGCTTCACAAAGGGTGTTTGCTTGAGGCCCCACTACGTGGCTTTACTCTTGAAGCGGAAGGCGTAGGAACAGAAGGCATCGGAGCGGAAGGCGTAGGAACAGAAGGCATAGGAGCAGAAGGCATCGGAGCGGAAGGCGTAGGAACAGAAGGCATCGGAGATAGAGCATTCCAGGCCTCAATACTTGGCCAAGCGCTGGATGAGCCAGGAAAAAGGTGCCTCTGGAGGAAAGAAGAGAACCTTTGACGGTCACTGTGAATCCGACCTTCAGACTCTTGCAGCTCATCAAGCTTCCTCTTCATGCCCGTCGAATAGTTGTTTGCAAGCACGTGCAAACTTCTATTCTCATACTTCAGCTGCTGGATCTCCTGCTTGAGACTTTCCACCTCTGCCATCAAAGATTCCACCTGACGGGAGCGGGCAAGCAGGCGTTGGCCCATGTTGGACACAGAACTCGCACACTGAACACTAAGTGCGAGGGACTCTTGAACGGCCAGCTCATCGGACCGTCCTGACAGCAGCCTACTATCTTTCGGAGTGAGGAGGTTCCTAGCTACTATTGTAGCTGTTGTGGCGTCCTGCATCACGGAGTCTTCACCTGTGAGAGGACCGTTAGAAGAAAAGAAAGAAGGGCGCCATACGTTACCTTGACGCGGCGCGCCCGTATCACTGCTAAGGCTCAATTCCAAGCTAAGGTTCGATGAGTTTGCCATTTTTCAAAAGTGTTCAAAGAGAAGGGATGGAGTTAAATTTCAAAGGGCCGGAGTCGATTTTCAAGAATGGGAAATCTTCAGAATGTGTTTGTTGTGGTGATCGATAGCTCAATAAAAAAGCCAAGGCGACGCGTCCACCAATTCAAAAAGCCAGAATTTCCGGCGTAATTTAGGCGACGCTTTCTTGGCTTTTCAGAAGGCGCGTTTAACTTTGTCAAAAGATTTCTTCTTTTCTGACAACACGTGGAGGCCATCATCACAACTACACATCTTTAGCCGACAAGCGCAAAGTTCGGCGACGCTTTCTCAGCTTTTCAGAAGACGCGTGCAGCTTTGTCAAAAGGAGCCGCATCTGCACTACCACGTGTCGTTCAGAAAGCGAAGGGGCGTCGTTCAGAAATCGAAGGGGCGCCTGCTCAGAAATCGAAGAGGCGTGTTCAGAGATCGAAGAGGCGCCATTATTTCAAAAAGCCGGATTTGCGGGATCAAAACGTTTGTCGACAAAGGTAAAAAGTACCACCACTTGATATTATCTCTATATATGTCGACCTTCGTCTTTTATGGCAGGGCAAACCTGAAGAAAATGCCCAACTCTCCCTCACCTCTGAGGGCGCACTCCCAGCAAAGCCTTTCGAAATACTCAATTCTTTCTTCTTCCCCAAAGATGATACCAGATGCCTGGAGTACATATGACCCAGGAGGAAGCAGCACAACAAATACATGTGCTGATTCATTCACCGCTTCTTCAAAAGCAAAGGTATCTCATATCATCAAGGTCAAAAGCAAAAGTATCTCATATCATGCTCTTTCCCTGTCTTTTTCTTTGTCCTTGTTCTTACTCGCATGGCAAAGTAAAAGAAGCAATCAGCCGGCACTTGGAGTCAGTCTTCCGATCTGGAGCCAACTGCCTGGGATCTATTCCTGATTGCTTACCTAGCGTTGCTCTCGAGTAGTCATCTTCAACGGTTGATACACTTCCGGAGAAGGGACCACTTCTGCAAAGGGGAGCGAGTAAGGCAAGTGAAAATGATACATTGAAGCATGTGGAGACAAACATAGGCTGAGTTATCCTCCAACCCTTTTCAATACGAATTGGAAAGATTGAACAAAGAAACAGACCAAAGGGGTAAGCTCAGACCTTCGGGGAAGACCAAAAGAATCCTCCAGCCCAATAGCACAAAGGAAAATCAACGATGGGCAGAAACCAGTTCAAGAGTAAGCCTGTGGAATCACAAAGATCAAAGCCTCAATGCAATTACCAAGGAGAAGATGGAATTTACACTCTATAACCAGATTTGCGTCTCTAAACTCTTCTCTTTGTTAATTACATTATGCCATGTTTAGTATGTTTAAGTGCTTTTTGTGTATTTACTTATGCTTTGTGTGAATCTATGCTTAAAACATTGAGGACAATGTTTGATTTAAGTGTGGGGGGGTAACTAAGTATATTTGATGCAAATTCGTTGGATTTTATCACCTATCACTTCACATGTTGTTTCTCACTGTTTTAAAACTGTTTTAGTGTGTTTTGTCTTAAAAATTCGAAAATCCCATAAAAATTTGAAAAAATTGTTTTGAAAAACCCAAAAAGAGTTGTTTTAAAGTTGTTTTTGTGTGTGTGTGTTTGTGTCTTAGGATACCTTCCAACACAATGATAAGGATTTGGTTTGTAATTGCATGACTGTTAAAAAGAGTTATTAACATAGAGAAAAGTTTGATTTACTCTTGGTATATGCTTGGTTATGGTTATAATGTATGACTTCACATGCAATCATAAAAGAAAATTTAGTTTTTGTAACATGCCTGAAGGAAGGAACTCAAACAAATGCTACAACCCTGAGAGACTTGAGCCTATAACGTTCTTTGGAGAGTATAATCTGTGATTTCTTGTTTTCTAAAATCGTTGCATGATCTCATTATTCTTTGCTTGGTTACTACTTAGAAGGCGTTTCATCATATAGTTCCAAATGCTAGAACTCATGCCCATTTCATTCAAAGCATGTTATTGATTTGCATAACATATATCAAGATGAAGTTGTGTAGTTGCCACCATAGCCAAATAGCCTCGCTTCCCATATTTCGTATATGTTGTAAGTTTTACCCCCGTTGAGCCATGTTAACCCATGTTCTTTGTTAACCCACTTTATCTTCACCTAACCTAGAATATGACCGTCCTTACCCTTGTTCTTAAAAGATAGTGAGCATGACTTAATTGAATTCCTTTTGAGTTACATTATGAAAGAAAATAAGTGTGGGGGAGAGAATGTTTAAGTGTTTTTGTTTTGAGATTTAAAAAAAAAAAAAAAAAAAAAAAAAAAAAAAAAAAAAAAGAGAAAAGAATAAGTGATTGAAGAAAGGTTCCAAAACACCAATTCTGGGCGTAAATTGTCTAAATTCTCCCTTTTTGTTCAAAAGTTGAGTTTTCATTCAAAAGTGAATTCTAAGTTGATTCAAATGCTTTGCTCACTATTTCTTTAAGAACCTTTGTTTTCCATATCCCTTCTTTGTTATCCACATACCCAAAGCCCCGTTACAACCCTTGACTTCTATCTTGAGTGTTGTGTATTTCAATTTGTGGAGTTTGAACTTGGTATGAGCTTATGGTGTCACTGGTTCTCGCGTCTAAGTAGTAGCATTCCATTCATGAGATCATATCTAAACTTGATTATTAACTCCAGAATTTGCGTTCTTTGTGATACATATATGTGAGTGTCGTTTTCATGTTTACATCAATCTTCTCACATATGACTAGATTAGGGTGTGTAGTTAGAAAATCTGAGTAAAAATTGAGTGCATATCTTGAAAGGAATTGAGCAAATTCTCTAAGGCATGTTACTACATTCAAAACATGGTTTTAAATGCTTAATTGTGAAATAGTATATGGTGACTATGATTAAGAATGTACTTAAGTGTGAAGATGACTAAAATCTGTGAGAATGATGATTTTTAACATGTCATGTGCATTGGAAATCCCTAAGACGGTTGTTGGAAGGTTTAGGTTGTGTTTTACGTGTTTAGTGTCGTTTTGTTTATTTGTTTTTATTCTGTTTTGCTCGAGGACTAGCAAAAGCTAAGTGTGGGGGTATTTGATAGGAGCATATTCATGCGACTTAAATGGCTTGTTCTCGTGCATTTACGTTATGTTTCTCTCGTTATTTTAGTCCTTTATGCTTCTTTTGTGTGTTTTCAGGTTCTAAGGGCCTAGGGAGCAAGAAAGTGCATTTTGAGGCCATTTGGAGCATTTTTGGGCATGGATTGGATAGCTTATCCATGGAGCCAAGAGGATGGACGAATTTGAAGGCCTTGTATGCACTTGAAGACACAAAACAATGGCTCTAGCCCAATCAAACACATTATGCCATACAAACCAACCTATTTTAGGCCCATTCTATGTACTTAAACCCTAGCCCTTTAAACTAGTTCACTTATCACTCAACATATCATTCACTTATCACTTATCTTATCATTCACTTACCACTCAACATATCACTCAACATATCATACACTTATCACTCATCACACTTCATCATTACACCACCTTCTCCATCTTTAATCACATGCACCACCAATTCAACACATGCACTTGTTCCTCCATTAAATCAACCACATTCATCACCAAAGAACCTTTGTGCCGTGAGTTCCATTGCATTTCCAGCATCCTCACATGCATTCCCTTCACATTCACCCACATGCACATTCAATCATTCACACATCCACCACTCATTCTTCATCATTTCAACCACCTACATGCATTAATTATTAAACTCTTCATCATTGCATCCAGAAAATGAGCAAGAAAGCTTCCCAAACACATGCAAATCCATCCATGCCGTGGGTTCCCTTTGCTCCCCTTGTGCAATTCCAGTTTTCACATGTGTCCTAGCTGTTTTTCCATCATTCCTCCACACAAATGCTTAAACAAACAGCCATATGTTCCCTCCACTACCCCTATAAATACCCTAGCATTCATTCATTCACTCCCCATTCAATTCATATCTCATATTTCCATTCACAACACTTCACACAACACAAATACACATCCATTGCCGCAATTCCCCTTCCATTTTCTGTGCAGTTTTTCTCCTTCACTCTTCCATCTCCAACCACTCCCTACTCCATTCCACATACACCTAAAGCCCTTAACATCTCCTTAGACCTTGTGACACAACGAAGAGGAAGAGAAGAGTGCCTAAACGTTCATACAATTCAAGTTTGAGTTGTTGGAATGTTTGGGTGTTTCTTTGATTTCAAAGTTATAATTTAATTCTCTTTGTTTTGTACGTATGACGAATGGAAGATAAGAGTGCCTAAACGTTCATACAATTCAAGTTTGAGTTGTTGGAATGTTTAGGTGTTTCTTTGATTTCAAAGTTATGAGGAACTAAACCCCCTTTAGCTAGGGGGTGATTCGAAACTATGTTTATATTTGCAATTTGAATTGATTACGTTTGGTTGGAATTTCATAAGTTGTGGATTCAATTCGTTTAACTGTTTGATTGATAACTTATTTATGTATGTTCATTGAGATTGCAAGCTTAATTTTCATGCATAAATATGACGCTAGAATATAAGTGCGTTAAACGAATTCTTGGCATAAGTTTCATGCGTATTCCATAGTAACGAATGCCTCGTCGATGTTTATGATTTCCGTTGAACTTAATGATCTTTGTTGAATGTCTCTATCATGCGTATTCCATAGTTAGGGACTTTGATTAAGAATAATTTGGTTGTAATGCGTATTCCATTCAATCCAACGAATTTAGGGAAATCTGAAAGTTAATCTAAGCGGATCTAATTAACTTGGAGCATTGAGTTTCACAACTTATCGAAAGACCAACTGAGAATCAATTTTGTTTGCAAGTGTAACATGTGTGGAGAAGAACCCCTTGGCTATTCCATCATCCATATTTTTATCACATTCATATTTACATTTTGCCTTTAATTATATTCTGTCTTTTTAATTTAATATCGTCCAACCACAATTCCCCCCCTATTTTGTTAAGTCTTAATCATTCGTATTTTTTTTATTTTTGTATCTTTAAGCTTTTGGAGTCATAAACAATTGCAAATTCGTTTAAATCAAGTTCTAGCTTCTATTTGAGTCAATTTGATTGTTTTAGACAATTTGAGTTTTTCAAAGCCATTCTGAGTCATAGTAGTCTTGTTAAGAGTATTTTAATTTAGTTTTTATGTTTTTAAGTCAATTTAGAAGGTTTTAGCAAGCCCTCCTAATCCCCGGTCTAGAACGATCCCTCACTTATCCATTCTACTACAATTGTCAAACGAGGGTTTAATTTGAGTGTCAAGTAAATCTCGCATCAGAGGCCATCATCGCAACTACACCTCTTTAGCCGACAAGCGCAAAGTTCGGCGACGCTTTCTCTGCTTTTCAGAAGACGCGTGCAGCTTTGTCAAAAGGAGCCGCATCTACACTACCACGTGTCGTTCAGAAAGCGAAGGGGCGTCGTTCAGAAATCGAAGGGGCGCCTGCTCAGAAATCGAAGAGGCGTATTCAAAGATCGAAGAGGCGCCACTATTTCAAAAAGCCGGATTTGCGGGATCAAAACGTTTGTCGACAAGGGTAAAAAGTACCACCACTTGATATTATCTCTATATATGTCGACCTTCGTCTTTTATGGCAGGGCAAACCTGAAGAAAATACCCAACTCTCCCTCACCTCTGAGGGCGCACTCCCAGCAAAGCCTTTCGAAATACTCAATTTTTTCTTCTTCCCCAAAGATGATACCAGATGCCTGGAGTAAAGATGACCCAGGAGGAAATACATGTGCTGATTCATGCACCGCTTCTTCAAAAGCAAAGGTATCTCATATCATCAAGGTCAAAAGCAAAAGTATCTCATATCATGCTCTTTCCCTGTCTTTTTCTTTGTCCTTGTTCTTACTCGCATGGCAAAGTAAAAGAAGCAATCAGCCGGCACTTGGAGTCAATCTTCCGATCTGGAGCCAACTGCCTGGAACCTATTCCTGATTGCTTACCTAGCGTTGCTCTCGAGTAGTCATCTTCAACGGTTGATACACTTCCGGAGAAGGGACCACTTCTGCAAAGGGGAGCGAGTAAGGCAAGTGAAAATGATACATTGAAGCATGTGGAGACAAACATAGGCTGAGTTATCCTCCAACCCTTTTCAATACGAATTGGATGTTCAAAGAAACAGATAAAAGGGATAAGCTCAGACCTTCGGGGGAGACCAAATGAACCATCATGCTGCCCAGTTCAAGAAGTAGCACAAAGGAAAATCAACGATGGGCAGAAACCAGTTCAAGAGTAAGCCTGTGGAATCACAAAGATCAAAAGCCTCAATGCAATCACCAAAGAGAAGATGGAATTTACACTCCATAACCAGATTTGCGTCTCTAAACTCTTCTCTTTGTTAGTTACATTCTGCCATGTTTAGTATGTTTAAGTGTTTTTTTTGTGTATTTACTTATGCTTTGTGTGAATCTATGCTTAAAACATTGAGGACAATGTTTGATTTAAGTGTGGGGGGGGTTAACTAAGTATGTTGATGCAAATTCGTTGGATTTTATCACCCATAACTTCAAATGTTGTTCCTTACTGTTTTAAGGTGTTTTTAAGTTGTTTTAGAGTGTTTCAGTATGTTTTGTTTTTATAACTCCGAAAATCAAATAAAAAAATTTTCAAAAGCATAAAAAGAGTGTTTTGAGTCGTTTTTGTGTGTTTGTGTCTTAGGGTACCTTCCAACACAATGACAAGGATTTGGTTTGTAATTGCATGATTGTTAAAAAGAGTTATAAACATGGATGAAAAGTTTGATTTACTCTTGGTATATGGTTAGTTATGGTTATAATGTATGACTTCACATGCAATCATAAAAGAAATTCGTTTTTGTAACATGCTTGAAGGAAGGAACTCAAACAAACGCTACAACCCTGTGAGACTCGAGCCATTACTTCTTTGGAGAGTTATTTTCTGTGATTCTGTGTTTTCTAAAGTTGTTGCATGATCTCATTATTCTTTGCTTGGTTGCTACTTAGACTGCAATTGTATCATGATAGAACTAAATGCTAGAACTTATATCCGTTTCATTCAAAGCATGACATTGAATTGCATAACATATATCAAGATGAAGTTGTGTAGTTGCCACCATAGCCAAATAGCCTTACTTCCCATATTTCGTATATATTGTAAGTCTTAACCCCGTTGAGCCTCGTTTAACCTATTTTCTTTGCTAACCACATCACCCCTTACCTAGCCTAGATTAGGACCATCCGTACCCTTGTTCTTAAAAGATAGTGAGCATGACTTAAATGAATTCCTTTTGAGTACATTATGAAAGAAAATGAGTGTGGGGGAGAGAATGTTTTGTTCTTAAGCGTTTATGTATGTTTTGAGAGTCAAAAGAAAAGAAAAAAATTGTGAAAAACATATGTAAAAGAAAAACAGAAAAGAAAAGAAAGAAAGGAAAAAGAACTTGTTCCTCCTTGTTGATCAAAAGTTGAGTTTTCATTCAAAAGTGAATTCTACGTTAATTCAAATGCTTTGCTCGCTATTTCTTTAAGAACCTTTGTTTTCCATATACCTTCTTTGTTAGCCAAACACCTTTAGCCCCGTTACACCCCTTTGACTTCTATCTTGATCGTTATGTGTTCAATAATGTGGAGTTTGGAATTGATATGAGCTTATGGAATCACTGGTTCTCATTCTAAGTAGTAGCATTCCATTCATGAGATCATATTCATGTCGTTATCGTAAATCCAGAAAATGCTTTCCTTGTTATAACATATGTGAGTGTTCGTCTACATGTTTACATCAATCTTCTCACATATAACTAGTGTAGGGTGTGTAGTCAGAAAATCTATGTGAAAATAGAGTGCATTCTAGTAAGGAATTGAGGGAAATCTCTAAGGCATGTTACTACATTCAAAACATGGTTTTAAATGCTTCATTGTGAACTAGTATGTGGTGACTATGAGTAAGAATGTACTAAAGTGTAAAGATGGCTAAAAACTGTGGGAATATGATTTTTAACTTGTCATGTGCATTGGAAATCCCTGAGACGTTTGTTGGAAGGTTTAGGTTGTGTTTTACTTGTTCGTTTTGTTTTGTTTTTGGTTTCTTTTGTTGTTTTGTTTTGCTCGAGGACTAGCAAAAGCTAAGTGTGGGGGTATTTGATAAGAGCATATTCATGCGACTTACTTAGCTTGTTTTCGTGCATCTATGTTGTTAATTCATAGTTGTTTTAGTAGTTTAAGCCATTTTCGTGTGTTTTTAGGTTCATATGGCTAAGGAAGCAAAAAGATGCATTTTGGAGCATTTTGGAGCAAAATTGGGCTTGGATTGGATTGCATTTGCTTGGAGCCAAAGTGTTGGACGAATTTGAAGGCCTTGTATGCACTTTGGACATAAAACAAAGGGCCTAGCCCAATCAAACAATCCTTTGAGCCATGCAAAACCTCTAGCCCAATCAACAACCCTTAGCCACATGCATTCACATGCATCACAACCCCAAAACCATCAAGAAACACCATTCACACACACATGCACTTACTCTTTCATCATTGCACCACCATTCACACACACATGCACTTAATCCTTCATCATTACACCACCTTCTCCATCTTTATTCCACATGCATTCATCATAATTCACCCTAGCTACCACCATTCACACACACATGCACTTACTCTTTCATCATTGCACCACCAATTCAACACATGCATTTCCACCTTCCTACTTCATCATTTCATCCACATGCACTCTCAATCATAACAACCACATTCACTCTTAAACAATCACCCACATATTCTCCCATTCCCCCTATAAAAACCCATGCATTCATACACAAAAATCACATCTCATTCACAACACAACACCCCTCAAACACTTCCATTATTCCCTAGCCGTGAGCTTCCCATCTTCCCCTTAGAATCCAAACCGTGAGTCCCCCTTCCACCATTCCTTTTCCATTCCACACTTCCATCCCCCAAACCAATTATCCCTAGACCTTATGCTACAATAAAGAGGAAGAGAAGAGGGCCTAAACGTTCATACAATTCAAGTTTGAGTTGTTGGAATGTTTAGGCGTTTCTTTGATTTCAATGTTTAATTTCAATTCTCTTTGTTTTGTATGAGGAACTAAACCCCCCCCTTTAGCTAGGGGGTGATTCGAAATATATGTTTATGCTTGCAATATGATTTGATTACTTTTAATTACGTTTCATAAGTTGTGAATTCAATTTGTTTAACTATTTGATTGATATCCTATTTATGTATGTTTATTGAGAATGAACGCTTAATTTTCATGCATGAATATGACGCTAGAATATAAGTGAGTTTCACGTAATAGTTATGAACTTATATTCACAAGTAGTGGAGGTTGCTTATAAACAATCGCGTTAAACAAATTCTTGGCATAAGTTTCATGCAATCATAGTAACGAATGCCTCGTCAACACTTATAGTTTTCATGTTGCTTAATGATTCTTGCTTGTATCTCTATTATGCAATTCATGTAGGGAACTTGTGAGGAATGCTTTGGATTGTCGTATGCAATCATCCAATTCATTAACTTAAGGAAAACTTGACGGTTAATTTAAGCGGACCTAATTAACCCGGGGCGTTGAGAATTCATGGTTTATTGAAAAGCAATTAGAAATCGTTTTGTATGCAAGTATAACATGTATAGAGATGAACCCCTTAGCTAGCTTCCCATCCATTCATTTCCGTCAAATCCATATTTACAATTTGTTTTGTTTCCAAGTATCCATTTTAGTTTAAATTCGTCCAAATCCAATTCCCCCCTATTTCGTTGAAGTCTTAGTCTTAATCTTTCTTATTTTTAGTTTTGCTTTCTTCGAGCATTAAATAGTGTTTTATATTGTGTTTTTACGTTTTTAAGTCAAATCCAAGTGATTAACAATCCCTCCTAATCCCCGGTCCAGAACGATCCCTACTTATACACTTCACTACAATTGACAAAAAGAGGGTTTAATTTGTGTGCGTATAAATCTCGCATCACTAACCCTGGCCGTGGTGTGTCGACGAGGATGCCGGGCCCTTGAGGGGGTGGATTGTAAGATCCCACATCACCCAAGAGAGTGATCCTTATATGTATATTCCCATCCCTACCTAGCACGAGGCCTTTTGGGAGCTCACTGGCTTCGGGTTCTATCGGAACTCCGAAGTTAAGCGAGTTCGTGCGAGAGCAATCCCAGGATGGGTGACCCACTGGGAAGTTCTCGTGTGCGTTCCCAAAAACAAAATCGTGAGGGTGTGGTCAGGGCCCAAAGCGGACAATATCGTGCTACGATGGTGGAGCAGGCCTGGGATGTGGTAGACCCTGGGTCAGGATATGACAATTTGGTATCAGAGCATAACCCTGGCCGTGGTGTGCCGACGAGGACGTCGGGCCCCTAAGGGGGATGGATTGTAACATAGTACATTGCCCAGGGGTGTGGATCCTGTAAGCCTTATATGTATATTCCTATCTCTACCTAGCACGAGGCCTGTTGGGAGCTCACTGGCTTCGGAGTTCATCGGAACGCCGAAGTTAAGCAAGTAACGTGCGAGAGCACTCCCATGATGGGTGACCCACTGGGAAATTCTCGTGTGAGTTCCCAGAAACAAAACCGTGAGGGCGTGGTCAGGGCCCAAAGCGAACAATATCGTGCTACGGTGGTGGAGCGGTCCCGGGATATTGTGCACCCCAGACCAGGATGTGACACTTACAAACTCTCTACTCTCTTCTTGCCACATTTCCTTTCTCCCAACACTCCTTAATCTCTTTCTTTTCACTCACCTTCTCTCTTGCTGCCACCTCACTTCTTCTCCCTCTTATCTCTTTCAGCTCTCTTTCTCTACAAACAATGACATCGAGACCCAGCACACCATCGCCGTTCCGGCGAGCTCCACCGCCACCAACGACGACCACTTCATCGTGCACCTTCCCCTTTCATCCTCGTCTCAAAATTGGACACTCTCTCTATGCTCGCTGCATAAGGACGCCGATGAGAATCCATCGATCCCCTTCACTTCTCGACCTCAGTAAGGACTCGCACCACTCCATTTTCTTTTAGTTTTCGATTTTTAGATCTATTTTGAGCTTACATGCAAGTTAGGTAGGTTTTACATATAAATCAACTCAGGGGAAACACTCCCCAGTGTCCGACGAATGACTCGTGAGTCGCAATCTTTTTTCGATCACTTTCTGGCCACATAAAACCTTGTTCACATTTCCCTTAGCTTCAATTTGATATTTAGATTACTAAAAATAGTGGAGATTTGAACTCAATCAAAGCTTGAGAAAAGTTTCCCAATTTCCGACTAACCCATAACCTGAGATCGGGTCGACCAGACCCTAAATAAAAAAAATAAAAAAATAAAAAAAAATAAAAAGAGAAAGCCCTAAGCCCAAACCCGAATCCAAGCCTGGATCCAAACCGACCGACTCGGACCCATTTAGGAATTTGAAGGGAATATTTCATTAACTTTCCAGATAACTTTAATAGAATATTTTGTCTAAGGATAGAATATTCTGTTAAAGTTAACTGTTGATTGTTAGTTGACTTTTGTTGACTTTTTCGAAATTTTCTCAAAAACCTTCCTAGGCTAATTTCGACATCCCGAGTCCCTTTTTGGCATCCCTTTAGCAAAATCCCAAAGTTTTAATGTAGTTAACCGCTGGGGCGTCTCAATTGACTTTTTAGGGTTGACCGTTAACTTTTTACAAAAATTGCTCAGGACCCTTCTTAGCGTATTTCGACACCCTGATTCCAAATTCGCACTCTGTTTCCCAAATTTAATTGTTTTAGTTGAGTTTTACTAACGGGTCCCAATATTATGCTTAGGTGTGATTACTATCGAAGACTCTGCGTTTTCCTAGTTCAAACAGTTGCGACCTCGCAAATATATATGACTAGATCTTTTCTGTTATATAGTATATATATTATTTGAGTTTCCATACATATATTACTAATGCATTTTCTAAGTGATGCCATAATTAAATTAAAGTTATAAGAATTGTCGCAATGATGAAAATTATGAGATCAATATAAATCCTACGAGAAGCACGGGTATGCATATTATTACAGGATGCCTTAATTATATTTGCAATACTGAATAGGATTATGTCGACAGGAATTATCGATTTACCGCTATATGAGTTTATTTACGTTATCTATTCGTTATGTGCTACATTGGTGTTAGTACTTGCCCAGGCCAAAGCCAGGCTTCACGTGTATGTTCACATCGCACCGCACACTCACTTTGGATCCATTGTAGGTGCCAATCCTGTCCTAGATTGCTATACACAATTAGGACTCATATATGATACGCATAATGCCAGTCTTCATGTCATTGTAGTACTATAGCGTAAATCATTATTACACCCAATCCTGTTCATGTCAGAATATCTCTGCATAAACTCGTGTGTCAACATATGTCGATGAGAACTCGATATGATATGTTTGCTTATGCAAGATTATGTGATTACGAACATCATGTGTTTATTTATGAAAGTTTGTGACGTATTGCATTCTTAAGCTATTGTTGGCTATGGTAAGTACTTTCATACTATATGTAGTATGTTATATTTGGAAACTATACTTGTTCTATGGTGAGAGGTTATACGTTTTCAAAATGGTGTTTACAAAGCTTTATTTTTAAGGCCCACTCACCCTTGTTTATTTTCGCCCCTCCAAGTTTTAGTGGTTGAGCTTTCGTGTCGACGAGTATTCTTGGCAAATGTTGGAATAGAAGATTACCTTATTGTCATTCTACTTTTACTGTACCTTACTTATACTCTGACATCACGTGTGAAAGGGGTTCATTCCCTCTCACATGCGCACTCTTCCATTTAGGCACTTTTAGGTTTAAATTTATTCACACTTTCCACATCACTACACTTTATGGCTTTGTCACCTTCCTGGTGTTGGCCAGCACAACTCGATTTGGAGTCCAGGTGGACATTCCGGGTTGGGGTATGTCATGTTGTTTCCCAATAGTAGTCAAGATGACGAAAGATTTTTCAAAGTGCCCAAAATATGAGGTGGTACACCACATGTCTCTATATAAGTTATGAGATTCTTGTTTTAAAAAATAAAATTTCCAACCACTTACATAATAACACATGGTGTACCACTCGTGTTACGGGCACAAGGAAAAATTTCTCTAAGATTACACCTGTGACAGCTCGTCCCGAATTATTTGTATCGTAGGTGTGAAATGATGATTTTACCCTTGGTGGGTATTTGTCATTTTGGGGTGATTGTTTTGTTGTTTTTGGTGGTTGACTCTACAGGACACACACACACCCATACCACACACTTCTGTGACTCTCTCTCTCTCTTTCTTCTCTCTCGGACTTTATTCCATTTTCCTTTGCAAGTGTATGGACGAACTTCAAAACCAACCTTTCACGCGCGGATCGACATCTAGAAGGTAAGATTCGAACCCCTTGCAAGAAGTTCATCCATACCATTTTTAGAACTTGAAACCTTCGAAAACCCTAGAACCTGAGAACCCAATTTTCATGCACTGTTCATGCATTAATCATTGCAAAGGTTTCAGTGGATTTTAAGGTCTTAGGGAGCTTTAGAATACTCTCACGAAGCTCAGGGAACAAGTTTGAAGGATTTTGGACCTCGAGATAGCAAGTTCTAAGGTTGGCTGGATTCTTGCGAGGTTTCTCCAACGAGATTCCGTGAATTTCAGGGCTTGAAAGTGGTAAGGTTTTGTTCTACTTGTTGTAAGCTTCATTTTGGTACCAATTGAAGGAAAATTTGTGAAAAACAAGTTCATTTGAGCAACATCAACAACATGCAATTAACAATTAAAAGGCGGAATCATGTTTATATGCACTCAAAAACAAAACTTAACCCATGAACTTCAAAGCCTAGTAGATAGGTGAACCAAGACTCAACTCAAAACAAAGTGAGTTGAGAAATCAATACCTTTGTAGATTCCTCTTTGCATAAGCAAAGGCTAATCACCCAAAGAGAGGGCCTTCATTCCTTGCATCTTAGATCCATGGATTTGGATGGATGAAAAGGTTTCTCCAAGTTCCCAAAATTGAAAACCTCTAAGTCTCCACACCAAGGCATATTGTAGAAGAAATGAGTGACCTTGGACGAGTTTGATTGCTAGATGATCCCTCCAAGGTGGCTGAAATTTTAGAGAGAAAGGAGAGCTTGTGTTCTCATCCTTTCCCCAAAAATTACCCTTAATGAATTTTGGCTATAAAGTCATACTTATTCCTTAATTCATTTGAGTGGCAAACTTGTAAATAAGTCCAAAACCACTCCTTCTTTAACATGGGATTTATTGGGTTATTTGGGCCTTTGTGAATCATTATTCATTAAGTTGTCACACAACTTAAGTCAATGGACTTGACGTTCGAAGCCCATTGGGCCTTAAGGTCCAAAACTATCCCGTGGTCTTTTAACGAACTTATTCGTTTAATTAATAATCATATTAATTAATCTTTGCCATAAATAATTAAACCATTTAATTATTCTTACTCATCTCCGTTGAATCTTCAATCTCTACCTTACACGGTGTACGATCCATTAGGTTCCTTTTAGCGAGGCAGTGGGCGATTCAAACTCTTTCAAATCGATTGTGAATTGAAACTTACTTTTAATTCTCCCGTTAGTGATAATACACTTTTAGGGCTTCCACAAACCATGGTTGACGCCTAGCAGCATGTCATGGTTACCCAAGCTAATCAGAAGAGGTGGAGAACCTATTCAGTTTTAGGATTACAAATGCAATACGGTCTTTCTCTAATACAATACTCTTGACCACATTGTTTGGTTTGATAGTTTATTCATGTCTACTATCCAATGTGAGTCTTGTGCTTATATGATTACCTTGAATGTGATTTGGAACACATTCCTAAATCTCATTCATACTCTGGCCAGAGATTCTAAATCATATCATAGAGTATTCTCCCTCAAACAGTTTGAAGGTTAGAGATCCCTTGTTGCGCATTCACTTGTCTCCATGGCTAAGTGGCTTAACCCCAACGATGCCGTGGACACCCTCCTGATGGAGTGACTTTGACATAATCAAAGATTAAGGACCTAACCACAAGACAACTGTGATGCCTCAGGTCAAAAGACTAATTTGCATTATCCCAACCATGAGTTCTCATGTGACATGAATATGAGAACTCTTCGTTGATCGTGTTCAGTGAACTCATTCTCTATTGAGCACCTACGTACTTGTCTTGATGTCACACACACCAATGACTCGAGACTAGTCACTCTCCCTGAGAGAAGACATAGCACGTACTGATCTTAACGGATTGTCAATGCCCAATTGACAATCCTATGATCAGGAACGTTTAGGATGTGTCAACGAAAGAATGGTCTCATGAATCTAACTTCTTTAGATCGCATTCTTCCAATCACATATTCCTTGGACTTATCGTTTAAGCATATAACATTTATATGAGACGGCTCAAACAATAATCTTTGCCCTTTACATTAAACTAGATTAGTTTAACATGTGAAATGTCCATAAAGTATCATCATATGATTGGTTTTAGGGCACATTTCCAACACCAATTTCATGGAATTTGGTTGAGAAATGAAGAAGATATGAAGTTGTGAAAATTTTCCAATTTCTAGCTAGAATTCGAGCTGCGGCCGGCGAGACTCACCGGAGAAGACAAGGAATATTCCGTCAACTTTGACGGAATATACTAATGACGTCAAGTATATATAACGGTATATTCCATTTTTGGACGGAATATTCCCTAACGCCGTTAGGGTTACCACAAGTGTGCCAGGCACGTGCCCGCACGTGGCCGACGCGTCTGGCCGTGCCTTGGCTGGCGCGTGGCGATGCATTGGTGGTCAAAAAATTATTTTAAAAATATGGGGATGTTCGTGAGGTTGAGTAGATCGCGTGGGTATATCCAAACATCCCATTTGAGCATTGTATGAGAAGTTATTACCTACTTTTGGTTATGTGCTTTAAATTGACGTTTTTATAGTTGTTTCGCATATAGGTGAGACTCATCCTGAGGACGAGCGCAGTCACTCGAGGCAAGGGGGTTACGACCCTTCCATATATCAGTGAGTGGGCTTTTGGTTTTCCATATATACCTATATACTTATGTTTTTTCCCAAAAAATGATTAGAATGTTATTATGTTCTAAAATGCCATGCTTAGTCTGTGCCTATTTATTTGTGCATGAGTAGTTGCATATATGTATGTTTGGTGCTGTAGACGCACAGGTAAGTGTCAAGTAAGTTATAGTTTATGGTTGTGACGTAGTAGTTATGTGATATGCATAGAGAGCTCATAACCTGCACCCCCGGTGTTAGTGCTCCCGCCTAAAGTAGGGCATAGTCCTTCATGTGATGTTCACCTCCCACACCACACGCTCATCTTGGATCCAAGTTAGGTGCACAGTCCTGTCGTACAGACCACTATAAGTGGTTCGGACTCGTCGGTGACCCGCGATTATTCGCCCAGTCTTCACGTGATCGTAGCACTTGAGCGTATTTATTTACACCCAGTCCTGTCGTACATACCACTTTAGGTGGTTCCGACTCGTGTGCAGGTATAGTTAGTGAGTTGAGGATTTGAGTTGTAGATTCAGCCGTACAGGTCACGTTAGGTGACTTCGGCTGACATGTTATTTACATTGATTGACATTACCTAGTTACCTTTATTTTATGTTGAGGCATTCGACATGGCATATTTTTTAACATGTTTTCGATATATGTGTATATTCTATTTTCTGGGGAAGTATACAAGTTTTACGGCGAGGGGTTAGAACTTTTGCTAATGAAATGATTTTGAAAAGCTTTGTTTTTGCCCACTCACACTTTCTATTTTGCGCCCCTCCAGGTTCTAGTTTGGATTGCTCTTTTGGTGGCTTACGAGGAACCCACAGCATATCTAACAGATTATCACCAGTGTAGGACCACCTTTGGGTGTGTTTAGTTAGTGTTCGTTCTTCTGGACTGCACTTAGGCTTTCTGTACTCTAATTATGTTTATCACACTTAGTCTCACATTAGTGTGTTACCTTAACTAGCTTACTTAGTAGTTTGGTTTTTATTTATTCGTACTTTTATTATTATCTTTTGCTTCCACACTGTGCACATGGCTACGTCACCCTCACATGATAGCCAGCACGCCTTGATTTCGGTTGAGGTGTGTCAACACCAAAGCTCAAGAAATTGGATGTAAAGCTACATTTAATTATTGTAGATATTTAAACATAAATGTGAGGGAATTTTAATTTGGTAATTGAAAACAGCTTTTTATATATAATTACTGAGAACATAATATTCTCAAGGTTTTCATCTAAAGGATCACTTTTGGGTTTATCATTTTCGGCGCAATAGGTGTTTTTACAGGACCAAAAATGGTCTAAGTTTCATATGAAACTGAACTAAGAATTAGACACTTTATAAAACTTGACCAATAGCTAGACACTATTTGTCACATCCCGGCCCGGGGCGGATCACTTCCTGGGCCCGCTCCACCACCGTAGCACGATATTGTCCACTATGGGCTTACCATTCCCTCATGGTTTTGTTTTTGGGAACTCACGAGCAACTTCCCAGTGGGTCACCTATCATGGGATTGCTCTAGCCCCCTTCTCGCTTAACTTCGGAGTTCCTACGGAACCCGAAGCCATTGAGCTCCCAAAAGGCCTCGTGCTAGGTAAAGATGGGAATATACATTTAAGGATCACTCCCCTGAGCAATGTGGGATGTTACAATCCACCCCCCTTAAGGGCCCGACATCCTCGTCGGCACACCACAACCAGGGTTAGGCTCTGATACCAATTGTCACATCCCGTCCCGATACGGATCACTTCCCGAGCCTGCTCCACCACCGTAGCATGATATTGTTCGCTTTGGGCTTACCATTCCCTCACGCTTTTGTTTTTGGGAACTCACGAGCAACTTCCTAGGGGGTCACCCATCATGGGATTGATCTAGCCCCCTTCTCACTTAACTTCGGAGTTCCTACAGAACCCGAAGTCAGTGAGCTCCCAAAAGGCCTCGTGCTAGGTAGAGATGGGAATATACATTTAAGGATCACTCCCTTGGGCGATGTGGGATGTTACACTATTTATGAAACTGACTAAAAATAAACACTGTTTATGAAACTGTACCAATAAGTAAACACTATTTATGAAACGAAATCAAGAATTAGACATTATTTCTAAAACTAAATCAATAGGTGGAAACTATTTATGAAACTAGACTATACACTATTTATAAAACTAGACCAGTAACTACACAATATTTATGAAACATGACCAAGAATTAGGTACTATTTATGAAAGTAGACCAATAACTAGGCATTATTTATCAAACTGTACCAACTGCTATACACTATTTATGAAACTGGACCCAATAACTAAGCACTATTTATGATACACGACCAAGAACTAGACATTATTTATGACACTGGACCAAGAACTACACTCTATTTATGATACATGACTAAGAACTAGACACTATTTATGAAAGTGGACCAATAACTAAGCACTATTTATGAAACTGAATCAAGAATGAGACATTATTTATGAAATTGTACTAATTACTATACACTATTTATAAAATTGGACCCAATAACTAGACACTATTTATGAAACATGACCAAGAACTAGGCACTATTTATAAGACTTGACCAATAAATAGTGTAGTACCGTTCAGTTTCATAAATAATGTTCAATTTCATAAACAGTGTATGTGATGGACGCACGTGTCTAGGGCGTCAGATTTTTTTTTTTTTTTTTATGTTAAAATTGTATCATTTTCATTAAACGTTAAGTTCTTTTGTCTATTTTGTTAAAATTTAAGGGTTTTTCATTAATATTTAATTCTTTTTTTATTAAATAAAGTTATAGTATGGTTTTTTTATTAAAATAAACTTAGCATAAGCCCTTTTCATGAAAGCTCTGTTTTTTAATTAATAGTAAGCTAACGTACTTTCTTTAACTATTCAATATTGTATTTTTTTTAATTAATTTAATAATTAAATTTGTATGCACTTACGTTTTTGGGAAGAAAAAAATTTCGTGTCAGAATTTGAATATCTTTTTGTTAAAATGTTCACAAAAATATTTTACGACAACATAACATTAAATTAATTTGTCCACTTAACCAAATTTCACATAAAATTGTAAAATATCTCAAATTTAGAGATTATACTACAGTCCTAGTAGTGTAAATAATATCGTTTATCAAAAAAATGTAAATAATTTGATTTGTTAGGGCCTCATCTAGCCTAGTCTAAAAAAGTTTGATCTAAGAGATTGGCCCATCCCACATCTACAATTTTGGCCCAACACAAACAATTGAAATAAAATAAAATAAAATAAAAAAGAAAAGAAAGGAACACTGGAAGGAAGAGCTGGAGTGACGCCGAAGAAATCAATCGACCTATAATTTATTATTGTGTAGAAAGCATTTGCACGAACGAAACGATCTCTCTCTCAGTCGTCAGTGAAAGCAATTGTATTTCGATTCGGTTTATTGAAAGACCCTAATTCTCCGATGTCGGTAAGTTGAAGAAGCAAGCTTGATTCTTTACTCGTACAGAGGCCGATTAGGGTTTTGTGTAAATACCCTATTCCAATTGGGGATTTTTTTTTTTTTTTTTTGAAAATTTGGTTTTGCAGATCACCGAGTACAATGGGAGTGCACTGGTCGCAATGGTGGGGAAGAACTGCTTCGCCATCGCCAGCGATCGCCGCCTCGGCGTTCAGCTCCAGACCGTCGCCACCGACTTCAAGAGGATTAGCCAAGTCCACGATAGGCTCTTCATCGGCCTCTCCGGCCTTGCCACCGACGCTCAGACTCTGTACCTCTCTCTCTCGCTCTGTCTCTCTGTCTCTCGCTTTGTTGCTTTCTTTTGTGTGATTTTTGGGGATTTTTGGTTTGAACTTTAAGGTATCAGAGGCTCATGTTTCGGCACAAGCTGTACCAGCTTCGGGAAGAGAGGGATATGAAGCCGGAGACTTTTGCCAGCCTTGTTTCCGCTATTCTGTATGAGAAAAGGTTTGGAATTTGCTCATATTTGACCCCTTTTCTTGTACATGCTTGGGAGATTTAATGGGTATTGATTATTTTAGCTTAATGTCATGACGAACTCTAACGGTTGACTTCTTTTTTGTGATTTAGGTTTGGTCCCTACTTCACTCAGCCTGTAATTGCTGGGTTAAGTGATGAAGACAGACCATTCATATGCACTATGGATTCAATTGGAGCCAAGTAAGTTACTTTTCTTCTCTCATTCATGTTCTTTGCTGACTTTCTCTCAAATTTTTAGCTGCCCAGGTGCTAAGGACTTTGAAATTGTTTCTTCATCTTCCTATAGGATAAATATTCATGCTTGCTTACTCCTATTATGTTTATGTGTTTACATATGTGTCTTTGTGGTTTTACTTCTTGTAGTGATGTTATTTGTGTTCCATATATGCAGGGAACTGGCTAAAGACTTCGTTGTTGCTGGTACTGCATCGGAGTCCCTTTATGGTGCTTGTGAGGCAATGTTCAAGCCTGATATGGTTCGTTTCTCTATTCAATTTGCACTAGCTTTTCAATGGGCCTGTCAATATATTTTATTTGATCTGCTTATATATACATTTTCAGATATGAGATATTCAGTTTTAGGTGCTCTAGATATTCTGTTGAATCATGTCTCCCATATGTAGTGAACATTCAAGCACAAACTGTCTCAGGCCATTGTGATTCATATTTAATTGTAGAGATGTGTTGTTGCCGAGATTGTGGCTATTGAAATCAAGATAAAAACAAGCTGAGAGATCTCCAATTAGTTGCACCTTTCTTTATGTGTGTGTTGCTACTACTGAAAGGAGTAGGGGAAGGGGCAATGTAATTAAAGGGAAACTGAGAGATATACTATGTATCAATTGTACTTATTTTTCTCTTTATCATGTCAGCAGCCAACTGCTACATGAACAAAAAGCATACATAGAGATAAACAGTGGGCTCCGTTGCCAACTGAACTTCAATAATCGTTTACAGGATTCTGTGGGGCTGAAAATTTATTGCTGTCTGATAAGTTAGATCATTGTGATAATATTTACTCCTAGTATCACTAAAATGGCCAGCTCCTTTATTATATTTTTTACTAACGAGAACAGCTCTAACAGCAGTGCGTCTACTAATTGTCACTCAGGAACCAGAGGAATTGTTTGAGACTGTCTCTCAAGCATTACTTTCATCAGTAGATCGAGACTGTCTGAGTGGTTGGGGAGGCCACGTCTTTGTCGTGTAAGCCTTTTGTTCTCTTTACTTACTCAGATATTCTTATTACGCATGAAGATGCATGTACATAGAGAGAGAGAGAGAGAGAGAGAGAGAGAGAGAGAGAGAGAGAATGTATCTTGAAGCAATAAAAGATTCTATTGTTCCTTTTTTCCTTCATACTTGATAGTTAATAAACTGATATAGGATTCCAAATTCATTTCCTCCATCTTGTTGGCTGCCAAATAAAGCAAGTAGCTATATATACTTGATATCAGCTGAACATGATATCAGGGAAATAATTATGAAATACTGTAACATTGTGCTTTACATAATATGATTCATGGTATGTGTAAATCCAGGAATGTTGTTTGTCCTGAAGGCTAAAGCTACATTCTCACGACGAGTGTCTGCTCTTACCATAACATTTCAATTAGTTATCATATTGGTGATGAAAAGGAGCTTACATTAAACCTAATTCCGTAACTGGGAATCTCAGGCATCAATTTCTTTGGTGGTCTGAATTCTCAATCCATTGTGGTTGATTTTTCCGTCATCTTCTTCGTTAGATACTTATTCTCCCTATGTTATGACTTCACAGTACTAAGATTTGTGAGGGTCATTTAATTCCCTCCATTTATGTGAGAAGTAACACTCCCTGTTTCAACACGTATAATTATTTTTCTGCAGAACACCAACTGAAGTGCAGGAGAAGATCTTGAAGGGAAGAATGGACTGACATTGCAGGATGCCTTTTTGTGAGTCCTCCTATGTTTCGTTCAGGCTGCATCTTTTCCTCGGGTGTTTATGTAGCTTTGACGTGAATTAGCAGACATAAGCTTTCTTGGCGATCATAGGCCCCTTGTTATGTTTAGATTTAATGTAATTTGACAATTATATACAGTGGGATCATTTGATTTAAATTAGGTCACTTTGAGAAAATGTTGGGAATTCAAATATGCTTTTAAGGTAATCAGTTGGTATGCTCATTAATGTTTCTAAACAGGTTTTGAGTTTATCCTGATGTATTTGCTGTTTCTAAACTTTATCTTGAATTTATTCACGTTGCGCATTTGGAAACATGTGATGTTACTCTCGTGTTCAGTTGTTGTTTCGTGCTCTTAAAAAGTCTTTCGCCTGTGAATAATGGACATCTAGATGTGGTGTTATGGTGAAAGACATGCTATTAACCAAATTCTTGCGTTTTGACAAAGAGTTGGATAAACCCACTGATGTGCTTAAGGTTACTGGATAAGGTCGATATTTTTGTTTTTTTTTGGGATATAAACGAGACATTGGGAGAGTGGGGGAGGGAATCGAACTTGGAACTTGGGCGCTGAGGGTGAAAACTCTTGATGGATTGAGCTACAAGGTTCTTGAAAGTCTTTAAAGTGATATTTGGGAATAAGCTCGATCTTTTTGTGGATTAAGAATGTGACGAATGGGTTGAATTTTACACGAAAATTATTACTGCTATACAGACCCATATGGGTTGGTTGAATTCTTTTGACCTTTTGTTTTTGTTCAATTCTTTTGACATGTTTACTTACAAGGAATATCGTAACAACTTGATTCCTTACTTTCCTACTATTACTAACACACGTATTGAATAAAAATAAAATTAAAAATAAAAAAATAAAAATAAAAAAGGTATGTGGATCTCATGTTACATTACGTTATGTACAACAATACTTGAACATTTTTTAATTAGATTGATTTCTCTCCTCTATTTCCGAGTTCCTCCCGTTTCACATAAGTAGACATGAAGAAACCTTGAATCATCCATGAAACTAAGAACACAAGGGTATTCTCACGGAATTTCTTAAGCAAAAACAAAAGATGACACCGAAAAAGCAGTTTTCGGTCTGATTGCTTATTCTTCTGCTATGGGAGTCGTGTTAGTCTTTAGAAACAGAAAATCTCTTTATGATTAAAAACGTTCAACTAATCATCTGCTCTCTGTGGCTAACCTCATACTAATTATTCTGGGGGCCCTGGATGTGTTTATGAACAAGCTGACAAGAGGATTGTCTTTGCGTAGGGCACAAGTCGCAATCTAGGAGCCCAAAATTTTGGAATAAGAGGTTGTAACTTATTGGGACATCTTTTTCTTTAGCACACGTCTTTGAACTAGGAATCTGGAATGCTTAAATCCATGAGGAATAGGTGGCTTTCAATGAAAGCTGCCTTTTCTCGCAAGAAACCTCACAAAAATAGTCCAATTATTTTCCCTCATATATCTCGAATGAATCCGGTTTTGACACTCTACTTCTGGAAGAGATTGATCGTAGCTTTCGATGAACGGAGAAGAAGATCAAGCCGAACAATCTTCCGGGAGGATCCCTTTCACCGAACTCATCCAAGTGAGCGCAGATTTCATTCTTGCCCTGGCTATGCAAGAGCAAGAGCAGGCCTACACCATGCTCGAAACCATAGAAAGCGATAGTGAAGAAGACGACGCTGAAATTGATGATGCTTCTTCGTCCTCTAGTGAAAACTACGACCCAGACGTTGCTGCTTTCCTTGAAAGCCGAGAATTTGATGCTGATGATTACAGGTTTCTTGAGGACGAAGAAATTGGCACAAGCAGTAGCAGCAGTGATCAAGAAACGGATGATTTGGACGTGGATGAACTAACTTATGAGGAATTGTTAGCACTTGGAGAATTCATAGGGGAAGAAAAAAGAGGACTTCCCAGCAGTGAGATTTCTGCATGTTTGCATCCCTACACGTGGGAATTAGCGGTCGGTCAGAGCAAGACTAGCATCGATCGATGCGTGGTTTGTCAGCTCGAGTATGACGACGGTGAATCACTAGCTGCATTGCCCTGTGAACACCCTTATCATTGGGAGTGTATAAGCCAGTGGCTTCAGATTAAAAAGAGTTGCCCTATTTGCAGCACACAAGTTTGATCACCATCCTCATCGTCCAAGACCATGATTTTATAATTAATTAGGGTTTCTGCATTTCATTTATTTACTGGGTTTGATTGTGAAGTGTAATTGTACAAGATTTATGTTCTCAGTTCTATGTAATTAGTTGGAATTTGGTAATGAATGAAGAAATAAAAGATCATAGGATTTACTTTATATATATATATATATATATATATATACACACACACATATTTTGTCAACTGAAATAATTTTGTAAAAACTTTGCATATCGCATGGGGAAGGTTACGATCTATTGAGGCTGCAAGTTGCAAATAGATGATCAATTTAAGACCGCTCGACATTAGATGAGACTTGTAAGACACAATATATTAGATTTTGTTTTTAATAACTCAAGTTCTAGAATTTATAAGTTCATCAAACAACGATCGGGACATTAGTCCAATTTACAAGGGCATGTGATGGTGGCTCATATATGCGGCTCTCTCCTGGTGCGGTCGTTTCAATAGCGAAATTTGGTTGATAATTGCAGCGATACATTCGTTGCATCCAACACGGAGTTCGATTTTTATTTTTTTTAAGGCAACTACCCTTGTGGCTGCAGTTGCTTTCTGGGTTTGCACTCTGCAGGGTAGAGGTAAGGGTTTTTATTTTATTTTATATTTTTTCAATGGGTTTTGGGCTATGCTCAATTTTTATTGGGCTTGTTTGTTGTAACTTGTATTGGGCTTCTTCTCATTCAATCAAATCTTATGTTTTTTGGACCCAAAAATAAATTATAAAATACTCATATAGCACGTGACAATGTTAGGAAAACTAAATTTTTAATTAGACCATCTTTTGTAGTTCACCTAATGTGCCGGTTGATGGTTGAACTCTTTTTTTACGATTTAGGAGGGATTCTAATCATCAACTGTCAACATTATACGATCAACAAAAGATTTTTTTTGTTCAAAATATGATTAACAAAGGATGGTTTAAAAATTTGTTGTATCTGGCATCACCTTTTAGCAAAAAGCTATTTGAGAAACAAGAGAAAGTGAGGGTGGGAATAACATGATCCGGCTGTTTCAGTGTTTTTTTTTTTTGAGTGTTTGCCCCCTACTTGGAATTAGCTTTGATGGTCCCTGTCCCTCGTAACTTGTTAACTTATTAACACGTGGTCGTATTGGACTTTACAATGCACAATTTTTATTGAATAATCCTAAGCTTAATCAAAATGTTTATTTTCTGTGATGAATGAATACCAAAACTTCTTCTTCTTTTTTTTTTTAAATGATGAAAGATTTTACGAAAAAGTTAAACATTTGATATGTTTGATGTTGATGCTCTAGTTAGACATTGCAATGCTGATATGTTTGATGTTGATGCTCAAGTTAGACATTGCAATGCAGAGCTTTCAATGCTCCAACATAGAAAAGCACTTAAAATGATTTTTTTTTCTTCTTAAGTTTAGTCAAGTTAAAAAATTTGACCTAACTGGACAACGTAGGGCGTGGTTCAGAGTATGCTCAACAAGGCCTCAACAAGTCCGGTCGGATGCGATCGTGAATTCGCACTTTATAAGCTTATGAAAGTTTTTTAAGTACATCAATGGTTTAGGGGTTTACTTCATGATCAACGAGTCGATGCATTGCCCATCTTTCTGTTAAGTGTTCATGAATGTCTCTTAGTCTCCGAGCTTAGTCCAACAAACATGTCAAGTCAAGGGACGATCATAAGCTCAAACCTTCATAAAACGGGTCATGAGTCCACCCTACTTATAACACTAATATTGTTTTCAAGTTAACCATATATTTCATAATTTTATTACGAAAGATGTCAGTACAATTAGAAATCAAATCATTTACTACAAATTTGTAAATGACGGACATAGGATTTTTCTCATTATTCAACAAGATGTGTTTGTAAACTTTGCATTCGACTTTGGAAATTACATAGCTTGAGTATGACCCAAAGGAGAAGATCTTATCAACATTTAGGGAGGTCAAAATTTTTAAATCAAGTTTGCAAATCAAATGATGTGGTTATAGAAGTTTTTTTTTTTTTTTTTTTTTTTTTTTTTTTTTTTTTTGGTAATCATGTCGTTATAGAAGATTGATTATATCTAAAGTGAGATTTGCAACCTATATGGCTCTGAGCGAGCACCTAGGCACACTAGGGGGTTGCCTAAGGTGCGCTAGCAAAACAGAAATATTAATTTCCCCAAGAGATAACAATGCCCAATTTATTTCCAACCAAAAAGGAAATTCAATCATTTTTTCTACTATTTCCTCTAATTTCCAGTTTAATGATTTTCTCAAGCAAGAATTATCAAATCCTAATAATCAAAATAACCTGTAGACACGACAGCACTGACGTGTACACTTCAGCGCACTGGCTCATTGACCCACCGAACGAACTTAGATCCCTGGCAAACCCAACCCAGACCTACTTGCATACTAGTGACTACATTGCAACTCCATAATCTTTTACCACCAAGACGCACCGCACTTCCATTATAGACACGTGTCCAGCTGCGGTCAGCAAAATGCCTCAGAAACCTATCTGCTACGACTGCCCACAAAGGTTATAGCCCACTTGGATTCTGGAATCGTCCACCCCCTACCTTATGCCACGTGTCCTTCCCTTCCCATATTTTCGCCCTATATATTCGCCTGTTTCACTCGCATTTCAGCTTTCAAGTTTCAAGTTTCAACTATAGCTTGCTTAGCACAGAGGGCAAGTAACGACTGAGAGAGAGAGAGAGAGAGAGAGAGAGAGAGAGAGAGAAAGAGAAAGAGAGAGCAAACGACAACGTTCAAATTGAACGACACGGGTTGAAATGTCGTCCGTCGATTTCCAGCTGCCATCAAGATTCAGGTTCCACTCAACAGACGAGGAGCTCGTGAAGCACTACCTCTGTCGGAAATGTGTGTCACAGCTGATATTTGTCCCGATCATTTTCGAAATTGACCTCTACAAATACGACCCCCGGGAGCTCCTAGGTAATTATCCCCTAAATTTTAGGAATCTTTTCCAAATTTTCATAGGTTTCTTTTTTTTCTTTTCTAAATAATATTTATTAATTTAAATTTTGTATTGCAGGTTTGGCGTTGTACGGAGAGAAAGAGTGGTATTTCTTTTCGCCAAGGGACCGGAAGTACCCAAACGGTTCAAGGCTGAATCGGGCGGGCGAAAGCGGTTACTGGAAGGCGACCGGTGTCGATAAGCCTATTGGGCATCCGAAATCATTGGGGATTAAGACAGCTCCGGTGTTCTATGCTGGAAAAGCCCCTCGCGGCGAAAAGACCAACTGGATTATGCACGAGTACCGCCTCATCGACGTGGACCAATCGTTGCGGAAAAAGAACAGCCTCAGGGTATACACGCTACTCTCCTTCTTGTTAGATTAGGGGTTGGGGTAAAATTATGAATCTACAATTCCGTTGCATGACGACGAAGATTCAATTAACACGACTTCGTTCAAATCATTTTTTTTCTTTTTTGAACAAATAATATTATTTATACTTAATGTAGTTCAAAATTTCAAATTCACATTTTATGAGAATTGAATTTTAAACCTAAGCGAAGAAAAATCATATCACAAATTGTAACACGTACTTTGACGTAAATAATATTTTCCCAAATAGGCTTGGGTCCCACTTGTTCATTCCATGAATTGGCACCATATGCGGACGGTGGAGATTGAACCTGTTTTAGATCAACGGTGTGTTTAAAATTTCCAATTTTGGAAAAACAAATTGACTTTTTTTTGTGATGGTGACTGAAGCTATTAGCGATAACTAAAGGATAAGACTGACTTGATAAGGGGATTTTATTTGTGGTTAGGATTTATTTTATTTTTTTATTTTCTTAATTAGCGAATGATTAATTAATTGAATTGGATACCGATGGACGGTCTGCATTTTCACAGCTGGATGATTGGGAATATACAACAAGAATGACACTACCATGGAGAAGCAGCAGCCTCAGCAGCAAGAAGAAGAACAGCAAACGAGGAGTCATAACGTAAGCACTGGTTCGAAGTTCGAGCATGGGAAGCCACAAGCTGTGGTGGTCCCCACTCGTCCCCCGAATGATTACGTGTACTTCAACACGTCAAAATCGGTGCCAAAGCTGCACACGGACTCAAGCTGCTCAGAGCACATGGTGTCACCAGAGTTCACGTGCAAGGCCCAGAGCAAGCCTAAGTGGAAGGAGTGGGAGAAAGCCTTTGAATTCATGTACAATCACATGGATGCCATCATAAAGAATGGGTTTAGGGCGCAGTTCCAGAGCAGCAATCAGATGTCCCCGCTGCAGGACATCTTCATGTACCTCCAGAAGCCTTATTGATTTTGATTGTGTGTTAGGGACTGCCGTAAACATATATGAGTCGGCGCATCGAACGAGAACAGGAGACTGAAGTCGATGAGTGTGCCTTTGTGCATCGATGGATTTGGAAAGTGAAATGGGATTTGGATTGAGATTGGGATGGGGATTCAATTGGGGTTGGTATTTCACTTGTGGGTTCAGCATTTTGGGGTCCAAAAGTGAATTGGGACCATTTGATATAAAAATTATAAAAATGACGGGCGTATTTTGCAACACATAATTATTATAAAAGAAACTAAATTTTTTAAATCACATTTCGTAAACTAAATGATGTAGTTGTTAATGATTGGATTATCACTTAAGTGTTGATTAACATACTTAATTCTTATTGGTGACACATCATTTAGTTTACAAACTTTGATTTAAAAATTTAGTCTCCCGAGCGTTTGAAGGCAAACCATCTAAATTCTAATATTTGTATGTAATTCAGATCATGGTTGTAGTGAGTTAATATGTTTTTCTTTTGATAGTCAAGTGTCCTTATTTATTTTTCTTAGGAGGCATAGTGTGCTGTAAATTACTGTAAATTATTGATACTGACTCAAACTTGGTGCATAAAATGAAAATGTTGTTTTAGGTCGTGGTATTTTTGGTTTTGAAAAAAGAGAAGGGGACTTTTTAGGATGCGGCGACTTGTTCTGATTTTATTGAACTTTATTTCTAAAGGTGTAGAATGATGAAGATGTCATTGTATCACTAGGTGGAACTCAATGTGGACATTTGTGCTTAATTCATATTTTCTCCTTTCTTGTCGTATTCGTATAGTTCTTGTCGATATGAACGCGTGAGCGCAAGTGAACCAAAATTTGTATAGTTTAGCAATTTTACTTTTGTTGGAATTTATAGGGTCAATTTGTGTGTCATTGGGACCCGCAACCCTCTCTCATGCGTTCCTTTTTCTCTCCCACTTTCAACCCAATATGCTCTCTCTCATTTCACCTCTCAAACTCTTTCCCTCTTGTTCCTCCTCTCGACCAAACTACAACAAACCATCACCATCATTGTTTCCGATGAGTTTCGACCACCAAACACCACCATCATCATCACCTCACAACTACGAACTCATCCACGCCTTTCTTTCATGATTTCAGACCCAAACAACTAATTTGAGAAGCTCTGACATGAACACAACTTTCGCAACGAGTTTATTGCCGATTTCAGCCAAGGTGAGACCTCTATTTTACAACCAATGTGTTTGTCTAGTTGAGTATTTAGATTTTCATGTATGGTTTGTATGCTTTGGTTGATTTTTGGCACAAGGCGGAGTCGTTAAATCTCCCGGCCATTTCTACATATTTTGGCGGATCTAAGACCCCATACCAAGTTGATCGACTCGTTAACCCGGTATCTGAGCCGACAACTCAATCTATTTTTGAATCCAGGTTGAAATGTGCCATGTATATTCCATTACTTTTGCGTTAGTTTTAACGAAATATTCCGTTTAGCAACATAATACTCCATGTGGTTAGATCGGCTTGATTTGCTCAAACAAGTGTTGACCAACTCAGGTTAGCTCAACTGTCGTTGACTTTGACTTATGACTTTTTATGGAATCCTCCTAGGGTATTTCGAAACGCTGAATCTGTTTCCACACTTCGTTTCTCCAAATTCAATTGTTTTATTAGAATTTTGCTAATGGGTCGTTGTTTATGGTTAGGTATGATTGTTATATGTGGCTCTTCCTTCCTAATTTGAGCGGATTTTTGTGGATAGAGTATCAGTGAGTGAGTGAGCTTTGTTTTCAAGCACTTGTACATTTATAGTTTTCACAACTGCTTGGATGAAGTACTTTTACACCATGGCATACTTTTATTATGCTTATAAGCATTATTTATGGATGTTGAGGTCTGTGAAACTATTATGACATGATCATTTATACGATCTTTGATTTTCATAGTTATACGGACTATGATTTTGAAAACTGTACGGGTTTTACAACAAGAGGTAATTATGTTGAGAAAAACAAAGGTTTTATTGAACCTTTTTTTTTCCCACTTACACTTTCTATTTTGCGCCCTTCCACGAGTGAGTAGCTAGTTTTCTTTGGGAAATGAGGGTTTCATTGGTGGTTTTGACATCTACTCTAGTAGATGTAAGGATTTTTAATTTCTACGTTTTGTATAAATATCTATCTTACCTAGGATGGGAATATTCTTACTGTTATTGCACTTTTATTTGTGCTCTGACATTACATTTATGTAATATACGCACATCCCGCACTAAGCCCTTTCACCTTTAATTGAAATTAATATTGGACTTAGGATTTAATTTATTCATTGTTATGCCTAAACATTTTCATAATATGACTTTGTCACCTTTCAAGTGTTGGCCAACACATCTTGACTTTGATGTCCACTTAAACATCCAGGTCAGGGTGTGTCACAGGAGATCATCCATTCTAGCATTATTCTCGCACAAACTCGGTTAACTTCGTATTTCTATTGGGATCCATGGCATTGACTTCAATGTGTATATTGACTCACCAACTTTCCTACAATACCTTAATGTGAAGTATCAGTGAAATTTATGGTGTTTCACCTTCTCAATTCATAAACCAAAAAGATATAAACAAGTGAGATTTCTTAAAAGAAAATTATATATTTATCATTTTCATATACCTTATTAAAATCTAAGTGTATCACGAAATATGATTCTCACGTTCACATTGTGTGTATAACAATGGACATATAAATTCTATTTTTTGATATTCGATGTTTTAATAATTACTCGATATTGTGATATTCCACATCACCCAGGGGTGTGATCCTTAAATGTATATTCCCATCCTTACCTAGCACGAGGCCTTTTGGGAGCTCACTGGCTTCGGGTTCCGTAGGAACTCCGAAGTTAAGCGAGAAGGAGGCTAGAGCAATCCCATGATGGGTGACCCACTGGGAAGTTGCTCGTGAGTTCCCAAAAACAAAACCGTGAGGGAATGGTAAGCCCAAAGCGGACAATATCGTGTTACGGTGGTGGAGCGGGCCCGGGGAGTGGTCCCCCGGAGTCGGGATGTGACAGATATACTATGTTTTTCTAAAACAAATAGCAACCGGTACACATGCTATGCTTGCTTGTATGAGCAAAATTACTTTTGGTTTCTTCTTTTCTTTATTGTTTTGGCATAACTGGGCAATTCAAAAGTAGAGAACATGATGTGGCGGTTCTGTATATGCTGCTTAACCTAACCACCAAAAACCAAATAAATTACAATTATATGTAACTTTCAGATTGCAAATAAAAATACATAGGATATAATACACACACTCCAAATTTGAAGAAATTAGAAGTTACAGAGTACACATGAGTTTGACTACAACTAATTTTGTAATTATTTCCGATGACGATTTATCACGAAACTTTACTAATTTTAGAATTTTGGTACCAACCATTACCAAGCAATGGTTAAATTTTGAACATCATTGATTATTTTCAAATGATTACCCAACAAAGATTGCTTGAAGGTTACTTAATTTCCTATCTCAACTCTGAACCTTCTCAACAACCATATTGAGAGACTGGGAGTCAACTGTAAAGTTTCAATACGTAGAACTCATTACTGTTGCAAGAATTTTTGTAACTTGCAGTATCCTGAAGACCTATCTTTTCTACATAATTCATCACTCTTCCCATCACGTGTTTACCAATTCAAACCTAAACTTTCTACCCAGGCATATATGCTAATTGCGAAAACGAGCAAATTTGGAATTGAAACCCAAACTTAATGATCCACATAGTCCATATTGGAATGAAATTTTGCTTTTTTAAGAAAATAAGCAAGCAGCATAGTGCAACAAAAACTGGAATTGAAACTTACAGGTTGATTATTCTTCATTCGTCTTCCAATTTTGTGGAACATGTAATGAATTTTTTTAAATCAAATCGAATTGGGCATTTAAAATTTTGAAAGTACGGACCCAATTTTTGAGTTTCTGCAATGCTTGAGAGTTTGAGGTAGGTGAAATCATGATGTTATATATATATATATGTAGTTTGAATGAATTGAAGCAGTTAAGCTTGAGAAGAACTTGGGAGGAGGTGAGTAGTTGAAGAGGGTTTTGGCTAGAGAGTTGCAGAAAGAAGTCCAGGATAGTTGATTAAACAGAAACACGAACAAACATGAGGAGATGTGTGAGTTGCCATTTAGTTTTGAATTTTAATTAAAATGTGTTAGTGTCGCATGGCTATGATGCTTACCTACAAAACGGTAAAATTTGTATTCATGTAATTACTAAATTGCCCGTAATTTTAATTTCAGTTCAGTTTTGGTTTGAGGTTAGAGTGGTAATTTCATTAAGCTTTGGTTGACAAAGAAGATTTCATTAATATGTAGTTTGTTGTTGTAAATGTATAAATATAGAGAATAAACTGAAAAATGACTTTGAGGTATGACTTGAATCGTTTCCTTAAAGTGTTATTTACCCCCACTCGAATGAGTTTGCTAAGGGGTTTTTGGCAAATCACTTACAAGATACAACAAAGTATGGAATATTCGATTAGCAAAACCGAATTGTAGTCCCTTAGAAATAACTAGAAAGAAATTGTATAAATGTGATGGAGAGAGGAGATTGCAAGAAAATTGTGTAAACAACAAATTTCTGAATGAATTGTCACATCCCGGCCCGGGGCGGAACTACTTCCCGGGCCCGCTCCACCACCGTAGCACGATATTGTCCGCTTTGGGCCCCAACCACGCCCTCACGGTTTTGTTTTTGGGAACTCACGAGCAACTTCCCAGTGGGTCACCCATCATGGGATTGCTCTAGCCTCCTTCTCGCTTAACTTCGAAGTTCCTACGGAACCCGAAGCCAGTGAGCTCCCAAAAGGCCTCGTGCTAGGTAGGGATGGGAATATACATTTAAGGATCACTCCCCTGGGCGATGTGGGATGTCACAGAATCTTCTCTTCTGCCAATGTTATCAATATATAGAGAGAATTACATCTGTTCAAGTTAATTGCAAGTACATAACTTTTGAAGTCATATTGGTTCAAAGAGGGCATGTTTGTTTGAACATCTACAATGCATCATCCAAAAGGCATTTCCACGGGTATATTTGATGCAAAGAACCAAACACCCAAAGATGCTATCTATCAAACAAAAGGAATACATTTGTTCACAATGAATCATGTCTTTTCGCCAAATAGGAAAAGGTGTAGGGTTTAATTTTCAAGAGAAATGATTATTGGGTCAAAAACACAATTTCCCATCCTCTGTCAAACAGCCCCCCTGTCACATCCCGGCCCGAGGCGGATCACTTCCTAGGCCAACTCCACCACCGTAGCACGATATTGTCCGCTTTGGGCTTACCATTCCCTCACGGTTTTGTTTTTGGGAACTCACGAGCAACTTCCCAGTGGGTCACCCATCATGGGATTGCTCTAGCCCTCTTCTCGCTTAACTTCGGAGTTCCTACGGAACCCGAAGCCAGTAAGCTCCCAAAAGGCCTCGTGCTAGGTAGGGATGGGAATATACATTTAAGGATCACTCCCCTGGGCGATGTGGGATGTCACACCCCCCCCCACCCCCCCCCCCCCCACACACACATACATACATACATACATACATACATACATACATACATATACATACATATACATACATACATACATATATATATATATATATATATAGTTAGGATTGAAGGAAAAAAGAAATTTACAAATATTTTTACACTTCTTATTAGCTCTTGGATCCTTTTACATCTAATGATCATGATTAAAAGTTAACATGATAGTCATTAAACTAGTAGGTGATGTGGCAATGGCATGGAAATAAGTAAACATAAATTACATTTAAATTAAATTAAATTATTATCAGAAAAAAATAAAACAACTTTCCAGTTTCCATCTCCCTTCCACATTCCCTTGTTCTCCACCCAAATTTCACCGATCTCCCATCTCATGAACGTTTTATTCCTTCCATGGTTGCTGCTACTGTTTTCTTATGTTGCTCAAATTCATAGATGGTAGTCGATGACCACCCCTTGATTCCAACTCCCATGATGTGGGACTGAAAAAAAGGATAGAGAAGGGATAAAACAAGTGCAGACTACTTCTTACGAAGGAGAAAGGCAATGGAGATGAAAGAATTAAGGCTAATAAGCAACAAGTGTTGCAAGAATATCTTATCGAAAAATCAAAATCTGCATAAGATGGAGTTTTAAAACCCTAAAATTGATCTACTTTTTGTTTGGGTGGAAATTTGACATTGGGCTTTATGAGGATGAATGCCCAAAGATACAAAAACAAAGAGGAGACTTAGCTTAGACAAGTCGACAGGCACGAGAAGAATTGGAAACCATTTCAGCAAGACATAGGCCACATGCGTATGTTTGAAGTGATGGGCATCAAAGGGCACCTCACCATCAGCAAAAAAGCACTTTTCAAAGGTATATATGGTGAATTAAGAGTGACTCGCTATCCTCTAAAAGCCATCAGCAAAAGGCAAAGCTTGAACAGTCGAGCTAAAATGTCTATAAAAGCAGAAATGAACATCGAAGACAAGGACACTCAACCAATCAATCAAAAGACATCCAAACTTTCCTCTCAGACAAGTTCGTACCCAAAAAGCCGTATTTTGTCCAGATTTCTCCTTCTTAGTCATATATTCCCCATAGAAAGCCATCTTTTGTCAAGTTTAGAAGCTCTGCTACCTTTCCCCAATGTTGTAGTATCGATTCCCTCAAATAAAACATATTTACATTTCACTCCCTAAAGCCTACAAACCCCTGTAAACACAAAGAGAAGCGGTTGCAAGAAGTTGAACCTTGCCCTAGTCTCTTTTGTTTGTACTTACATAAAGTAGATCTATTTGATTAATGCATATCTCACTGTGTTTTTAAATCATTTTCAACTGTTCTTCATTCACAGTCTCATCTGTAATAAAAAAATGCTAATGAACCTGTTTTCATTAAAGTAAACTTTGATCATGGAAATGGTTTGAAGGGCCCTGAACCCCCTTTATTTTGGACATACAATATCATGAGTTAAAAGTCCTTGTTTACAAGGCAAAAAAAAAGAAATTATATAGACTTAACCCATCTGTGACAATCCATTAGTAATAAAGAAGTCTAAGTAACTTGTGGCATAAGTAATCAACTTAATTCACACTTACACAACAATCTGTCATATAAAGATAACAGTGACACGCTCAGATTCTTGTTATTTTTGACTGTAAGCCTTAAGGCCTAGTTAAAGGCCCCACAAAGGCACCATTCAAACTAGCAATAAACTCACATTGCAGCACACCAAGCAGCAAGCCTTGCCTGACAAGCAAGAGCCTCGGGGAGCTTCGCGAGAGACAGATCTTGCCGGAACACTTTCAATTTCTTAAGCATGTCCTTGATTAACCAAGGAAGTTTTCCAGTTACTTGTTCAGAACTTCAGATAACAAATGAATTAATGGAAAATCTTAGATCTCTTCTTGCTTATGTAAGACTATTGTTAATTTTTATTGGGTTCTGGTTGCTGGCGAAGAGGGATGGTTATGCTTCATCCTGGTTTCATGAACATTTACAAGAGAAAACCTAACTCTTGCTAGAATCAGCACCACTTCTTATTTTCATACAAGTGAGGTTCTTTCCTATGTCTTTGCTACTATAGACATTACTACACATAACTTCATTAGGAGATAAAACTCATCTTAGATAAAGTAAAAAATTATTCCTTTTCCTGCCAATTGTTTTATCTTTCAAATATGGTGTGCGAAATAATGAACTTTTTGAGAATAAAATTCCCATATAATCTTAAGAGATGGGAAGGGAAGATGCCATATATTTTCCATTTAGCACCCAAATCAACACCTGCAAATACAATCACTTAAAAAGGAAAGGAAATGTTTTTTTCTTTTTTTTTTTCTTTTTTTTTTTTTTTTTGAGTTGAAAGGGAAGGAAATGTTAGAGTTTGGGGGAGAATCTACGGCTACTATTTTTTTTTCTTTTTTTCTTAAGGAAAGTACGATATTCATTGAATGAGAGAAATACGTACATAATAGAAGATAATGTGCATACATGGGCCTCAATAAAAACCTTGTCAGGTATTTCAACCTGGTCTAAGGAAAAAAGAGTGTCCCGCATGTTTCAAGAGATAAGAATATTTTGAAACAATCTCTTTTAAAAAGGCATTATTTGCTCAATCCTCCATGAGCGAGTGTGTCTAATTTTTTCAGGTCGTAGGTGCCAACAATTAACCAATGGATAACATAGTCATCTGCTTACTTGCTCATGGACCATTTTTCTTAACAAGAGATTCTAAAATTCTTTCTATCATTTTAAGTGTGAATAAAGTAGCATACAATAGTAGCTCAACACTACAAGATATTGCTTTTTTCTTTCACTGTTCCTAGCAATGATAGTTCGACAATCAAACCTTTATTGATTTCTTTTTAATTAAATTATATCTAATGGCAACTAATATGTATCTTATTGAAAATTGAACATGTTATCAAATTGCTCAATTTTTTTTTTTTTAGTACATCCATATTTTTACTCTGGGAAGATAGGGAGTTCGGCTAAGCTACACAATGGGCAACCTAATTTGGTATCGAATTTGCCATTCACGATATTCGAACCTAAGATATCTCAGTTCCAAATGAAGATAAATATCACCAGACCGTAGTATTAAGTGGCTCAAATTGTTCAATATTAAAGAGGCACATTTTTATTTGAAGATGTATTTTAAATTTGGGTAATGTTAGGGAGACCACCAATAGAAAGGTTAAGTAATAATTCAATCATCAATAGCTACATTATTTGATTTGTAAATTTGGTTTAAAAATTTTGATATCCCTAACATTATCGGTTAAATTATACATTGTTATTGTTGAAGATTGATGGCTTAGCTCATGGATCGGTTGGTGGTTCAAGATTGTATTATCCTTGGGCCCACCTCATTGTTTGGACCTAAAATTATTGGGCTGGGCAGAGTATGGAATTGTTCTCGGCCCAGAAGTTATGCTCGAGGATTTCTACAAACCAGCCGGTTTGATAGGAGCATATTTAGGCGACTAGTTAGCTTGTTTTCGTACATTTATGTTGTTAGTTCATAGTTATTTTAGTAGTTTAAGCTATTTGATAGGAGCATATTCATGCGACTTAAATGGCTTGTTCTCGTGCATTTATGTTATGTTTCTTTAGTTATTTTAGTCCTTTAAGCTATTTTCGTGTGTTTGTAGGTCCAAAGGGCTAAAGGAGCAAAAAGATGCATTTTGGAGACTTTTGGAGCACTTTTGGGCTAAGGATGGATAGCTTATGCTTGGCGCCAAAATGTTGGACGAAATTGAAGACCAAAGTGTTGGAACTTTGTTCCCTTTAGTTTTAGGACATTTAAACCTTTCCAATTCCCTTATGCCGTGCATCTCCACCTTTCTCCCAAAACCATGCACATGCATTCCTTTAATCCACATGCATCTCCATAATCAATCAAAAACACCCATGCCGTGGCTCCTCTCCCATTTCCAGATTTCCCCTTTGCATTTCCCCTTCATAAATCAGCCACATGCATTTTAATCATTCAATCACACCAACACACATTCAATCTCCAACCTTTGCCGTGCATTACTCATCAGATTTCCAACATTTCACATGCATTCCATCTTTTAATATTAATCACATGCACATTCACCTTGCATTTGCAGAAAATCCACTTCATAACACATGCATCTTGGCAGATTTCGCATCAATGCACTCATGCACATTCACCTTAATCATTCACATAGCTTTAATTCACATGCAAACACATTGCATTACCATTCACCACCAGAAAATCACCATCATTGCCGTGAGTTTCATACACTTTCCAGCCATTCCACATGCCATTGTCATTCCACTTCATTTCACCTTGCATTTTCAGATTATTCCTTCATCATTGCACCACACATTCATTGCACATGCTTTCACATTCAACATTCCAGAAATCCTCTCAAAACCGTGCATTCCCTTTCATTTCTGTCAACACACATGCAATTCCAGATTTCACATGCACACACAAACATTAGCACATGCAACCTAGCTGTCATGTTCCCCCCATTTCACCTATAAATACTCATTCATTCATTCTCATTCATTCACAATTCATTTCACAACAGAAATTGGTCCCTTGGGGCCGTGCCCTTCACAAAGTCCATCCATTCCATTCATAAATCCTTCCACATTTCAGAATGTAGACATCAAAACTCTTTTGTGCCGTGCCCTCCCTTAGAATCCAAACACCATCCTTCCATATTCCACCACTCCTCTTCCATTCCTCCACCACTCCCCAAACCATTCACACCATCAAACTATCCCTAGACCTTGTGCTACAACGAAGAGGAAGAGAAGAGTGCCTAAACGTTCATACAATTCAAGTTTGAGTTGTTGGAATGTTTAGGTGTTTCTTTGATTTCAATGTTTAATTTCAATGCTCTTTGTTTTGTACGAATGAGGAATGGAAGATAAGAGGGCCTAAACGTTCATACAATTCAAGTTTGAGTTGTTGGAATGTTTAGGTGTTTCTTTGATTCTCTTTGTTTTGTACCATGAGGAACTAAAACCCCCTTGGCTAGGGGGTAATTTGAAATATATGTTTATGCTTGCATTTTGATTTGATTACTTCTAATTACGTTTCATAAGTTGTGAATTCAATTTGTTTAACTGTTTTATTGATAACCTATTTATGTATGTTTATTGAGTGCACGCTTAATTTTCATGCATGAATATGACGCTAGAATATAAGTGAGTTTCACCTAATAGTTATGAACTTATATTCACAAGTAGTGGAGGTTGCTTATAAACAATCGCGTTAAACAAATTCTTGGCATAAGTTTCATGCAATCCATAGTAACGAATGCCTCGTCAACACTTATAATTTTCATAGAGCGTAATGATTCTTGCTTGTATCTCTTCTATGCATTCATGTTGAGGACTTGTGGGGAATGTTTTGAATTGTTGTATGCGCTAACCCATCCAATTCAATAACGTTAGGAAGATTTGAAGGTTAATTAGTGCATCACGGTTAACCCGGGGTGTTGAGTTTCATGGTTTATTGAAATGCAATTGGAAATCATTTTATTATGCAAGTATAACATGTATGGAGATGAACCCCTTAGCCATTCTATCATCCATTCATTCCATTCCATCAAATTCGTTTTACAATCTGTTTAGTTTATTAACTTGTTTTGTTATTTCAATTCTCGTCAATTTAAAACCCCCCTTTACTTTCTTGTTCTTTAGTGTTTAGAATTTGTTTAGTTTATGTTTTAAAGTGTTTTGATTCAATTTTATTTCCCAATTTCGTCCAAATTCACCAAAGTGCTCAAAACTGCCCAGAAAGTGATTTTAAGGCAGTTTTGAGTGTTTTGGGTGATGTTTGAGTCTTTTGGTTTGTTTTAATGTTCTAAGTGTTTAGTTTTACATTCTTTGAGTTAGTTTAGTGTTTTATATTGTGTTTTTACGTTCTTGAGTCAAGTTATTACTTAATTTCGTCCAATTTGTGTTTGTGCTCAAATCTGCCCAGAAAGTGGTTTTTAGGCAGATTTGAGTGTGTTTGTGTTGTTTTGAGTCTTTTGGTTTGTCTTAGTGTTTTAAAGTTTAGTTTTGCATTCTTTGAGTCTAGTATAGTGTTTCATATTGTTATTTTACGTTTTTGAGTCAAATCCAAGTGGTTAACAATCCCTCCTAATCACCGGTCTAGAACGATCCCTACTTATACATATACTACAATTTGACGGAAAGAGGGTTTAATTTGTGTGCGTATAAATCTCGCATCAAATTTTGGCGCCGTTGCCGGGGATTAGAAAATTTGCTAATCCCTTGGATTGTTTTATTTTTGTTTGTTTTTATTCCAGATTCTTAATCTTGTTTTGTTTCTTGTTTTAGGTACTAGTTCATGACTCGGAGTTCTCATCCGATTCGTGAACATATCCTGGAGTGATTGGGTTCTTCGTCCAGCTGCAAGACGTAAAAGAAAGCGCTACTTGGGAGGCAACCCAATGCACTGAATAAAACAAAGCATGTTCAAAAAAAAAAAAAAAAAAAAAGTGATACTAAACATGGAGAAAGATGGAGCTTCACAAAGGTTGTTTACGTGAAGCCCCACTACGAGGCATCGGAGCGGAAGGCATCGAAGCGGAAGGCATCGAAGCGGAAGGCATCGGAGCGGGAGGCATCGGAGCTAAAGCATTCCAGGCCTCAATACTTGGCCAAGCGCTGGATGAGCCAGGAAAAAGGTGCCTCTGGAGGAAAGACGAAAACCTTTGACGGTCACTGTGAATCCGACCTTCAGACTCTTGCAGCTCATCAAGCTTCCTCTTCATGCCCGTCGAATAGTTGTTGGCAAGCACGTGCAAACTTCTATTCTCGTACTTAAGCTGCTGGATCTCTTGCTTAAGACTTTCCACCTCTGCCATCAATGATTCCACCTGACGGGAGCGGGCAAGCAGGCGTTGGCCCATGTTGGACACAGAACTCGCACACTGAACACTAAGTGCGAGGGACTCTTGAACGGCCAACTCATCAGACCGTCCTGACAGCAGCCTACTATCTTTTGGAGTGAGGAGGTTCCTAGCTACTATTGTAGCTGTTGTGGCGTCCTGCATCACGGAGTCTTCACCTGTAAGAAGACCGTTAGAAGATAAGAAAGAAGGGCGCCATACGTTACCTTGACGCGGGGCGCCCGTATCACTGCTAAGGCTCAATTCCAAGCTAAGGTTCGATGAGTTTGCCATTTTTCAAAGGTGTTCAAAGATAAGGGTTGATGGAGTAAATTTTCAAAGGGTCGGAGTCGATTTTCAAGAATGGGAATTCTTCAGAGTGTGTTTGTTGTGGTGATCGAAAGTTCGGCGACGCTTTCTCTGCTTTTCAGAAAACGCGTGCAGCTTTGTCAAAAGGAGCCACATCCGCGCTACTACGTGTCGTTTAGAGATCGAAGGGCGCTCGTTCAGAAAGAAAAGGGGCGTCGTTCAGAAATCGAAGGGGTGCCCGCTCAGAAATCGAAGAGGCGTCGTTCAGAAATCGAAGGGGCGCCACTATTTCAAAAAGCCGGATTTGCGGGATCAAAACGTTTGTCGACAAGGGTAAAAGAACAGTACCACCACTTGATATTATTTCTATATATGTCGACCTTCGTCTTTTATGGCAAGGCAAACCTGAAGAAAATGCCCAACTCTCCCTCACCTCTGAGGGCGCACTCCCAGCAAAGCCTCTTGAAATACTCAATTTTTTCTCCCCCAAAGAAGATACCAGAAACCTGGAGTACAAATGAGGCAGAAGGAAACGGTCGATCGAAGCATGTGGAGACAACCACAACAAATACATGTGCTGCTTCATTCGCCGTTTCTTCAAAAGCAAAGGTATCTCATATCATCAAGGTCAAAAGCAAAAGTATCTCATATCATGCTCTTTCCCTGTCTTTTTCTTTGTCCTTGTTCTTACTCGCATGGCAAAGTAAAAGAAGCAATCAGCCGGCACTTGGAGTCAGTCTTCCGATCTGGAGCCAACTGCCTGGAATCTATTCCTGATTGCTTACCTAGCGTTGCTCTCGAGTAGTCACCTTCAACGGTTGATACACTTCCAGAGAAGGGACCACTTCTGCAAAGGGGAGCGAGTAAGGCAAGTGAAAATGATACATTGAAGCATGTGGAGACAAACTTAGGCTGAGTTATCCTCCAACCCTTTTCAATACGAATTGGAAAGATTGAACAAAGAAACAGATAAAAGGAGGAAGCTCAGACCTTCGGGGGAGACCAAAAGAATCCTGCTGCCCAGTTCAAGAGTAGCACAAAGGAAAATCAATGATGGGCGGAAACCAGTTCAAGAGTAAGCCTGTGGAGTCACTATGATCAAAGCCTCAATGCAATTACCAAGGAGAAGAGGGAATTTACACTCCATAACCAGATTTGCGTCCCTACACTCTTCTCTTTGTTAATTACATTCTGCCATGTTTAGTATGTTTAAATTGCTTTTTGTGTGTTTACTTATGCTTTGTATGAATCTATGCTTAAAACATTGAGGACAATGTTTGATTTAAGTGTGGGGGGGTAACTAAGTATATTTAATGCAAATTCGTGGGATTTTATCACCCATTACTTCAAATGTTGTTCCTTGCTGTTTTAAGGTGTTTTTAAGTTGTTTTAGAGTGTTTTAGTATGTTTTGTTTTTATAACTCCGAAAATCACATAAAAATTTGAAAAACATGTTTTAAAAAGCCTAAAAAGAGTGTTTTGAGTCGTTTTTGTGTGTTTGTGTCTTAGGGTACCTTCCAACAAAATGATAAGGATTTGGTTTGTAATTGCATGACTGTTAAAAAGAGTTATGAACATAGAGAAAAGTTTGAATTACTCTTGGTATATGCTTGGTTATGATTATAATGTATGACTTCACATGCAATCATAAAAGAAAAATTCGTTTTTGTAACATGCTTGAAGGAAGGAACTCAAACAAACGCTACAACCCTGTGAGACTCGAGCCATTACCTTCTTTGGAGAGTTATTTTCTGTGATTCTTTGTTTTCTAAAGTTGTTGCATGATCTCATTATTCCTTGCTTGGTTGCTACTTAGAATGCAATTGTATCATGATAGAACTAAATGCTAGAACTTATATCCGTTTCATTCAAAGCATGACATTGAATTGCATAATATATATCAAGATGAAGTTGTGTTGTTGCCACCATAGCCAAATAGCCTTACTTCCCATATTTCGTATATATTAGTTTTAACCCCGTTGAGCCTCGTTTAGCCTATTTTCTTTGCTAACCACATCACTCCTTACCTAGCCTAGAGTAGGACTTTCCTATACCCTTTTTCTTGAAGTATAGTGAGCATGACTTAAATGAATTCCTTTTGATTAATATGTTGCAGAAAATAAGTGTGGGGGAAGGGATTTTTGTGTGTATGTATGTGCCTAAGTCTTAAAGGAGGCACGGGAAAAAGAAAAAAAAAATGTGAGAAAAAGAAGAAGAAAAGAAAGAAAAAGAGTGAAAATAAGTGAGAATGGACTCACAAGTGTGATTGTTGAAGAAAGGGCCCAAAAAGTTTGAATATGGCCCTAAGTTTTGTGTGACTTCCCCTTGGGTGTTCAAAGTTGACTTCTGCGTTCTAAAGGGAATTCTAAGTGCCTAATTCAATACTTTGCTCACTATTGCTTAAAGAACGTTTGTTTTCCCTATCCTTTCTTTGTTAGCCAAACACCTTTAGCCCCGTTTCAACCCTTATGCTTCTATCTTGATCGTTATGTGTTCAATATGTGGAGTTTGGAATTGATATGAGCTTATGGAATCACTGGTTCTCATTCTAAGTAGTAGCATTCCATTCATGAGATCATATTCATGTCATTATCGTAAATCCAGAAAATGCTTTCTTTGTTATAACATATGTGAGATACTAGTCTTTCATGTTTACATCAATCTCTCACATATAACTAGTGTAGGGTGTGTAGTCAGAAAATCTATGTGAAAATAGAGTGCATTCTAGTAAGGAATTGAGGAAATTCTCTAAGGCATGTTACTACATTCGAAATGGTTTTAAATGCTTAAATGTGAACTAGTATGTGGTGACTATGATTAAGAATGTACTTAAGTGTAAAGATGGCTAAAATCTGTGGGAATAATGATTTTTAACTTGTCATGAGCATTGGAAATCCGTGAGACGATTGTTGGAAGGTGTAGGTTGTGTTTTGTTCGTTTTGTCTAGTTTCGTGTTCTTTTGTTGTTTTGTTTTGCTCGAGGACTAGCAAAAGATAAGTGTGGGGGTATTTGATAGGAGCATATTCATGCGACTTAAATGGCTTGTTCTCGTGCATTTACGTTATGTTTCTTTAGTTATTTTAGTCCTTTAAGCTATTTTCGTGTGTTTGTAGGTCCAAAGGGCTAAAGGAGCAAAAAGATGCATTTTGGAGACTTTTGGAGCACTTTTGGGCTAAGGATGGATAGCTTATGCTTGGCGCCAAAATGTTGGACGAAATTGAAGACCAAAGTGTTGGAACTTTGTTCCCTTTAGTTTTAGGACATTTAAACCTTTCCAATTCCCTTATGCCGTGCATCTCCACCTTTCTCCCAAAACCATGCACATGCATTCCTTTAATCCACATGCATCTCCATAATCAATCAAAAACACCCATGCCGTGGCTCCTCTCCCATTTCCAGATTTCCCCTTTGCATTTCCCCTTCATAAATCAGCCACATGCATTTTAATCATTCAATCACACCAACACACATTCAATCTCCAACCTTTGCCGTGCATTACTCATCAGATTTCCAACATTTCACATGCATTCCATCTTTTAATATTAATCACATGCACATTCACCTTGCATTTGCAGAAAATCCACTTCATAACACATGCATCTTGGCAGATTTCGCATCAATGCACTCATGCACATTCACCTTAATCATTCACATAGCTTTAATTCACATGCAAACACATTGCATTACCATTCACCACCAGAAAATCACCATCATTGCCGTGAGTTTCATACACTTTCCAGCCATTCCACATGCCATTGTCATTCCACTTCATTTCACCTTGCATTTTCAGATTATTCCTTCATCATTGCACCACACATTCATTGCACATGCTTTCACATTCAACATTCCAGAAATCCTCTCAAAACCGTGCATTCCCTTTCATTTCTGTCAACACACATGCAATTCCAGATTTCACATGCACACACAAACATTAGCACATGCAACCTAGCTGTCATGTTCCCCCCATTTCACCTATAAATACTCATTCATTCATCCTCATTCATTCACAATTCATTTCACAACAGAAATTGGTCCCTTGGGGCCGTGCCCTTCACAAAGTCCATCCATTCCATTCATAAATCCTTCCACATTTCAGAATGTAGACATCAAAACTCTTTTGTGCCGTGCCCTCCCTTAGAATCCAAACACCATCCTTCCATATTCCACCACTCCTCTTCCATTCCTCCACCACTCCCCAAACCATTCACACCATCAAACTATCCCTAGACCTTGTGCTACAACGAAGAGGAAGAGAAGAGTGCCTAAACGTTCATACAATTCAAGTTTGAGTTGTTGGAATGTTTAGGTGTTTCTTTGATTTCAATGTTTAATTTCAATGCTCTTTGTTTTGTACGAATGAGGAATGGAAGATAAGAGGGCCTAAACGTTCATACAATTCAAGTTTGAGTTGTTGGAATGTTTAGGTGTTTCTTTGATTCTCTTTGTTTTGTACCATGAGGAACTAAAACCCCCTTGGCTAGGGGGTAATTTGAAATATATGTTTATGCTTGCATTTTGATTTGATTACTTCTAATTACGTTTCATAAGTTGTGAATTCAATTTGTTTAACTGTTTTATTGATAACCTATTTATGTATGTTTATTGAGAGTGCACGCTTAATTTTCATGCATGAATATGACGCTAGAATATAAGTGAGTTTCACCTAATAGTTATGAACTTATATTCACAAGTAGTGGAGGTTGCTTATAAACAATCGCGTTAAACAAATTCTTGGCATAAGTTTCATGCAATCCATAGTAACGAATGCCTCGTCAACACTTATAATTTTCATAGAGCGTAATGATTCTTGCTTGTATCTCTTCTATGCATTCATGTTGAGGACTTGTGGGGAATGTTTTGAATTGTTGTATGCGCTAACCCATCCAATTCAATAACGTTAGGAAGATTTGAAGGTTAATTAGTGCATCACGGTTAACCCGGGGTGTTGAGTTTCATGGTTTATTGAAATGCAATTGGAAATCATTTTATTATGCAAGTATAACATGTATGGAGATGAACCCCTTAGCCATTCTATCATCCATTCATTCCATTCCATCAAATTCGTTTTACAATCTGTTTAGTTTATTAACTTGTTTTGTTATTTCAATTCTCGTCAATTTAAAACCCCCCTTTACTTTCTTGTTCTTTAGTGTTTAGAATTTGTTTAGTTTATGTTTTAAAGTGTTTTGATTCAATTTTATTTCCCAATTTCGTCCAAATTCACCAAAGTGCTCAAAACTGCCCAGAAAGTGATTTTAAGGCAGTTTTGAGTGTTTTGGGTGATGTTTGAGTCTTTTGGTTTGTTTTAATGTTCTAAGTGTTTAGTTTTACATTCTTTGAGTTAGTTTAGTGTTTTATATTGTGTTTTTACGTTCTTGAGTCAAGTTATTACTTAATTTCGTCCAAATTTGTGTTTGTGCTCAAATCTGCCCAGAAAGTGGTTTTTAGGCAGATTTGAGTGTGTTTGTGTTGTTTTGAGTCTTTTGGTTTGTCTTAGTGTTTTAAAGTTTAGTTTTGCATTCTTTGAGTCTAGTATAGTGTTTCATATTGTTATTTTACGTTTTTGAGTCAAATCCAAGTGGTTAACAATCCCTCCTAATCCCCGGTCTAGAACGATCCCTACTTATACATATACTACAATTTGACGAAAAGAGGGTTTAATTTGTGTGCGTATAAATCTCGCATCACTATTTTCGTGTGTTTTTAGGTTCATATGGCTAAGGAAGCAAAAAGGTGTATTTTGGAGCATTTTGGAGCAAAATTGGACTTGGAATGAATAGCATATGCTTGGAGCAAAAGGAATGGAAGAAATTGAAGACCTAAAGGTGTTAGGATTCCTAATCACAAGAGGATTCCTAATCACAAGAAGTTTCCTAATCAAAAGAGGAATCCTAGTTAAAGAAGACTTCCTATTTGAAGTAGGAAAGTTAAGCTAAGGTTTCCTATTTTGGTTTAACCTTTCCTAATCCTTAAAGACCCCATGTTTCAGCAACATTGAAGACTTCTATGCATTCTAGGACAGAAACCAAGCCTTCCTTGCTACTTAACATTCCCTGCCGTGCACCCTATTTGACTTTCCTTCCCTTGCCGTGTAAGGGAGGCCCTTGTTTCCTATTCTATGTCATAAAACCACATTCCCTTTTCACTCCCATCTCAGCCGCACCTCACATACCTTTTCTATCCTAAATCCTTGCCTAATTTCAACATTAAAACACATTCCCTTTTCATATAATCAATGTCGCAAGTTACCTTCCCTTTCTCTTTGATTTCAGATTTCATATCTCCTTTTCCTTAGGGATTTGGGGGTGCAATCCTTTCCTAAACTATGTAATAAACCTTAGGATTCTTTCTCCCAAATAAATACCAAAGCTGCACCCTTCATTCAACCCTAATCACTCACACACACACACAACCTGCCATCATTCACGGAAACAAGACTCTTTGCCGCAGCCTTCAACCGATCTTACCATTATTCATACACTTCCAGACCTTCACCCAAGCATCCATACACCATTCCCAACCTTTGCTGCACCACCCTACTGACCTGAACCCATTCACAACCCAAAAATCCATCCAAAAATCACCCTAGAACTCTTGTGCCGCAACCTTGCAAGGATGAAGCGAAGAAGAAGAAGCCTTGGACGTTTGTGCATTCAAGTTGGAGTGTTGAAGCGTTTTTAGGTGTAATCTATCTTTTGTTTTCAATGTTTAATTCAATTTTCCTTTGTTTTGTTGTGAACATGAGAGGCTAAACTCGTTTTAGCTAGGGGAGGCTTTGAAACCATGATTACGTTTATAATATGAGTTGATTAATTCCAGTTGTGATTTCATAAATTGTGATTGCAATTTACTTAACCGTTTGATGGATAACTGATAGGAGCATATTTATGTGCCTTAGTTTGCTTGTTTTCTTGCATTTATGTTGCTAGTACTTAGTAATTTTAGTACTTTAAGCTATTTTCGTGTGTTTGTAGGTCCAAAGGGCTAAAGGAGCAAAAAGATGCATTTTGGAGACTTTTGGAGCACTTTTGGGCTAAGGATGGATAGCTTATGCTTGGAGCCAAAGTGTTGGACGAAATTGAAGACCTAATTGAAGACCAAAGTGTTGGAACCTTGTTCCCTTTAGTTCTAGGACATTTAAACCTTTCCTATATCCTTAGCCGTGCATTCCATCAATTCCAGCACCTCCATTTCCACCATTGCCGTGCATAACATTCTAGCATTCCACTCCTTCATTTCAGCCACACTCCCATATGCATTCATCATCATTCACCCTAGCTTTAATTCACATGCTTTCCCATTCTTTAAATCATTCACCCTTAACCATACACTTATCACTTATCATAACCATACACTTCACTTATCACAACAACAATCATTGCCGTGACTTCCCCCTTTGCATTCCAGCCAAGCCACATGCACACCCACCTCTTTCCACCTAATCCACATGCATTTCCAACCCACATGCACCCTTTAATCATTTAACCTAGCTGTCATTGCACATGCATTCCTTTAATCCACATGCATCTCCATAAACCATCAACACATGCACCCATCACCCAACACTCCCCTTTGCCGTGCACTTTCATACCCTTTCCAGCATTCCATTTCATTATTTCAGCCATTCACCTAACACACACACTTTGCCGTGCATCCCCTCACTCTTTAATCATTATTCCACATGCAACTCTTCATCATTGCACCACAAATCAGCCAACACATGCACCCTTTAATTCATTTTCAGCACAATCACTTCAAAGCCGTGCATTACCCTTTCATTTCCAGTCATTGCACATGCATTCATCATCATCACCCTAGCTTTAAGCCACATGCACATTCAACATTCCAGAAATGAAGCCAACCCGTGCATTGCTCATTCAATCCAGCCATTCCACATGCTATTGCAGCCACATGCATTCCCCTTTTGCATTTGCAGCTTTCCACCAAGTCCCTAGCTGTCATATTCCCTCTTCTTCACCTATAAATAAGCATCCATTGCAGCCACAATTCATTCACTCTTCCATATTCAGAAATTCATCCATTCACACAACTTCCCTTGTGCCGTGCCTTCCCTACTAATCCAAACACCACAGAAACAATCCCTTTCAGCCGTGCCTTCCCCATCAATTCATTCAGCCATTCCACCACTCCCCATCCATTCATACACACTCCATACAAATTCCATCACCTTAGACCTCGTGCTACAACAAAGAGGAAGAGAAGCAGGCCTAAACGTTCATACAATTCAAGTTTGAGTTGTTGGAATGTTTAGGTGTTTCTTTTCCTTTGAATTCAATGTTTAAATTCAATTCTCTTTGTTTTGTACGTATGAGGAACTAAACCCCCCTTGGCTAGGGGGGGATTCGAAATATATGTTTATGCTTGCATTATGATTTGATTACTTCTAATTACGTTTCATAAGTTGTGAATTCAATTTGTTTAACTGTTTGATTGATAACTTATTTATGTATGTTTATTGAGAGTGCACGCTTAATTTTCATGCATGAATATGACGCTAGAATATAAGTGAGTTTCACCTAATAGTTATGAACTTATATTCACAAGTAGTGGAGGTTGCTTATAAACAATCGCGTTAAATAAATTATTGGCATAAGTTCCATGCAATCATAGTAACGAATGCCTCGTCAACACTTATAATTTTCATAGAGCATAATGATCTCTCACTGTACCTCTTCTATGCATTCATGTTGAGGACCGTTGGAGAATGATTTGAATTGTCGCATGCAATCATCCAATTCATTGACATAAGGAAGATTTGAAGGTTAATTAGTGCATCACGGTTAACTTGGGGTGTTGAGAATTAATGGTTTATTGAAAAGCAATTGGAAATCGTTTATTATGCAAGTATAACATGTATGGAGATGAACCCCTTAGCTAGCAATCATCCATACTTTCATCATATTCATATTTACATTCTGCTTTAATTACAATTTGTTCATTTAGTTTAATTTCGTCAAAACCAATCCCCCTTAACTTTGTTGAGTCATAGTAGTTAGAAATCCCTTTAGTTTGTGTTTTTAAGTGTCTTAGGTCAAGTTAAAACCAATTTTCGTCCAAAGTTGTGTCTAGTGTTCAAAACTGCCCAGAAAGTGTGTTTAAGGCAGTTTTGAGTGCTTTGGGTACTGTTTGAGTCTTTTGGTTTGTTTTAGTGCTTTAAAGTTTAGTTTTGCATTCTTTGAGTCTAGTATAGTGTTTTATATTGTGTTTTTATGTTTTTGAGTCAAATCCAAGTAATTAACAATCCCTCCTAATCCCCGGTCCAGAACGATCCCTACTTACATACTTACTACAATTTGACAAAAAGAGGGTTTAATTTGTGTGCGTATAATTCTCGCATCAATAACTTATTCTTGTATGTTGATTAGGGAGGCCTACTTAATTTGCATGCTTGAATTTGGTGCTAGAATATAAGGGAGTTTCACATAATCGTCACAAACTTATATTCACAAGTAGTTAAGGTTGTTTTCACAATCATGTTAAGTAAATTCCTAGCATGAGTATCATGATGTCATAGTTACGAGTGCTTTGTCAATACTTATGATTTTCATTGAACGTAATGATCTTTGATTGTATCTCTATTATGATGTCATGTAGGGAACTTTTGAAGAATGCTTTGGGTTGTCGTATGATGTCATCCAATCCAATAACTTAAGGAAAATCTGAGGGTTAATTAGTGATGTCACTGTTAATCTAGGGTGTTGAGGTTCATGGTTTATCGGAAAAGCAACTGGAAATCAATTTGTGTTCAAATATGTCATGTGTGGAAAAGTGTCCCCTGGCTATCTAATCATCCATTGATTTTTCCCAAATTCATCAAAATCTCTTTTAAGTCTTTTATTTACTTGTTTTTCTCTTAAATTCGTCCAAAACCCAATTCCCTTTACTTACTTGTTTCGAAAATGTCCAAAAGTGTGTTTTTGAGTCTTTTGAGTCAAAACTAATTCTATTTTCGTCCAAACTAAGTCCTAGAGTCTAAATTGAGTCTTTTGGATTGTTTTGTGTTGTTTTGAGTCTTTTAAGTTTGTTTTGAGTCATATAAGTTTAGCTAAGAGTCTTTGAGTTCGTTTAAGTGTTTTTAAGCATATTTTTGTATCTTTGAGTCAATTTTCATTAGATTAGCAATCCCTCCTAATCCTCGGCCTAGAACGATCCCTACTTATATCTATACTACAATTGTCAAAAAAAGGGTTTAATTTGAGTGCTATTATTTATCACATCACGGTTCATGGGCTGCCTAACTAAGGTCGGCCAAGCCCTGTTTGGAAAAGAATATTCCAGATGAATAGGAAGTAGGTGGGCCCTATTGTGAAGTGGAGGAATGAAGTGGTTAAGTCCAGATGCAGTAAGGATTCTCAGCCAGATAAGGATACCGGAAAGTGGAAGTGAATGTGGCCTAATAACAGGTTGAATTCAAAATCCTAATAGAAATGGGATTGGCCGAGATAAGATAGATTGGGGTAAGGAGTCCTAGTTCGAGTATGGTTAGGATTTGTTCTTGCTGCTATAAATAGAAAACGGAGTGTGCAATTCAGGCCTCCCCAATTCAACACATAATTGCCCTGTGCAAAGCTCTCAAACAACTTGAGATTTTTCATTTTCTTTTTCCGCCATAACATCTTCAGTTTGGATAAACAGCACTATGGAGGCAACCAGCGAACATCTTTAGTTTGGATAAACAGCACTGTCGCCATAGAACCGATCGACCAAGGAGCACCTTCAGTTTGGACAAACAGCACCGCGTCGAGGCCGACTGGTTACCTATCCAAGTCTTGGTCGAGAAGGGTTTCCAAATCCTTATCGGTAGAGGTCATCTTATTAGCCTTCTTGGCAAAGTAAAGTGTTACGAGTTACGACATTCGGCACCTTGAATGCCGAGTGGTTTTATGATTGGATACTCGCAAGTAAGTTTCAGAGTTCAGCATTTTGACGGCCGAACCACATTCACCATCAAGACATACATCACCCTTGAGTATTTGTGTCCATATAGTCTGGTGTTGATTCAACGTGCTTATACTCTCACGAATATAATCACTGTGACCTAATCTGGTGCCGACGATTCGTGAACTTCGCAAAATTAGCAGCCTTGTCTTCAGGCTCGAGAATCCAAAGGCCTAGACTTGTTCCTTCCTCGGCCTCAATCGCAAGATCAAGAAGTCAACAATGCGCTCAAGGCAACATCAACAAATTGTACTCCTCGGCCACGTTCGGCCGACGAGTTGGCACGTCCCACATCAACCGAAGGACGTAGTTAGCTCATTACTTACTCGGCTTGCGCGCCATGTAGGCTTTGTAATTTTTAGGGTCAACACTAATGCTTGACCAAATGGGTGATTAATATCCCCATTATTAATCTATATAAATCAGCAACATTGCATCTAACACAGACATTGTTTTCAATAGACATCACCAAGATTCATTTCATAAATCAGGATTTTGTTCGTTACACACCTTAAATATATAGAAAATACTTACATATTTATAAGTTAAATATTATTTTATTAATTACATATTAAAAACTTGAATCTAACAAGAAATATTAAACAAACAAATATGGTAGACATCTAGATTCTAGACAATTTTTTATTATATTTTACATTGATCTCCAGGATTGCATCGCATCTTGGTGTGCTTAATGAAGGTTTAAGGCACTTGGTTAACACTATTAAACACCAATTAATTACTTGTAAAGTGGAAAAGGAAACCTTTATTAATCAACACTAACCTTTCCTTAGATTAGCAACAACTTGATCCCACATTTTAATGTTGTTTAAATTTATGCATGAAAAAGTCATGAGTTAATTTCTTAATCATTTGATGCTGGAGGTGGTTAAATAAAGAAATTTCAAGCTTAATTGATGGGTTAATGGAGTTTTTTTTTTTACTAATTAGCAACTTAAAACAAAGTCATGAGTTAATTTCTTAATCGTTTGAGTTGTTTGCGTTGGAGTTATTTGAAATGGGGTATTTATATTGGATAAGGATCCAAAGCATATAGGTGGGATATAAATTACACAACCACTTTTTTTGTTTACCAATCATCTATTCCTTTGCATGTTTTACTTTTTGTTTAATTACTTGGTTAATATTCTCTTATCAAACAGTTTGACATACGATCATATGATGAAGTGATACATGATTGCTTCATTAAACATTAGTAAAAATACAGCCATCACTGGTTGTTCAGAATGAAGAAAACTGATGTTCTACTATAAAGCCAATTGGCAATAGAGATGGTGAGATGTCCTATTGTAAAGTCAATTGGCAATAGAGAGGGTGATTAAACTTCTTATAAGCTCTTACAGGGTTCTTAACTTGAATGAAGTTCATATTTTCATTCTAAACCCAACTGGCAATAAGGGGAATGACCTAACTACTTATAAGCCCCTGCATGTTTTATTAAATTTACAATGTTAGACATTCTTCACGTACTTACATACAATTAGTCGTACCTAGATTTTTCTACTTGATTCATTATTATTTTTTTTAAAAAATACTTTCATATCTTATTTGGATCCTAAAACCATATATATCATAATTTATCTTAAAAATAATAGTAGAGTTCACTTTGATGAGTCAATTTTATACTATATATTTTGCCCTAATCTTAGTTTATTTTGGTTGTTATTTTAAAAGAATTTTGATACTTTAAATTGTATTTTCAATATAGGATTTATAACTTCCTCTGGGGTAAAACGTGATCAAATGGATAAATTTTGGAGTAATTCCAATTGGAAGATGTTTATGAGTCGCTATCAAAATATCAAATTTTTCCACCAAGCGGTTATTTTCTGGCGATGAAATAAAGAAGCAGTGCACGTTGCTAGAAAGTGACATTTCTAGGCTTAATTACGATTTTTGGAGCCTAAGATGATCTCCGATGGGTTCGTGGTCTTCTGGATAAGTGTTCAGAATATTCCAAGCTTTAAATCTAGCTTTTATGGGTCGGTTTTAGAGCAGATATGGGTCCAAAACGTGACTATGTAGATTTTGGGCAAATTTTACTAGTTAATTTAGGATTATGTTTCCTAATTTATTTTAATTTGTTTGGTTTCCTAGTTCGATTCTAAGACTTTTAGGGTTTTAATTTGTAGTAGTATAAATAAGGCTTTTTAACCATTAGGGTTTAGGGAGAGAAGGCACGCACTAATTTAGAGTGCCTTTGACAATTCAAGTTTATTTTCAAGATGTTTTCTTTCCATGTTCTTAATTATTTTTGTTTATGATTGTTCGTAATTAATTTGTGTTTGTTAGGGTGAGGCACGAGCCTTAGCATGTATATGTAGTCTTTATTCAATTGCTTATGATATTATATATGCATATTTTGAATTATTAATCACTGTGTTTAAACTGTCTCTATATCTTAATGCTTAGCCACCATTAGGATGCTTAGATAAGTAATCGGATACAATTCGGTCAGAATACCACTGGAGGATTAAGTATTGCTTCTTGTGGTTAATAAATGTAATTTCACCTAAGGCGAATATCACGCTTTTAGGGGTTGCATGGTTTTTCGAAGGGTTTTCACAAAACTTAATGAGTCTTACATGTTCATATTTGATCTGAATATCACAGACGGATTGCATGTTAGATATACGTTCTTACTTGAATATCACAAGGAGAATATGTATTAGGAAAACCTAACCTTCATAGTTGCATGTGTAATTCATAAGTAATTGGTAAAGTTACATAGGATTGTTAAGGTGACGGTGGAACCCTAGGCTTTTACAATTTGGTTTTCAAAACGTTTTCTTTTCCTTTTCTTTGATATTGCATATTTTCTAATCTTTTTAATTAAATTCGTTTTTAATATTATAGGTTATAAAATTATCCTTTTCCAAAACCTTTTTTCAAATAATTAATTAACATAAATTATTCATTCAATTCTTGTGGAAAACGACCTTATTTGAGCTATTTATACTACAACTACCTTGTTCACTTGCAAATATATTTAAGTGTTTTTATCCCTACCTTTGCAAGTGGTAAAAATCATATCAAGTACTACAATGTGTAGTATTCTTCTTTACTTATATGTGGAGATCGTAAGTTCGAATCATGAAAATGACGAGTTCAATTACCAATTTATTTCTTCCACTTTTTACTATAAATATATAGTAAACAATCTCAATCCCAATCCCAACTCATTACTATGGGTTTAAAATTAGTATGCTTACGAGATCAATTAATCATTGAAGGGAGGGTCTAAATTTTAATGATTTTAAAATAGTATGCATAATGAAATTTTATTACAAACAATAGCATTAGTGGATTAAATTGTTAATTGTTAGGAGGGAGGGGAGTTTGTTCCTGCACCTAAGTGTATAGACAAAGCTGGTTATTTTGGTGCCTGGGACAAACACTCAAAATGTGTCTTTTTTCAATACACGAACATATATTAAAAAGAAATATTTAAAGAAGACTAGAACCTAGTCGAAGTTGAAGGGCTAGGCCCTTATGCCCATATTATATTACTTGAAGAAAAAGCATACAACTGGGAGGGGGAACATAGTACCTAAACCCAAACGATCAAAAGCAAAATCTTATACAACCACTCCAAGGAAAAGCTCCTTCTTGAAATTTCAACCTTCAAGAAATCTTCATCTTGCATTTTTTGAGGCAAAATATCAGTTAGATCATCATAATCCAAGTCTTCAACCTCATCCTTTTTCAACATAAGATTGCTAATCCATTTAACCTATCTTGAGTCATACTGGTCTGCAAGTAAGATTTTAATAATTTCAATTTTGCAAAACTTCTTTTTGCAGATGCACCACGGTCACAAGTATAGTCAACGATATAGAATAAGCAATCAACACATATGGACACATATCAATTTCTTTTACAAACTTTGCTATTTACATGGATGTCCAAGGCCTATCATATTCAACTAGTTCTTCGGGTAACATCATTTATAAAACATGTACTTCAGAACATAAGAAGACTCCATCTACATCAATAGCATTGTGATGTTTCAAATGTGCTTCAAGATTCATACAACAGTCTTTTAGCTCCTAATCATGCAATGAAATTAACTTTGATGCATCAAACAAGAAACCAATTGGTTTCTCTAATTGTCCCCCTTTTCTACAAGTATGTGTCTCATTTCTACATTGAGACCATCCCAAACTCTTGGATGATAAATGTTTAAATGGAATATATGTTCTAGGGATTCAATATTTTCCTCCACATCAATATGGTCATCATCAACATTTTCCTCTACATCCCCACTATTTTCGTAGTCATGAGATTCATCACCAACATCTTCCTCTACATCACCATCATTTTCATGATGATGAGACTTATCACCAACATCTTGTAACTCTTCACTAACATCACTTTCTATCAAATTTTCAACCGACTCATTATTTTTAGAAGAAAAAAAAAAATTATTACAAGATCCTTTTAAACTTTAGGCAATTTCTTTATCCCTTACCTCTTTTTTTTTTTTTCCATTTTCATATTACTTGGAAGTTGTTTTCAAAAAGACTTGACTTCAATAATTGTTTTTGAAAAATTACCTACACGCCAGATAGCAAAAAATTTCAATTCAAATAATCATTCTAACATATATTATATATATTATCAAAAATACTAACATATGGTTCCAATATAGATTATAAAAAAATTACCAACAAACAACATTTCATTCAACATCTATTATGAAAAATCACCTACTTGCCAGTCGCCACTTGGGTTTTGTTACTTTTGCAATCTTGTAGACATCTCACTAATTTGGAAATTGGACCTGAGACTTGGAGAGAAAATGAAGTTCACAGCTAGAAATTAAGGTGAAAAAGAATATTTGTAAAATCTAATTTCCATTTCTAAAGCAAAATTATGGTGAAAAAAGGGGGAAATTGAAATTGAAACAAGTGGCGGCAATGAAACATTGAGACCCAAGAGAGAGCATGAACGGCGAAGCCATGAAGGGCCGAAGATAGAGGCAGCTGATCGACAGGACCGTTGGGTTTGGGTATGGGTGGATGGTGCAACCGTGCAAGGACCATTGGGTATAGGTCTTGCCATCTTGGCAGCAGGTCTGCAAACTCTGTCTCTGGTCGCAAAAATATGAAAAGAAGAACGAAGGCGAAGACATAGGGCACATGGGCACTGTAGTAATTTTTTTATATCTTTTTATATACCTATATATGAACCATAAAATGTTTTGCTGTCCCAACAAATTTGGGCCCTGGATTGGACCAAGGTAGCCTTTTGCCTAGACATCATTACTTTCTACCATTGCGGTAAAACACCATCTCATGCATTATGAAAATTTTGAGTAGGTCTAAAGCAACCATCACAAGAGGAAATTACAAATTTTGATAGAGTTTTCCCATGAAAAATGCTCTAAAATTCTTATCATTTGATCCTTGTCCCATAAAGGGAACAATTTACCATACCAGTACCCCAAAACAAAAAATCTCAAGACAATGACAATATGGCATTGAAAACAAAAATATCCACATCAAAAAATGAGAACAAATAAAAATAAAAATAGAAAAAATAAATGCAAACAAACTATTTAATAACAAAAATCCAAGCTAGCACAAATCCCTAAGAGGAAACAATTAGCTAAACTTACCGTTTGTGCTTATGATTCAATGATACGTCTTATAAAATGGTATGAGTTTTATGCAAGATTTAATCACTATAAAATTTATTAATTTTATGTATACAAGATCTAAAATGTTAATTTCCAGACCACTCAATGATGCATCATAAAAGATAAAAGAAACCCTTGACCCAATTAGTTCATTTCTCTTCCAACTAACGCCTATTAGCAAAGAAAATATTTTTGCTTAGTTAATTGGTTGTCTTAAAATGAATTTATACTAAGATTAGATCACATTGATCTAACAACAACTAATATAATGTTACGTTTCGCTATCATTACAGGATGGTAAGCAAAATACACAACTAATTAAAAAGGAAAATACTAGGAAGACTAAATATGTACACAAAATTTACGAACTAAATGATGTGTCACCAATATGAATGAACACGTTTATCAAAGCTTAAGTAATAATCCAATCACCAACTTCTATGTCATTTAGTTTACAAAATGTTATCTATAAATTTAATCTTCCTAGCATTACTCAATTAACAAAGAAGGTTTTCTAATATGCACTAATGTAAGTCTACATCGAATAATTGATTGTTAGATCATTGGCGGTTGGATTATTTGCTACAAATCTGGCTTTTTCACTCATTATGTGCACGGCATAATCAAAGTTGCGCATAGCGAAATCAATACAACTGAGATGATTTGTAAAAAATGGCAATGCTAGGGAGACTAATTATTTAGATTAAATTCGTAAACCATATGATATGATTGTTGACCATTGAATATTACTTAAGTGTTAATTAACATACTTATTTCCTATAGCTAACATATCACACAATTTACAAATCTGAGTTACCTAGCATTATTGACAAATAAATCATTTTGATTACAACATATATAAAAGTTCGTTAATCACCACTAAGGCTTTGTTTTGTTTTTTTTTTTTTTTTTGGAAGAAACGATATTTTACATTAAGGGGGTGAAAGGGTAGGCTAAGCATCACAATCGTTAGCAATAATGTGATTCAAATTTGTTTTTGGTAAGAATCAACCTCTCATTTATAAATAAAAATGAATATCTTTAAAACATAGTACTCAAACTGTCACATCCCGGCCCGGGGCGGATCACTTTCCGAGCCCGCTCCACCACCGTAACACGATATTGTCCGCTCTGGGCTTACCATTCCCTCACGGTTTTATTTTTAGGAACTCACGAGCAACTTCCCAGTGGGTCATCCATCATAGGATTGCTCTAGCCCCGCTTAACTTCGGAGTTCCTACGAAACTTGAAGCCAGTTAACTCCCAAAAGGCCTCATGCTAGGTAGGGATGAGAATATACATATAAGGATCACTCCCCTGGGCGATGTGGGATGTCACAATCCACCCCCCGGGCCCGACGTCCTCGTCGGCACACACGCGGCTAGGGTTAGGCTCTGATACCAATTGTCACATCCTGACCCGAGGCGGATCACTTCACGGGCCCGCTCCACCACCGTAGCACGATATTGTCCGCTTTGGGTTACCATTCCCTCACGGTTTTGTTTTTGGGAACTCACGAGCAACTTCCTAGTGGGTCACCCATCATAGGATTGCTCTAGCCCCCTTCTCGCTTAACTTTGGAGTCCCTACGGAACCCGAAACCAGTGAGCTCCCAAAAGGCCTCGTGCTAGGTAGGGATGAGAATATATATATAAAGATCACTCCCCTGGACGATGTGGATGTCACACAAACACCGCTCTTAGTAAAAAAATAAGTATAGAATTTTTAAAACAAGTAAAAATAAAAAATTGAAAACCCAAAAATTGGGAAAAGACAGATAAAGAAAAACAAAACAAACAAAAATCCACCCACATGGAAAAGAAGGAAACGAAAAGATCAGACTCTCTCTCTCTACCTCTGTCACTCTGTCAGCCCTCCATTTCCACACTCACCTTCTCTCTGTCTGCTGCTTCTTCCTTCTTCCGCCTAGCCCTTCCGCCCAGGTCGTTCGACGACACTGAATCCATTTCCAGGTATTTTTGTTTCGGAAATTAAATTTTTTACTCAATTTTGTTTCGAACATTTGTGTACAAATTTGATTGCAAACGGACGTTTTTCTTGCCCTAGATTCTGTGATGCTGCTGTGATCTGATCTCGGAACTTGTCCTTAATTGTATGTAATTTCTTGTGGTTGTTTAAATTTGCAATTTGTTACATTGTTTGTACTGAACTTAGTTGATTCAATTGGTAAATTTTGCTAATTGTGATTTGTGGGCACCAAAGATCGGATCTTTTCACCCCAATTTTGGATTGGTTTTCGGTGTACAGAGTGTTGGGGTTTGATTTGGACTGGGAAGGAAGCTTGCATTGTGTGGGATTTCACTGTAGCATTGTACCTTTTTGAACAGTGTTAATGGTGAGGGAAAGCTGGGGATTAGATGCTGAGGGGCTGATGTTGTGATGCTACTTTGGCAGAGAAACTGGGTTTCAGGGTAGTCGGAAGGAGGGGAGTTCTTCGACATTTGCATTATTGGTGACTCAGGTATTTTTCTCTGATCTCTAAGTTGTATTTGTTTCATATTTATTTGCTTTTTGAAGATTTTTTGTTGGATACTGTACCTTAATCTAAAAATTCGGTCGTGATCTTTAAGGGCCATGATGATTTTCCTTTTGTGCTTTTTCGTTGGGGATAAAAATCAAAGAGAGGGAATAGAGATGGAAGGAAGGAGAGGAGAGGGAGGAAGATAGCGAAAATACGTATAAATAAACTAAAAACCTTACGGTAGTTTTTAGTTTGTGATAAAGCCATTAGATGTATTTTCCTTATAAAAAAAACACAAAAATACATTACCATAGTTTCTATAAAATATTGTTTAAGTATTTGCAGCTTCAAGTCACCCAATAAGGTTGATTCATTCGATGAACAATTACGATATTTTTATTTTCAGGTGGCTAAGGGGAAATCCGAAAGTGGTTTACGGTCAAATGTCAAAAGCTCCCTCCTCTAAACCGCGAGAACCCGTATCTTCTTCTACTTCACAGTCTAGGTTAGTTATGTTCAATTTGCATGGTCTCTTTAACTGTGGTGACAGATTAGTCTTGTTAGTTCAGAAAATGAATGATTGACTGATAAATTTACTGGAGTGCTCCCAAAGTTTTTTATTTTTGTCCCGATTTTTTAAAATAAGCTGGAGAAACAGGATTCAATTCCACTTTGGGCTCTTTAAACTTTTTAATTGGACAATTGTTGATTATTCATTTGCAAGATTTTAAAATGAGTTCATGTTTCACCCAGGGATTTAAATGAACCAGCAATGGATGATGAAGAAGGTACAATGGCAAGAGTTGCTCAATTTATTGAGCAACTACATACCAGCATGTCTTCACCGCAAGAAAAAGAACTTATTACAGCACGTTTGCTAGGTATTGCCAAAGCAAGAAAGGATGCAAGAACAATTATTGGTTCGCATTCCCAGGCAATGCCATTGTTCATAAGCATTCTCAGGAGCGGCACCCCTGTGGCAAAAGTTAATGTGGCTGCAACTCTGAGTGTCCTGTGTAAAGATGAAGACTTGCGTCTTAAAGTACTTCTAGGCGGGTGCATCCCCCCTTTACTCTCACTTTTGAAGTCCGAATCAATTGAGGCTAGGAAGGCTGCAGCAGAAGCTATATACGAAGTTTCCTCCGGTGGACTTTCAGATGATCATGTCGGCATCAAAATATTTATTACAGAAGGTGTAGTACCAAACTTGTGGAATCAACTCAATCCAAAGAGCAAGCAGGACAAAGTGGTTGAGGGATTTGTGACAGGGGCTTTGAGAAATCTTTGTGGTGACAAGGATGGTTACTGGAAAGCAACACTTGAGGCTGGTGGAGTAGATATCATTGTGGGTCTTCTGTCTTCTGACAATGCTGCTGCCCAGTCCAATGCAGCCTCCCTTTTGGCCCGTCTCATGTTGGCTTTCAGCGATAGCATCCCTAAAGTAATAGATTCTGGAGCTGTCAAAGCTTTGCTTCGGCTTGTGGGTCAGGAAAATGATGTTTCTGTCCGTGCTAGTGCTGCTGATGCTCTGGAAGCCCTTTCTTCGAAGTCAACTGGGGCTAAAAAAGCTATTGTGAATGCAGATGGTCTTCCAGTTCTAATAGGGGCTATAGTTGCTCCATCTAAAGAGTGCATGCAAGGTGAGTGTGGGCAGGCTCTTCAAGACCATGCCACACAGGCTTTAGCAAATATATGTGGCGGGATGTCTGCTTTAATTTTATATCTTGGAGAACTTTCACAGTCACCTCGCCTAGCTGCCCCGGTTGCTGATATAATTGGAGCTCTTGCATACACGCTGATGGTCTTTGAGCACAATTCTGGTGCGGATCAGGAATCTGTTAATGTAACAAAGATAGAGGATATTCTTGTAATGCTACTAAAGCCTCGGGACAATAAGCTTGTTCAAGAGCGTGTCCTTGAGGCCATGGCTAGTCTATATGGCAACAACTCTCTCTCCAGTTGGCTCAATCATGCACAAGCAAAGAAGGTACTCATTGGACTTATAACAATGGCTGCTGTTGACGTGCAAGAGTATCTTATACCCTCTTTAACAAGCTTATGCTGTGATGGTACTGGAATATGGGAGTCCATTGGCAAGAGAGAAGGAATTCAGTTACTTATTTCATTGTTGGGGTTATCCAGTGAGCAGCATCAAGAGTATGCTGTTCAGTTGCTGGCCATCTTAACTGACCAAGTTGATGACAGCAAGTGGGCTATTACAGCTGCCGGTGGGATTCCTCCTCTGGTACAGTTATTAGAGACGGGTTCTCAGAAGGCAAAAGAGGATGCCGCTCATTTGTTGTGGAATTTGTGCTGTCACAGTGAAGATATTCGTGCATGTGTTGAAAGTGCGGGAGCCATCCCAGCATTTTTATGGCTTTTAAAAAGTGGTGGGTCAAGAGGACAAGAGGCATCAGCTAAGGCACTCACAAAGCTTGTCCAGAGAGCTGATTCTGCCACCATTAATCAGTTGTTAGCTTTGCTCCTCGGTGACTCTCCAAGCTCAAAGGCCCATACTATCAGGGTATTGGGTCATGTTCTCATAATGGCATCACACAATGATCTTGTGCATAAAGGTTCAGCAGCTAATAAAGGGCTGAGGTCTCTTGTCCTGGTCCTCAATTCATCAAATGAAGAAACTCAAGAGTATGCTGCGTCTGTCCTAGCTGATCTATTCAGCACAAGACAAGATATTTGTGATACTCTTGCAACTGATGAGATCGTGCATCCTTGCATGAAGCTATTGACCAGCAACACACAAGGTGTTGCAACACAGTCAGCTCGAGCATTGGGTGCTCTGTCCCGTCCTATGAAGACCAAAACAACAAGCAAGATGTCTTATATTGCAGAAGGTGATGTCAAGCCCCTCATCAGACTGGCTAAAACTTCTTCCATTGATGCTGCTGAAACTGCAGTTGCTGCACTTGCCAATCTTCTCTCTGATCCCCAGATTGCTGCAGAAGCCCTGGCAGAAGATGTTGTTTTAGCTTTGATAAGAGTACTGGGTGATGGAACTTCAGAAGGTAAGAAGAATGCATCTCGTGCCCTTCATCAATTCCTGAAGCATTTTCCTGTAGGTGATGTGCTCACAGGAAATGCTCAGTGTCGTTTTGCTATGCTTGCTATTGTTGATTCCTTAAATGCATTGGATATGGATGGGACTGATGCTGCGGATGCTTTAGAAGTAGTAGCTCTTTTGGCTAGAACAAAACAGGGCGTGAACTTCACTTACCGTCCATGGTCTGCCCTTGCTGAAGTTCCATCAAGCTTAGAATCTCTTGTTCGCTGCCTGGCTGAAGGGCCTCCCCCACTTCAGGATAAGGCAATAGAAATTTTATCTAGGCTTTGTGGTGAGCAACCAGTTGTGCTCGGTGATCTATTGATTGAAAGATCAAGATCCCTTGGTTCACTAGCTAACAGGGCAATGAACTCATCTAGTCTAGAAATCAGAGTTGGAGGAGCTGCATTACTTATTTGTGCAGCAAAAAAGTACAAACAGAAGGCAATGGAAGTACTGGATGTATCAGGATATTTAAAACCGTTAGTGTATGCTTTAGTGGACATGATGAAGCAAAATTCTAGCTGCTCCTCTCCAGAAATTGAAGTCAGAACTCCTAGTGGCTTTATTGAAAGAACTGCATTCCACAAAGGCGACGAATTTGATGTCCCTGATCCAGCCATTGTCTTTGGGGGTACTGTTGCCTTGTGGTTGCTATGCATAATTGGTTCCTTTCATGCAAAGAGCAAACTCACAATTATGGAAGCCAATGGTCTTGAGGTTCTATCTGACAAGCTTGCAGGTTACACTTCCAATCCACAGGTATAGATTAATCAGCTTCGTAGTTGTAGTTTCATGATTAGTTACTTTTTGGTGCAGATATTTGAAATATAAATTTTGGTAGCTTACTAGATTGGTCATCTTTATGAACAGGCAGAATATGAGGATACGGAAGGTATATGGATTAGTGCCTTGCTCCTGGCTATTCTGTTTGAAGATGCAAATGTTGTTCTGTCACCTGTAACAATGCGCATTATTCCTTCACTTGCTCTTCTTTTGAGATCAGATGAGATGATTGATAGGTTCTTTGCTGCCCAGTCAATGGCCAGTCTTGTTTCTAATGGTAGTAAAGGAATAATTCTTGCCCTTGCAAATTCAGGTGCTGTTGCTGGATTGATAACTCTAATTGGTTATATTGAGTCCGACGTGCCTAACCTCGTTACTTTGTCAGAAGATTTTTCTCTGGTACGAAATCCTGATCAAGTTGTTTTGGAGTACCTTTTTGATTTTGAAGATGTAAGAGTTGGATCAACAGCGCGTAAGTCTATACCTCTCTTGGTGGATCTCTTGAGACCAATGCCAGAACGGCCTGGTGCCCCTCCAATTGCTGTTAAACTCTTGACCCGTATTGCCAATGGAAGTGATACAAATAAATTAATTATGGGAGAAGCTGGAGCTCTGGATGCTTTGACAAAGTACCTTTCTTTGAGCCCACAAGAGTCCACAGAAGCCACAATAACTGAATTATTCAGAATATTATTCAGCAATCCTGATCTCATTCGCTATGAAGCATCAGCTAGTTCTTTGAATCAACTCATAGCTGTTCTGCGTCTAGGGTCAAGAACTGCAAGATATAGTGCTGCAAGAGCTCTTCATGAACTATTTGACGCTGAGAACGTCAGAGATTCTGATTTAGCCAGGCAGTCTATTCAACCATTGGTTGACATGCTTAACGCTGCATCAGAGAGTGAGCAAGAGGCTGCCCTTGTTGCGTTAGTTAAGTTGACTTCAGGAAATTCTTCTAAAGCAGCTTTTTTGACTGATGTGGAGGGAAATCCACTGGAGAGTTTGTACAAAATACTGTCTTCTGCTTCATCCTTGGAATTGAGGAGAATTGCTGCACAACTCTGTTGTACTTTGTTTGATAATACCGAAGTCAGAGCAAGTGCAATTGCCTCAGAATGCGTAGAGCCCCTTATATCACTGATGCATTCTGATACAACTGCAGCTGTAGAAGCTGGAGTTTGTGCTTTTGAAAAATTGTTGGATGATGAACACCGGGTGGAGCTTGCAATGGCCTATAATGTTGTGGATCTCCTTGTTGGATTAGTTTCTGGAACAAGCATGCTGCTCATTGAGGCCAGTGTCTGTTCTCTCATAAAGTTGGGGAAAGACCGGACCCCATGCAAATTGGACATGGTCAATGCTGGAATTATTGATAAATGTCTTGAGCTACTACCTGTTGCACCCAGTTCATTATGCTCTTCCATAGCTGAATTGTTCCGCATTTTAACAAATAGTAATGCAATTGCTAGAAGTTTGGGTGCTGCACAAATTGTAGAACCTCTTTTTATAGTTTTACAACGTCCAGATTTCAATTTATGGGGACAGCACAGTGCATTACAAGCACTGGTAAATATTTTGGAGAAGCCACAAAGCCTTGCAACTTTAAAGCTTACACCTAGCCAAGTGATCGAGCCTCTAATTTCATTTCTGGAATCCCCATCTCAAGCCATCCAGCAGCTTGGCACAGAATTGCTATCTCATCTTCTTGCGCAAGAACATTTTCAGCAAGATATTACAACAAAAAATGCAGTTGTTCCTCTTGTTCAGCTTGCAGGAATTGGAATATTAAACTTACAGCAGACAGCGGTAAAGGCACTGGAAAAAATCTCAACAAGCTGGCCAAAGGCAGTTGCTGATGCTGGTGGTATATTTGAGCTTGGAAAGGTTATTATTCAAGATGACCCTCAGCCACCTCATGCCCTGTGGGAATCAGCTGCTTTAGTTCTCTCAAATGTTCTGCGCTTCAACGCTGAATACTATTTTAAGGTTCCTGTGGTGGTTCTTGTTAAAATGTTGCATTCAACACTGGATAGCACCATCACGGTGGCCCTCAATGCGTTACTTGTTCATGAAAGGAATGATAATTTAAGTGCAGAACAGATGATTGATGGTGGTGCTATAGAAGCCTTGTTGGACCTTTTACGGTCTCATCAATGTGAAGAAGCTTCTGGAAGATTACTTGAAGCTCTATTTAACAATGTCAGGATACGACAAATGAAGGTCTCTAAGTATGCAATAGCACCACTATCGCAGTATCTGTTAGATCCACACACCAAATCGCAGTCTGGAAAACTTCTTGCTGCTCTTGCTCTGGGAGACCTTTCCCAACATGAAGGGCTTGCGAGAGCTAGAGATTCTGTTTCTGCATGTCGTGCATTGATAAGCTTGCTTGAAGAACAACCAACAGAAGAGATGAAAATGGTGTCAATTTGTGCATTGCAGAACTTTGTCATGAACAGCCGAACGAATAGGCGAGCTGTTGCTGAAGCTGGGGGCATACTGATTATTCAAGAACTACTACTGTCTCCGAATGCAGAAACTGCTGGGCAGGCAGCATTGCTTATCAAATTCTTGTTTTCTAATCACACACTCCAAGAGTATGTATCAAATGAACTTATAAGATCTTTGACAGGTAATTCTTGTCTGCATTGCTATGTGGTTTCAAATGCTGATTTACCCCTATAAACTAAAAGACTAACATATGATATTCATCAACTTCCCTTTATTTATTTATTTCCTTCGTTCTTTCTTTCTTCTGTTGATTTATTGGATCCAATGCTGTGTCTTGCAGCTGCATTAGAGAGAGAGTTGTGGTCCTCAGCAACTATTAATGAAGAGGTCTTGAGAGCCTTACATATGATATTCGTCAACTTCCCAAAGCTCCATATTTCTGAAGCAGCCACTCTCTGCATTCCCAATCTGATTGGAGCTCTTAAATCTGGTAGTGACACGGCTCAGGATGTTGTTTTGGACACCCTTTCCCTGTTGAGACATTCTTGGTCAACCATGCCAATAGATATTGCAAAGTCTCAGGCTGTGATTGCTGCCGAAGCCATTCCCATCCTACAAATGCTCATGAAAACCTGTCCACCAAGTTTCCATGAGAGAGCAGACAGCCTGTTGCATTGCTTACCAGGTTGTTTGACTGTTACAATTAAGCGGGGGAACAACCTTAAACAGGCCATGGGAGGTACAAATGCTTTTTGTCGATTGACAATAGGCAATGGCCCTCCTCGACAAACCAAGGTAATGGTTCCATAGAATAGTTATGTACAACATGAAAAAAAGAAACTGTATTGCATAACCTACATGAATGATACCGAACAGTTGTTGGTCTAGCGGTCAGGTCCTTGGTTTGCTCCCAAGTAGTATGGGGTTCGACTGTCTCCCACGGTACCCACCTAGCACATGCTAGAGTTTCTCGCTCCCCAAATGTTGTGGGGTCAAGCAGGGGCCTAGTGATTAGTCTGGTCAAAGACTCGGATACGCAAGTTTCAAAAATATATAAAAATAAATAAAAATAAAAAAATAAAAAAAACCTTCATGGATGATTAAATCTTTATTCTTAATAGAGAAATTGATTGTTTACTCCTGGCAGAAGTTTTCTTTTCATTCTTTTCCTCTGTTTATGATGCACGATTGAAGCCTCTTTAGAGCACCTGACAAATCCTAGGGCCACATGGTGCCCCTAATCCCATAAATACTGGATATTGGGATTAGCACTGATATTCTAAGAAAATAAATGACTTTGCTGCGTCTAAATGTGCAATAGAATTTTGATAACATAGCGGTGCCTGCAAGTTCTCTATCTTATATTGGTTTTGTGAAGATTTACCAATAATTATTTTTCTTTAACCAAATTTTTTATTTTATTTGTCTATATATAAATAGGAAGAGTGAGCATAGTGCATTTGACTACAAATCTATTGTTTCAAATGCTTTAATAAAGAAGTTTCATGTTGTGCATATAAGTCATGATGTTTTATATCCTCTCTATGTTTATAGCTTTATGTTATACTGAAATGTTGTTTCGCCAATAGGTAGTGAGCCACAGTACCTCTCCAGAATGGAAAGAAGGCTTTACGTGGGCATTTGATGTGCCTCCAAAGGGACAAAAACTCCATATCATTTGCAAAAGCAAAAATACCTTCGGAAAGGTAATTAGTTTTCTACTTAGATTTGCAAATCGCAAGCAGATAAGTTGATCATTCGTTATTATCATGAATCTTTTATGCTCTTGACCTATGAAAAAAAGTTCGATGCTCTTGTTTCTTGTAAGGCTTTTGATTTAATAGGGTGGGTTTAAATCTCATCAAACAATAGTGAAGGGGCGACAACTCTGCACTGATTAGGCACACCCCCACCCCCATTTTTGCGTTTCATTTCGTGATTGTTGTAGGTGAGCCTTTTGTTTTTCTTTTATTTCTCAGACAACGCTGGGAAGAGTGACGATCCAAATTGACAAAGTTGTGAGTGAAGGAGTATACAGTGGATTATTCAGTCTAAATCATGACAGCAACAAAGATGGGTCTTCCCGTACACTAGAAATCGAGATTATCTGGTCCAACGGAATGGCCAACGAAGAAACTTGAACGAGTATAAGAGTGAGGTGCAGTGCAGTCTCCTCGTAAAGCTGAGAACACCGGATTGATTATCCAAATGGGTAAAAGGAGGTCGGCTTGCTTGTAATTATTTTTGTGTTTAAAGGTCCAGTTTTGTCCTTTGAAATATTAAGCCGCTTCAGGTAATTGTAAATCACATTTATTAGGTTACGGATTTGATAGAGTTGAAATGCATTCCCACGTTTTAAGGGAATCTAAAAGTTCAATAGAAGTTTGTACAGGTCAGTCTGTAGGTGCTAGCGATTTGAAGATTCGAAAAGGATTAACGTTTGAAATTCCTACAAAGTCGGGAAAGCTTTTCATTGTACAAGTCCTGCCTTCCACGCATCGAGAATTAGTTAGCCGTTGATTAATCTCTCTAATTCGAGTCATTAGCCTCGTGGACGGGACTTTGACGCTCATTCATGTCCAGATTCTATTGAGGTTTCAAAACTAAACGTAAGGCTTATATAACATCTTGACATCCTCTCAACTCGAGCATTACCGGTGTAATGAACCAACATCTGTCTCATAAGTACATTGCCAACATGAAGCAAAACCCGCAAATTAAACGAGCACAACACAACTACTTCGCAGCAGCAGCAAGTGCAGATCGAGCTTTTGTGAAAGTGGCTATCAGTGATCCGAGTTGCAACTTATCATTGCACCCAAACGTCAACCTGTACCTGCAAATGTTAAATAACTCCTACAGATTAGTGTTAATTTCGGCTCAGCCAGTTCCAACTTTTAACGCATACTCAATTTGCATTTTGAACAAATTTACAATCTTCGGTATCATATATTGGCAAGCAATTTCTGCAAATGCACCATCTCCCTCTCCATTTTTTGAAGCAAATTGATGAACTATCGTTTATTATACTCTGACCAACTATCACCATTACCACGTTGCAATAAACTTGGCTGCCTAATTTGTATAGTCCAGAATGTAGAAAACAATAAGAAAACGAAAAGAGGTTAAGATGGAGACACGTACTCTATGTCAGCTAAATCATTAATCAATTTAACTCGAACATCTGCGGGCATCATAATCTTAAAAACGAACCTGTTCAACGAAAGCAGTGTAGGTGAGACGAAGCAAACAAAATGCCATGAGAAAATGTAGAAAAATGTGCAACACTTACATGGTCACTTCTCTTACAATATCTATCAAAGCCAACCCTTTTCTTGCTTTCATGTCAGATATTCCTGCAATCAAGTGAAAAATAGAAAACACTAAAGAACTTTTCCCTCTGACAATATAATTACAAATACGTAAACAAATAAGATAGTTGAATACGTTTGAAACTCTCAGCAAATGATTCGTTCAAAAGCCAGTAAGATATTTGCTCAATATCTTTGGGCAATGGATTTCCTGTGCAAAGATATACCGCTTCTTCAGTTATCTGCTGTGAAGCCATATGAGTTGACTGCGTATATTGAAATAGAAATGACGTTAACATAATCATGAAAATACAAATTTAAAAAATCTAGTCATACCGCAGGTAATTTGAGTTTCTGCTATTACTAATTGAGGAATAAGGGATTTCATAAAATTTTTACATATTACAAGGAAAAATGTCATTTCCCTAACCTGTCGTTTTATGAATCAATGCATTGCCACACAAACAGATTTTGCAAAGCAAAAGAGAAAGACGAATAGACAAATGCACAGACAAGTAACATCTGAGTAGAGATCTTTAACCTGCAAAATGTTCAGAGCCTTTCTCATGTCACCATTGCTAAGCCGTACAACTGCCGCTAAGCCACTCGCAGGCACATCAAGCCTAATCCAATCAATAAATCTCAACTTGTCAATATATTTCTGACATACAACCATAATGTTTGCTGTTGAAGCACATTTATATTACTATATTTGCCTTAACAAAAGGGTCATTTTTTGGGCTTGATTTTGAAGCGTAGCTTTCCACTCTATTTTCAACTATGTATTATAACAAGGAATAGGAGAATCTCCCTCCCCAGCTAGGCTTCTACGTTTTCTTGTTTGAAATTACCGAATCACATCTTTAGAATCTTTCACAGTTCTTGGAAGCATTTAATGCAAAAAAAATCCCCTCTAGCATGACCTTGTTGAACAATGAGTAAGCCAAAAAAGTACTAAACCTTTTTCCCACTTTAAACTTGACACTGACGAAATGGGTAATAGTTAACCTCAACAGAGAAGAACCTTGCTTACATTTTAGTTCTACTATACAGAAAGGGTGATTTTACAGAATTTAATTTTCATCCTCTATAGGAAAACATAAAAGGCAACATCTACATAATGCACGATCAACACACCCAAAAAAATGTGAGTAAAAGAATAGTACTTACCCTTCAGCTTCTATAACATGTTTGAGTCTCTCTGAGACATGAAACTCCTCAAGTGGAGCAAATCGGAAACGAGTACATCGTGATTGTAATGCTGGAATGATCTTGTTGACATGATTACAAATTAGTGAAAACCTAGTATTCTTTGTGTATTTCTCAATCACTGCACCAAACGCAAAAGTATATTAGAAAAACGAATCAGTGAGATATTTGGGAAGTTGGAATCGACAAAAATCTCATCAAAACAATTCATACCCCTTCGCAAAGCAAATTGAGCATCCTTTGTCATAGCATCCGCCTCATCCAGCAATACCATTTTTACAGATGACTTTGCACTATCACCCCTGAACAGACATAAACGGCCTATAAGCTTGATCACACAGCTAAACGTTAGACATAATAACTTGCAGAAACTAACATCAAATAGCATCACAATGCATAGCCATCGTTGGTTGTCTGAAATCTTATAATCTTTCAGAAAAGAGATATATTCATAAGGCTGGAAAACAACCAGAAATCACCAAAATATAAATTAACAAATGACAGGCACAAATCGAAGACTTACCCAAACGAGAAACTCTGCGTGCTAGCAAAATCTTGAATCTGTTGTCGCACAACATTGATCCCCCTGTCATCGGATGCATTCAACTCCAGAATCATATTGTGGTACTGCGCTCCATAGAGCTTGCGTGCCACAGCAAGAATGGTTGAAGTTTTGCCAGTACCAGGAGGGCCATATAGTAGGAGGTGCGGCAATCTGTTCTCACTAGTAAGCCTATCAACTATGCAACCCCACCACAAAAACACATTGAACTAATGGATAACTAAACAATTAAAATGAATGACAACTACTTATAAGCATTAAGATTAACCAAAATTATGCTCCGCTCATGCCGAAAATCGAAACATTAGGAAAATCAAGCCAAACCCCTAGGATCTCTTTACATTCGAGGTGAGCAAGGGAAAAAAACAAAAGGGAAACTGTGCTGCTTTTCTCTAATTTCTCCATCTCTGAAATTATATACATACATACGAATATATACACACAAATGAACATCTTTTATTCCCAGATTTTCTCACCAAACAAACACTACAGTAACTAATTATAATAGAGAGAAACCTAACAAGCATAATCAACATAAACCCTAGAAAATCCAACACTTGATACCGCCAATCAAGGGGAGAAGGAATTGCTTACTGGTGTCGACAATGTCGCGGTGAGCAGCGACGTCTGCGAGGGAATGAGGGCGGTACTTCTCGACCCACGGCGTGGCTTTGCCGTTGGAAGGGGCGGCGGCGGAGACGACGACGTTTTTGCCTTTGTTGTTGGGTTGTACAGATAGGTTGTCATCGTCGTCGATGTCCATGAGAGTGATTGGCTCCGCCATGGTAGGGACTAGAGTCGACTGCTTGGCTGCTCTCAGTGAGAATCGAGGGTTTCAGTGATCCCATCAATGGCGCCAACTTCTACAATTTATTATAAATAAATAAATAAACTTTTGTTTATTTTTTATTTTTTATTTTTGAAAAAATCGATAGTGCTTGTATGTTAAATAATTAGTTGTTTTATGAGATTTAATTAAAGAGCCGTCACTCAGTACTACGGTCTTTTTGGTATTCCTCTTCACTTAAAAGTGAGAGGTTTCACATTCAAAGGCGAATTCGATACCAAATTAGGATACCCATTACACTCAAAATTTCAAGCACATTGTAAAAGTGTGGTTCATATATAAATTTAATATATTAGTATCATACTCACTTTTTCTAACCTGCTATTACTACTACCACATTTTGGGAAATTTAGAAAACTAACGGAAATTTAGACTTCATATAGAATTGTAGTCACCATTTAAAATTTATGATAATTATAAATTTAAGTTAGAGATCTCCCCCTTTTTTTTAATTTGTAATCGAAAACAGCATGGAGGCTCTTAAGCGTGAGAGAGAAATGTTAGCCAAGAAAGTGCCGAAGAAAGAAAGGTTTTACCAAAAGTGATATGGACGAGCACAGTGGACATGGGGCACATCTGGGAGAGAGTCATCCTTGTTGCGAAGCTGGTTGGCCTCGTCGAGCCACTCGAGGCTCCCAAGGAGATACTCGAACTCAACTTCTTAACTCGCCCTATAGACAAGAAATCCTCCATCTAGAGAGATTCCATGTTTACTCTATCGAATTCAGCTCCAGTTAGATGAAGGCAACTCAATAGCAAAGTATTAAAAGGCGAAGGTGTCCTATAGATAGCCTCGTCTACAGATGAGGCGAAAACTTACGGTACTTAAAATTTTAATATATATATATATATATATATATATATATATTTATAAAATATAGTACTTTGTAAAACAAAGATAATTATAACTAAATCAAAGATAATTATTCTCAAAAAGAAAAATCAAAGATAATATTATCTCTTCATTACTAAGTCTAGTTGTAATTATTTATTTTATTGTAAGCAATTATAGATAACTTTAAGAGAGATAAGGGTGAGTGGTCACAATTGTAGAGAATTTCAAGGAAAATAAAGGATGAACATCACAATTATTGGGAAATTCAAAAGGAAATAAAGGTTGAGTGGATAAATTATGGGGGATTTATAATGAAATAATGGCTGAGTAAAGCAATTGTTATATGAAATTTGAAGGAAAATAAAGGCTCAGTGGAGCAGTTATGAGGAATTTGAAGAGAAATGAAACTTTGCCAATCAAAATGTTAGGTGGTGGAATTTAAATGAGCAACAATTAAATATAAAAAAAATAGAAAATAGCTAAAGTTAGACTTTGTCATGTAGGATTTGGAGAGAGAAACTCTTTCTTTTTTCTTCGTTTAAACTAGATCAGTCTCCTGCATTTTAGAAGCAGACATGAATTTTGAAGGAAAAAAAGACCCAAGTTGAACGCCTAGGCGCATCCTATCACCGCCCCTGCCCCTACCTCCCACAAAACAAAGGCTAAAATCTAGCTGCATAGGCGCGCTCTGATACGAGTTTTTTAAAACACTGCTCAATAGAAATATTTTGTACAAAATATGATGTCTTTCTCTCACTCAACTTGAACGGAGGAGGTATGCATCGTAAACTAAATGGAATCAGTAAATTGCAAAAGTAGGGTCCGATTCTATATGGGGTTCAATTTTATATAGAATCAGTAAATTGCAGGCATAGAAACAACGTGACACACCCCGACCTCGATCAGGGCATGCTGGCCGTCACATGGAAGTGACGTAGCCATGTGCACAGTGCGGAAGCTAATAAAATAGTAATGTAAATAGTACGAATAATAAAAACTAGCAACACAAAGTAATAAAAACAAGTGCTAGCGTAAGTGAGACACAAGTTCAGAGCATAAGCCTAAAGCAGTCCAAATGAAAATGATGCGACAATAGTACACCCGAAGGTGGCCCTATGCTGGTGATCGTCTGTCAGAAAAGCCGGGAAAGTCCTCTGGGAAACCACCAAACCTGCTAGTCAACTAGAACCTGGAGGGGCGCAAAACAAAAGCGTGAGTGGGCAAAAACAAAGCTTTTCGAAAACCATTTAATAAATACTTTCTAACCCCTCGCCGTAAAACCTGTATACCTCCCAGAAAATAGATATATGTATAAATATACCAATCATGCTCAAGAATATGCCATGCCAAAACCTCAGAATGAAATGCAAGTGCTCAGGTATAAATCATATCAATAGCATGTAATCTGGCAGTCGGAGTCACCTAACGTGACCTGTACGGCTGCATCTAGAGCTCAAATCTCAATCTCGCTAACTAGATCTGCACACGAGTCGGAACCACCTATAGTGGTCTGTATGACAAGCCTGGGTGTAATATATAAACGCTCTAGTGCTACGATCACGTGAAGGCTGGGCGAGTAATCGCGGGTCACCTACGAGTCGGAACCACCTAAAGTGGTCTGTACGACAAGACTGTGCATCTAACTTGGATCCAAGCTGAGCGTGTGGTGCGGGAGGTGAACATCACGTGAATGACTGTGCCCTACTCTGGGCGTGAGCACTAACACCGGGGGTGCAGGTTATGAGCTCTCTATGTGCATCTCAATCACTACTGAAAGTAAACATGAATAACAATTATCTGACACTTACCTGAGCGTCCGCAGCACCACGTATGCATATATATAAATAAACGATTAATAATGCAACTAACGATGCATAACCAACGATAATATAATGCATGGCATAAGGCGAATACAATTCAAAACAATTTCTGGGAAAATATAAGTATATAGGTATATACAGAAAACCAAAAGCCCACTCACTGGTATGTGGAAGGGTCGTAGCCCCCTTGCCTCTAGTGACCACGCTCGTCCTCGGGATAGGTATCACCTATATGCGAAACAACTACAAAAACGTCAGTTTTAAAGCACATAACCAATCTTTGGAAATAACTTCTCATACAATGCTCAAATGAGATGTATGAATACACCAACGTGATCTACTCAATCTCAGGAACATCCCCAAATTTTTAAAATAATTTTTCACCACCGCACGCGCCCCCACGCGCCGGCCACGCGCAGGCACTTGCTTGGCACGTTGACGGCATCAACTGACGGCGTTAGGAATATTCTGTTATCTATAACGGTTTCCGTCAACGGCGTCAGGCATATTCCGTCGTCTTCTCCGGCGAGCCTCCGGCGCCGTCGCCGGCGCCGGAAAATTGGGAAATTTTCAAACTTTGATATCTTCTTCGTTTTTCAACCAAATTTCACAAAATTGGTACCAAAATGAAGCTTACAACGAGAGGAACACAATCATACCACTTTCAAGTGCTAAAATTCACGAAATCTCACCTGCAAACTCAACCCAACTCCGGCCAACTTCGAAACTAGTGATCCCGACGTCCAAAACCTTCAAACGAACCACTCCGAGCCTCCTAGGGACCTTACCAAGCTTCCTACAAGCTTGAAATTCCCTAAAACGTGAGAAATCACGTGTGCATGAACAGTATCAAAATCGGGCATCGTGGATTCGACGCGAAAACGATGGTGTTCTTACCTGAAAAAGGTATGGTTGGACTCCTACAAGCCTCACGAGCTCGAATATTGCTTGGATTCCACGATCTGTGAAGGTTTGATAGGTTTGTGGTTGTGTCCGTACGTTTCAATGGAAATGGGGAAAGGAATGGGGCTCGGGACAGATGCAGGGAAAGGGAGAAAACAGTGAGGGAAATGTGTGGTCCACCATTAGCCAACAACCAACCAAAAATAACCACAAAACGTAAAGAAATCGAACTAGGGGCAATTTTGTCTTTTCACGCGTACGTTTTAATATTTATGGGACGGGCTGTCACACAACGTGTACGAGCAAAGAAAATGAGGAAGTGTATAGTCTTTTAGATCAACTTTTGATAATTATGCCATTTAGTACTATAGTCGAGTGGTATTATTTTTCACTTGTAAGTAAAAGACTTTATGTTCGATTATTACCAAAAATGAGTTTGGACCACATTATTACTAGCCTATTATGAGATTAAGCCCATTTTCTCTCTAGTGTACATAATATCATTTGTTTAGAAATTTTTGTTTTTGATTTTCATTATCATAATTTAAAAAAAATGATTATAAATCTATATCAGGTCTAAAATTTAGTTATTGTTCTGAATTTTCCATACATTTTTAAAGCGGTATAAAAAAATGTTGAAAAGGTCAATTGGTAATCATACCAAACGCCAAACACAAAACTTGACCGAAATCTACATATTCTTCCAATAAAAAACAATAAAAAAATTAAAAACAGAGGAATCATCTGAGGGGCAATTATGACATTTCCGGAGTCATCGAAAGCCACAACCAACAAGCGCAGACAAAAGACAATTTTCAATTCAAAAACCACCAAAAGTCCTTGTTTTTGGAGGGAGGACGATTCTCTTCACACCCAAAACCCAGCTGCCTTGCCCGGTGCACCCAGCAGTAGCCGCCGGCCGGCCTTCTCACACCCAGCACCGCCCGCCGGACTCTGATTCCCTCTCCTCTTTCTCTCTCTGCACCCAGCAATGTTCTCCGGCACCACCTCCAGCTCAAGGTCTCAAAGGTCCTCCATTTCGCCTTTTCGCTCCCGGAAGTCCTCCGGACCCACCAAGCCTCCTACGCCCTCGCCTCGCCCTGCCACCCCTTCTTCCTCCACGACGTCTTCTCGGCACCCCACTTCCAAGCCCTCTCTGTCTCCGGCCTCCTCCTCCGCCAGCCCAAACCCTCCGTCCCTGCCGTCCCCGCCCGATGTCTCCAAGTCCAAGGAGAATGTCACCGTCACTGTCCGCTTTCGTCCCCTCAGGTACTCTTCTTTCTCCGATTGGGCCGTCACCTACCGCCATGGTGCTTTCTTTTCACGTTTTTGACAAAAAAAAGTTTTGATCTTTTTTGTTGAATTGTGCATTTTTACCAATTTTGACTTTCGATTTGTGCAGTGCTCGGGAGATTAACAAAGGGGACGAAATAGCGTGGTATGCTGATGGCGATTATACAGTCAGGAACGAGTCCAATTCCTGCATTGTTTACGGTTTCGGTTAGTTTTCTTAATTTTTTACATTAATTTTGCTTTTGAATTTCTTTTATTATTATTTTCTTTTGCTGCTTATTTACTTCATGCCGTTGATTCAGTTATATTTAGTTATTATAGTTATAGACACGAGTATTTGCTACTCATAAGCTGCATTTTGAAGTTACGCACTGCTTTATCTATTTGCTTGGCTATCTTGAAGTAATGCGAATTTTATGGTGTTTTGTAATTGCTCATATGCGGTGCTGGTGCTGCAGATAAGGTTTTTGGTCCAGCAACGACGACACGCCATGTCTATGATGTCGCCGCACAACACGTTGTTAGTGGTGTTATGCAAGGGATTAATGGTAAATAGTTCACTGAGTTTGGTTTTAAGTAATAACAATTGGTACTTTTCATTTTTTCGCTGTCATTTTGTTTTTTGATATCTCAACTAGAACTTCCAAAACCAAATAGCACTGTCTCGTTCCTATAATTCGGTTATATGTATATATTTGAAGATATATGCGTGTGGTGCCATAGGTACTGTGTTTGCTTATGTTGGCTAAAGATGCTCTGTTTTTATGCAGGTACTGTGTTTGCATATGGGGTTACTAGTAGTGGGAAAACACATACAATGCATGTAAGTAGAGGTGGTCTAGATTGTCTATCTGAAGTCTGACATTGTCATTTCTAGGCCAGTATTTTCACCCGTATATTTTGCACTTCATGACTACCAACTGTACGCAGATTTTGTATTGGCAATCTCTTGCTGAGATTAATGCATTGATGCAATTGAAACAGGGCCCATGTCATAAGCAGCCTTTGTAGTTGCATTTTCCTTTATTTCACCCCAGCGAAGGGGAATTCCTTTGAAAGAAAATTGAGATGTCTTCTTATTCTTCCTGCAGTTTTCTTTCTCATTGTGGAACTTTTTGTGACATATATCGTGTGCGTTTCAATATTTCAATGTTTGCAAATTATACAAAGTACAAATTTGTAGTTACATTTTGTATTCCAGGGGGAGCAAAAGTCACCAGGAATTATTCCACTGGCAGTGAAGGATGTTTTTGGAATTATACAGGAGGTAAAGGACATGTTTCTAATTAGCTGGTAATCTTATTTTCTTTAATTTATGTATTGTATTATGAGTTTAGATAACTTTAATCATGTATCAGACACCTGGGCGGGAGTTTCTTCTTCGTGTTTCATATCTGGAAATATACAATGAGGTCAGTCTTTTCTAGTTGCGTTGTGCAAAGCTTTCAATTGGAGTCTGGTCATTGTTGTATGTATTATTTTGAAGTGGCTTTTTGTTAGGTAATAATGGTATACATGCAAAAAACTGTTATGACCTGGGAATTTATACTTTACTTTGCTGGGCGTGTCCCACTTTGTTTCACCCCACTGAAAATTGTCCTGGTTAGGGAGCTAGTTACATTACATAACTTTGGACAAGAGGTAATGAGCTTTTTGCTATGATAGTGGGATACCAGATACCGTTCAGTCAACTATATTAAAATATCATGTGGTGTCTGAAGACTCAGAACCAAGAATGATTCAATAACCAAAGAGTAATGCTTGCAAAAGGATCTGATGTAATGAGTCCAGGATGCCCCTTCATTAAGTTAGAAACTTTTAGATATTTGAGAATTTCACTGAAAACTTCTTGTGATCACAAGAATCTAGTATTGAGCTTGCTTTGGTTTTGCAAACTTGAATTTAGGAAATGAGGACAAATGGAAGGTTGATGAGGATTCTTAAATAGTTCTTTTCTTACTTGGGAGTGTAAGTTGGAAGAGAGGAGTAGCCAAGCATTGGATAGATCAGAGGCTTCAATCACTGTTTGGTAATATTATAAAAAATGAGCATGAAAGTGCACATGGACTCACGGCATTGATGAGAGAGTTTCTGTGGTAGTGATGATAAAAAAAGTTCTCTTATGAATAATAAGGAAAACTGGAAATGATTTGGCACTTGGGTTACCTTATTTTTACGGAATTTTGTTGGTAGATGATGATTTAACTGAAATTTGGATTCCCCTGAAGACAAAAGGAATATGAAAATAAAATATAAAAAGAAAAAAGGATCTAAGCCATAATTTTTTTTTCATCCAAAGTCCTATACTATGTTCCTCAGATTTATAGTTTTTAGATTTTCTAAATAAAGTTATTACTCATTGAGGTTTCAACATTTAATATCTTAGGCACACATACTCGTCTCTTCCTTTTGTGTCCTTGTGGTAAATGTGATTGACCACTTTTACATAACAAATATCACTAACTTAGTAGATGATTCTGTTTGCTAGATCCTGTGGAGTCTTCATTTTACTGAACTAACAAAATGTAAAATATTAAAAAAGAAATTTCTTTTTGTCAAAATGTCAAAAACATGAGCCAATTTGTCATGTCTTTGTTATCAGAAGTACTCTCCTACAGTCCTCATTTTGAGAACCTGTGAGATCCTTTTTCATATAAGCCCTCAGATTAATCTTATGGTAGATTAAGCTAACTTAAATTATCCCTGTTACACCGAAACACAATAATTGTGTGAAGTGATTATGTTTAAAAAAAATTTCTTGCGTGAAACCTTTTGTCTTCTTCCCCTACCATCTCTCTCCTCCACACCCCCTTCCTCTCTCCATCTCTCTCTCTTTCGATTGCTCACTACCCTTCTCACCTCCTGAGTTTTTGGTTTTTTCATTTTCGTGTATGTAAAAGGGAGAGGGACTTGTTTCAATTTTTTCACCGTCTTGGGAAGCTTTGATATGAGAAAAGAGTTCACAAGTTCAAGAAGAAGGGAATCCCATTTTTCAAAACCACACAATCTCAATTTTTTTGGTGCTTTGTAACTAACTGGGTTTGAATATTATTGATAAAATATTAGATGAAATTTGATGAGGAGACTAGGTTTTGCAGATGGAAGGGATTTGACATGACGTGAAACCTTCTTCGCTTCTTTTTTTGTTTTTTTTGTTTTATCAATTTGTATTTATTTCCTTGTAACAAGAATTGTTTAAGTTGATGGCTTAATCTACCGTAATATTAATCTGAGGGCTCATATAAAAGAGGACCTCACAGGTCCTCAAAATAAGGACCTTAGGAGTGCAACTTTCTCTTTGTATTATTACCAACTTACTTTTTATAGTCCTTTTATTTTTCCAGGTCATAAATGACTTACTTGATCCAACAGGACAGAACCTACGAATAAGAGAGGATGCTCAGGTGCTTATGTTCACAAAGGACTTAAGACTCTTTGTATTTTTTGCTCAGAGATGACTGTTAATATTTCTCCTCAAGTTTCTTGCATGTTTTTTTTACTTTCTATAAACCTACATACTGGAATTTTGAATGCTTTGACTAGATTATCTGTATGACTAAGAGCAAAATGAAATGAGTATATTACAGGAAAACTGTATGTCTATGCACATGGAGTTGGCTTGAGTAGGGTCTTTGGCCACCTGTTGGATTTTTACCTACATAATCAAACTCTAGAAATCAGTTAGAATGTGGGCTTTGGATAGAGATGTGTTTTAAACTATGTTAATGAGAAAGTTTCAGGTCCTAGAAAGCATCTAGTTCATATACAATGGTATGGCTTGCCACGATCCACCTAGCAAATGGGGGTTGAGTCCCGAAAGAAATCTCGCTGGATACATGTGTATGGTAACACATGCCTTGCCCTCCCTAGACCATGCATTGGTGTGAGTGTGAACTGGGCCACCCTTTAGGTGTCACTCTTATTCATTAATTATTACCTCAGGCTGCAGTTCTACCATGCTCAGCTTCATCTCTTCCCCTTCTCTCATATGTGTGATAGAATTTGTCATCTCAAACTAGTAGTTATTTTGACATTCATTTTTCTTTTATGAAATTGTCTTTACATCTTTGATTCCTTTGACATTTACTCAAAAGTAAAACCTAAATTATAAATCTTATATCCTAAACCCTTCAGATCTGGTTCTACTTTATTTCACTTAATTTGTACCTTCAACTTGTGCATTTCATTTTTGTAAGTCATTAACCTTATCATTTGGAACAATTTTATTGGGCAGGGAACTTATGTTGAAGCAATCAAAGAGGAAGTTGTATTATCTCCTGCTCATGCTCTTTCCTTGATAGCAACAGGAGAAGGTATTAACATGAGTTCGTTTGTCTACATGATCCAGGCAGAAGCTTTGTTGTTTCTGCTTGGTACTCGTGTCGGTCTCAAATACTACGATTTCATATGCATTCATGAGCAGTATATTTCCTTTTCCATTGTTCCACCTTGTTGGTTGTTTTCTTCCCTATCTGCATATACTCTGTATCTTTTCCAGCCACTGTTTCTACTGCTGAGCACCTTTAACATTCTTCTTCTTTTATTGCAGAGCATAGGCATGTTGGTTCTAATAATTTCAATCTGCTTAGCAGTCGCAGCCACACTATATTCACATTGGTAACTATCTTTAATTACTATGTGATAAAGGTGTCTATAATGTTATACAAAGCAAGATTCTGTTAGGTTACCCTTTCAGATTAGTCTTTTATAAGTTTCTAATTTACTCAAAACCACTGATTGGGGAAAGGAAGTTCTTTTAAATGTAAACACCCTTTAAAAAACAAGTGAATAACCATCCGCTGACTAATTTAGAGATATTGTAGTAAGTTGTTCATATGCTAGCATTTTCTTTGTCAAGTAAAATTGATGGCAACTAAACTTATTAGACCTTCATGAAGTGGTTCCTCCCTCTTGTATTTATTGTATTACTTTTTGTTCCACTTTGCTAATATATAACAATTCATCAGACTATTGAAAGCAGTCCACGTGGTGAAAATCATGATAAAGAAGATGTCACCTTGTCCCAGTTGGTAATGTCTTCTCATCTTTGAAATTTAAAGTTGCTCACCATAGTTTCGTCAATCTGGTCCTACAATCTGGTGGATTTAGATATAAATTAAAATATTTTGTTACAATCTGATGCTGAGCCCTACACAATTCAATTTTTTTTTTGGCAGCACTTAATTGATCTTGCAGGATCTGAGAGTTCTAAAACTGAAACAACTGGATTGCGAAGAAGGGAGGGCTCATACATCAATAAAAGCTTACTTACGCTTGGCACTGTAAGATAATTCTTATCTTAGGTCTTCTTTGATTGGGGTTGTAGTGTTTAAAGTAAAAATAATTCCCAGAATTCAACTTATTAACATAATTTAACCCTTTACTGTTTCATGCAATGTCTTTTCTTCTTCCCAACATTATTGGTACTGCAATAAATATGCTCTAGAATTATAGCATGTTTTGGTTTGCACATTTCTCATGTTTATCACTTATCGGTATAATTGTGCATAAAAATCTCAAAATATGAAGAAAAAAAATAACTATGCCGTGGTTCTTCAATTACTTATCATGGCGTGATGTTGGAGAACTGGTGGACTCTGTAATAAAATGCTATCAGATGTAGAGCTTCAGATTCTTCATGTGCCTATATTTGCACTGATATTAATCTAATAACTGTCTCTTGTTGCAGGCAAGCAATTAATCTAAAAATTGTCTCTTGTTGCAGGTGATTTCTAAATTGACAGATGGAAAGGCAACTCATGTTCCATATCGAGATTCAAAACTCACCCGTTTATTGCAGTCATCCCTAAGTGGTCATGGACGTGTATCTGTAAGTTCAATGCAATACTTCTGGATTGTCTAGTGTCCGTGTGATCATATTTTGTCTTTACAACTATCCAATTAATTGTCACGTAAGGTATCTTTTTTGTTTATAGTGATGTGATTAATGATTCTGGAGGATGTTCTTGTTATGGTGAGTTCAGCTTATTTGCACCGTGACTCCTGCATCAAGCAATAGTGAGGAGACACACAACACACTGAAGTTTGCACACCGGAGCAAGCATGTGGAACTCAAGGCTTCCCAAAATAAGGTGAATCTCAGAGTTACTTTTATGTAGAGTGGCACTAATAGAAATATTGAGTATTTGTAGTCCCAGCTTACAATTTCTTCGTTCTTGACTTTTTCTTTTAGATTGTGGATGAAAAGTCTCTTATAAAGAAGTATCAGAAAGAAATTTCCAGTTTAAAGCAAGAACTTCAGCAATTAAGACGTGGCATGATGGAGAATCCAAATATGACTCCAACTATTCAGGAAGACCTGGTTAATTTGAAGCTTCAGGTTGGTCCTGCTACATTGTGTGAACTAACAAAACTAGCATATTTTGGTTTATATTTGTTCTTTAGGTAGTAACCAATAAAAGTTTTGTCCTAAGGTCCTTAACTAAGGTTTTTGAATGAAGTTATATTTCTGTCTCCTAGTCGTTAGATAAGAGATGGATGCACGGTATGCATTGAGATGCATCTAATCTGTTTTGCATTTCATCCACCCATATTTGGTCGATCTGCTGAAAAATGGGACCATATTTGAGGTCCTTAGGACAGAAGAACCATATATATAACCGGAGGGCTAGACCAATATGATAACTTTATTCTTTTGCCTTAGAAAAGTATGGTAATCTAGACTCGAGTGTAATGTTACAATTCCCTGAGGTGTAAGCTACAGAATGTATGAAGTCCCTAATGCCAGTTATTGTCTCCCGTTGAAAATGGGATTCTTTGCTGTGTAGACATATAAACAGCTAACTTTTATCCAGGATTTAGTCGTTTGTTGTTTGCTTCTAATACATATTGTTTCATCATGTTAAAGCTGGAAGCTGGTCAGGTAAAGTTGCGGTCAAGATTGGAAGAGGAAGAAGAAGCCAAGGCAGCTTTAATGGGAAGGATACAACGATTGACTAAACTAATCTTAGTTTCCACGAAAAATACTGTCCCGCCAAGCATATCTGAACGACCTAGCCATAGACGGAGACATTCTTTTGGGGAAGATGAGGTGGGTGATTTAGGATTTTCAGCAGTGAAGGTGGATTGCAGATTCTTTGAATTTGTATTTTGACTTTTGAGGAAATTTTTTTTTAATGATTTGACCTTGTCACACTAGAAACTGTAAATTATTGGCCATATCTTATTAGATTTACCAACCAACTCCTTTTTATGCAGCTTGCATATCTGCCTGACAAGAAACGGGAATACCTTGTTGATGATGATGCTGGAAGTTATGCGTCTGAGATTTCAGTGGAAGGAAGAGATGAGATCACTAATCTAGATGAGTTGGTCAAAGATTACAAAAGAAACAAAAAGCGTGGAATGCTAGGATGGTTTAAATTGAAAGTAAGTTCCCGTTTTCTCCTTTAACGCCTGTGTTGATTATGGACTTCATATATTTAGGTTGTTTGTTAGAGGAGAAAACATAGGATGTAGTTGATGAGATGACAGTCCTCTCCTTCCTAAGTCAATGATTGCTTTCAATCTACACTTTGTTTTGTCGGCTTTAATTGAGCCATCATCTGTATATAGTTATCTATCTTTATATTTTTTGTTAATATGCACTATTAAGATTTGTTTTTTCATTTTATTTATGCAAAAGAAAATCCAGATTTCATTTGTATAATTCGTTAGTATTCTACTGATTGAACTCACCTAGACAAAGCTCAATTTCTCAACAGAAACCTGAGAATTTTGTTGGATTATCATCGAGCGGCGATAGTGAGAGCTCTACAAGTGGGTCACCAGCAGCTTGTTCAATATCTTCTCAAAATAGAGTCAAATTTAGTGATGTGAAGGATGGAAAAAGAAATTCTGTCAGTAGAAAGGGAGATGATTATACCATTATTAACCCATGTCCGGAAAGAACCCAAGCAGGTGATTTGTTTGGTGCAGGTTGCCGTTTGCCTCGGGTGAGTGGTGTTTGCTTTACATTGATAAAATCTGTTCCAAGTGAATACATGCATATATAATAGAGAGAATTTTGGAGTGGTTGAGTGTGTGTGCATGCAGTTGGTTGTTATTTATTTGTAGGAAGTAGCATCAACAGGTATTTCTTATTGTAGCATGAATCGATCATGTTAACATATATACTATAACTATCCTTCCACAGACTGGGTCCACAATTACAGATCAAATCGAACTTCTTCGTGAGCAAGTGAAAATGTTAGCTGGGGAGGTGGCATTGTGTACAAGTTCTCTCAAAAGACTTTCAGAGCAAGCGGCTACAAACCCTGAAGATTCACAGCTTAAGGTGAGGCATCTCTTTAGATTCATCTTAAAGAACAAAAGTCTAAATCTGATTGGTATTCTTGTCTAAGTTCTTTTTTTTTTTTTTTTTTTTTTTTTTTGGTAATATTTGTTAAAATAGGAACAAATGCAAAAGTTGAAGGAGGAAATTAGTGAAAAGAAGCTTCAGATATGTGTTCTAGAGCAACGCATGATTGGATCACTCGAGAGGTCTCCACAAATGTCAAATAACATTGAAATGTCTCAGGTAAACTATGCGTCTTCTAGGCTGATGGATTTTAAGAGCAGTTAGATGATGATTTTACTGTATGAAATGTTTTGGACTGACTGACAGATAATCCGATAACAATATCTCATGGTATACAAATTTGTAAATACAAAAGGGGCATTGTTATTTCCTATTTCATATTCTACTCTGAGTGATTGTTAGTATAGTTAAACTTTCTAAAACCATTTCAGCAGAGAAGGTCCCTTGTTACATGCCCCATGTAATCATAAATCCTTTGGTCTGTTTTTTTTAAGTTTCACGGGATTGAATAAATCTAGTATAACAAAAAAAGGATCACAAATCATCGATTGAGGGATCATATATAACAAGATCAATTAATTATGTAAGGGAGCTAATCGAGAAAATAAAACATGTCCTGATTTTACCCAAAAAGAAAGTGTGTTCAAGAACCTTAGCCTAGTAGACTATTATTATAATGTCCCACTTTATTGTTGGTTGAAAAAGTAAAACTCCATCTCGTATGATCCTTCTATATATAATATGGGATGAGTTTGTGGCTGTTATGTTCATATTTTGGTTGTGTTGGCTTTCATTTATTCGGTTCCTTAACCATATGCTTAATAAAGCATTGCTGGTTTTTCCTGTATGTAAATCCTGCATGTACATGCTTTCTGATGAGTTTGTTACATCCTCATGTAGGCTCTGTCCAAGCTTACTACACAGCTAAATGAGAAAACTTTTGAACTTGAGGTTTGTTATTCTTGAATCTTTCATAATAAAGATGATTTTTTTTTCAATTTAGAATGCTAAAGACATCATACTAAATTATCTCTCTGTCTTCGGCCGATCATTCAAGATTAAGTCAGCTGACAATAGGATACTTCAGGAACAACTACAGATTAAGGTAAATTATAAAGATGTTCAAAATTCCTTTTCATGTACTTGCATTTCTGTCTTTAACTTTTGAAATTTTTATCATCATATTGTTGCTTTTTGCAGATTTCTGAGAATGCAGAAATGCAAGAAACGATTCTTCTGCTAAGACAACAGCTCAGTTCACAACAAATTGCTGATAGTGAGGCTACCAGACTCGAAACATATCCCAAAGAGCTAGTGCAAAAGAACAATGAAAAAAGGGATAGGTTTGGTCTGTGGCAAGAAACTGGTGCTGATGAAAATACACCAACCAGTGTGATGAGCTTAAACAGAATCTTTTCGCTCGATGACTCCAAAGACTGCAACAAAGATGCATATCTGAATTCCCAAATCCATATACAGGTTATTCCTATTCTTTCCTTGCATCTTCAGAACTAAGAAACCCAATATAGACCCTTTGTCCTTATGATATTTTTAGTTTTACTTGACGGGGATATGTTGTCACCAGTGCTTTTTTAATTTATTTTCTCAGACTTCTGAAATAGAGGACTTAAAGCAAGATAAGGTGAGACTGTCCGAGGAAAAGGAGGGGCTTGAAGTTCAGAATATGAAACTTTCAGAAGAAGCTTCATATGCCAAAGAGCTGGCCGCAGCTGCAGCAGTTGAGCTTAGAAACTTGGCTCAAGAAGTAACCAAACTTTCTTATGAAAATGCAAAGCTGACTGGTGACCTTGCTGCTGCAATGGAGGTTCAGTGCCGATCAAATTGTCAGAGGTCTACTTCATATGATTTCAAGAAAAATGGCTTAAATGGTCCTCGAGGCCATAAAAGGCCAGAGGATGTAGTTTTGGTTGAGGAGCTGCAGAGGGAACTTAGTGCAAGATGCCAAAGAGAAGCTTCTCTGGAGAAAGAATTATCTGAGAGAGATCAGACAGAAGATGATTTGCGAAGAATGTTAGATAAAGTAAAACAACGTGAAGTTGATTTAGAAAATGAGCTGGCAAACATGTGGGTGCTGGTTGCACAATTGAGAAAGTCTGGCATTAATTCCGAGGATGTGTCACTCGACGGGGTTCATCTATCTGAAAGTTCACGTACAAGAGTAAAAAATGGGTTTCTTCCAAGTAATGGTCATTCAGAAGTTATTTTCAAAGACGATGGAATCCCTGAAAACCTAAATGAGATGGGTACATTGGAAGATTTAAGAACCAGCTATCAGAAAGAAAGGAGAAGATGCAAAGAGTTAGAATGCTATATCTCTAGACTTAAGGTACATGCTTTATTGATTTATCTTTAGGGAAAGTACAGATAGTCATCTGTGGTTTACCCCAGTTCCATGGATAATCCCGTGGTTTTTTTGTGATGCGTCCCCTGTGGTTTCAAAAAGTGTGACTGAACGGAAGTTTTCATATTTAGAATTGTTTGTAGGAATAAAAGCTTCACCCTAAACATACTCTGTTTTACCTCATAAAGTCATCAAAATAGATCAAAAGAGTTGAGAAAGATTTATTAAATTTCAGGGTGAAGATGTTGCTGGTCTTGATGTCACTACTCTTGAAGAACTGCAGAACCTTCATGTTGAGGCTATAACAAAGATTTGCCATGCGAAGGTGATTATCTGGTTGCTTTTTTCTGACGTGATTTTGCGTTATGTTGATCTACCATTTGTTTCTTCTCTTTTCATTTACACCAGAAATCTTTTCAACTATTCTCGTATAGTCTCTCTTTTCCTCGGTTGCTGTTATCATGCCCCGTTATTGCATCAAATTAGTTTGATGTTGATCCTGGTCTTCTTTTCATTTTTAGCTGACTAAAATCTTTGTAATATGCAGTGCGCAAATCGTGTAATTTAGCATGCTCTCCTCCATCGTCATACTTAATCGCTTGATATTTCAGGTTAGTTTTATTTATATGGTTCAGTTCATGAAACGAAAACAAAAGTACCGGAAACCTTTTGGTGTAGATATGATCGGTTTGAACTAATTATAAATTAATTCATACCGGAAACCTTGTTGAGCATTTTTCTCAAACAGATAATGCAAAAAGAAGAGTACATCCGTTTTTTCCTTCAAGTCATGAAAATAGTAGTGATGAATCAACATCTGCACTTCTTGCAGGTACTGAGCAGGTGTAATGTACTTTGTACAGAATGAGAAAATTAACCAGATTGATCTATGTCTCTCATTGTTTACCGTCATCCTTCTCTAATCTAGGAATAGCTTTGGAAACGATAGCAGATGAGTTGCGCCTTTCTTGTCACTCAAGATTCATGCAACCAGTTTGTGGTAGAGATGGATCAGGGGCATTGCCATAGAAGAATATTATCTATATAACGAATATCTGTATTATCGGGTACTAGGGTTACCCGCTGACCTGATTTAACTTTTTAAGTTGTAAGACGGAGAAAACTAACATCGCTTTTTCTTCTCTGCTAGAGTAACAGACAATGTAACTGTTGTAACAGTCAAGATTGTTGCTGGGTTTATAAAGATGCTCACGGGGCTGCAAACGCGTGTCCGTGCAGACACACAAGTGCAGGGTGAGAACAGAGTCATTAGGTCATTAAAGTTTTGCCGTGGTGTAAACTGTACAAGGAGCATCACATTGGATCCAAGTAAGGTCACTGCCAGTGTCGATATCGAGGTCAAAACGCTTGGTCGGGTGGCCTATGTTGCTGGACAGAGTGAAAGGTAGAACCAAATCTTGAAACCATTCACCACGTATCACAAAAAGAGAACAGAAAAATGGAGGGCAAGGGAAATACGTAATACTAATTCATGGCATCAAAGTCCAACAAATCTTACCTAAGAGATTATTTTAAAGCATTAAAATTGAACTTTAAAAGATACATCTAATAGGATTTGGATTTTTACATTCTATTCATTCATCGTACATTGTGCAATTGGAGATTATTTTGAATTTTTTTGTTTAAAATTAAATACAAAAGCTGGTAGCACGATGTATGATGAATGGATAGGATGTGAGAATGGATTCTCATCCCATGCAATATGCAATAAGTGGAAGCAAGAAAGATTGAACTTTTTTTTAGTACAAATATTAGAAAGTAATCACTCTAATCACTCAAACAAAACCAAGTTTCCCGTTCTCATTGCAAACTAACTAGGATACTTAGGAAGAAACCACAGCCCAGAGCTGCATTGCCTCCAAAGTCACGCGCAAGCATAGTACACAGGAAAACGAGGAAGGAAAATAAGGAGCGTTGCCAAAAGTAAGGTCTGTGGAAATTGACCATGGAAATTGGTGTTGTGGGCATGGTGCGCAGCCATACTTACTTTACGAGACAAGCAGGCGTTCTTGGATGTTACACCAAAAAGGGAAGTCATAGCTGCATCCAGAGAAATAAGAAACAAGACATAGCCAGAATAAAAAGAAATGAGGAAACCAAAGGATTCTTTAAAATGTTACACCGAAAGGGAAGTCATAGGTTGCTCTATTTAGTTGGTAAGGGAAAAGGAATATTGTCTCTTCTCTCCCAAACTTACCGACGTGAAACCCAAAATTATGCGCTCCAACTTTTAATGTTCCCAAGCATCCCAAAGTCTTTCAATACCTTAGCTTCACATAGGCCCAATAAACTTCCATAATATCCATACCACAATCTACTTGGCAACCTCCGATATGTGACTCATTTTAGGATCTAAGATGTTCACTATACAATAATTCCACTAGACAACATGATTGATAAAGTGAGACATTTTGATGCACTATCAAATTTGCTTTCCACCAAACTTTCTTTTTTTATTCACCAATGTTATGAAATCCTAGTGTAAAGTAATTTTATCAAAACCACAAATTTCAGAAGTGATAATCTTTTTTAGTAAACCACTGAATCAAACGAAGTTTCCCTTTAAAAGCAAGGCACTCGGTTGGTGGCATGTTATGATAAAAAGATCAATACTATTGAACAAGTGCTTAAATGGGCTTGCATGTGAGATTTTTGGGGACAAGGATTGTCTGTCCTCCCACTTCCGGTGCCCTTTCGTGCTTTCCTATTTGTGTGGTCACGGTTAAACCACGTCAACATTGTATATTACTATTTATTTTTGTCTTATTATCTCTATAAAAAAAATAATATAAAATGTTGACGTGGCTTAACCGTGACCACACAAAACAGAAGGGCACGGGAGGGCACCGGAAGTGGGAGGACAGACAATCCTTGTCTGATTTTTGGACCCTAACATACACAATGTCAAATGTGTCATTAATTTTTTTTATTAAAAAGTGGATGAACTAAGAGACATATGAGATGTGTCAAGCAGCTTTCTTAAATTATATAAATACATACCATTATTTTACATGGACATTAAGAAAAACTTATAACCACCTTTTAAAACAGTTTAATTAGTAAACAATCCTATTTTCTGACACCTGCATGGTATATATATATTTGGATTATTTGTTTCCCTGTAAAGCAGCTGTTGACTACGTAGGTTTTTACCTTCTCTCATGCTCAATTACCTTTGGAGGTTATTACCATTTTAATGCCTCTGATCTTATCTTTAAGGTTGACTAGAAAACATCTCAACCCTTGAAGGCCAATATAACAATATAAGTAAGAAAGAATTATCTGTCCTCCTAAAAAAATTCTTCTCTACGACCAATTTATGCAACCGGTGTCTCACGATAAGTAGTTGGGTTGACTAGCATGTGATAAGCCACAAACGTGACATCGAATGCATATAACTGTTGTAGAGAAATTATTTCTCGTCCGATTGATTAACTGAATGAACTGATTATCAATGAAAGGCCTTATAAAACGCTGCTAGTTTCATATTTGGCAAAACACGCATTCTTGTGGACATAGCCAATCTTTTGATCTCTCTTTTTGTTACCTTCGTTGTTCTTCTTCTTCTTTTGATCTGTGCATGGTGCGTGATTTTTACTCATGCGTCCTCTTATCCCTTCCATTCGGAATCTGTATATATCTGCCTATAAATCCATTGTCAAGAAATGGCGACACATGAAAAAGAAATCATGCTCAGCTCCACAAGAGGAAGCCATAGTTGACCAATTTCAAGACAATGATGTGATTTTTGAGGTAAATATATTGTTAGATTGCCAATTTTGCATGATTGTTCAATACATATATACATAGTCTACATTAACAATCTTACAACATAATATGAGAGCAATATTCCTCTTGTATACAAAATGATCAAAATTTATAAACAAGAATTGCGTGTGGATATGAATGTCTTAGAAAGATAATAAAATTTCATTGTAATATTAACTTTGAAAATCAATATGCTTTTTCCTGTGTTTATCTAATTACATGCATGCATGCAGATTAACGATAACCTTGATAATCAATATGCTGCAACACTATGCTTCCATAATTAACAACCTCGTTTTTTCACGTGTTTATCTAATTGCATTGCATGCATACATATTAACTAATTTGTATACGTAGTATTGATCAAGATAGATTTTATATGTATACATATACGTGTATATACATACAGGAAGTGGATGAGGATACAGAAAAGAAAACCATGCATGGATTGCACAGCTTTAGATGCATTAGCCTGCAAAGAATGCGACGCCATGATCCATCAAGCCCTAGAGGTCTCAAAAGCGTGGACTGCATCTTTAACGTGTCTTCTCCTCGTTTCTCAAAGAGCTCAAGCCCAAAGAGTCGCACCCCTTCACCCTCCCTCAAGAAAACTAAGAGCCGGAAAAGCTGGCCCGATTCTGCGGTGCCCTCTCCGGCAACCCCCACTACACCGGGGTGTACTACTAAAAGCTCAGACTGCACGCCCGCCCATCCCTTTCTCTCAAAAAGTGAGAGCCGGAAGAGCCCCGCCCCCATCATGTTTTCTAACTCATCTGGGATGTTGAAACCCCCAGCCATTGAGACGCAGCTTGAGTGCACCTTAGAGGAGCTGTGCTTTGGATGCCAGAAGAAGATGAAGGTCACAAGGGCTATCGTCAAAGACACCGGGTTGGTTACCTTGTCCTTGATTTACTATGCAACTATTCTCGTCAAAATGTTGATCACGTCTCTTTTTCATGTACTTGTACGTATATATGTGTGTGACTTAACGACTCAAAATGAGATCTCTTTATCAAACATGTTATGACTAGTATGAATGGCTGATCATATTGTTGACTGCATCTTTTATGAAGGTGAAACTCTAAATAGGCAGAAATTGGATCAACAATGTGATTAGTAAATGTGGCACGGAAGCGATACTCCAGAACCAAATATCATTTGCTCATATATATATGGGTGAAGCTTAGATCATTTGCTTACTTGTTCCTAGTATCTTTTCATATTAATGTATTTTAATGGCAGGCAATTGGCTCAAGAAGATGAATTGGTAACAATACAAGTGGAGCCAGGATGGAAGAAAGGAACAAAGATTACATTTGAAGGATTGGGAACTGAGAGACCAGGTGCATACCCAGCAGACATAATCTTTGTGATTTCTGAAAAACGACACCCTTTGTTCAGAAGAGAAGGAGATGACTTGGAGTTGGCACTAGAGATTCCATTGGTGGAGGCTCTCACTGGCTGCATCATCTCAATCCCTCTGCTGGGTGGAGACCAGATGAAGCTGACGATTGACGACATCATATATCCTGGCTATGAAAAGATCATATCCGGCCAAGGCATGGCAGTCTCTAAAGATGAAGGAAAGAGAGGAAACTTGAAGGTCACGTTTCTGGTCGATTTTCCGACCGCCCTCACCCATGAACAACGATTGGATGTTCAAACCATTTTAGAGGATTATGATTGATCGTCAGTGATTGTAGTCTTTTTTGCCCCTTTCATTTTTTCATAGTACAGATGGAATCCAATGCTTCATTTGTATAATATAGGTAGAAGCTTTTGTAAGACAACCCGGTGTTTATATATTGAAGAGTTTTAGCACAGAACTAGGCGTAACCAAGTTAGTTAGAGCATTGTGATCTTCCCGCTGCACCCAAGTTCTAAACTCATTCACCTAGTTTAGGTTAGAATTAAATATGGCTCGGATAAAACCCACGAAATGCTTTAGCTTTGGAACATGATATTATAAGCAGCAAGAACATGATTGTATGATTCAATTACAAACACATTTAAACATATAAATCTATGACATTCACCCCCAACTTTTACTCTCTCCAATTCCCTTTTCATAAACAATCAAGCCTTTGTCAGAGTGAAATCAGAACACTATTCGTATATTATACAATGAAAGACTTCTATAAATCTGACCGAAAGAAGAAATCACACGAGCAAAGCGAGATCCTATTCTCTCTTAAGCCTCAGGCCATCCGAACAGAGCACGGATTATGCTTAATATGCCACCGCCCATAAGAGCCTTCAGAATTCTTAGCTTCCCCTTTGTGTATGGTGGGTACCTTATGGAGGCATCGCCAACAAAACCGCGATAAACAACAGCCTTCTTATGGCTAAAGGCGTCGAAGGAGAATTTTCCATGGTATGCACCCATTCCACTCTCCCCAACTCCTCCAAAAGGCAGGGAGGGTACAGCAAGCTGTACCATCAAGTATATGTAATGCAAATTAGATTCTAAACAGAGTTTGGAATAACGGAAATAGATTAATCAGCGTGCATGTGACTGTGCGGTGTTATATGTAACAAATGGAAATGCCAAGAATGCATCGATGAACATGTACAGTCTTGTTTCAAGAATTTCGAGGGTGAAGTATTACATGTAAAGTCGTGTCATTGATAACCAAACCCCCGGCAGATACAGTATTTACAAAGTGCTCCTTCAGCTTCTTCTTGTTGGTAAACAAATACGCAGCAAGGGGCTTTGCTCCTGAGTTTATCAAATCAAAACTGTCTTCCAATTTGTCGACCTGTTACAAACAGAAGGGAAGATATTGCATTGGATCTCCAGCGTCACGTGCATATAAAAACAGAACAATTCAATCATACAAATGCTACTCTTTCAAAAATGTTTCCACTATTAAAATATGGTAACGATCAGCCTACTTTTTTGCGCATGCTGAAGGAAGCTAGACTACTTTCCTTTCAAATCATCCCAAATGAGAACCATGTTAGATATTCTGTTACCAGTTCACAATTTGAAAAATCTGATTCTATAGCTTTTGATCAATGTGCTGAGACTGCCAGAGCTGTTTAAATATTTTGCTGCAAAAATATTTCGTTGAAAGCACAAACTCACAACAACAAAATCTGTGGTTCTTACCGTGACAATGGGAAGCAAAGGGCCAAATATTTCCTCAGTCATGATCAAGGAGTCTTGTGGGACATTGAGCAAGATGGTGGGAGCTATCCTCCTGTGATCAAAAGGAAGAAGCATTAATCGCATTTACGATACAATGCAATACCCTATTAATTCACAGAGAGAGAGAGAGAGAGAGAAAGAGAGAGAGCTAAGAAGAGAGCAATCAGATAAAGTATAACATACAAGTTGGTTTTGTCCATTTCACCTCCATGGACGATCTTTCCAGAAACCTTATCCTCATCCAAGAGCTTTGTCAAGCGAGCAAAGTGATTAGGATTCACAATACGAGACAAATCTTTTGATTCTAGTTGATTCTTTCCATAGAAGTTCTCCAATTCTTGTTTCAGAGATTCCACCTGTGAATAAAGATAATGAAACAGAGGCACAGACAGAAAAACAAATTCAGATCTCCAATGGGATATGAGGGTAACCTTACCAGCTTAGGAGCAAAATCTTTTGTTGTTACGATATAATCAGGGGAGACGCAAGCCTGTCCATTATTACACCCCCACTTACCAACGATTATGCGCCTACTTGCAACCTTGGAGAAACAAAATGACAAGTTTGTACATGAGACGAGATGAAAATCGCAGCACTGTAGTAGCAGAAAGTAAACTACATCAAATATTATTGAGGCTATGCAAGAAGGAAGATCTCTATACTTGTAAGTTGATGCCGGAATCAACGATAACAGGGGATTTTCCTCCAAGCTCCAAAAGAACTGGTGTAAGGTGCTTTGCAGCACTAGCCATCACTATACACCCAACCCTACCATTTCCTACAAGTTTAAATATAATATTTTCAATCCATTATAGAAAAATCAGCTGTAATCTAAGGAAAATGAAAGATCAGAACAAATGAGAGGAAAATGACTGAGAACCTGTGTAACATATCTTATCCCACTTTTGCTCTAATAGTGCAGATGTTTCAGCAACAGCCCCCTCAACGACTCTTATACAAGAGCTATCCATATATTCACCTACAAGTTTTGCAAGCAATGACGATGTGGCTGGAGCAAGTTCTGATGGTTTAAGAACCGCAACATTACCGGCCGCAATGGCTCCAACAACTGGATCAAGTGAGAGTACTGGAAAACAGATACTACAAAATTATTTTTGTTTGAGGACAGGATTAATTCGAACTATAGAGCTCAATGCTCAACTTTAAGAAAAAAAAAAAGTCCAGTATGAACGTACAGAAGGGATAGTTCCATGCTGAAATTACTAGTATAGCACCAAGAGGTTCAGACACTATTTCAGCTGATGCAGGAAAAACTGTTATTGAAGTTTTAACCTGTAATTAAAGGGAAATATTAGTATGTTACTCATGGGGAAAATAGATAGAATACAAATGTCAAATCAACTCAAGAAATGTCTGTCTTGACAAACAAAATGACAACCATCGGTTGCCAATCAATGGAGTTGCTGACAAAGACAAACCTTTTCTGGCTTCATCCATTTCCTCAGCTCCTTAATTGCCAAATTACATGAGTTTTTTATCATAGCTATCTACACGAAAACCATATAAACCAAATATGAAGTCAATAACATATAAGGCATTCATGTGAAGTTTTCACAGAGAAGAAATTAATTGGAGAAGGGCCTAAATAATAGGATGACTTTATTGGTTAGGTAAGCATTTGATTCGATAATTGTCTATTTCGCAAGCAGGAGAGCCAAAAGATTGTGTCCACAACCACCAAAACCAATGGCTGACAAAAAATGCTCTCCATTTGTTTACCAATTTGAGAGAGAGCCAATTTTTCAATCCAAACTGTTCGGGTGCAGAAACATCCGATTGGGTGAACCATGAAATCCACACTTCAGATTCTGACCCGCCATCTCCATCTTTGTATGGTGTTAAAGCAAAGCCATATCCACAGTAGCACATATGTAAGATATCTATAATTCAATACAGAAGTATACCTATATACATATATATATATATATATGTGTAAGCGTATATATATTGCTAGATATCCAACATGTTATGTTGCTAGACTATGAATCAGCACCACATATTCAAACACGGGTTTACCTAATCAATGGTTCTGATAGTCTGGAAACATAAGATACTGGACCTTTCTAACAAATCAGGCATTTGCAAATTTAAACATCTATCTCTACTACAAATAAAAAACACCCAACAATCTTTATTGTTGTCAAATTTATTCCTGTAAGTTTCTCAATAGTTTAAAACGTTTTTGCCCTGCAGACACCCCATGCGGTTAATGGAAAGTTCATTCTTTACCTTTTCTCCGCATCACACCTACCTATATATTAGAAAAGACAAGGCTTGACTTATCTCAAAGAATAAATATTTTAAGATATATGAATACTTATGACACCAAACAGACATGAAAAGTACTCCTCAACTTACAAGAGTTATTGACTTACTACAAACCCCATAATAAAGCCCTACCCGGCTAGCCCCTCCCCACCAAAAAAACAAAATTGGAAGAGAAAAAAATGCGAGCAACCTTCTTAGTTCTTATTCTACCTTCTCGGCTCTCCTCATCCTACAATGTTGAACGATCATTTGAACCGCCTACTTTCTTGGTTGCTATTCAAAGATCTTTTTGCAAAAAATTAACTAAATCCGAAATCGTTTAGACATCTAATGGTTATTCAAGAAATTAGACAAACTATGATTCTCAATTAAACATTGAAATTTTGACACTGTTAGTCGACCGGTTATGCAGACTTGATCCCCAAAGGTGATATAGAAAGTAGACAGTTCCGATCATCAAACAATATTGCATGATGAACAAGAAAGCCGAGAAGATTCAAGTGAGAAGGTTGCTAGCATCCAAAAGAAAAAGGCTGACTTTCAAATGGAGGGAATGCATCCTCACAAATAGTATGAGAGACAAATTTATCCGTGCAATAAATCTAGTGGGGTGTCATTGATTACCCTTGTGATCCACTCCACCCACTTCTTACATTCTTCCTGCATAGCTTATTAAATATACCCCACATAATGTATGCATCAGAACTACCAAGTGACAGAAGCACGATTTTCCTACCCCAAGTGACAAGGACTCCCCACCTAGTATGAGAAGAATTTGGAAATTATGATCCGGATTTAGAGTCCAATGGAAAGCATAAAACCAAAGAGACACCATTATGTAATCGAAAAATATGCACAAATAAAATCGGTTACAAATTTTTAATCGAACATAAAAGTGGATGAACTTTAATTAGACAATGAAAGGGACACTAAAACCGTACACGGCTTACTTTTGTGGGATCCATTTGTGCATATTTTTCTAGGCAACTGCAATCAGCATTTAATAGTGTCGTATTGAACTAAAGCAATCAGCAAATTCTAGTCACAACCCAATTCATGATTTAGCGTATAGATATGAATTATTGACATGAGAGAGAGAGAGAGAGAGAGAGCATGCCCGCATCAAATCATTCAGAAACCAACAAAAAAATTCGATCCAAATTTCTCAGCAAATTTTAATCACAGCCTAATTCACTGGCGAGAAATTAAATGGGGGAATCGGAGGACCTCATAGACTTGGGATTCGAGTTCAGGCTTGGAGAGGTCGGAGCGGAGAGCGTTGACGATCTCCAGCTCGTTTTCGGTGAGGAGCTTGAGGATGCACTCGAGCTGCGACACCCTCCATTGATAGCTCCGAGTCTTGCCGGAGGCGAAGGTCGCTCTCAGCTCCTTGGCCACAGCAGAGGCGGCTTCTTCGTCGAAAGGCTTCCCCGAACCCATGGTAGAACTAGAAACGGATAGACAGAGTAGAAGATAAACGTATGTATATATGTGTGTGTGTGTATATATATATATATTAATTGAGTGTGTGGGAATAAAAGTGTGGAGGTCTCTCTCTATCTGACTTACGAACGAAGAGAAGAAAAGTCGTTGATGGAACAGACGATGTCACGCCCGAGATTAAACCTGAAGGGCCGGAGAGAGACAGGGTTCCCGACTTATGGAATTGGGTTGTGATTTGTCACGTCATTTGAACTGTTAAGTTTTTTTATTCAAAATAAGTTATGACTTATTTTAAAGATTTTTTATTTTATTTTATTTTAATATATTGATATTTTTAGACTAAAGAAGGAAGAAAATCAGCTATGTCATACAATGAGCAATTTATTTAATATCGAAGAGAAATACCACAAGGTCATATTACTGAATGACATGTTCAAGATTATTTTGGACACTTCAACACTCATTATTCATATAAATGTCACCCTAGTTCCATTAAGTTCATCCTCAAAACTATAGAATTTGTAGAAAATCAATTGAAAATATTATGAACTTTAAGCAATATTTTCTCATTACATAGTGCGTTGATTTTAAACATGATCAGGAATGGACTAGTATTTTTTAGGATTTTTATCACAAATGGTCTCTGAAATTGACCTTCACCATCAAGATAGTCCCTAAAATTAAAAATCAATCAATGTAATCCCTGAAAATAGGTGTCGCAAATCAATGTGATCATTTTGTCACAATTCTGTTAAAAATTATGTTAAGTGCTAATGTGGCACATAAATAGGTCTCACAAGATTTACGGGTTTTTATCACAAATGATCTCTGAAATTGACCCACACCATCAAGATGGTCCTTGAAATTGATCTACATCATCAATATGGTCCATGAAATTGAAAATCAATCAATGTAGTCCTTGAAAATAGGTGTCGCAAATCAATATGATCATTTCGCATAATTTTGTAAAAAAATTTGTTATGTGCTGATGTGGGTTTAATAATTAATTAAAAAAGTTGTCTAAATACCTTTTTGCACAATGGTAGGGCCTACTCTAAAGTGAGCTCCATTCCATAAATTCTCAAAGGCACAAAGCTTAACCGAGGCCTAAGAGGGTGTGTAGAAATAGTTTTCAATCAACAATGGACGCACATCGATTATAACCTCATTATCTCAAGGCAGACCTCGTTGTTCTTTGCATCACTTGGGAAGCGCCGAACAAGCTCTCCAAGATTAAGATTGTGAGGATGTTGATCGCCTAAATGTTAATGGTGATGTCCCAGAAGTCGTTACCAATAGGCCAAGCCGTCACCAAAGGTGATCTCGATCCAGGTTCAATTCGGTGAAGGATGTCGAAGTGTGTAAAGATAGGTGTATTGAGAAATTTTTTCAGAGAATAGAGAGTGAATGAGGTATAGAAATGTAGACTGGGATCGGAGGAAATTGTAGGACTAGGTTTTTGGGTTGACAATATTTTTATTAACTATTAAATTATTTTGTAATTTTTTAAAATTTAATTAGACTCGTTTACCCATTTATGTGTCACATCAGCACATAACAGAAATTTTGACAGAATTGTGACGACAATACTACATTGATTTGAGACACTTACTTGAGGGACTACATTGATCAATTTTCAATTTCAGGGACCATTTTGATGCCATGGGTTAATTTCAAGGATCATTTGTAAGAAGAAGGAAAAAAAAAAAAAAAAAGAACTTATGGAGTTCATTTATGTGCCATATCAGCACTTAACAGATTTTTTTAACAGAATTATGATAGAAGGATCATAGTAATTTACGAAACCTATTTTCAGGGACTACATTGATTGATTTTCAATTTCAGGGACCATCTTGATGGTGATGGTCAATTTCAGGGATCATAAAGAGTTCCACTTTGAGAAAATTTCTTTAGCATTTCTCAAAAAAGAAAAAAAAGCTAAGGAGACTCTCAAAATGAGACTTTCTATAAATTATCCATTATCTCATATTTTTGGTACAATTCTCGTGCCCACCTTATAAAACGTTGTGCTAAAAAAAATGAAGTGGTGAAAAATCTATAATAAGTTATATTTCGAAAGAATCTCCTTAGTATTTCTAAAAAAATAAAAAAAATAAATAAATAAAAAAGAAAAAAAAGAAAGAAGCTATTACTACGTACATCTCTCTCTAGTGAGAGAACAATATTACAGAGTCAGTACAACGTTGTCAGTAATTCGAATGAATAACCAGCAATGAATAAATATCATGAGTTGTATGACCAAAAATAAAAAAATATCATGAGTTGATGATATACAGCTGGAAAGCTATTGGCCAGGTCATCGTATATGTAAACTCAAGTCAAGTTGAAACGAAACCCACAAGTCATGGCTCATGAGCTATGATCCCATTTCATAGTAAACTAAACGAAATTCTTTTAAATAAATAGATTTTTATGGAACGGATTTACCGTTACAGTAAAGTTTTAATTTAATATGTATTGTAAATATAATATGCTTCATATAGATTGTTCTCTTTGTAAAGATGATGCCAAAAATGTATTTTGAAAAATGGAAAAGAGAGAAAGTAAATTACTATAAATTATCATTCAAATGTCCACGTTAGTGGGGTTTTGAATTAATTTTTTAATAAAAATATATAAATAAAAAATAACTTATATTTTCTAATATTTTTGTGTGTACAAAACTATAAATAAACTTTAATTTAACATATAAAGATCAATTGTTATGCGTGTAATTACGTGACCAGAGGCTAGTAAAATAGAATGTGAGTGTGGAAAGAAATTTGGATGCAGTGATACAAAATAAGGATTCAAATAAAATTTCTCTTACAAGACCATCAAGGTTTTAATCTAAAAACTATCTTATTTAGGTCCTTAAGTTTAAAGGAAATAGTCTCATTGAAAATTTTCAATTAATTAAATATGAATTTGATTGAACTTTAGCCCTTGAAACTAAAATTTTCACATAAAATCCAACATAAGTTTTTTACTTGAATAAAACTCATTGACTGGATTCTACATGAACAAATTTATTAATTGTGTTTGACTTTACACATTTGCCTATAATATCCTTATTTAAATGATTGATGCACACAACAAATTCCATGTGGATTGTATGAAAGAATTAATGATTTCACAAAGAAAAAAAATTTAATGTTATAAATTATCTAATATATGTAATCTTACATGCATAAAACCTAATTTCAATCAAAATATATGAATTCTTGGGTACATTACTATATAGCTTATTTACATTTTTGTAACACTTTGTATCATGATACATTCTTTTGCTATTTATGACTTCATAATATTACATTGTTTTTATTCATTTACTCAATAAAAAAATTTGAATTTTTTTTTAGCCTTTTCATATTATTACATTGTAATATAATGAGGGTCTTTGTATCTAGGATTTATATGCCTGACACAGACACATTTATGAGATTTATAATCCCATATACACACAATATGGGATTATAAATCTCATATATGTCAAACATATAGAAATATATATATTAATATTAATATAATGAGGTTTTTAAAATCAAGGGACTTTAATAAAAAATTGAATACAATTAAGGTTTTAATTAAAAATTATTAGTGACAACGGACGAATCCAAAGTCTCCGTTTATAGAACTTCATAGCTAATCAATTGTACATGCAACTTAGGAAATTAATTGGCTGAAATGTTTATGAAACTTGCACAATCGGCTAAAATGTTAAAAAAAACTAAATATTGATTGTCAAATTGATCGAACTCTCTTACAAACTCATGATATCATCTTTATAATCCATCATTTCACCCTTATAGAGGTTTTATTTTTGTAAATTTATTAATTTACCACCTATGTATTGTGGACGCATTAAAACAGCCAATTTTATATGAAACTTTAGCACTTTTTGAATGTTTGAAAATTGAAATGACAAATAGAATCACTGCAATTACCAAATTAGGTACGAAAGGTACCCAGACCGACCTCGTCCACCCCAACCTTATCCTTCATGATTAATAAGTCAAAATATCAAAAATAAAAAAAGAGTGTTATCCAGACATCTATTTTTACTTTTTACATACTCCTTTCAATTTTCAGTTGTTAGATCGGACGAATTGAAGAAGATCAATGAACAAATATTAACAAGAGTGTGAAGAAGGTAAAGGGAATGTGTGAATAACATCATCCAAACAAAACCCCACAAACCAAAAGATAAACTAGAAAAGCACACAAAGATGCAGATGACGTTTTACTGCATTGACGGTAAGCAATAAAGATTATGGTGTGAATTCAATTCTCATCAATTTTCCACCCCTCCAACATTTAACAATTTAACACACTAACGTGGAGAGAGAGGAACCTAACCTCTTGAACGTAGGCTTCAAATTCAGGTTTGGAGAGGTCTGAGCGAAGAGCATCGACGATCTCTTGTTCGTGATGCTCCGCCACCTTCAAGAGGTTGTTCAGCTGCGACTCCCTCCACTCGTAGCTTCTGGTCTTGCCGGAATTATAGCTGGCCCTCAGCTCCTCAACCATGGTCAACGCATATTTCGAATCAAAATACATCCTCTTCTGCTCCTCCACCGTCGCCATGAATATATCAAATGATATATCTTCTGAATAAAAGTGAAAAGATAGGTTTTACGAGGCAAGGAACAAAACAAACGTTATAAAAGAGGTGTGTCTTTGTTTGTATATCTCGTGCATTTGCCTTGGGTGAAAATGCTTTTCGAATACAGTGTGGTAGGTGACGTTGGTCTCTCTACTACTCTCAAATGGGAGTGTAACACACGTTACGTTGGGAGATATTATAATATTTATTTGTGTTTTGTGTTTTGTGTTCTTGTTTGAAATTTCAAGGCGTAGGAAGGGAGAGCAAAAGAGTCGAACACTTGTTTGTAATAGATGAGATGATATAAGCGTTTTGGGTTTTTCTTCCGTACTTGTATTATTAAATAATAGAAACTTTAACAAAAAAATTTCGGTACTGTTTACTTTAACGAAAAATCACTCTTACACTAAAAACTCAATCCTGTTACTATTTACTTTATCATTTATTTTGTCTTTATCGTTAAAACTCAAAGTTTTCAAGCCATTTTCATTAATTTTCTTTAAATAATACAGGTAGTTGACAGTTTGGATTGGACGACCAAATAGAGGACTTCAATCTAACAGCTTTAAAAGTTGTATCATTTAATGATACGGAGTATGAAATTTCACACCCTATTGTTTTACCATTAAAACTAGGGAGTTCTAACAAAAAGTCTACGATACTGTTCATTTTAACGAAGAATCATATTTTTACATTAAAAAGTCAATTCTGGTACTATTTACTTTACCTTTTATTTTATCTTTATCATTAAGATTCAAAATTTTCAAACCATTTTTATTATTTTTCTTTAAAACTATAAACTCTTATTTCGTAAGTCGTGTAAATTATTGTGAATGTCTTCGTTGAATAAGTCTAAAAACCTCGAAGTCGAAATCGAAGGAGGAATATGTGCTACCAGGCAACAGGTATATAGATCTACTTCATAAACGGTGTAATAATTATTTTCAACACAAAATCTTGAATTTTTGTGGTTCTAAATAGTTGGTTAACCCAGCTTTGTTACGTCTGCTCCTTGATGAGATCTAATTAACAAAATAATAGTATTAATTAGGTTAACGACTTGGTTCGTTCATATAACAGATTCAAATTCAAGAAAATATAGCTTCTTTTTGGTCAACAAATGTATAACAAGAGTACACATGTTTAGGGTTGAAATCAAATTCGGGCATTACTTCGTGTGTAGAAGAGTGCACAAAATCGAATACTTGTTTCTTTGCATTTAATGAGTTAGTTTCTATTTATTATAGTGATTTAGTTTATTTTCAGTTTCTATTTATTATGGTGATTTAGTTTATTTTCGTATTATTGTAGGTCTAATTGGTGAAAATAACAATAAACTAAATGGAGCATTTTGGAGCAGTTTTGGACTTGGATTGGTTAGCATGCGTGCGAAGCATAATGGATGGACGTTTTTGGAGTTTTACATGTGCTAAATATGTCCTACAATTTGGACAATCAAATTTGGCAGCTTGAAAGACAAGGAATCAGCTGAAAATAATCTTATCCAATCTTATCCAAACTAACCTTATCTAATCCTATCTTATCTCATCTTATCCAAACATTATCCCAATTTATCCAACATTATCTCAGATTATTTCCAACTGCAAAAGGAGTCCTTATCTTATTCTAAATCCTTCCTATTTGATTCAAGGAGTCCTAAAACAATGCAAAGACCCTATCCTTTTCCTCTTTGGTTTCTGCCGAACCCTACCCTATATATACACACATTATGCCGCAATTTAGAGAGAAAGAGAGAGAAAGTGAGAGCTTTAGAGAGAATTTTAGAGATAAAATATAAAGAGTGCTGCAACTTTGAAAGGAAGGAAGGAGAAGAAGAGCTTGGAGCCATGACCTACCATTCAAGGCCATTGGAGCGCTGGAGCATTCCTGGGTTCTTTCTATCATTAGTTTTAGTTCAATGTTTAAATTAGATTGGTTTCGTTTAATTGCAGACATGTGGAACTAATTTCGTTTTAGCTAGAGGAGAATTCAAGGCCATGAACATATGTGTGATATGAATTGATTACATTCAGTTATTGTTTCATAAATTGTTTCATAAATCGTGAATGCAATTTACTTATCTGTTTGATTGATAACTTATTCTTGTATGTTGATTAAGGATGCATACTTAGTTTGCATGCATGAAGTTGATGCTAAAATATAAGGGAATATCACCAAATAGTTATGAACTTATATTTATAAGTAGTGGAAATCACTAGTCATGATTGTGTTAAGTAAATTCCTGGCAGGAGTATCATGCAGTTCATAGTTACGAATGCCATGTCAATGCTTATGATTTTCATATAACCTAATTACCTTTGATATGTATCTCTATCATGCAGTTTTTAGTAGGGAACTTGATAAGAATAATTTGATTGTGTCGCTAAGTCCAATTCAATGAATTTAGGAAAATTTGATGGTTAATTTGTGCAGTTCACAGTTAACTTGAGGCATTGTCATTCATGTTTTATAGGAATAATAACTGGAAATTGATTTGTGTTGCATATGTGTCATGTGTGGAGAATGACCCTCTAGCTAGCCTTTCACCCCTTAAGTTACCTTAGTTTCGTACCACCCTTACTTTGTTTCTGCAACCTGCTTAGTTTTAGTTTAAAATTCGTCCAAACAAACCCCCCTTTAGTATTTCATGTCAGTTTACTTCAATTTTCGTCCAAAACACCCCTCAGTGCTTGTTTTGTGTTATTTGAGTCAGTTTAGCTTAGCCTTGTGTATTTGAGTCTAGTTTTCAATTTTTGAGTCAAGTTAGTGTAGATTAGCATCCCTCCTAATCCCCGACCTAGAACGATCCCTACTTATGCATACTACAATTATCTAAAATAGGGTTTAATTTGTGTGTTAGTTTTTACCACATCAATCTCTGAAGATGAAAAGTGTGTGTGTGTCGTCGATCCAAGGGTCGTGATGACTTGATCTCGAATGAACGGGTGCCTCAAGGTTTTAGCTTGTAGTGATGGAGGAACCGGCACGTGTAGGGGTGCTTAATGGTTCTTCACAGGTGTGACGAAGAATGCATAGAGCTTTCTGAAATCTTTTGAGTGTTTGAGAATGTTTAGGGCTTGAGAATTTGAGTGTATGTGTGTGAGGATGAATTTCTAACCCCTTTATTTACCTTGGAGCCTCGTATTTATAGGCTCTCAAAATCTTGCCTACGGCTGAATTTGGCTTGATTGTAGGCTTGATTAATTGATGAAAGAACCAAGATTTGATTTATGGCTTGGTTCGTGATTTGACTCCATCAATTAATATTTGATTTAATCAAATAATAATCAAACAAATCAATCTTCCCCAATTTAGCATTTGCATTTGTTTTAAATTTAAATTAATTCATTTGTTTAATTTATATTAAAATCAAATATTACTTTCCACCAAGTGTTGACACATGTCCCTCTTGATGACATGTTGGATTTTTTATGAGTCACATGACATGTGTGAGATTTGTGAGATACATGGTGCTTGCCACGTAAGCCTCGACATGTCGAAATTAATATGTTGATGAAGATTTATTTCCACGGAAATTTACGATCTAAACCGTCTTACTCCGGTCTTGGAAAATCATGGTCCCACAATTACCCAAAGTATATATCTGAAAAGGTTGTTTCGCTTGAGGATGGATATTTATCCGAAAATCATGTGTTTCGGAGTAGATCGGGATACATAATGTTCAAAATTCTTCAGACACAGGGCAACCCATTTGTGTAACCATTACAAGGTAATCGAGACGTTCCAGATTCAGATGTGTGCTTTGGAGAATCAAGCCATAATGTTGCAATGGTGTGAATGCCTTACTTGCGTGTGCATGAGAAATGATGGACTGTATTTTACATTTCCAATTGATTTCGGTTTGGCGAATTTATAGATCTTGTGGCATGAGAATCCAGATTCAACGGTAAGATGACTCCGAAAGATCTCATAAATATCTTCAGATTTCTTCTTTATTTCCTTCACATTTCAAAGCACTCAAGCCTTCACTTTTATTCTAGAAATTTTGCATAGCCTTTTTGCTTGAAGTCCTTACCTTCAATTTCTTTTCCCAAACCTTTCTAATTGAAAAACATCTTCTTCAGTGTTCTTCCTGCCACATGCTTACATATTTTTAAAACATGCTTATGTCTAGACTGAGGTAGCACTGCACAGTTAGGCTAAAAGGATTGGTAAGCTAGAAGCGGCGTACAAAAGTGAACCCGGATGCAAGATCTAGTTGGAGAGGCAACCAAAGGAAAAATCTGAGGAGCTGGGGAAGGTGTTGGTAGACAAACAAACGGCTGAGAAAACTTACGAGATTAAGCAGAATAATTTGACCGAGTGTGCCATGAAAAGAATAAGGCTGCTGACCTTAAGGCGATACTGGGCAGCGTTAAGGCAGAGTTAGAGCCATTGTTGAAAGCCAAAGATGAGGTGGAATAGATATTGAAGACAGAGAAAAGTAATTGGGATGCAACATGTGCCATCCTCGAGGCGGACTTGGAGAGACTTCGCTGCGAAGCAAAGTTGAAGGATGATGCACATGTCGAAGTTCTCCAACAGGTGAAAGATGAGAATGAAATAGAGTCAGCTGATCTATGCAAGGCATTCCAGAAAACTTTAGTTGACATATACCTAAGGCTAGGATCAGAGTTATGTCACTGGTTATGCTAGTTGGGACCAAAGGGACAAATGAGATGCTTGCTGCAAGTTGGTGGAGATAAAGAAAGTTAACTTTCCCATTTCTCCCAACTCGTCATCACGGAGCTGGAAGAGTTTGCCAGTACCGATTTTGAAAGGGATCCGAAAATGACCGCATACTTCTAGATACTCCCCCTTAGTTTAACAAAACTTCAAAAATAAGATAACTACAAGTTATTCAGGTTAGAAAGAGTACGTATACCGATTCTTTGGACAAACTTTTGAAAAGTAGACTTTATAGAAACTGGAAACTTCCTCTGTAAGCTTTCCAATTGTATTTCTGAATTTATTATTTTGTACACTGTGAAGACATATATATAGCCTTTGGCTATTTACAAAGATACCCCTTAACTACCTACCTTATAACAGTTCTAACTAATCACAAACATTAGCACAGCTAATTACATTTAGAGATAACAAACTATTTTACAGTAACTGAAATGGGTGACTTGTCATTTTCCCTAATACACCCCCTCAAGCTAGAAGGGGAATCAGAACAGATTCCAATGGGAAGCTTGGAGCACAGGAACTGAAATCGACTTTTGGATAAGGACTTGGTGTGAAGATCAGCTAATTGGTCTGCACTGCAAATATACTGAACTTTGAGAAGATTAGCTAGAACCAATTCTCGAATATAGTGGTAGTCAATCTCAACATGCTTTTTACGAGCATGAAAAACAGGATTAGATGCTAGGGAGATGGCTGAGATGTTGTCACACCAAAGTGTAGGCAGTGTAGGGATAGGGAAGTGAAGATCTCTGAGGATTTTGCAAACCCAAGTAAGTTCAGCAGTTGTATGAGCTAAGGAGCGATATTCAGCCTCTGTAGATGACCGTGCAACAGTACTTTGTTTCTTAGCACTACAGCTAATGAGATTGGAGCCTAATAACACACAATAGCCACTGGTAGATCTTCTATCAAAAGTGCAGCCAGCCCAATCAGCATCAGAGTATGCTGAAAGATGGGTTGAACCCTTCGTGAACCATAAACCGTGGGAAATAAAACCTTTAAGAAATCGGAGAACACGTTTAGCTGCCTGAAGATGTTGTTCCCTGGGAGCATGCATGAATTGGCAGATCTGGTTGATAGCAAAAGCAAGATCCGGTCTAGTCCAAGTAAGGTATTGTAATCCCCCAACAATAGAACGATATTCAGTGGGGTTGGACAAGAGAGGCCCACTGTTATCTAATTTTGTGGAACTAAGTGGTGTGCAGCACGGTTTGGCACCCTCCATGTGTGTTTTCTTAAGAAGATCAAGTAAGTACTTGGATTGATGAACAAAAATGCCATGGGAGGATCTGTGTACTTCTAAGCCCAAGAAGTAGTGTAAAGGACCAAGATCCTTTACTGGAAACTGAGAGCTGAGTTGGGTGATAAACTGGTGACAAATTTGGGAGTGAGGACCGGTTACTAGAATGTCATCAACATACACAAGAACAATAACCAAATGAGGACCATGAAGAACAAACAAGGAGGCATCAGATGAAGATTGTTGAAACCCAAGAGAATGAAGAGCTTGAAAAAGTTTATCAAACCAAGCTCGAGGAGCTTGTTTTAGTCCATATAATGATTTCTTCAACTTACAAACTGAAGTAGGAGAATTGGGATCAACAAACCCGGGAGGTTGTTGTATGTAGACATCCTCCTTTAGGTCACCATGAAGAAAGACATTGCTTATATCCAATTGATTGAGAAACCAGTTATGTTGGACAACAAGACTGAGTAAGATCCGAATGGTAACTGGCTTGGCAACTGGACTAAAGGTCTCTTGGAAGTCAATACCTTCTTGTTGATGAAAACCTTTTGCCACTAGACGGGCCTTATATCTGTCAATGGTACCATCAACCTTTTTCTTAACTCGAAACACCTATTTACATCCAACTACATTTTGGGAAAGATGAGAGGGGACAATGGACCAAGTACCAGTAGAGATCAATGCATTATACTCATCTTGCATTGCAGCTCGTCAATGAGCATGCTTAGAAGCTTGCAGGTATGTACTGGGAACATAATCAGTGTCAACAGGAAAATGATGCTTAGTTGCTACATAGGCATGATGGGTAGATTTATAAATGCCAGCCTTGGATCTTGTGATCATTGGATGAGAATTAAGAGGAAGAGGAAGAGGATTGGACTGACTGAAGGGTAAGATGGAGTAGTCAGAAATAAAGTCAGAACTGGAAGCAGCATGGACTGAAATGGGTTGAGAAGAAGAAGGATGGGAAGAATCAGAGGCAGAAGTAGAAACAGGTGAAGAAGATGGTGCACGGCTAGTAGAGAGATGGGGAATATATTTCTCAAAATAAAGATCCAAAGAGGAAGAGCTTGCTGGTGATGATGGGTTGGGACAGAAACAGGGAGGTTGCAGTGATTGGAATGGATAAGAACTTTCATCAAAGACAACATGTCTGGAGATGTAAATTCGAGTGGTGAGGGGATCAAGACATCTATAGCCTTTGTGTTGAAGGCTATATCCGATAAAGATGCAACTTTTGCTCTTGGCATTTAATTTGCTGTGAACATATGGTTGGAGCCAAGGGAAGCATTGGTAACTAAACACTCTAAGTTTAGAGTAATCTGGGGGTTGCTTGAATAACAATTCCCATGGTGATGAGGAAATACCAGAGATGGGAAGCCGATTAATAAGATAGATGGCAGTGGAGAAGGCTTCAACCCAAAATACATGAGGAACGTGAGAAGCAACTAGCAAAGTACGAGCTGTCTCAACAAGATGCCTGTGCTTTCTCCCAGCACAACTATTTTGTTCAGGAGTATGTGGACAGCTAAATTGGTGAAAAATGCCATGTGTACTGAGAAAGGAAGCAAAAGAGGTACTGGTGAATTCACCCCCTGAATCTGAGCGCAAAACTTTGATTTTATTGCCAAGTAAATTTTCTACATAAGATTTGAAGACAACAAATGTAGAAAAAACATCTGACTTGGACTTCAAAGGAAAGAACCAACTATATTTGCTAAAGTCATCAACAATGAGCAAATAGTACTTGAAACCACTGTTGGAGATAACAGACGCTGGACCTCACAGATCACAGTGCAGAAGTTGAAGACTATGAGTTGTTGTTGAAGAAGAAATTCCAAAAGGAAGCTTATGATTCTTAGCAAGTGCACAATCTGAGCAGAAGAAATCAATAGTAGACTTGCCTTGTAAGGCAAGTTTATTAGTAGAAATTACCCTTCTGAAAATGGAGGAGGATGGATGACCCAAGCGTCGGTGCCAAACTTTGACAGGAGCCTTGACACTGAGCAGAGCTGAGGGAGAAGAAAGTGAAGAAGTGCTGGAGCCTTGAAGAGGGTAGAATCCATCTCTAACGGGTCCCCGCAAAAGCATCTTCCCCGAAATACGATCCTTGACAGTGGATCCATAAGGGTCAAGGGTCAATGAACAGTTATTATCTTTGAGAAACTGATAAGCAGACAAGAGATTATGTTTCATGTAGGGAACGTGTAAAACATTCTGCAGCTTAAAGGAAGTATGAGGAGTATGTAAGGCAGATGAACTAATATGATGAATAGAAAGACCTTTACCATCACCAATATACACTTTTTCTTCACCAGTATAGGGAGTGGGAGAAGAAATGTTGGCAACATCATTAGTAATGTGAGAAGTCGCACCCGAGTCAATCAACCAAGGCTGAGCTGGTTTGGCAGATTGATTGACATACATAGCAGCTAGTTTAGCTGGAGGAATCCGACCACAGATGTCAGGATTCATTCGATCAAAACAATCAAGAGCCTCATGACTGTTAGAACCACAGATTTGACAGGGAACTTTGAAATGGGAAGAGCCTTGAGGATGACGAGGGCCTTGAAAGTTACGATTTCCACGAATGTTGGAGTAATTGCCACGGTTCATTTGGAAATTGCGATTGCCTCTGTGAGAGAAGGAATGGCCTCTGTTCTGTTTGCCACGATTTGCAGATTTTGATTGTTACCAGGATGAAGATTGGTGCTGAGCAGCAAAACCAGAAGGAGTAGGTAGCAGAGGGGGCTGAGAGTGCACCGAGAAGGCTTGAAAAGGTTCAGCAGCAGAGGATGAACTGATATTTTTACGTCAAGCCATGGACAATTCTTTAGTGAGAAGAAGACCATGGAGTTCATCAAGAGATGTAGAGGACAATCGAAGCATGATTGAGTCAATGAAGGACTCAAAATCATCAGGCAAGCCATGAAGTGTGGCTGCAATTAGGTCGCGATCAGAAACGGAGGCACCAGCAGCTTGCAAGGAGTCTGAGATTTCCTTAATTTCTTGAAGATACTCAGAGATGGAGCGAGAACCTTTCTGAACAGATTGGAGACGCGACCGTAATTGATGAATATGAGCCTCTGAAATTCCATCAAATCTCTGTTCAAGCTTCAACCAGAGTTCGCGAGACGAAGAAACACCAACCGTGAAGGGGATGATTTCCTCAGAAAGTGTGGAATTGAACCAGATCAATAGATTTTGATCTTTTTCGTACCATTCCTCAAAGGCAGGATTAATGCTACGATCAGGTAGGAATGGCGATGGACATACATCATTACCATCAATGATTCCAAGAAGCTTGTAGCGCCGTAGAATTGGGCCAAACAGCGCACGCCATGGCAGATAGTTCGATCGTTTCAGCTTGATCGGCACCATGCTGCCGATGTTGTGGATCGTAAGGGAGGTGTAGGAACTCACAGGACTTGGATTTCCAGAGAAATTAGGGTTTTAAACCGATGGGAGAAGACGATTCAGGTGGTGGCGAAGATGATTGCGCCGCCATAGCTTGCAAAGATGTGGATGCAAAAGAGATCGGAGAAGAGAAACTGAAGAATCAAAGGAGAAGAACGAAAAAAATCGATCGATCGATCGAGTCGAGGGAGCGGAATGATCGATGTTGTGAAGCAAAAATGGCATGATACCATATAGAAACTGGAAACTTCCTCTGTAAGCTTTCTAATTGTATTTCTGAATTTATTATTTTGTACACTGTGAAGACATATATATAGCCTTTGGCTATTTACAAAGATACCCCTTAACTACCTACCTTATAACAGTTCTAACTAATCACAAACATTAGCACAGCTAATTACATTTAGAGATAACAAACTATTTTACAGTAACTGAAATGGGTGACTTGTCATTTTCCCTAATAGACTTGTGGAATGACTTAGTGAAGAGATCGACCAGGTTGTCTTGGGAACAGATTTACTTGACTTCAATATTCTGATGCTATTGTTGCTTGACTTCAATGTTCTGATGTAATTCTGAGATGTGTTTTTTCAATGTAATGTGCTTCGTGTTGTCTTCCTTGATGCATCGCTTCTTCATTTGGTCAATACATGCAGTGTTGTCTTCAAAGATCGTTGTAGGGACGTCAAGGACGGTAGAAAAACCGACAGTACTTCGAATATGTTCCATGACGAATCTTAGCCAAAAGCATTCACGCGTAGCTTTATGCAAAGCAAGAATCTCAGCATGACATGAAGAAGTTGCAACTAATGATTGCTTGGTAGACCTCCAAGAAATTGCGGTGTCCTAGACGTAACCTGTTTGAGAACGTGCCATGTGCAGGTCAAATGAATAACATGCGTTAGTATAATCAACAAGGCAAGAATAAGTGTTCATAAATAAGTCGACCAAAGTTTGAAAGCAGTCAATAGACCTAGTCAGCAATTCCAAATACCATCTCATAACTAGTCCCTCCAAAGTGTATGGGAACATCTGGTAAACAGGATTAGAATCACCGCAAAATGACTTGAACCTTGGTTAAGAGAATTTTTCTAGCCGAGGCATTCATTCGATTGTTGTTGAAAAATGTGTCCTGACTCGGACCATCGACTTGCTTGGAGTGTAGAGCTGGATGAGACTTGCATGGTTATCTTTATTTGGAGAATATCACTATTCTTGGTTCCCACGAACCTTGGGTTTGTCGAACCTTAAACGGTAAGGATTTGCTACTACCTCGAGATGTTTTGAGGGGGATTTTGTGGATTTTGGGTTTCTTCCCCTATATCTGCGTCTAGATCCGTTTTTTATGAGTCGGATTTCTCCTAGGGCTTGCGGCGTTTGCTGATGCCTGAATGATTGGAGATGTTATGGGGTTGCCTTCTAGGGTTATGGTGCTTATAGTTCCAAATTCAAAGACAGGATTTTGGGTGGGAGGTGTTGTCTCTCTCTAAGTTCGACATTTTATCCAACAAATGTTGCGGAAGAGGAAACTCCATGTGTTTGATTTCCTCATAAATTCTGAAGATGCTCCAACCCCCAGGGTGATCTTGCTGAGTGTAACCAGTAAGGAATCTGAAATTGAACTTCTCTTTGAGCAGTTTCTCATGATCTTCCAGAAGCACAGACATCTCAGAGGAGTATCTGTCAGTAAGCTATTAAAGTTTCGTGATGCATTTGTTATCTTTACGGTCGCCCTGTTGGCGAAGATCCTCTACCTCATTTTGAAGAGTTTCCCACTTTCTAGCCCAAACATTCCACTCTGAAGCTAACACACGCTCTGCCTCATCAGCCTCAGCTCGTCTCTAACCTTCTCAAAACTTTCCTGGTAATCATTAGCCTTCACCTCTTTTATAGTAGTCAGGTCGATGTATCGAATTATCTCCACCTTATGAGCAAAATTCGAGGCTTGCTATCTAGCATATGCGCTCTTGAGTTCTTTCGATTGGGTTAGTAACCATTGTTTTGCCATTATTATTGCCACTATTTCAAAGCCCGTAATTCATTCAATCTCCTAGATCTATCTTACTTGTCGAAACAAGGCGACCTCCGTCCACATGTTAGCCTAATATATGAGTTACATTAGGGGGAATTCATGAATATCAACAAAGAGAAATGGAGGAAATTAAGTCAGGTACTTCATAACGACTCCCGTATCACCACATCATGACATCTTCAAGAGAAGTGCAAGACTGAAAACATGATCATAGGGGAGGACAAGCTGTTCTTCAAACCTCGATGAGGCAGTTGACGAAAGACCATCATGGTAGGGCGGTTCATCTACAAACACTTGAACCAGAGGGACAAAGGTTGACGCTGCGGCAATGGAGGGCACGGCGACTTCGTCTGGCACTGATGGAATGCTTCGTGGAAGAACCCAAGATGGAAAGTGGGATTCTAACCCTGGTCATCAGGGCAACACTGTAAGTAAATGCAGGGGTAGCAAAGATGGTGGCTCATCTGCTATGGATGCAGGGGTAAGTATATTAAAAGTTGGTAGCACTGAAACAGCTATGCCTCTTTTTCTTTGTAGATGGGTCTCTTTCTCTTCTCCAAGACCTTCAAAGTGGATGTCCTTCCATGAGTGAGAAGAAAAACTACCAGGATATTTGCGCTTCTTTGGGACAGATGACATGGTTATTGTTGGTTTAAAGAAACAAGTCATTCTATGAACACTACGAGCAGTAACGCACTTTGACTTATAGGGAATCTTGAGCAGTGAAATGTATCTATATCTTTCCCACGGTTGTTGAAGCGCTTAACGAAAAATAGACATTTCCAATTGCAGTAAACGACCAAAATCTGCATTGGCCATCGAATTAAGTTTTGGACGGTATACACCAATCTTTGAAAACTGGGTCTATGGGAGGACGAAATCGGATCCAGAGTCCGCTAATATCTCTCTCCCAAGCTCCATCAACAAGTTTGTCTTTAAACCCATCTTTGTCTGGCCACAAAATAATAATGGTTATCCAAACTCGGTCTGATGTTGTACAACATCCTAAACTCGGGGATATCCAACTTAGCCTCGAACCACTGATTCAGTAACTCGAAGCAAGTAAGAAGCCTGAAGGCAACACGGGAGAGGTTACAGATAGCTATATGATAGCATATCAAAATGCCTTGCATTAAAACATAAAGAGGAAAACAAAGACCTAGGTCTAAGAACTAGGGGTAGATTTTAGTGCAAGGGCAACGAGGGTTAGACAATGGCGGTAGGTTGGTGTAGATATCATGGCCAGGTTCCCACTAGACGTTGCAGTCATCCAAGATATCACGGTGCTCTAAAACAAAAGACTTACCCTCTTCTCGATTACAAATTCTCGTCAGAGAAAGATTATAGGGGGAAACTGATAGGATTTTTACCACCTGCATAAAAGGGTTAAAAACACCTAAAATACTTGCAAGAGAAACAAGGTTATTGTAGTATAATTGGCTCAAGCAAGGTCGTTCTCCACAAGGATTAATTTAAAGAGATCAAAGCAAAATCAATTCTCAACTAATTAATTAAAACAAAGTTTTTCTTTTGAAAGAGGTGATTTAATGACCTAAACTAAGAAAAACGAATTTAATTAAAAAGATTACTTAAAAACCACAACTTTAAAGAAAGATACGGGGAACAATTTTTAGGATTCAAAGATGAGAAAAGTACTAGGGTTCCGCCGTCACCCTAACAATCTTATGTAGCTTTTCTAAATTACTTACGAACCATACATGTATGTTTTGAAAGTTAGGTTTTCCTAGAGTATATCCTACTTGGAACCTCCAACATAGAACGTATATCTAACATGCAACCCGTCCGTGGTGTTCAGATCGAATGTGAACATGCAAGACTCATTAAGTTTTATGAAAACCTTTTTTAAAAAAACATATAACCCTTAAAACGTGTCGTCCATCCTAAGAGGTTACACATATTAACCACAAGAAGCTTTAGTCAATTTTAGGGACAATCCTCCGCCAAAATTGCATCAAATAACTTTTCCAAATATCCTGATGGTCGCGAATCACTAAGACAAATAGATAGTTTAAAGCACAGTGATTAACATTCCAAAACCTGCATGCATAAATTCATAAGCAAAATAAAAAGAGACTACATATTCTTGCTAAGGATCATGGCCTTGCCCTAGCAAAAAGAATTAGTTACGCATATTCATACTAAAAATCATAGTGTTTATTGAAATAGAAAAAGAATGAAAACACCTTGTAGAATAAAATCTGAAAATCTCTAAACTTTGCCCAAAATCTTCTCTCCAAAAGTTGCATAAAAGAAAAGCCTCCCAACAATGAGAACGGCCAAGCCCTTTTAATATCTCCCTCAAAGCTAAAACAAAAACCCTAACCCTAAAGTATTTTATTCCCACTAAGAAACTAAATAATAATAAAATAAAATAGAAAATAAATTCCTAATTAAACTAGGAAAAGCTGCACAGAAACTGTTCAGCCACGTTTTAGCCTCAAATCTCCTCCAAATCCGGCCCAAGATAGCTTGTTTTAAAGATAAGAACATTCTGAACACATCTCCAGAAGGCCACAAACTCATCCGAGGTCATCTTGGGCTCCAAAAATGCAATTCAAGCCCGAAACGTCACTATTCCAGCACTGCACATTGCTCCTTTATTTTATTGCCAGAAAATCATCGCTTGGATATTTTGACACAATCAAGCTAAGTGACTCACGAACGTCCTCCAATTGGAATTACTCCAAAATTCGTCCATTTGACCATCTTTTGCTCCAGAGGAAGTCGAAAATCCTATATTGGAAATATAATTCAAAGTATCAAAATTCTTCCAAATTATTAACCAAAATATACTAAGAATAGGGTTAAATATATAATATAAAATATACTCATCAAAATACCCCCAAACTTAGCTTTTTGCTTGTCCTCAAGCAAAACAAAACTCGAAAACAACAATAAACACTAACAAACTAGAACTTAACTAAAACTAACTGACAAAAATTTTCACCTTCAAAGTTGCAATCCATAGAACATGTTAAAAATCACAACATCTTTTCAAAAGTTCCAACCAATCCCACCACAGAGTCTAAGCCATTTAGAATCAATTAGAAAAGAATTCACGAACTTCCTTTGGTGTAAAGTGAATCAACATAGCTAAGGAAACTCGACTAAAACCCGTACCTCTTGTCCTTCTTTATTTCACACATACTAACTTTAAATATAACTATTTTTCTTTTTCTTCTTGATCATTTTTTTTTTTTTTTTTTTTTTTTTTTTAGTAACAGTAGTGGTCGTGCAATGCTGGTTCACTTAAGCTTTCGATCCAACCCATGTAGTGAGCTTTAGGTCAATGACTCCCAAACCACTAGGGCTTTAGGGCACTAGGTGTAGAACACCCCTAAGGACTTATTAACCCGAGCTGAAAAGGCTACGAAACCAACTAACCACCCTGCCCCATGCCAAAACTCTATTGTTTGACGCGAGAATCACTGCTGATTAGGCAGGACTGGCCCGGTTACTAGGCAAAGTCTCGGGTGAGACAATTATTACTTTATAACACAAACTAACTTTACTTTATGTAGAACAAAAATTAAAAGTGAAACTTAGACTAAAAGTAAGTGTTTCAATCTCACTCCCCACAAACCATGTTGATGTGAATGTGCAAGTTGTCAAAGTATAATTCATGAATTAGTGTCTAAGCAACGATAAATAGAAAAGACTCTAATGTGGGATTAACCTTCACCATGTCCATTTGTTATAACATTTAAAATAATCTATGGATATTAACTTAAAAAGAATGAAAATTTTAACTTGACACAAAAATTAAAAACCTAAAATGTTATTTCCCACCCCCAAACTTATTTCACACTTTGTCCTCAAGGTGTGGAAAATAAATAGAAGAAACAAGAACATAAACAAAACTACTAAATCCTAGAAAATGTAAAACAAAAATAAAAAAATAAAGAAAATACTCTAAACAAACAAAATAGGAAAGAGAAACAAGAAAATAAAATAAAACAAGAAAGAAAAGGAAAATAAATAAATAAATAAATAAAAAATAAAATAAAAATGCAAGGACACACCTGGGCTTTGACAAACGTTGGGCCATGAGACACATGGCCAATTGATTACCATCGGGGATTTACCCCAGGCCGCAAAGCGAAGGTCCAAGAGAACATTGGATTCCCCATAAGATGGTTTTAATGGCATGCCCGGCATGATAATTGGAAAATGGCGTGTGCAGGTTTCCATGTCTCAACCCCGAGGACGAAAAGTCATGATCAGTCTTCAATCTCTGTCAGTCAGAGCCAACGGCTCTCTACCTCTCCATTTGAAAACCACCCTCCTCAGAAAGGCATGGAACACACATGATTTAGACAGATGGCACACATCCGTGCAATGAACTTCTTTGGATTCCCATTACAAATGCATCTCATCCGCCCATTTTTATTTCAGATTATTTTGTGAGAAATCCTAGGCCTCTCTCTCAAGTCTCAACCCAAACACACCTCCATATCAGAAATAGCTCTCCCATTTTTCTTTCATTTTCTCACAAAAAACGCAAAGAGTCTTCTGTCTCTTTAGAAAATCAGCCCCATCATCTTTCTCAGCACGGTCACACCAGCGCTCATTATTACAACCCTTACATCTCACAGCAGCTTCTTGATCCTCTCTAAGTGCTGCTTCCGTAGCTTTCCATAACCCAGCAACAGACACTCCTCCGTGAGTACCCATCCATGGTGGAGTAAGCATGAAAACCGAGATGAATGAAAGTAAATCCCTCCTCCATGTGTGTCTGTATTTATATTTTTTCCTTTTCAGATTTATGTGGTAAACTAACACGTGCATGTGGTTTCATCTGTGTGAAAACCCCTAATTTCTGCAAATCCGAGACAAACACCACAAGAAATAATACTCAAATCCAGGGTAGAGCCGAGATGCAAAAACAACCCTTCAGCTGCCGATCCAGTGGTCCCAGAAGTAAAAAATAAACAGCAAAGGCTTCGGCCGCAGCAAATGAGGAAGGTAAAAGTAAGATTAATTCCAGACTTTGGTTGGGTCCTGATCTGCATAGATGTTCGTTTTATGTCCTGCATGTACTCATATTAGTGCGCTGTGTGTAGGGATATGCGGATCCATGATAGAGCCGAGGGAAAAGGGAAGTAAACACATAAACTCGCTGGACAAAACAGGAAAGGCCCTCAGGACCCAGATCTGTGCATCTGGTAGGTAAAATTCGACTCCCTGCAAGTTTAGTTGGTGTAGATCTGGTAATAATAGCTGTACTCAGTTCTGTGGTGTATGGATATGTGATTCCACTATGCTTCTCTCATCCATGCATCGCAAAACTGAGCTGCAGAAAAGTAACTGCTCAAAAATATGTTTCTGCACTGGATCTGCAACAATCACCCCCAAACTTGCCTCTGTGAATGACTTCATGCTGATTGCTTTAAATTTCCAGCATAGTGTAGATGTGGTGATGTTAATGTAGATTTGCTGCTGGGTGCATGATTCAGTATATGATGCTCTTTATTTTCCATGCGCTGCAACATGCAATTAACCAATATGTGTTAAAAAAAATGAAACTAACTGGGTAAATAAATAAAGCATTTTTTTGGAATTTTTTTTTTTTAAATTTAAAAAAAAAAATTTGTTTTCTGAATTTTTTTAATTTGTTTTTATTATTTTTTTTAAAAAAAATAAAACTTAGGTATGTAAATGTATCTAGAAATTTCACTAATAAATAAAAAAAACGAAAAGTAAAGTAAGGAAAAAGTTTAGAAAATTTGGGTTGCCTCCCAATAAGCGCTTTATTTAATGTCTGTAGCTAGACTGAACAGAAGCCTGGTGATTAACTTGCTGGATCCTTCAGAGTCATAGACTCGGCTGCACTGTCAAAGGGTGACTCTAAGTATGGTTTCAGCCTGTGACTATTCACCTTGAATGTGTTGCCATTAATCTCGCTTGTAATATCAACTGCTCCATGAGGATAAACCTTAGTAACCAAGTAGGGTCCATTCCATCGAGATTTCAATTTCCCTGGAAATAACTTTAATCTAGAACTAAATAACAACACTTTCTGCCCTGGCTGGAAATCTGTCCTGAGAATGTGTTTATCATGGAAGGCCTTTGTTTTGTCTTTGTATATGCGTGCATTTTCATAAGCCTCCTGGCGAATTTCATCAAGCTCATTGAGCTGCAGCTTACGTTTTTCCCCTGCTGAATCGTAAGCAAAGTTTAACTCCTTGATAGCCCAAAATGCTTTATGCTCTAGCTCCATAGGTAAATGACAAGCCTTGCCATACACAAGCCGAAATGGGGACATCCCAATGGGTGTTTTAAATGCTGTTCTGTATGCCCACAATGCATCATTTAATTTCAAACTCCAGTCTTTACGAGTGGAGCCAACTGTTTTCTCCAAAATACGTTTTATGTCCCTGTTTGAAACCTCAACCTGCCCTGATGTTTGTGGATGGTAAGGAGTGGCAACACGATGAGTTATCCCATATTTTGCAAGTAATGCAGCAAACTGTTTATTAATGAAATGCTTACCCCCATCACTAAGTATAACTCGCGGGATGCCAAACCGTGGAAATATGACTCCTTGGAGGAATTTCAGAACCACTGATCCTTGATTAGTTGGTGCTGCAATTGCCTCGACCCACTTAGAAACATACTCAACCCCTACCAAAATATATTGATTGCCATGTGAAGATGGGAATGGTCCCATAAAATCAATACCCCAAACATCGAATAATTCAACAACCAAAATACCATGTTGTGGCATCTCATTCCGTTTGGACTGATTTCCCACTCTCTGACAACGATCACAAGATTTACACCAATTATGAGCATCCTTGAAAAGAGAAGGCCAAAACAGCCCACTTTGTAGAATTTTAGCTGCTGTCCTTGTAGGCCCAAAATGGCCACCACAAGCATAATGATGTGCAAACTTTAAAACACTGTCTTGTTCCTCTTCTGGAATACATCTGCGAATAATCTGATCTGGACAGTATTTGTACAGATACGGCTCATCCCAAAAATAAAATTTTGCATCTGCCAAAAATTTCTTTTTCTGCTGATAACTTAAATCTGGATGAATAACTCCCCTGGCCAAATAATTAACCAAATCTGCAAACCATGGTGTTTTGTGCTGGACAGCCAACAATTGTTCATCAGGAAAATTTTCATTGAGAGGCAATGTGTCTTCTTCTGCAGTAGCAGAATTTATTAATCTTGATAAATGATCAGCCACCACATTTTCACTGCCCTTTTTGTCTCTAATTTCCAAATCAAACTCTTGAAGTAAAAGAATCCACCGAATAAGTCGAGGTTTAGCATCCTTTTTAGATAATAAATACTTCAAAGCAGCATGATCTGTGTAGACAATTACTTTAGCCCCAATTAAATAAGAACGAAATTTCTCTAATGCAAAAACAACTGCCAACAATTCTTTCTCAGTGGTTGCATAATTCAGCTGTGCATCATTGAGAGTTCTGCTAGCATAATAAATGACTTGAGGAATCTTGTCTTTTCCCTGTCCAAGAACTGCCCCAACTGCATAATCTGATGCATCACACATTAGTTCAAAAGGTAAGTTCCAGTCCGGAGCTGCAATAATCGGTGCTGAAGTTAAGAGTGTTTTCAACTTGTTGAAAGCCTCCAAGCATGCATTATCAAAAACAAACTGTGCATCCTTAGCCAATAAGTTACACAAAGGTCGGCTAATCTTGGAGAAATCTTTGATAAACCGTCTGTAAAACCCAGCATGTCCAGGAAACGAACGAATGCTCTTCACAGTAGTAGGAGAGGGCAACTTAGCAATAACATCAATCTTAGCTTTATCAACCTCAATACCCTTGCTAGATACTAAGTGCCCTAAAACAATTCCTTGTTTAACCATAAAATGACACTTCTCCCAGTTCAATACAAGATTAGTTTCTTTGCAACGCTCAAGAACCAAAGATAAATTTTGTAAACAATGATCAAACGAATCACCAAAAACAGAAAAATCATCCATAAATACTTCAACAACTCGTTCAACCAAACCTGAGAATATGCTCATCATGCATCGTTGGAATGTGGCAGATGCATTGCATAATCCGAAAGGCATTCTTCTGTAAGCAAATGTACCAAAAAGGCAGGTGAATGTGGTCTTTTCCTGATCCTCTGGTGCAACTGGAATTTGATTGTAGCCTGAATACCCATCTAAAAAACAATAGAAAGCCCGACCAGCCAATCTTTCCAACATTTGATCAGTAAAGGGTAGCGGAAAGTGATCCTTTCTAGTACCTGTATTGATCTTCCTGTAATCAACGCACATTCGCCACCCAGTAGTTAAACGTTTAGGCACAAGCTCGTTATTGTCATTTGTCACAACTGTAATTCCAGTGCGTTTAGGTACCACTTGAGTAGGACTTACCCATTTACTATCTGAAATTGGATAAATCATTCCAGCATCTAAAAGCTTCATAACCTCATTTCGAACAACTTCCTTCATGATCGGATTCAATCGGCGTTGAGCATCAATGGTGGGTTTGACACCCTCCTCCATCAAAATTCTGTGCATACAGAGTGTTGGGCTGATCCCCTTAATATCTGCAATTGTCCACCCAATGGCATCTTGAAAATTTCTCAAAATACGCAGCAATTTGTCTTCCTCAATTGGAGATAAATCTGCAGAAACAATAACTGGTAGTGAAGAATTAGCACCCAAATAAGCATATTTTAAGTGTGCTGGTAATGGCTTCAATTCCGGCTTAGGTGGTTGTATTTTTGAAGGCTGTAATGGCGTTTTTGGTTCTCCCAAACTCTCAAAAACGTGCCTCCACTTTGGCTGGTGTAAAGGGACACTTTCCAAAGCTGTAACATACTCAAAAGCTTCTTCATCTTCAGTTTTGGCGTCTTCAAAACCATGTAAAACTTTTAACAGTGGATCTGCTGTCAAACTGGGCATAATATCTGCATGCATGATGCCTTCTAACACGTCAACTCTCATACAGTCTTGCATATCACTAGGCCTCTTAGTTGCTTCAAATAAATTAAACACAACAGATTGTTCTTGTACTCTAAGCGTCAATGTGCCAGCTTCCACATCTATCAAAGTTCTAGCAGTTGCCATGAATGGCCGCCCCAGAATAATTGGTGTTTGCATATCTTCATCCATATCCAAAACCACAAAATCTGCTGGAAGGTAGAGATTATCCACTTTAATAATAAGATCTTCAATAATACCCCTAGGATAAGCAACCGAACGATCTGCTAACTGTAAAATAACAGATGTTGGTTTGATTTCTCCTTGTCCCAGTCGCTGAAAAACAGAGAAAGGCATTAAATTAATACTTGCACCCAAATCAATTAAAGCACGTTTAAACTCAGAATTTCCAATTGTGCATGAAATTGTAAAACTCCCTGGATCTTTTTTCTTTGGTGGTAGCTTTTGTAATAGAACTGCACTGCACTGCTCTATGAGAATCACTTTTTCGAAGTCCACAAGCTTCTTTTTATTTGTGCACACATCTTTCAAAAACTTGGCATATGAGGGAATGTTCTTGATTGCATCAATTAATGGAAGATTAATCTGAACTTTAGCCAATGTCTTCATGAAATCTGTTAATTGTTGATCTTTTGCATGTGGCTTCAATCTTTCGGGATATGGCATAGGTGGAACATAAACACGTTTTGACTTTTCTGCATTTTCTGCAGTAGGCACTGCAGTATTTTTGGATCTGTCCAGTGGTTGGGCAGATTCTGCAGAACTTTCAGAACCTGTTTGTGGCTGCACAGGTGCTACCCGTGAAGCTCCAGCACTGGTTTCTTTATTTTCTGCATCACGGTTGTCATAACTTTTGCCACAACGCAATATTCTAACAGCATTACAATCTGCATTTCCACGTGGATTTGGGATAGTTTGGCTGGGAAATTTTCCTGGTTCTCTGCCCGAAAACTGGAGTGAAAGCTGCCCCATTTGCTGCTGTAGATCTTTCATTGTTGCTTGTATGTTCTGAATGTTTTGGTTGGTTTTTTGAATTTCTTGTTTTGTTGCATCAAAACTTGCCTTAGTATGATCTGCCAATTTTTCAATTGCGACTTCCCAAGAAGGTTTAGCTTGAGCATCAGGTTGTTGTATTTGTTGTTGAAACTGTGGTTTAACCTGTTGATCTCTATTCCACTTGAAATTTGGGTGATCTCTCCACCCGGGGTTGTAAAAATTTGAGTACGGATCATTTCTAGGCCTTTGATAATTATTGAATGCGTTAATCTGCTCTGTAACATGCTCCGGGTATGCGTCCCTATGTGGGCAACCCATAAAATCATGTGTTGTAATGCCACAAATGGTACAGACGGCTGTAGTAGGTTGCTGGACAGCAACCTGCTGCATAGGTGCTGCCATTCTTTGTAAAAGCATGTCAAATTTTGCATCAAAATTTTCTAACTTCTTCTCCATCTTTTCTATTTGTGCAGATACATGAGGTGAACCACTAGACATCTCAAAAACACCCCTGGTCTGAGGTATATCAATTGCCCATTGTTGAGATTCTGTCGCCATGTTCTCAAACAATTGATACGCTTGCAGTGCATTTTTGTCTGAATACGTTCCTCCACAAGAAGCATTAACAAGAGTCTTAGTAGTCAAATTCAGCCCTCTGTAAAATAAATTCATTTGAGTGTCACCATTAATGCCTGAATGTGGACATTTCCTGAGTAGATCCTTGTAACGTTCCCATGCTTCATGAATTGCTTCATTAGGTTTCTGAGCAAATGTTAAAATTTGAGTACTCATATCAAGTGTTTTTGAAGCTGGGTAGTATTTGCTTAAAAATGCAGCACTAAGTTGGTTCCACGAAGTAATGCTTCCAGATGGAAGTGTGAGTAACCATCTCCTTGCACCATCCTTCAAAGTGTACGGAAAAATTCTGAGTTTGATAGATTCTGCTGAAAATCCTCTCACCAAAATGTTTTTGCATCCCATTAGAAATTCAGTTAGATGCATGTTAGGATCATCTGTTGATAAACCATGAAATGAAGGTAGAATCTCCAACATATGATGTCGTATCTCAAACGTAGACCCATCTTCAACTTCAGGATAGGTAATGCAGCTTGGCATCTCTGTGGCATGAGCAGCCAGAGATTCCCTCAATGGTTGTCCCGCTGTTGGTAGAACAAATGCCATAGCTTCCTCGCTGTCCAAAACCCCAGTAAACCGATTATGCAAAATTGTTCCTTGCAGTGAAGGTTCACACTGTAGATTCTGCTTTCTAAGTCTCTGTCTGGCAGTACGATCAGGTTCTGGATCAAAATCTGCAATTTGCTGTTTGTGTGATCTGGTACAGACCATGCACAATCTGCAGAGAATAAAAATAAAAAAAATGAAAATTAAATTTTTTTTTTTTTTTTAATTATATACGGGAATAATTAATTGAGAATATGATAGACAAAAATCTATTTAAAATCAATCCCCGGCAGCGGCGCCAATTTCTTGATAGGATTTTTACCACCTGCATAAAAGGGTTAAAAACACCTAAAATACTTGCAAGAGAAACAAGGTTATTGTAGTATAATTGGCTCAAGCAAGGTCGTTCTCCACAAGGATTAATTTAAAGAGATCAAAGCAAAATCAATTCTCAACTAATTAATTAAAACAAAGTTTTTCTTTTGAAAGAGGTGATTTAATGACCTAAACTAAGAAAAACGAATTTAATTAAAAAGATTACTTAAAAACCACAACTTTAAAGAAAGATACGGGGAACAATTTTTAGGATTCAAAGATGAGAAAAGTACTAGGGTTCCGCCGTCACCCTAACAATCTTATGTAGCTTTTCTAAATTACTTACGAACCATACATGTATGTTTTGAAAGTTAGGTTTTCCTAGAGTATATCCTACTTGGAACCTCCAACATAGAACGTATATCTAACATGCAACCCGTCCGTGGTGTTCAGATCGAATGTGAACATGCAAGACTCATTAAGTTTTATGAAAACCTTTTTTAAAAAAACATATAACCCTTAAAACGTGTCGTCCATCCTAAGAGGTTACACATATTAACCACAAGAAGCTTTAGTCAATTTTAGGGACAATCCTCCGCCAAAATTGCATCAAATAACTTTTCCAAATATCCTGATGGTCGCGAATCACTAAGACAAATAGATAGTTTAAAGCACAGTGATTAACATTCCAAAACCTGCATGCATAAATTCATAAGCAAAATAAAAAGAGACTACATATTCTTGCTAAGGATCATGGCCTTGCCCTAGCAAAAAGAATTAGTTACGCATATTCATACTAAAAATCATAGTGTTTATTGAAATAGAAAAAGAATGAAAACACCTTGTAGAATAAAATCTGAAAATCTCTAAACTTTGCCCAAAATCTTCTCTCCAAAAGTTGCATAAAAGAAAAGCCTCCCAACAATGAGAACGGCCAAGCCCTTTTAATATCTCCCTCAAAGCTAAAACAAAAACCCTAACCCTAAAGTATTTTATTCCCACTAAGAAACTAAATAATAATAAAATAAAATAGAAAATAAATTCCTAATTAAACTAGGAAAAGCTGCACAGAAACTGTTCAGCCACGTTTTAGCCTCAAATCTCCTCCAAATCCGGCCCAAGATAGCTTGTTTTAAAGATAAGAACATTCTGAACACATCTCCAGAAGGCCACAAACTCATCCGAGGTCATCTTGGGCTCCAAAAATGCAATTCAAGCCCGAAACGTCACTATTCCAGCACTGCACATTGCTCCTTTATTTTATTGCCAGAAAATCATCGCTTGGATATTTTGACACAATCAAGCTAAGTGACTCACGAACGTCCTCCAATTGGAATTACTCCAAAATTCGTCCATTTGACCATCTTTTGCTCCAGAGGAAGTCGAAAATCCTATATTGGAAATATAATTCAAAGTATCAAAATTCTTCCAAATTATTAACCAAAATATACTAAGAATAGGGTTAAATATATAATATAAAATATACTCATCAGAAACCTCGACCAATTTGGACTTCTTACTTGAAGACGCCATGAGAAACGATTCAAAAGGTATAAAGGATTTTGAAATAGGTATGGATAAAAGTTGAAGCCTTTTTTGACAATGAAAATTTATAGTAGATGAGAGAAGTAAGATCCGAGTATATATAGACATCATTTTATGGAGTCCTCTAACCATTGAATTTAGATTGACTTGTCTCGAGCTCAATCGATCTGACAACTGGCATAAACAAAAGATATCGAAGATGATTTTTCATTTCTTGTGCATAAACGTCGGACGCAACACTTCATCATTGTGAACTTTATGGCACACTACACGAAGGTACACGTCTGAATCTAAAACAATGTCACATCAGTGTTAAAGGTCACCTCGTATTCATGAAGATTAAATGGTTCGTATTCCAACTTATTTCGAAAGGCATGGTCTTTGTTAACAATCCATCCTCAAGGGGAAAAAGTTGCCTCTCAGACGGATAGTTAAGGGTGGTGGGACCATGATTTTCTAGGGCCGGAGTAAGGCTGATCTGAATACTATTACCTCATAAGTCCGGTCATGGACTCACTAGCTTCAGGCAAAGTTATATCAGACAGAGCAGGGTGCCACCATCACTCTACTCGGGGCACTAGGCAGAGTCTTAGTGACTTTGCTGGATGACCATGCTTGTTCCGCAAGACACACGATTTGATTCGGATATGGAGGTAATCAGATCTTACAAGTCTTGGAGTCTCTACAATCTAGGAATAAACGTGCACTGCAAGTAATCACAACTTCAAGAAAATGCAATATCTACTTACTAGATATCCTCTAGGATTCTCCTGGCTTAGAATGAAGATACTATCCTAAAAAGGTCTCTCTCCCACGGTATAAATACACCCATATATTGTTCATCTACGGTAAAGCAATCTATTCACTTGACTTCTCTTGTCCACTGCTTGAGTCTAAAAATCATTCACTAACTTGACCATTGGAGAGGCTTTGACCGACACACCCCCTCCGGCCTAAGGTCTACTTATAATTGTTTTACTGTTTTGTAGGTTGCTCAAGTTTACTCAGATTTATGCTAAACAACAATGGGCAATAATGTAATTTAACACAAACTAATTTTGATGTTTTTGTTAAGCCTCACCCAAATGTGATCCTAGCATATCTCTAATATTGGAAATAAAAATTAAAAATTAAAACCTCTCTCTCTACTAGGGATGACAATTCAACCCGTTAAACTCGATAACCATGGGTAAGCCCTCGAATGGGGTGGATCTTGGGATGAAAATTCAAGTATTTTTCGGATATAGGAAAATATCGTGAATATTATTAATATAATATATTATATTCACAAGTATTGAAATTATTTGATAATTTGTTTCATCTTTCTCACATAATGATGGTTGTATTATTTTTTTTTTGTCATTTCTTTCCTTTTTTATGGGACCAAGTTGCCTAAATTTGCTATGATATTTGGCTTATTATGAACACTCTCTATAAATTATTGTTATGTTTTTGATGATTTGGATGTGGATATTTAATGATGAAGTTAGTATTTGGATAGTTAATGAAGGAATTAGTATCTATTAATTATAATGTATCAGTTAAACAAATATTTTTTTTGCATTGACGAAGATGTATATAGCAGTTAACCGATGGAGAATCCGTTAATCGATGGGTATGGTTATGGATAAGCCCCGAAGGTTAATTTGCGGTTATAAATATGGTCAATATTCGTGGTTATGAGGATGGATATGACATTTTCATCCCCAAACTAAATTGTTGTCATCCCTACTCCCCACTTCCACGTTCTCTCTCTCTCTCTCTCTCTCTCTCTCTCTCTCTCTCTCTCTCTCTCTCTCTCCCTCCTTCCATTTTAAAAACAAAAATAAAAAGTATTTACACACAAAGTGTATGTACATTTGCTAGTATCCAATTAAAGCATGTACATGCCTGATAGGAGCATATTCATGCGACTTAAATGGCTTGTTCTCGTGCATTTACGTTATGTTTCTCTCGTTATTTTAGTCCTTTATGCTTCTTTTGTGTGTTTTTAGGTTCTAAGGGCCTAGGGAGCAAGAAAGTGCATTTTGAGGCCATTTGGAGCATTTTTGGGCATGGATTGGATAGCTTATCCATGGAGCCAAGAGGATGGACGAATTTGAAGGCCTTGTATGCACTTGAAGACACAAAACAATGGCCCTAACCCAATTACATTCACCTTGCCTTGGGCTTAACACAAACACCATTCCTTGCCATGCAAGGGGGAGCAATTTGGGTCCATTTCATGTACTTAAACTCTAGCCCAATCCACAATCACTTCAAAGCCATGCAAAACCTTTCAACACCCTTTAATCATCCCCCTTTAAGTTATGATTTTATTTCCTAACCCTACATGCATTATTTATTAGTATCTTTACAAGACATTATCATTGCATAACATTCCATTTCCACCTCTTTCCAACCTAATTCACATGCATATCAACCCTACAAGCATTCCCATCATAATTCCACCACCAATTCAGCCACAAAACATTATCATTGCACCACATTCAACCACTCCACATCCCTCACCAAGAAATCATTCAACACATGCATCCATAATCAGTTTTTCCAACCTTTGCCGTGGCCTACATTCACATGCATTTCCAGCATTCCTTTCACATGCATTTTGGCAGATTTCACATCCATTCCACATGCATTTCCACCCTTACAAGATTCTAATCATTCATCCACCTCACAACCACCAGAAAACCTCTCAAAACCGTGCATTATCCCTTTCATTTCTGTCAAAGCATATGCATTCACCACCCTTTAAGCACATGCATAAAACAGCCACATGCATCTCGCATCACCATTTCAGATTTCCACCAAGTTCCTAGTTGTCATGTTCCCTCCTCTTCACCTATAAATAAGCATCCACACCTCAATTCATACACTTACTCTTCCATACACATTTTCAGTTACAAACACCAAGCAACAAGCCCATTCCATTGCCGTGAGTCCCACTTCATTTTCTGCATATTTTCTCTTCACTCTTCCATCTCCAACCACTCCCTACTCCATTCCACATACACCTAAAGCCCTTAACATCTCCTTAGACCTTGTGACACAACGAAGAGGAAGAGAAGAGTGCCTAAACGTTCATACAATTCAAGTTTGAGTTGTTGGAATGTTTGGGTGTTTCTTTGATTTCAAAGTTATAATTTAATTCTCTTTGTTTTGTACGTATGACGAATGGAAGATAAGAGTGCCTAAACGTTCATACAATTCAAGTTTGAGTTGTTGGAATGTTTAGGTGTTTCTTTGATTTCAAAGTTATGAGGAACTAAACCCCCTTTAGCTAGGGGGTGATTCGAAACTATGTTTATATTTGCAATTTGAATTGATTACGTTTGGTTGGAATTTCATAAGTTGTGGATTCAATTCGTTTAACTGTTTGATTGATAACTTATTTATGTATGTTCATTGAGATTGCAAGCTTAATTTTCATGCATAAATATGACGCTAGAATATAAGTGAATTTCACCTAATCGTTATGAACTTATATTCACAAGTAGTGGAGGTTGCTTATAAACAATCGCGTTAAACGAATTCTTGGCATAAGTTTCATGCGTATTCCATAGTAACGAATGCCTCGTCGATGTTTATGATTTCCGTTGAACTTAATGATCTTTGTTGAATGTCTCTATCATGCGTATTCCATAGTTAGGGACTTTGATTAAGAATAATTTGGTTGTAATGCGTATTCCATTCAATCCAACGAATTTAGGGAAATCTGAAAGTTAATCTAAGCGGATCTAATTAACTTGGAGCATTGAGTTTCACAACTTATCGAAAGACCAACTGAGAATCAATTTTGTTTGCAAGTGTAACATGTGTGGAGAAGAACCCCTTGGCTATTCCATCATCCATATTTTTATCACATTCATATTTACATTTTGCCTTTAATTATATTCTGTCTTTTTAATTTAATATCGTCCAACCACAATTCCCCCCCCCTTATTTTGTTAAGTCTTATTCATTTGATTTGTCTTATTTTATGTTTTTGAGTATTTGGAGTCTTTTAAACTTGTTTTGATTCTTTTAGTTTGTCTTACTGTTTTAAAAGTTAGTTTTTATGTTTTTAAGTCAATTTAGAAGGTTTTAGCAAGCCCTCCTAATCCCCGGTCTAGAACGATCCCTCACTTATCCATTCTACTACAATTGTCAAACGAGGGTTTAATTTGAGTGCGCGTATAAATTTACGCATCAATGCCTACATTGAAAATGAAAACACTCAACAAAGTTACAAACAAATATAAATGAACTGTTTAAATCAATCTAAATATGTTGCCCCATTAATGAAAGTGAGTGAATTCCAAACTAACATTGCCATTCTGTTAAGGAAGAATAAATAAGTATTAATGACAATACATTATGTCGATAATTAAATAAAAGATGCAGGTAAGGGATGGGGAGAGAGTTGGGACTTATTGGATGAGAGTTGGGAGACATTTGTTTTGGTCTCATTTGGTATTTAAGTTTGGATTGAAAAAATGTACTTTTAATTGTTGAATGAAGAAATATAAAAGAAATTGTGTCCAACTTAAAAGTGAAAGATGGAATGTTGCCGTAAAAAGAAAGATAGATTACTTATTAATAAAGTTAGGTTTATGAGTTATCTATTTTAATTGAATCTTAAAGACCAAATGAGGTTTAGGGTTTTACTTTTTGGGTGGAAAACAATGAGGTTTAGGGTTTGACAAAGCATTTTAAAGCATATTCCAATGAGATGGATTGGATTGGCAACCCTCACCTACTAAAATTGACAACGATTTCAAATATTTTTTTTAATTGAGAATTAAATGCACTTTATTGATTTTATTATTGTTCTTTATTTTAAAATTTTGATCATAACAGTTTAAAGTAATAAATTAATAATTTATTTTGATATATTGGATGGAGAAAAAACTTTTAAGATGTCAAAATGTCATATAAATTGTGAAATACAAAGAGGTCTAGGTACAACTTTGTTTATTTAAAATGAAAAACCTGGGCAATCCCAATATACGAGGAAATGGGCTGAAACCATTAAACTACAAAAGCACTTATGGCAAACACTTGGGTAATGGATCCAATGTAACATCTCTTCAATCAATATAGTAAGAGCAATGCTAAGAAGACTAAATCTGCAGAGAAAATTTATAAATTAAATAATATGAAAGTTGATAATTGGATTATTACTTAAGTGTTGGTAAATGTACTCATTTTCTATTGGTGACACGTCATTTAATTGACAAATTTTGTCTCCCTAACATTAAGGTTGGGGCAAATGAAATCGAAGTTTTATCACTTTAATTCGATTATTTTTGCCATCCGTCAACAAACACTTTAATTTGGTAGACGTCAATTTCTCAGTGGACAATTTAAAATTGGGTTTATGTTGTAGGCCTATTTGATTGAACGATCTAGGGTTTAGAGAGAGAGAGAGGGGTTCGACAATATTAAGAGAGAAGAGAGATTGATTTAATTGTGAGGCATGTTTGATTTACCCCATTGTGCCTTCATTTATAGTGGTAGAAAGGGTAAAAGCTTTCCCTTTAGAATTACAACATTTAATAGGCAATCTAATCCTAATAGGAATATATAATACTTTCCTAGATTCCCTAGGATTTACACAATCACATTCCTATTCTAAATATGACTGCAACACTCCCCCTTGAGTGTGTAAATACTCAACAAACCACCGCATCAGATCTTTAGCAGATAAGGTAGAATAGTTGATGAAGTCATCGGCACAACGGGTGATCGCGAGTCTCAAATTTACTTTGAAGTATGCATTTGTAAAAAATCACAAAAACCTTGCTATGGTAAAATCGAAGGAATGGGGAAAACCCATAGAGTAAGGAGAAAAGTAAGAAAATATGCATAATGTCTACAACGCTCATCAAACTGGACAAAGGTAGTGAACTGAACGGAGTATGATCATCTTGGGATGGGTGCCTTATTAAAACCTAGTTAGGTAGCAAAAACCCAGTGGGAAAAATGCTCCTAATCGTAAAGAAAAAGAGTACATTAAGATCATGTGAGTATGTTTCAAGATACTCCCCCTGATTTTGACATAACTTCTAAATAAAAGAACTACAAGCGATTCAACTCAGATAATTTACGCATATCGATTCCTTGGACGAGCTTCTGAAATGTAGACTTGGGCAATGACTTGGTAAAGAGATTGGCCAAGTTTTCTTGGGAACGAATTTGCTTGACTTCAATGTTCTGATGTTGCTGTTACTGGTGTGAGTAAAAGAACTTCAGCGTTATATGCTTGGTGTTGTCTCCCTTGATGTATCCCTTCTTCAGCTGCTCGATACATGCTGCATTGTCTTCAAAGATCGTCGTAGGAAGGTCAACGACTGATGTAATACCACTAGTGTTTTGAATATGTCCCATAACTTCTTTCAGCAAAAAACACTTACGCGATGTTTCATGCAGGGCGAGAATCTCAGCATGGTTAGACGAAGTCGCAACTAGCATTTACTCGGTAGACCTCTAAGATATAGCAGTGTCTCCAACGGTAAAGACATAGCCCATTTGAGAACGTGCTTCATGTAGGTCAGACAGATATCCAGCATCTGCGTAACCAACAAGGCGAGAATTAATCTAAAAGCTATAGAGGGCGGCAACACTTGGAGATTCGTAGGTATAGAACAATCTCAAATCCGTAGTACCTTTGAGGTAGCGGAAAATTTCTTTAGCACCATTCCAGTGTCTGCGTGTGGGCGCATTGCTGTATCTAGCCAATAGATTCATAGCAAATGAGATGTCGGGTCTAGTGCATTGAGCCAAGTACAATAAAGCCCCAATTGCACTTAGGTAAGCAACTTTGGGTTCCAAAATCTCTTCCTCATCCTCATTTGGACAAAAGAGATCTCGTTTAGCATCTAGAGTTCGAACGACCATGGGTGTACTCAAAGGCTTCGCTATATCCTCACTAAAACGACGCAACACCTTCTGGGTGTAGTTCGATTGATGTATTAGGATTCCATTCGAACAATGCTCAATCTCCAGGCCGAGACAGTATCGAGTTTTCCCAAGATCCTTCATCTTAAATTTCGATTTCAGGTCTACAACAATTTCCTCAAGCTCTGCGGGAGTCCCAGTGAGATTCATGTCATCGACATAAACTGCAACGATTGCAAATCCGGAATGTGACTTTTTTATTAACACGCATGGGCATAGTTTGTTGTTCACGTAACCCTGACTTGTTAAATATTCATTCAGACGGTTATACCACATCCGCCCAGATTGTTTTAATCCGTAGAGTGACCTCCTTAACCTAATTGAGAGAGTGTTCCGTGGTCTAAAACTATTTGAACCAGTTAGTGGAAGTCCTTCTGGAACTTTCATATAGATTTCCATATCTAGATCCCCGTAGAGATACGCGGTTACCACGTCCATAAGCTGCATATTCAGTTTTTCGGAAACTACCAAATTGATTAGGTAGCGGAACATTATAACATCCATTATGGGGGAATACGTCTCCTCCTAATCAATTCCTAGGCGTTAAGAGAAGCCTTGCGCTATGAGGCGTGCTTTGTATCGCACTATTTCATTCTTCTCATTACGCTTCCTTACAAAAACCCATTTGTAGCCAATAGGCTTTACACGTGGTGGTGTAGGAATGATAAGTCCAAACACTTTACGTTTCGCGAGCAAATCGAGTTCAACCTGGATTGCTTATTTCCAGTTTGACCAATCGGCTTTACGTCGGCATTAATCAACGAAACATGGTTCAATGTGATCGCTAAGTATGATGTCAGTAGCTACTGAGTACGCGAATGCATCGTCGACGATAATCTCATTCCTATTCCAAACCTCATCCAATACTGTGTAGTGTACCGAAATCTCACGATTCTCGGGAGGCCGGCATGTTTCGTTTGAAGCATCACCGTAATCTAGAATAACCTAATGTGTTGGAATGAATGGGTGAGCGATGGTCGGATTCAAACTAGGGTCACTAGTTGGTGCCATTTTCCTTTTCCGAGGTTGTGAATCCTTTGAACCAAAGGGTCTACCACGCTTTAGGGTCGAAGTAAATGATTGGTTAGCCGTCAATATACCTTGTCGTGTGGAGGGTGCGGCTCCCCACTTTCGGGGAAGGTCCAACCTTCCCAGACGGGCAGTTGACGTACGTGGGGTACATTTATCCTTGTAGGTGTGTTTGCAGCGGGTATATGTGATAGTTACCTTAGCTAGATCATTAAAAGCATCAGGCATGCTTTGAGCAATGCTCTGAAGATCGATAATTCATCGCACCTCAGTTTCAGACTGGGCAGTGCGGGGATCTAAATGAGACATAGTGGGAGCATACCACGATGATTCGCGGCGTTCTCCGAGAACGTTAGCATGCTTATCTCCCCCTAACGACGGGAAGACTGTCTCATAAAAGTGACAATCCGCAAAACGTGCGGTAAATAGTTCTCTATCATAACCGATAGAGATTCCCATTTTTCTCTAAGAACCCATTTTGGTACGTAGTGGCGACGCTATTGGCACATAAATGGTGCACCCAAACACCCATAAATGCGAGATGCCATGCTCGTATCTAGTGACCAACTGTAACGGTGAATGTGGTTGGGTAGCGGTGGGCCTCAGGCGGACCAACATAGTTGCGTGCAATATTGTATAACTTTAGGCAGATACCTGCAGTTTGGTTCGTATAACCAAAGTCCGAGCTATTAATTGAAGGCGCTTTATGAAAGCTTCTGCTAGGCCGTTTTGGGTGTGAACATGGGGCATATGATGTTCCACATCAATCCTAATGACATGCAATAATCGTCAAAAGTTTGTGACGTAAACTTTCTAGCGTTATCCAGTCGAATCAACTTAATCGGATAATCAGGGTGGTGAGCCCTTAGCTTAATGATTTGAGCTAGGAGTTTAGCAAACGCGGCGTTGCATGTGGACAACAAGCAAACATGTGACCATCTTGTCGATGCATCAACCAACACCATAAAATATTTAAATGGTCCACAGGTTGGTTGGATAGGTCCACAAATGTCCCCTTCAATCCTCTGAAGAAATTTAGGGGGGGTCTGATGCGAGATTTATATGCACACAAATTAAACCCTCTTTTTGACAATTGTAGTATAAGTATAAGTAGGGATCGTTCTGGACCGGGGATTAGGAGGGATTGTTAATCACTTGGATTTGACTCAAAAACGTAAAACACAATATAAAACACTATACTAGACACAAAGAATGCAAAACTAAACTTTAAATCACTAAGACAAACCAAAGACTCAAAATAGCACAAACACACTCAAATCTGCCTAAAGACCACTTTCTGGGCAGTTTTGAGCACAAACCCAAATTTGGACGAAATTAAGTTGTAACTTGACTCAAGACTCTTAAAAACACAAACTAAATTGATTTCTAACTAATTTGACATTAAAGTAAAGGGGGATTTAGGTTTATACGAAATTAAATTAAATGAACAAATTGCAATTAAAACAGAATGTAAATATGAAATTGATGAAATGGAATGAATGGAAGCTAGCCAAGGGGTTCATCTCCACACATGTTACACTTGCATAATAAAACGATTTCCATTTGCATTTCAATAAACCATGAATTCTCAACACCCCAAGTTAACCGTGATGCACTAATTAACCTTCAAATCTTCCTAACATTATTGAATTGGATGATTGCATACGACAACCCAAAACATTCCCCACAAGTCCCCTACATGATTGCATAATAGAGATACAAGCAAGAATCATTACGCTCTATGAAAATTATAAGTGTTGACGAGGCATTCGTTACTATGATTGCATGAAACTTATGCCAAGAATTCGTTTAACGCGATTGTTTATAAGCAACCTCCACTACTTGTGAATATAAGTTCGTAACTATTAGGTGAAACTCACTTATATTCTAGCGTCATATTCATGCATGAAAATTAAGCGTGCACTCTCAATAAACATACATAAATAAGTTATCAATCAAACAGTTAAACAAATTGAATCCACAACTTATGAAACGCAATTAGAAGTAATGAAATCAAAATGCAAGCATAAACATATATTTCGAATTCCCCCCTAGCCAAGGGGGGTTTAGTTCCTCATACGTATAAAACAAAGAGAATTGAAATTAAACATTGAATTCAAAGGAAAAGAAACACCTAAACATTCAAACAACTCAAACTTGAATTGTATGAACGTTTAGGCCCGCTTCTCTTCCTCTTTGTTGTAGCACAAGGTCTAAGATGAGTTTTGGGGATTATGGACGATGTAGAATGATAGGTTTTGTGGAATGGTGAAGGAAGTGATGGTGTTTGGATTGGTAGGGAAGGCACGGCAACAAGGGGTTTGTTGCTTGGTGAATTTCTGAATGTATGGAAGAATGAATGCTTTTCTTTTAGTGCCTTGCTGCAAAGCCTTATTTATAGGGCTAGGAAAGGTAGGAGACAAGGTAGGACGGCTAGGACAAGGTAGGACGGCTAGGAGACAAGGTAGGACGGCTAGGACAAGGTAGGACTGCTAGGAGACAAGGTAGGACGGCTAGGACAAGGTAGGACGGCTAGGAGACAAGGTAGGACGGCTAGGACAAGGTAGGACAGCTAGGAGACAAGGTAGGATGGCTAGGAGACAAGGTAGGACGGCTAGGACAAGGTAGGACGGCTAGGAGACAAGGTAGGATGGCTAGGAGACAAGGTAGGACGGCTAGGAGACAAGGTAGGAATTAGGCACCATGTGTGAATGGAGACAAGGTAGGAATTAGGCACCATGTGTGAATAGATAAAGCCTTCTAGAAATAAGGTTTTTAGGCCCCCTTGCAGCTCCCTAACTGAATTCAAGCCTTCAAATTCGTCCATCCTCATGCCTCCATGCTTGCACTATCCAATCTTGGCCCAAAAATGCTCTAGAATGCTCCAAATTGCTTCTTTTTGCTTCCTTAGCCATATGAACCTAGAAACACACGAAAATGGCATAAAGGACTAAAATAACTAAAGAAACACAACGTAAATGCATGAGAACAAGCCAATTAAGTCGCATAAATATGCTCCTATCAGGGTCGTGAATAATCTTTGTGTGGGAGGGTTGGATATTCAACTTCCCTAAACAACACGCTTTGCATGATGGAAATCCAACATAGGGATGTAACTGATGTCCGTGAGAAGATTTGAGGATACGGCGCATTATGTCACGTCCAAGATGTCCAAAACGATCATGCCAAAGCAACAAAGTGTCCTGGAACTCAGGCATAGGGCTGGCTATACCGTGGGCTTCTACGCCGCGAATGGTTGTGATGTACAACCCACTCAGCAGACGTTCCAACTTCTCGTGAATATGCTTTTGGCCATATTCGTATGAAATGATACAAAGAAATTCAGAACCATGATCTTCAGTGATTTCAAGATGATATTTCTTATCTCGAATATCTCTAAAACTCAGTAACGTTCTGCCGGAACGTGGATAATAGATTGCCTCCTTAATGGTCAAGATTGTACCATTAGACAACATGATACGTGTCTTTCTATATCCTTCAATCAGGTTGGATGGGCCTGAGAGAGTTGTCAAATGAGCTTTCTTGGGTATTAAGTTAGTAAAATAGTGTCATTCACGTAAGATGGTGTGCGTGGTTGCACTATCTGCCAGACAACTAACTTCCCCACTAGACATACATAGAAATAAATTGATTGAATTGGTCAGATGCAAAAATATAAGTCCATTCATTCAATTAAGCAATTCAAGAGAATAATATCCATTCAAATAACAATCCATAATTCAAAACAAACCAAAACCAAACAAATTATTCCAAATACATAGAAAAGTTGTTCGAAATTAAACCATAAACCTAACAAAAGAGGGGGGTAGGGTCGGCCACTCCTAGTGGGTTCGGCCACTAGGGGTAAAACACCTTAAAAACATGTCTAATTTATTCATCCATAGACGCTGATGCCTCCTAAAAGTTCGATATCTCCATGGATGTAGTTGCATCTTCCGGATGATCTACATGTGGAAAGTTAGACTCATGACATGAATGATACTTGGCAATGGCCTCAGGGGAAGCTCTGCATATGCGTGACCAATGATCATTGGATCCACATCGATAGCACATGTCCAGTTCAGTAGAAGCAGCATGAACGGGAGCTTTGCCCTTGTTCTTGAAGTTTGGGGCCTTAGGGGCGAGTGGTGGATGCTGCTGGGTCACATTTCTTCCCTTAGGTGCGGCACTCTGCTGACCTTGGGCCTGTGGTTGGGATTGCCGCCCATTGCCACGGCCACGATGATTATTTCATCGTCTATGGTTGCTGGAATTGGTTGAATTCGCTTCAGGTGCGGCGTTCAAGCCAGTGGGTCAAGCTTGATGATTCTTCATCAAAAACTAGTTCTGCTTTTCAGCAAGAAGTAAAACAGAGATCAAATCTGAGAACTTGGTGAATTTCTGTGCCTGATTTGTCGTTGCAGGATAATATTGGTAGCATGGAAGGTCGAATAGGTCCTCTCCAGGAAATCTGATTTGGTTAGTTCCGCTTTGCAGAATTTCAACAAAGAACACATTCTACAAACTTCAGAGTTGTATTCATTCACGGACTTAAAGTCTTGGAAGCAACGATGCTGCCAGTCGTGTCTTGCTTCAGGCAAATACATGTCTTTCTGGTGATCGAAACGATCAGTCAGAGCAAGCCAGAGGGTGCGTGGGTCCTCCTTAGCGAGATACTTAGTCAGCAGTGCATCATGGATGTGTCTTTGAATGAAGATCTTTACAGTAGCCTTCTGAGCTTCGTCAACAGGTTTGTCGTCGATAGGTGCCTCGAGGGTGGCTCTAATGCCCTTTGCAGTGAGATAGAGCTTCACGTCTTGAACCCACTTAAGATAGTTTCTTCCAGATACTTCTAAAGTGGAGAAATCGAGCTTGTTCAAGTTCGACTTGTGCCTAAAACGAAGGGAGAAAACGTGATTAGTCATATGGTAAGCCATAGACATATATCGTAGAACATACAGGTTCTATAGGCATGTAGTGGTTTAATTTATGCATGAAAACTACGGGTTTCATGTGGTATGTTTTGAGTGAAAGCTTTAGGTTTCGAAGGCACTAAATTTGAAACTACAGGTTTAATTTAGTTTTTATGAACAATTAGTTCATAATGAGAGGTTCCTGCAAGAAACACAGAAAGCAATATGCTGATTTAAGTATAGTGGATTTGAGTTTCTTCGGGAACTCAAGTGTGAGAGCTTCGTTACTAAAAGTATGTGACGGTTCAAAGTATAAAAACAAATTATTGAATCGTTAATGTCCAAAAATGATCTTCAGGTCAATAATTTTGGATTCATTATTAGATTAATGGACTGCAGGTCACTTTTAATTAATTCAATAAATCGGGCCATACCGGGTCGATTGTAGAAGCAAAATAATATTAAAATAATATTATTGGATTGAAAATATAGCCCCAAAATAATATTGGGCTTGGTGCCATGGGTTAAGTGGCATGGGTTTGGGTGCCTTAAGTATAAGGCAAGGCCCAAAAGACCTTGGGGATGGGCAGCAGGCCACATAGGTGAAGGAGAAGCCCTAACAACATCTGGGTTTTAGTTTGGGCTGAAAGGGGTGCACGAGATAAGGCCCAGTAGGTGTTGGCCTTATGGGTGATGCACAGGGGAACAAAACCCAGCCCTATGGGCTGGCGTATGGGTTCGAATGGGAGCCCAGCCGCATAGGCTGGCTTCCTGTGCTGTGAGCTGCAAGGAAACAAGGCCCAATAGAGTAGGCTGGCACCAGAGAGAGCAGGTCTGCGGGCCTGGATGCGTGCGGGACAATGACCCAACAAGCAAGGCTTGCCGTGGGTTTGGTCTGGATCCATAAAGGCTGCAGGCCTCCTCAGTGATAGAACAAGGGCTGCATGCCTATTCTAATCAATTAGGTCGAAGGCCTGGGGGTCCAAGTAGGTGCAGCAAAGCCCAGAGGGTTGCTACCGATGCTGTGCCGCAGGGGTGGTGCCATCCAATGTCCAATTTCCCTTTTTTTTCAAAAAAAAAAAAAAAAAAAAAAACCCTTAGGGTTTAGGAAACCCTAAATATGCTTCTAATTTATTTTATATAATTTGACTCACAAATTCCACATAACAATTTAATTGTGTGATGCATGAAACAAATATATATATTGAAAAATATATGAACATATACAATATATATATCGGAAGGAAAATGTAAACATAGGGGGTTTATGCATCATGGGGAATGTTTTCATGCTTCGTGGACGTTTCAAATATCTTCCTTTATTTTAAGCATACATGATTAACATAAAACGAATAAGCATTTGAATGTGGTGGATGATAGCCTTTTCCTACGATGCATCAATTCCTCAGCTTCTGGCAAGAGCGTGCTGATAACGTGTTGTAAGCCTATTTGATTGATCGATCTAGGGTTTAGAAAGAGAGAGGGGTTCGACAATATTGAGAGAGAAGAGAGATTGATTTAATTATGAGGTATGTTTGATTCACCCCATTGTGCCTTTATAGTAGTAGAAAAGGTAAAACCTTTAGGATTACAACATTTAATAGGTAATCTAATCCTAATAGGAATATATAATACTTTCCCAGATTCCCTAGGATGTACACAATCACATTCATATTCTAAATATGACTGCAACAGTTTATTATTTTTATAATATACTATAGGAAAAGGGTGAGATTAAAAAATTATAAAACACAATGAAAATAAAAATATCAAGTAATTTAAAAATACCAAATACATAAAAAATTATAATAATTAATTTACAATTGCGAAAAATGTGAAAAAAAAAATGCAAATGCTCATGGTCGCATCTTTTACACTTTGAAGATGAGTACATCGTCGTTTGAATTTTTAAAATCACACAAACCTTCATGAATAGTATTTTAAGGGAGTTTAAAATTAAAAAAAATCATAATTATTAATGTACAAGTCTGCAAAATGTGAAAGACTAATTTAGTATTATGTTTTCCATTTTCTTGGGTCAAATTATGTTTTTCATTTTCATTATTTATGTGACAGCCCATCCCGGACTTTTCGTACCGTAGGGATGAAATGACGATTTTGCCCCTATCATGTTTTGTTTCGTTGTGTGGTTGTTTTTGGATTTTGTTTGGCTGGTTTTGGACCACACACACTCTCCCACACCCCCTCACCCTTTTCCCTGTCCCGTATCCTTGTCCCTTTCCTTCTCTCTCTCCCATTTCTATCCCCATATGTACGGACACACCCAAAAACCATTGAAACCTTCACAGATCGAGGAAACAAATTACATATTCGTACTCGTGAGGTTCGTAGGAGTTCAACCATACCCATTTCAGGTAAGGATACCTTCGTTTTCACGTCGAACTCGGGATACCCCGATTTGGTCACTGTTTATGCACATGTTAATTCTTGTGTTTTTGGGAATTTCAAGCTTGTGGGAAGCTTGGTGAGGTCCTTAGGAGGCTCGGGGTGGTTCGTTTGAAGGTTTTGGACGTCGGGATCGTGAGTTACAAGCTTGGCCGGAGCTGGTGGTGTTTTCCCGGCGAGATTCCGTGGGTTTTAGTGCTTGAAAGTGGTATGGATTTGTTCCTCTTGTTGTAAGCTTCATTTTGGTACCAATTTTGTGAAATTTGGTTGAAAAACGAAGAAGATACAAGGTTTTAAAGTTTTCCCGGTTTTCCGACGACGACGCCGGAGTTTGGCCGGAGTTTGGCCGGAGAAGATGACGGAATATTCCGTCAGTTTGGATGGAATATTCCTAACGGTGTTAACGACATCAGTTAGATTTAACGGAATATTCCTGACGGCGTTAACTGACGCCGTCAGTGTGCTAGGCACGTGCCTGCGCGTGGGCGGCGCGTGTGGCCGTGCCTTGGCCGGCGCGTGGGGGCACGTGCGGCGTCAGAAAGTTTTTCTAAAAATATGGGGATGTTCCTGAGGTTGAGTAGATCACGTTGGTGTATTCATACACCCCATTTGAGCATTGTATGAGAAGTTATTTCGTGATGTTGGTTATGTGTTTTAAAATTAACGTTTTTATAGTTGTTTCGCATATAGGTGAGACCTATCCCGAGGATGAGCGCGGTCACTCGAGGCAAGGGGGTTATGACCCTTCTACATACCAGTGAGTGGGCTTTTGGTTTTCCGTATATGCCTATATACTTACGTTTTTCCCAGAAAGTGAATGGAAACGTTTATACATTTATATGCCATGCATTATGTTTGCCGTTTGTTTATGTATTATTAGTAGCATATATATGTTTGTATGTTGGTGCTGCGGGCGCACAGGTAAGCGCCATGTGAGTATGGTTTATGTTTATGTTCAGTAGTGATTTGAGATGCATAGAGAGCTCATAACCTGCACCCCCGGTGTTAGTGCTCCCGCCCAAAGTTGGGCACAGTCCTTCACGTGATGTTCACCTCCCTCACCACACGCTCATCTTGGATCCAAGTTAGGTGCATAGTCCTGTCGTACATACCACTTTAGGTGGTTCCGACTCGTAGGTGACCAGCAATTATTCGCCTAGCCTTCACGTGATCGTAACACTTGAGCGTACTTATTATACACCCAGTCCTGTCGTACAGACTACTCTAGGTGGTTCCGACTCATGTGCAGGTATAGTTAGTGAGTTGGAGATTTGAGCTCTAGATTCAGCCGTACAGGTCACGTTAGGTGACTCCGGTTGACAGATTACATGGCATTGATTTGACATTTCCTAAGCACTTGCATTCTATTTAGAGACCTTTGACATGACATATTTCTGAGCATGATTTATATATATGTATATATCCTATTTTTCTGGGAAGTATACAGGTTTTACGGCGAGGGGTTAGAACTTTGTTTATGAAATGGTTTTTGAAAAACTTTGTTTTTGCCCACTCACACTTTCTGTTTTGCGCCCCTCTAGGTTCTAGTTGGCTAGCACTTTGGTGGCTCCCCAGAGGATTTCCCCGACATATTTGACAGATTATCACCAGTGTAGGACCACCTTTGGGTGTGTTTTTGTAGCGTTGTTTCTCCTGGACTGCATTAGATCTTCGTGCTTTGAACTTTGTTTTCACACTCACGCTTGCACATGTATGTTCTTGCGTTGTGTATAGCTGGTTTTTATTTATTCGTACTTTTATTATTATTTTATTAGCTTCCGCATTGTGCACATGATTACGTCACTTCCACGTGATGGTCAGCATGCCCTGATCTCGGTCGGAGTGTGTCAATTTATTGATGCAAAATATTTTATTTTTACGGGTAACGGGTTATGTTAAACTACCTAATAATATTAATGGGTCAATTTTGGATTGACTCATATTACCCGTTTACTTTAACGGGTATTACACGATACGACCCGTTAAGATATTAAGTATGTTACGAAAACAACACAAATGCCATGTCTAATTGCATCGATAAAATAACTTTTAAAATAAGAATTGGACTCTCACTTTCCATCTAATTTTTTATTTCTTTTAAAAGAGACACTAGTCCTACCTACCAACCCAACGACTGAGAGCATGAGGACAGATAAAATCAAAGAGCCAAGCGAAAGTTTGCGCCAACGGGCGCGTGGTCAAATCAAATCAAAGTGACTCATTGGGACACCCAACAGCCATCTGTCAATTTTCCAAATCCAAAGGAGAGGCAGCGATTAAGCTGTCATCCGAAAATGCCGCACCCTCTCTCTCTCCCAACTTCGCCACCGCTCTCCTCGCATTTCCACGCTTCAATTCCCGCCATGTCCTCCGTCACATTCGGCGGCGCCTCCATCACTTCTCGCCTTGTTCCCTCCTCCTCCGCCAGAACCTCCCTCTCCCACTCCTCCTCCTCCTCACTCAAGCCCCTCGGCTCCGCTCCCCTCGTTTCCCAACTCTTCCTCAACCCCAAACCCCGCTCGTTGCCTCACGCGGTTGCCCGACCGTACAGCCGAGCCGCCGCCCCCAAATGCCAGGCTTCCGACCCGGCGCAGCTAAAGCTCGCCAGAGAGGACATCAAAGAGCTTCTCAAGACCACTTTCAGCCACCCAATACTTGTATCTCCCTAACCCCGATCCGTACGTTTTCGTTTTCTGAAATCGTCGGGAAGTGTTAAGCTAAAGTGAAGAACTTTTCTTCTTTTTGTACAGGTTCGGTTGGGATGGCACGATGCTGGAACTTACAATAAGAACATAGAGGAGTGGCCGCAAAGAGGTGGGGCAAATGGAAGCTTGAGGTTTGAGATTGAGCTCAAGCATGCTGCGAATGCAGGTAATTGATATACCCAGTTGCTAATTATTGTTCAAGTAAGTTTGTAATCTTTGTGCAGACCCGAGCGTAATCAAGTTGGCTATCCAAGTTGGAATCTCGCTTCCTGTAGTTTAGTTTAGAATAAATTAGATTGTCGCCCGAATGTCAATTATGATGAGCTTTCGTTTCACGATTTTAGGTCTTGTGAATGCATTGAAGCTCGTTCAGCCTATAAAAGACAAGTACCCTGGCGTCTCATACGCGGACTTGTTCCAATTGGCCAGTGCTACTGCTGTGGAGGTGATTCTTAGTCTTCCTCTTAACATTTGTATGAGTAAGTTTTGTAAATTTATAACAAGTTCATTTCACTGATTGAGATCGTTTCCTTCTTCAGGAGGCAGGGGGGCCGAAGATACCAATGAAGTATGGGAGGGTTGATGTCTCGGGACCCGAGCAGTGCCCAGAAGAAGGGAGGCTTCCTGGTTAGTAAAGCATGTATATTTTTCTAAATGGTTTTGATGACAAACATGGAGTTTGGAATTGTTTCGGTGAAAACAGTATTCCTTTTTCCTCTTTACTCATTTTGAAATACTTGTCTTGGCTTTTTTAGATGCTGGCCCTCCTTCGCCTGCTGATCATCTGCGTCAGGTTTTCTACCGAATGGGGTTGAATGACAAGGTGACTTTTAAGTACTGTATACTTAGTTTCTGGACAATACAAGGCGCATGCTGAACCTCTTTGATGATGTTTACTAATGAACTTGTTTGATCTGTAGGAAATTGTTGCATTGTCTGGGGCGCATACTTTGGGGAGGTCAAGACCTGATCGCAGTGGTTGGGGCAAGCCAGAGACAAAGTACACGGTATTGAATCTGAATCTCGTATTCACTTAAGCCACTCTAACAGAAAATGGTTCTGTTGAAGTGCCTTGAGTAAGATATTTTTCATTCCGTTTCCTCAATCAGGTTTTGAAATTTTAGGACAACCAGATTATGAGCATACAGAGTTGATTAAGGTTTTTGTAGGATGTTATTATGTTATCTTTACCCACGTGGTTATTTATTGCAGCAGCTATGATAAACACAGTAATGAATGATAAGAAGAATAGTATTGCTACAATAACTAGATAGTAAACTAGCATTATTTTCATGGCAGAAAGATGGGCCAGGGGCACCAGGAGGACAGTCTTGGACAGCACAATGGTTGAAGTTTGACAATTCCTACTTCAAGGTATTTGAATAGTATCCTTATTTGCATGTGACTTCTCACACAATTGGAGGCTGGTGGGAATTGGTACAAGGTTTTCCTTTACTCACTCAGCGGCTGTTCTATACAGGATATCAAGGAAAAGAGAGATGAAGATTTACTGGTGTTGCCAACCGATGCTGCTATTTTTGAAGATCCAGCATTCAAGGTAAAACAAAACAAAATTGAGAATGATTCTGTTCGATGAGTATCCTTTGTTACATCGAGAGTTACATGATTTGCAGGTGTATGCTGAGAAATATACCGAAGACCAAGAAGCCTTCTTCAAGGATTATGCTGAAGCTCATGCTAAACTCAGCAACCTGGGAGCTAAATTTGATCCTCCAGAGGTTTGCTAGCCTTCAATATCTATGTTGTTTCTGTTAGGGATTATCCATTCCCAGTGAATGATTAATGTTAACTAATGAAAACTTTATTCCTACTTCGGTTTTTGTGAAGAAAAGAAATGGTTCGCCGTTCTTTTGCCTGTTAACCTTAGACTCTATTAAATTTGATGATCAGGGTATTGTGATCAATGATGGTCCTTCACAGCCTGTACCAGAAAAGTTCGTGGCAGCCAAATACTCATCTGGCAAGGTTGTACACACGGAAAACTCACACCTCTTAATCAAAATTCTTTTTGTCAATAATTTAGCAAATCCCTTGCATCTGTGAGGATTGATGACAACTCTAGGGAAACTTTTTGCGTGCAAAATTTTCATGTTCTTCATTCATATGGTTTTCTGCAGGAGTAAAAAGCAAGTGTCATGCTTACTTGTGCCGTCTGTTTTAATAATACAAGATGAAGCTATTTTGAATAATCAAATGTAATAGTTGGGAGTCTTAAATGAAGAAGAGGGAATAAATTCAATAGTATTACCTATGTGAATTGCAGACAGAGCTGTCAGATAATATGAAGCAGAAGATTCGAGCAGAATATCAAGCTATCGGTGGAAGCCCAGATAAGCCTCTGCAGTCTAACTATTTTCTAAATATCATAGTTGTGATTGGTGTTTTGGCAATTTTGTCGTCTTTATTCGGAAACTGAGCTTTGATTTTCTGTTTTTCTGTTTTTCTGTTTTTTATAAATGAGAATTACATTGCTATTATCGATTTTATATTACATATTCATCCATGATTCGTACAATATCAGTACTTGCACACATTCTTTCTTTCACATCGGAGTAAGTTAAGGTTTTGAGAACAGCATGTCATTGAAAACTCATGTTCAGGTGACGTTGCAAGGTGATGTCCAAACCAGGTTGAACTAAAATTTGTGGTCAGGAGCTGTATCTTTGTCCATTTGTTTTCACCTATGAGGAAATGTATCTGATAATTCGAACATTTCTGAATCTATCAGTGGCTATGATTTATGCATTGTTGGAAGAGATGTTTCTCTTAGTCTAGTTGTGCAACTTCCTTTACTGATATTTGGAAAATGTTTGGAGTTTGAATCTTCATCCCTAGTTTAAAATGGACCAAATTCTTTATCGAGAGGACCTGTCCAGAATTAGAAATAAAAATATTGAAGCAATCTGAGCTCCAACCATAGGAGAGTGTATAGTTTATTCCTATTTGAGCCACAGGGTGGGTTAGTGTGACGGTATTTGAAACTAATAGTGCACTGTTATATGCGTTAAATATATCCGGGTTCCGGTTGTAGGGCTTATTCCTATCTATTTTAGACGCTTGAAAGTCACTTATTCCTATATATTGTTTTCAGCTTGACCATCAGATTTAATAGAAATTTGAGGGTTTTAACTTGGAAGCTGATTTTGCACACCATTTTGTGCATTCCACACATATTCCTCTTTATTTTTTGTCATTTGGTTGAATAAATCAAACGAAAATAACAAAGAATTAAACGTGAGCATGTTGGGGGAGAGAAAGGTGTTGGATTATGACTTTGGTTTTTTTGACAATTGGTTTCATGGTTGGAAAGCTAGAATTTTGTTTGGGTTTTGGATTAGATATGCGGGGTCCAACTGTAAGGCAATGGATTGTGGCTTTGTGACCAACTGGAAAGGATTCCATCACAAGTGGGGTTGGAGTAGATTCCAGTTTAAAGTCATGATGGGGAGGATACCAATGTGTTTTTAAGGTTGAATAAGGGTTGCCGGTAATTATTGGGTGGTACGTTAACATGATATAATTATTAGGCCCAATTGGATAAATAGTATGTGTGGTCACAAAGTATTCGGAAGATAGCATTTTGTGGTAATAAAATTCGGATTTAAACCATTATGGTGAAATGTGTTAGGCTTGATACCCAAAATTGAAACTTTCGTTGTTCCTCCGTTAGTAACCTGCACGTGAGCCTTACGTGTGAGACTAAGATGGTCATTTCATCTCTTTCATAGTTGTCTCCATTTAGAAGCAACTACGGAAGAGATGAAACGGAAGCGACTGGACAGGTCATCGAAATGAAGAACCTCGAGGGCCTCTTCATATGAGTGCCTTCAACTTGGAAAACTCAAGCATTGAACGTCCAATGGCGAACATACCACCATCAATCTGGATTTTGCCAACCATTATGTGAAAAGATGCGACTAAAATTCATCAAATAGATTTCCTCGTTGTTTACTAAATCTATCATCTCATACTCAGCTTAATTCCGATAAAAAAAAGTATTCAAATTGCAATTGGCTTCCAAAAACAATATGTTTGAAATTATTCGTCTTTAATTTGTAATTGAAACAACAATCCTGCTAAAATTGACTACTCACGCCGAAGAAAAGCCGAGTAAAAACACAGCATAAAAGTAGAAAGGCCAGCTATGAGAACCGCCTGCCGCCACTGGCCAAGATCAATCAATGTGAGAACCGCCTGCTGCCATTTTTGCTAGGCCATTTAGCCTATCCTCATTTCTCTTAGTTTTATAGCATAGTATGTTAAACTATATATATAGGGAACGGTTATTAGTGCTCCACAAATCTCATTCTACACTCTTTACAAGTGTTTTTTTTTTCTAATTATAGAAAATTTGGAGTACAAAATGAGATTTTTAGAGTGCCAATAACAATTTCCTATATATATTATTTTAATCGAATAAAATTAATTCGGTTGTATGATTCAAATTTAATGCCAAAGTTCACAGACTAACACCTATACATTGGATTCTAAAGAATGAATGAATTATCAATAAACCAATAAATTTCACCAGCAAAAATGAACTAATAATTTTTTATATTTGGCATTGTTGCAGAGGATCATGCTCTTCTAATATAACAGATTTTACTAAAATTAAGACTGACTCGATCCGCAGGATTTGGTTTTCCAATTTATTTTGTGTGAAGCATATGATCCCAAGTTCCCAAGCATAACAATTTTCTATGTAGCTAGCGTTTCACCACAACAATCAATATCTTCTCAATTAAAGCTATGTTTGGTGGGCAGGATAAGAAAAGTTATATCCAATTAAATTGGACTTATAGCCCATTTAATGTTTGGTGAAAAAAATTGTAACATAGACTAGATTGGCTACAAATCCAAAATAACGGAAAATATAATGTGTTATGTAACCCAACCATACACATGAGTTATGTAACTCATCCATGCAAATCCAATCACATCCCTAGGGCCCAATCTCATCTAACCCATCAAACAGGCCCTAAATCTAAATGTACAATATGCTTGGCATACAAACCTTAACTTTGTTGCGGCCTATATTTAACTGACAAGGGAGAGAGAGGGCATAGCAGAGAGAGAGTGGAGAGAGATGTGTTTGTAGGGTTGTGTAGAGGATGTGTTATTCCCCCTACGCAATGCCTTTATTTATAGTAATAAGGGAGAGAATAATCCTTCTCCTCCAAGGAATACAAGTCCTAATAGGGAAAACTAGAATAAAATCTAATATAGGATTTACACAATCATACTTAAATACAAATTTTATAACACTCCCCCTTGAGTGTGTAAATACTCAAGTAGATTTGGCATTATGTAGAGTTGAGGAAGTCGACTTGTCGACACTAATTCTGGGAATACACTAGTTTCAAATAAGGTAGGAACTTGCATATGGAACTAAGTCTTACAACAAAAACAATGGCAATGGCAAAAACCCGAGTAAGGACAAAATCCGTAGTCTAAGGAAAAATGCGTGAGAAATGGAAAATCAAATGAAACGTCTACGGGACGTCATCAGAGATATGATCAACCTAAGATGGGTGCCTCATCAAAACCTCGTTAGGTAACAAAAACCCAAAGGAAAATATGCTTCTAATCGTAGGGAAATGAGTACATTAAGATCAAGCAAGTATACTTCAGGATACTTCCCCTTAGTTTGACATAATTTCAAAGAGAACTAAAAATGTTACAACTCAGAAAGTTTATGCATACCTATTCCTTGAACAAGCTTCTAAAACATCGCATTCGATAGTGATTTGGTGAAGAGGTAAGCCAGATTGTCTTGTGAATGGATTTACATGACTTCAATCTTCTGATGCTATCGCTGTTGATGTGAGAATAAGAACTTCAACACAATGTGCTTGGTCATGTCTCCTTTGATGTAACCCTTCTTGAGTTGTTTGATGCATGATGCGTTGTTTTCGTAGATCGTCTTCAAGACGTCAATAACGGGGTAAAGATCGTAGGAGCTTCAAATATGGCCCACAACTGCTGTCAACTAGAAGCATTCTCGAGTTGCTTTGTGTAAGGCGAGAATTTCAACATGGCTAGACGAAGTGGCAACTAAGGTTTGTTTAATTGACCTCCGCGAGATTGTGGTGCCTTCAATGGTAAAGACATAACCTGTTTGAGAATGTGCCTTGTGCGGATCAGATAAATATCATGCGTCAACATAACCAACAAGCCGGGAATTAACTTGAGATAAAGGGGTGCGACATCACTCGAGGATCTGTAATGATAGAACAAACTTATATCCGTAGTACCCTTAAGGTAACGAAAGATGTCTTTAACACCAATCCAGTGTCTACATGTTGGTGCATTACTGTATCTTGCCAAAAAATTAACAGCGAAGGAGATGTCGGGTTTAATGCATTGAGCTAAGCATAATAAAATGCTTATAACACTTAGATAAGGAACTTCATGATCCAAAATCTCTTCATCATCTTCCTTCGGAAGGAAAGGATCTCGTTTTGCATCTAGTGATCGAATGACCATAGGAGTACTCGAAGGCTTTGCTTTATCCTCGTTAAAGATGTGCAACACCTTTTGGGTGTTGTTCGATTGATGTACTAAGATTCCATCTGAACAGTGCTCTATCTCGAGACTGATACAGTATCGAGTCTCTCCTAGATCTTTCATCTCAAATTCTGACTTAAGAGGCACGTCAATTCTTTCGAGCTTTTTAGGAGTTCCGATGAGGTTCATATCGTCAACATAAACTGCAACAATTGAAAAACTGGAATGTGACTTCTTAATGAACACACAAGGGCATAGTTCATTGTTCACATATCCCTGACAAGTCAAATACTCACTCAGACGGTTATACCACATGCTTCCAAATTTCTTTAAACCATAGAGTGAAAGCCTCAGCCTAATTGAGAGTGTGTTATGGGGTTTGAAAATAATTGATCCAATCAATGTAAGTCATTCGGGAAATTTCACATAGATTTCCGTATTAAGATCCCCATAGAGATACGCAATTACTACGTCTATTAGCTGCATACTCATTTTTTCAGAAACTACCAAACTGATAAGGTTGCGAACAGTAATCACATCCATAACGGGTGAATAAAGTTTCGTCATAGTCAATCCTAGGGCATTGTGAGAAGCTCTTACACAACAAGACGAGCTTTGTAATGCACAATTTTGTTCTTCTCATTACGCTTCTGAACGAAAACCTACTTATGGCCAACAGGCTTCACATGTGGAAGAGTGGGAGCTACAGGTCCAAACATCTTAAATTTCATAAGCGAATTGAGTTCGACTTAGATTGCTTATTTCCAGTTTGACCAATCAGTTCTACGTCGACATTCATCAACGGAACGGGCTTCAATGTCATCACTAAACATGATCTCAGTAGCTACTGCATATGCTAATGCATCGTTGATGATAATCTTATTTCTACACCAAACATCATCCAAGCTAGCATAATAGACCGAAATCTCTTGATTCTCGGGAGATGGATTATTCTCTTCAAGGACACTTCCGTAATCTAGAATTTCCTCATAAGTTGGATAAAATGAGTAGGAGACAGTCGGACTCATAATAGGCTCAAGATGAACATGTGTCGTGGGTTTCCTTTTCCGGATGTGTGAATCCTTTGAACTAAATGGCCAGCCACGCTTTTGTGCAGGGGCAGGGATTAGCTAGTAGCTAATGTATGTGGATCGGCCAAAGTGACATCCCATGCCTTCAGAAAGGAAGTCCATTGTACATTTGGTACATCCATCTTTGCAGGCACATTCACAACTGGAATATGTGATCTTGTCACTCACACTAGATCAGTGAAAGCATCTGGCAAGCTCTAAGCTATGCTCTGAAGATCTAATATGCGCTGCATTTCAATTTTAGACTGAGTGGTGCGGGGATCTAAATGAGACAAAGTGGGAGTCGTCCACAATAATTTGCGTCATTTTTTCAGGAACATTAACATTCTTAACTACCCCTAACGACAGGAATACTGTTTCATATAAGTGACATTCCGCAAAATAAGCGGTAAACATATCGCCTGTCAAAGGTTCTAAGTAACGAATGATCGAAGGAGAATCATATCAGACATAAATTATCATCCTTAGTTGAGGCCCCATTTTTGTACGTAAGAGTGATGAAATAGGCATATAGACCGCACAACCAAAAAAGCGCAGATGCTATGTGTCGGGTTTGTATCCGATATCCAACTGAAGGGCGCTATATGGTTGGGTCGTAACAAGCCTCAGACGGACCAACATGGCTGTGTGCAATATTGCATGGCTAGAAGCAGTGATTGAGAGCGTGATATTGTTGACTCTAAAAATTACAAAACCTACGTGGCGCGCAGGCCGAGTAACTAATAAGCTAACTACGTCCTTCGGTTGAATGCGGGGCGTGCCAACTCGTCGGCCGAGCTCGGCCGAGGAGTAAAATTTGCTGATGTCGCTCTGAGCGCGTTGCTGACTTCTCTATCTTGCGATTGCGACCGAGGAAGGAACACTCTCGGTCTCTGGGTTCTATAGCCTGAAGACAAGGCTGCTGATTCTGCGGAGTTCACAAATCGTCAGAGCCCGATTCGGTCACTGTGATTTTATTCGTGAGAGTAAAAGCACGTCGAATCGAGACCAAACTGTATGGGCACAGATACTCAAACGTGATGTAGGTCTTGATGGTAAACGTCGTTCGGCCGTCAGAATGCCGAACCCTGAAACCCACTTGCGAGTATCCAATCATAAAGCCACTCGGCGCCCTGTACGCCGAGCAATGTGATTCGTAACACCTGACTTTGCCGAGAGGGCTAGCAAGGTGACCTCTGCCAATAAAGGTTCGAAAACCCTTCTCGGCCGAGACTTAGATAGATAACTGGTCGACCTCGACGCAGTGCTGTTTATCCAAACTGAAGGTGCTTCTCGGTCGGCTGGTTCTGCGGCAGTAGTGCTGTTTATCCAAACTGAAGGTGCTCGCCGGGCGCTTCCACAGTGCTGTTTATCCAAACTGAAGGTGTGTCGGCAGAAAAAGAAAAGGAAAAATCTCAAGGTGTTTGAGAGGTTTTGCGCTGGGCAATTGTATGATGATTTTCAAGCCCCTTGAATGTTGCATGATCTCGTGTATTTATAGTACCCCATTCCTTGAAACCTCCTCTGATTTGGATTGGGAGTCCTTGTCCCATTTCGATTCTGGTTCGAACAAACCTACTCCCACTGGGATTCTGAATCTTCCTCCTTTTGAGGCTTTATTTCTTGCTGGTCGAGAATCCTGGTCGCACCAGGATTTCCTCAATCCTTCCTACTTATCTGGACCTCTTGAGATAGGATTCGGCTGACCCTGCCAGCTGGCCCGGGTTTTATTATTCGGCCCATAGCATCTGTTATTACCTTGGGCCGAGCACATCTGACTGCTCGGCCTAACCAAAATATTTTGGGCCCAAACATTGCCCCCTCGCTTCTGAGGTCGCCGACTGTCACCTCTTGGTCGGGCCTCGACCTTGAAGAAGCGAAAACATTTATTGCTTTTTTGAACTTTACTCCCTTAATGATCATTATTCCTGCATATTTATGAGACATGATTGCAGTTTCCTCGTTGCCCTCAACGCGTGGCCACGTGTTGATTCTCCGCCGTTCTCAAAAGCTTCACTCATGGGCCTCGAAACCGTGCACTAATTGAACCGTCTCATCCTTATTAAATGCATTGAACCTGTCGCCACACGCCATCGTGCATCCTGGATTTTCGACTCCTCGATCCCATTTTCGCAGGTTCCCAAAATATCCGAAATGATTGCAGACTTTCCCGGTTTCATTTCCCCCCAATCTGAACCAGCGCTTTTGAATTCCAGACGTTTGATATTCATTCTGAAAAGCCTATAAATACCCACATTTCTGCCATTCGCCTCTCACGCCTTCAGAAACTCCAGAATCTCTAATTTCTCATCTTTGTTTGCTCAAATCAAACCTTCCAGCCCTTCTGCAATTTTTTCCAGTTCTTCCTTCTGCAAATGGCCTCCTTTATTTCGAAGCTTTCCGATGAGATCAATAAGTGCAAGTCATTCATCGATCGAAGCGCCGTCAAGACGCTGCGATTTCAAGAGGATATGGCCACCACCCACCAGATTCTGGGTCCCCTCTTCAAAGACGCAGTGCCGTCGTCTGTCACCAACTTGCTCAAGGAGCAATGTCTAACCCCCATGCTTCAAGGGTTTGACTGGTCGAAATGGTGCTTGGCTCGTCCTCAAGGAGCTTGGCCCTCGACCACCACGGCCTGGGCCGTCTGGGTCGACCGAATGAGCTCCTTCTTCTCCAAGGAGTGGAAGGCTCTCGGCATCTACGATGCCATTATTCTGTCAACCATGGAGATTGCCATGGATAAGGAGCTGCTCATGGCGGCCCTGAGTTTATGGTGTTCGGCCACCAACACCATGGTCCTGCCTTTCGGCCCTCTCGACCCCACCATCCTCGACGTCTCGGCCATCCTTGGGACTTCCTCGACCGGCCTTCCTATTGACGCCGCCCTTTCCGGATACCCTTCTCCTCTCGACCTGAAGGCACTATTCGACGAAAGGGCCGTCGAGACGCTAAACCGGGGTGATCGGGAGCCCTCAAGGGAAGAAGTTCAGAAGCTCCACAAGAACTTCTTCAACTACAACACTCTCATTCTTCATTTCGCCGGCCGAGGCGAAGAAAGCCTTAGGAAGGGAGAGCACGAGGCCTTCCTCTTCTACTGGTACAACAAATTCATTTGTTGTACTCGGTCGAACAAATGCCTGGTGGAGAACATGCCGGTGCCCCAGGCACTGGCTAATGGTCGCTTGCTGGCGCTCAGTCCAGCCATACTCGCCAATCTCTACCGTTGCCTGGCCGAGGCGACCATTGGCAAGATCGACCCGCATCAGAACGGACCCCTCTGGGTGTTCCAACTCTGGTTGCAGGTTTACTTTTCTACTCTTCGACCGGAGGTCCCTGCCTTCCAGCGAACGGCCGCCCTCGGTCCTCAATTGGCATCTCGACCGGCACCACCTCACCGAGCCGACGAGGTTTTCAAACACTTCCTCGGCCTAGATGTTCTCTCGGATGACGAGTTCCTGGTGTGCCGGCGCCAGGAGTACCCTTCCTCGCTCAAGCTTCCTACGGCCGCGTGGGCCGCGTCCGAGGATGCGGACATTCGTCAGCGCTGGGGGTCGTTTGTTTTGGCTCGCGACCTTCCACTGGGTTGCGATGCCCGCCGAGCTGGCTGGGAGGTCTACCACCCCCATTTTGTCGCCCGGCAGCTCGGCTATATTCAAGGCAGCCCCGTCCCCCTGCTCGCTTCTCGGTCACTCCTAAGTCGGGGGCGTCTTACCGGTTCCTCTGAGAGGGAGTGTAAGACGTCCGACCAGGAGTTCCAAGAGAAGTGCAGGAAATTCCGGATTCGGCCGGCAGTCCCTGAATCTCTGGGAACTGATACCTTCGGGGACTGGTGGGAGGAGTATACCGGCAACTTCTTCGGCGCCCCGGCCGAAGATTTGGCGAAGAAGATCTTCGGCGACCGCCCTAGGTCAACATCCTCGACACAGCCTAAGGATTCGACCCAAGGTAGTCTTTCCGCTTTTCTTTCCTCCTTTGTTTTACCACTTGATCCTCGTTGCTAATTACTTTGCTTTTCAGGGGTTCGCGTGCCGAGGACGGTGGAAGTGGTCGCCGCGGTGGCAAAGGCGAAGAAGGCGCTTATGAAGATGACCCTTGTCACCGAGCGGTCGATCCCTGCCAAACGCCCCCACCAAGGGGCCGAGCCGGCGGAGGAGGCCCCTCGTCCTTCTAAACGCGTCAAGAAATTGGCGAAGAAGGGCGACCGGGAAATTCATGTCGTCCCCAGTAACACTACTGGGATGCCCGCTCCTGCCGGCTCTCCATCTGTGCCGGCTGCCCAGGCACCTCCAACCTCGAATCCTCCAGCCGTCTCCCAGGCCGATCCAATCGTCGCACCCGCATCCGCTCCAACTTCAGAGCCGGTCGTGGCGCCCGAAATGGGGAAATCGGCTGCTCCTGCCGAAACACCCCCGACTCCAACGGTCGTTTTGGAGGTATAATTCTGCTTCTACTCTTATTCCTTCAGGTTTTTTTTTGGTCGTAAAATAATCTCTTTTTGTCCAGGATGTCGAGAGCGAGAGCGAAGAGGTCCCCCTGGAACGCCGTCGCCGACTAGTCAGCTCTCCTCCCGTCTGTCCTCCTCCGGTTGTCGAGGCGGCCGCTCGACCGACTCCTCCTGTGGCGGATCGCGGCAAGAGACCCATGGCCGACCCTGAGGCCACGGTCGAGTCGCCGATTCATCCGCAGGATGCAGATCTCCCCATTCCTCCGCAGGAAGTCTCTTCGGCCTTTGTAAGTCTTTCTTCTTTTGTGTTGATTTTCTCTTTTGATACATGTTTTTAAGACCATTAAATGTCAGGTGCCCGAACATTCATTTCACCGGCAATTTTATGCGCCGAGGGGCGTTGTTTATATTTCCTGGCCGCCATCGTGGCCATCAAATGTAGATGACCTCCATCGGCCGCGTGAATTGCGTAGCTGTCTGAGGCACTGGGCTCGGCCATTAAGTTCCCTGGGTTCGAGCAATGACCCAGAGGGCATGGCCGAAGTCTCCTCTCGGCAGGTCTAAAACATTCTCCTTTTTCCTTTATGCACTACATCACGTCTTTACTGTTCTTCACCAAATTTTCCTCTTATGTGCAGCCGTCGTGGGAAATGGAGCTTGACGCTCTACTCCAGAGCACGACCGGTGAGGCCGGCTCCTCTGCTGCTCCGGCCGAATCGGTGGGAGCCACGCCCGCCGAAGTCTTCGTGAAGCTGCACGAAGTCTTGTCTCTGACTGCTTCTCAAGCTCTCCGGTGCAAAGGCCTTGACTCTGTTGGAGAGTGTCTCAATGACCTCGCTAGCGGTGGTCATCTGAGCCCGGAGGGTATCTCTTTCCTTACCGATCTCTTGGAGCGAACTCGGCAACACTTTCTTGTCTTCGAGCGAGCCTTGCAGGCCGAAGACGACTTGAAGGTGGCCAAGGTCGCGCATGAGGCCGGCCGAGTGGAGATGGAGGCACTCAAGGCGAAGAAAGCCAAGCTGTCCGAGTTCGATCGTCAGATCTCTGACCTCCACCGTCAGATTTCTGACCTTCAACGGCAAAGGTCGGCCGCTGCTTCTGAGCTTGAGAAGGACTTTGAGGCCAACAAGACTCGGCTAACGGCCTTCGCTGCCGGTGCACGGCGTATCCAGCAACTGCAATGCAACAAGAAAACCCGGCAGGCTGAGATAATTTTGAGCGAAGCCAAGTGGCTGGAGCTAAAAGCTGCCCTCGAGACCTTCCTCCCATCGACCCCTTAGGACCCTATCATTGTATTAGTATTTGTTCTTCTTGTAATGACTTTTGATATTAATACAATGGTCATTTTGCTATTAATACAACGTTTTTCACTCCTGCATTTCCCATGTAATTGGATAGTACTTCTTTAAAAACTTTCCATTAATCGGTAATTTATGAACTGAACCCGTCCGATCTCTTAGATGATATGCCCCCTTGCCGAGGACTTTGTGAACGATGAATGGCCCTTCCCAATTCGGCGACCACTTCCCAAATCTGGGGTCTTTAATCCCGATAGGCAACACAGTTTGCCAAACCAATTCACCTTCGCCGAACGTTTTTTGTCTTACACGCTCGCTCAACAATTTTCTTTTGCGCTACCAATAAGTTACCCGCGTCGATTCGACTTTCTTCTAAATCTTCTAATTCCTGCCGCATCGCTTGACAATACTCAATACTGAACAAATCGCTCTGCTCGATTACTCGTAACGAGCTTATACTTAACTCGACCGGTAACATCGCGTCGTGTCCATAAGTTAACGCGTAAGGGGTGGTTCCAGTAGCCGACCGAGGTGAGGTTCGGTATGCCCATAATGCTTCATTCAACCTCAAATGCCACAATCCAGGTTTCTCTTTTACCATTTTTTCAAGGATGCCAATCAACACTTTATTGCTTGCCTCGGCCTGCCCGTTTGCCTGTGGGTAGTACGGCGTAGATTGTTCGAGTCGGATGTTCAAACTTGCCGCGTACTCCCTAAACCTATCAGCCGTGAATATAGTGCCATTATCAGTTATGATCGTTTCTGGCACGCCGAATCTGGTCACAATATTTTCTTCTACGAAATCGCATACTTCCTTGGCCGTTAATTCGGCGTATGATCTTGCCTCGACCCACTTAGTGAAATAGTCAGTTGCTACCATTATCCACGCGTGTTTTGCTGCCCCCGATGATGGCGTGATTTTGCCAATTACGTCCATTGCCCAACCTTTGAATGGCCATGGTTTAGTAACCGAGTGTAGTAATTCGGCCGGGGCTCTCTGCACATGTCCATGAATTTGGCATGGTACACATCTTCGTGCATATTCGATACAATCTTTTAATATACTGGGCCAAAAATAACCGTGTCGTCGAAGCAGCCAGCGCATCTTTCGTCCAGACTGGTGTGCCCCACAAATACCTTCATGTACCTCGGCCATTGCTTGGTCGGCCTCATGTGGGCCGAGGCACAATAGTAGTAACCCGTCCTCGCCTTTGCGGTACAACTCATTTTGGTACGACACGTAGTTTGTGGCAAGGACCTTCGTTCTCCGGTCGTGTTTCCCGTTGGGATTATCGAGGTATCGTAACATCGTCTTTCTCCAATCATCTGGTTCTACCTCGACAGCACAAACTTCCACGGGGTCACCTCGTTCTAGTAGGGATGGGAGTGACATTACTCTAGTACGTATTATGTGTGTGCGCTGGAAGTTTTGCCGATCGATCAAGGCCGGGTACGATTGCAGGCCTGTGGCTGCGATTCGGCCGAGCTTGCCCCCCATGAGTTGTGCTCCGGAGGCGATCTGGGCGAGTTCATCGGCATCGGTATTGTGGGTTCGTGAAATATGTTCAAACGTGATCCGTTCGAATGACTCGGCCAGGTAGGTGGCGACCATGTGATATGGTGCTAAAGTACAACTCATGCAACGAAAAATGCCGTTCAATTGGTTAATCACAAGTTCGGAATCACCGAGGACAAGGACACGAGAGGCCCGCAGATCGTGTAAAACGTGTAGGCCGATAATGAGGGCTTCATATTCGGCCTGATTATTCGTGCAGCTGAAATCCAACTTGAGAGAAAAATACCATCGGCAGTGGTCGGGCGACTGAATTCCAATGCCGACGCCCGCCGAAGTCGAAATGCTGGAGCCATCGAAATGCATAGTCCAATGGTTATCGCGTGTGGTGACGAAACCGATGTCGACGTCGCCCCCCTCAAAACCATAAGGGGATGGGTGTTGCGCCAGGAAATCGGCGAGGGCTTGCCCCTTGACGGCCTTTTGGGGTACATACTGAAGGCTAAACTCGGATAAGGCGAGTGTCCATTTCCCGATTCGGCCTTTAACAATAGGCCGAGTCAGCATGTAACGAATTACGTCGGTTTGGGCGATGACCTGCGTAACTGTAGGGAGCATGTAATGCCGAAGTTTGGATGCGGCGAAAAACAAAGCTAAGCAAAGTTTTTCGACGGGTGAATAATTGAGCTCTGGGGAATTCAAGTTTCGGCTAAGGTAAAAGATAGCTTGTTCGCGCCCGCCATTATTATCTTGCGCGAGGAGACAACCAATGGATTCGGCGGCTGCCGAAATGTATAATTTAAGGGGTTTGTTGCGACAAGGTGGAACGAGCACGGGTGGAGTAGAAAGGGCCACCTTGATTTGCGTAAACGCAGTTTGATGCTCTTCGCGCCATTCGAATCGGTCGGTTTCCTTCAGCTTAAGGAGCGTAGAGAATGCTTTCATTTTACCGGCCGAATTGGCGATGAAACGACGGAGGAAATTTATCTGCCCGAGTAACGACTGGAGCTGTTTCTTTGTCGTTGGAGGTGGGGCACTGATGATGGCGCAGGCTTTATTCTCGTCGACCTCGATGCCGCGATGGTGCACCAAAAATCCTAGGAAATTACCGGCCGAAACACCGAAAGCACACTTGGCCGGGTTCATCTTGAGGTTGTTCTTGCGCATGCGAAGGAACGCTTGCCTCAGGTCGTCCAGGTGTGTTTAACGACGTTTGGATTTTACGACCACATCATTGATATAAACTTCGACGATTGTACCGATTAAGTTGTGGAAGATCATATTCATGGCTCGTTGATATGTGGCGCCGGCGTTCTTAAGGCCGAAAGGCATGACTACCCATTCGTAAGTACCAAATGCCCCCGGGCAACGGAAAGCCGTCTTGTGGACGTCAGCGTCGGCGATGAAAATCTGGTTGTAACCCGCATGACCGTCCATGAAAGATAATAGTTCATGATTAGCTGCGGCATCAATTAATAAATCTGAGATCGGCATTGTATATTCGTCCTTGGGAGTAGCCAGATTTATATTACGGAAATCGATGCAAATGCGAAGGGCACCGTTTTTCTTTAACACGGGGACGATATTGGCCAACCATTCGACATACCGAGCGGTCCGAATAAACCCGGCTTTTAGAAGCCGAACTAATTCTTCCTTAATGCCGAGTTGTACTTCGTTCGAAAATCGGTGAGGAGGCTGTCGAAAAGGCTTACATCTTTCCTTGATGCGTAGCTCATGCTCCACAAGGTTTCGATCGAGGCCTGGCATTTCATGATAGCTCCACGCGAAGCAATCTTTAAATTCATGGAGTAGCTCACGGAGTTCGACCTTCATGGCCGGGGGAAGTAACGCACTAATAAACAATGTTCGAGGGTCATCGGCTGTGCCTACGTTAACTTCTTCTAACGGGTCCTTGACTTGAGGCCGATGGTCTTCGAGTTCGGCCGGCGCAGCCTGAACTTTATCGAAAGTTAGAACGGGGCCGTCATCTGCTTCGGCCAGAAATTCGACCAAATTGATGCCAGAATGTGGTTGCTTGGTAATGGCGTACCAATGGGCCAGCAGACGTTCCATTGTAGATGAAACCGCGGCCCGACGCCGTTCTTGTGTGGTGTGCTCAATCATCGGCATTGATGTCCAAGTTCGCCAAACCAAGTCTCGCCGAATCCTGTTGGACAGTCTCGGCGCCAACGTCAATCACTTTTTGTACCGAAATTCTCGTCGGCCGCCCATCCTCGTTGAGGCCCTGGAGGGTGATGTAGCCAACGTGATCGTCATAATAGCGAGCCTGAATCATGTTGGTCTCAAATGGTTGATTATCAGCCGGATGGACGGTGACCGATTTGCCGTCCCAAAAGATGAGAACTTGGTATAGTGATGAAGGAATGCAACTGGTTTGGTGGATCCAGTCTCGGCCAAGTAATGCGTTATAGTCGGTCTTGGAATCAATTATGAAGAATGCCGTCATGTGTTGACGACCGGCAATGCTAACTTCCAAAGGTAGCACCCCTTTGGTTTGAGACTTGTCACCAACGAAGCTGCTCATAGTGATCCCTGACGGAATGAGTTCATTATCAGAACGGCGTAAAGCCTTCATGACAGATATTGGCATAATGTTGACTGTGGCTCCACAGTCGACAAACACTTTAGAAATAGGGAATCCTTCGATGTGAGCCGTGACGTACAACGGCTTCAGGTGTTGGAGATTAACCGAAGGGGAGCGAGGAAATAGCTCGGCCAAAGCCGCCTTAAGGTTGTCCGTGCTTCGGGTTTCTCGGTCGTCGTCGTTTGTGACGAAATCTACTTGTGTTGCCTCCTCGGTGACCACGTCCCCATCCAAGAAATTCGACTGGGGGGCACTTGGTTGGAATTCGGCTGGTAGGACGTGGACCATACTGATCTCCATTTGTTCGAGGACCGAGGGACCCATTGGATCGTGGTCGTCGTCTTCTGCAGAACTAACCATAGCGTCGGTCGCCGGAACATCTTCGATCAGACTTTTGAGTTCCTCGGTAAGAGCCGGTACCTGAGACGTGTTAACCACGTCGAGTGTGGTTTGGCTATTTTCCTCGACCATGTTGACTGCTGAAGACTTATGGTGGTCCTTCGTTATTCGGGCTCGTTCTTCATAGGCAATACGGGCGTTCCTCGTGTCTAAATATGCATCCAACCGTGCTATCCGTTTTTCCTCGTCGGCCGTGAGGCCGAAGAGGGATACAGCCGAAAAAACTTCGAAATGATAGCGCAAATGCTGAAGGTCATCAAGCGAAAAAGGTAATTCAGAGGTGTCGATATCTGTATAGGGATCGACTTCAAAACCAAGTACCCGAGCCTCCCGTATATGTTGGAACCTTGCCTTAATCGCTGGGTCAGAGGTTTTCTGAATGATTTGCTCGGCGTCGGGGCAAGTGAGAGCTAGGCTGAGGGCTTCCTGACACGCCTTGGGTAGTCCGTACAAGTCATTGGCGGAGTATTTCTTATGAAACTCTCGCATGTATTCCAAGGATTCACCGAGGAATGGGGGGTGTAAGTTGCGCCGAATTTTAATAAACGGCTCGCGCGGTGGTAACGGGGAAAGTTTTCTTTCGGCCTCTTGCGTGAAGTGTTCTAGCCGAGCTCTAGTTTCCCCAGGCCGGAGAAGGATCTTAATACGTTTCTCAGCCTCCTCAATGGTGGTTTCGAAACCAACATCCGCCACTTTCTTCCCTTCAGCTAACTCGGTCATGATAGTCGGGGTTGGCCGTTCGCTAATATCTTCCACGGCCTTTTTTGGTTGCCACTGGTTGGCCGGGCTGGCCTGCGCTTCTCGTCGCCGAGCCATGCAATCTATCCGTTGGCGGCGACGTTTTTGAGATTTAGATAACGCCGTATGTAAGCCAGTCGGAGAATTGTAACTGTACCAGCGTTGATCCGATGTCCTTGGTGGTTTGAAAGTTTTGCGATCGGCTGGTGAGGCCGAACTATTAGCATTGCGCGAGTAATAATCCTCATTGTAGAAAGGTGCGTCGAAATCCAGACGCCGCCTGACCGAGGTCTGGTCTTTCGGCCGTACTTGTGGGCCGAGTCGATCAAACACTTGATGTCGTGGACTTAACCCTGTCGACGATGTTGTAGGGGCCGCGGGTGGTGTTGAAGATGTCTTCCTCCCAGGCTCAACTGGTGTCTTACAATGGTCACATAACACCTTTGATCCATGAGTTTCGCCGGAACTTGACCTTGTCATAGGCTCATCGGAGGGTGGCCCCGATTGTTCCGCTGGTGGTGCATTCGAAAAGATATCGAGCTGTAGTCTTGTGCGGCCATTCCGTTTATGGACATGTTGTACCGGTACGTATTCGGCCTTCCTTTTATTTTTAGGAAGGTGAGCATCCACCATACCAATCGTCGTCGAAGGGAAAGGATTAACATCGACCGCCATCTTTTCCGGAAATTTCAACTTTCCTTTTTCGATCCAGCTTTGAATTGTGTCCCGGAACACAACACAATTATTGGTTGCATGCTTATTAGAATTATGATACTTGCAGTATATCTTTCCTTTTAATTCATCGGCCTTAGGGATAGTATGTCCTGGCCGAAGCTTGATGATCTTTGCTGCCAATAACTGATCGAAAATTGCATCAGCTTTGGTGATATCAAAAGTGTATACTTTTGATGACTTGCCCGTTTCCTCGGCGGTCAAACGGGTTTTGGCGTCTTTGGTATTTACTTGCACCAAAGCCTTGCAAACATAAGGTTTGTCTATTATTATCTCGGCCGCGTCCACACTAACATACTGAGGGTCTTCACTTTCGGCCGATGCATAGCTCACCGTGGGGTTCTTATACAACGTCCCCCGGGATGGTGACTTCAATATCTTTTCTTCTCGGAGCAGATAATCATATTGTTCGACATGTTGAGCAAGTTCGTACATATCCCGAATATTTGCCCCCAGAAACTTCTTTTTGTACTCCACGTCTAATCCGTTAAGGGCGATCCTGACGAACTCCACTTCGGGGAGTGGTACTCGGCACCAATTCCTGGCCGACTTAAACCTTGTTAAGTACTCCATTGGAGACTCGTCGGACGCTTGAGCCATCCTGGCCAAGGATGATACGGATATCTCCATCCCTGGCCGATAGAATTGTTCATGGAATTTTTCGACCAACTCTTCCCAACTCTGCACAGAATTGGGTGGAAGATTAATGTACCAGGCGAAAGCTGAACCTGTCAGTGAAAAATTAAACAAACGTAGTTTGTAGAAGTCGCTATTGACGTCTCCACACTGCGCTGTGAACCGAGCCACATGTTCTAATGAGGATAAAGACGACTCCCCGGCAAAGAGGCTGAAATCAGGGATCTTAAATCCTCGTGGGTATTCAAACCTTTCTACATAAGCCGGGTATGGATGAATGAATTTTGGAAACTTCGGCCCTTTCTTCAAGGCCGAATCAATCATTCTCTGGACTTCGGTCATGTTTACGGAAGCGGCTTCTTCTCCCTGGCTTGGTCCCTCGGATCTATTTCCTGGTCCACCTCTTCTTTCTAAGGTGATTGGTTGCGGTCGGGCGGGCCCTCTCTCGGCTGGTATTGGCACATTCGTCGAAAGCTGCCGAGGTGGGCCGACCTGGCCATCATCGAAAGTTTTACTAACTAATAGTTCGAGCATTCTGGTCTGTGTATCGCTGTTACTACGTATTGCTTCTAGCAAATCATTCATCTTCTGACCGATCGACTGCTCGACCTGACGATATTGTTCCTCCAGTCGTCGCCGAAGGAATGTCCTAGTTGGTGGATCGGAACCTTCTCCACCATCGTCGTCACAATCTTCCACAATCCCTTCCATGAACATTCCAGCCGTTTGATTCGGGACTGCTGGGTTGTGAGGTTGCCCGCCGAGACAGATTTCATTCTCTCGGCGTATTACACTTGTGGCCTCGGGCGGCGCAACTATGATCGGATTTTTTGTAGAGTGCAAATCCTGCCCAAGGCCTTGCACTGGCAAGTCAGTCGTTGACTTTCCCATGGTTGTTTTCTGCTTCGTGGACCGTGTCTCAATGGTCATGAACTCCGAAGGTTTAGCACAAAGGTCCCACCGGGCGTGCCAAAATGTTGACTCTAAAAATTACAAAACCTACGTGGCGCGCAGGCCGAGTAACTAATAAGCTAACTACGTCATTCGGTTGAATGCGGGGCGTGCCAACTCGTCGGCCGAGCTCGGCCGAGGAGTAAAATTTGCTGATGTCGCTCTGAGCGCGTTGCTGACTTCTCTATCTTGCGATTGCGACCGAGGAAGGAACACTCTCGGTCTCTGGGTTCTATAGCCTGAAGACAAGGCTGCTGATTCTGCGGAGTTCACAAATCGTCAGAGCCCGATTCGGTCACTGTGATTTTATTCGTGAGAGTAAAAGCACGTCGAATCGAGACCAAACTGTATGGGCACAGATACTCAAACGTGATGTAGGTCTTGATGGTAAACGTCGTTCGGCCGTCAGAATGCCGAACCCTGAAACCCACTTGCGAGTATCCAATCATAAAGCCACTCGGCGCCCTGTACGCCGAGCAATGTGATTCGTAACACCTGACTTTGCCGAGAGGGCTAGCAAGGTGACCTCTGCCAATAAAGGTTCGAAAACCCTTCTCGGCCGAGACTTAGATAGATAACCGGTCGACCTCGACGCAGTGCTGTTTATCCAAACTGAAGGTGCTTCTTGGTCGGCTGGTTCTGCGGCAGCAGTGCTGTTTATCCAAACTGAAGGTGCTCGCCGGGCGCTTCCACAGTGCTGTTTATCCAAACTGAAGGTGTGTCGGCAGAAAAAGAAAAGGAAAAATCTCAAGGTGTTTGAGAGGTTTTGCGCAGGGCAATTGTATGATGATTTTCAAGCCCCTTGAATGTTGCATGATCTCGTGTATTTATAGTACCCCATTCCTTGAAACCTCCTCTGATTTGGATTGGGAGTCCTTGTCCCATTTCGATTCTGGTTCGAACAAACCTACTCCCACTGGGATTCTGAATCTTCCTCCTTTTGAGGCTTTATTTCTTGCTGGTCGAGAATCCTGGTCGCACCAGGATTTCCTCAATCCTTCCTACTTTTCTGGACCTCTTGAGATAGGATTCGGCTGACCCTGCCAGCTGGCCCGGGTTTTATTATTCGGCCCATAGCATCTGTTATTACCTTGGGCCGAGCACATCTGACTTCTCGGCCTAACCAAAATATTTTGGGCCCAAACAGATATGTATGACCAAAGATAGAGCAATCATTTATAAGCGCTCAATGAATGCCTCTACCAGACCATTCTAGGTGTGAACATAGGGTACTAGATGTTCAACTTCAACCCTAACCGACATGCAATAGTCATCATAGGTTTTAGATGTGAATTCTCCAGCATTATCCAATCGAATAAATTTGATTGGATAATCAAGGTGGTGAGCCCTGAGCTTGATAACTTGAGCCAACAGTTTGGAGAATGCAGCGTTCCTTGTGGATAACAGGTACACGTGTGACCAAAGTGTGGAAGCGTCAACCAAAACCATAAACTATCTAAATGGTGCAAGGAGGGTGAATCGGTCTATAAATGTCCCCTTGAATCATTTGTAGAAAAAATAGAAGGATTTGAACGAATCTTGTCATAATAAGGCTTAATAATAAGCTTTCCCAAGAGCAGGTTTGACATGCAATTCCTTGAATCGAACCTAAACTTTGGGTTAGTGGATGCTCGTGTGATGATTTGAGGATACAGCGCATCGCTGTTCATCTAGGGTGTCCCAACGATCATGCCAAAGTGTAATTTTATGTGCAGTCTCGGAGGTAGGACCGGCCATATAGTGGCTTTTTATAGGGCGTATATTTGTAGTATACAGACTACTCGGGATACGCTATATCTTTTCTAGAATACGCTTTTGGCCATATTCGTAGGAAGTGCATAGAAATTCACTCCGTTTTCTATATAGGTTTCAGCGTGGTAATTATTATTTCTAATGTCCTTGAAACTTAACAACATTCTTTCGAAACGTGGAAAATAAAGTGCCTCATCAATGGTCAGGATTGTACCATTGGACAACATTATACGTGCCTTACGATATCCTTCGATCAAGTTAGATGGGCCTGAGAGGGTTGTCAGAGGTGCATTCTTAGGTATGAAGTTAGTGAAATAGATTTGTTCACGTAAAACGGTGTGCATGATTACATTATCTGCTAGACAACTTGACACACCCCGGGCGGAGTCGAGGCATGCTGGTCGTTACCCGAAAGTGATGTAACCAAAGTGTGAATGATGTAAAAAAAATGTGAATAAATTAAAACCAAAGCTATAACTTATTTAAACTAATAAAGTGAGTGCGCAGTAGTGGGTATAACCCATAAACTACAATTGTTCAAAGCATAGATAACAAATAGTGCAGTCAAAACTAGTTAAGTACTTAGTACATAACCAGGAAAAGTCCCTTACATTTAAACAGGAATATGTCATAATAGCCACTAATCCCCTCACGCCACAGGGTAGGTAAGCTATCTAGGACCTGGAGTGACGAAAAACAGAAGGGTGAGTGGGCACAAAAATAAAGGTTTATAAAACACAGTTATTTTCCGAACATACTAACCTCTCGCTGTAAAACATGTATAGTTTCTAGAAAATCATACCACGTATAGGTATGAAATCAAATGTAAATCAATAGTAAATCAGTAGTATGCCACACCACAATATCTCAACAGTAATATCAATAAAATCAGGTGTTCAATTAATCTATACTAGCATACAACTCAGAATTGCCTAATACGACCTGTATGACTGGCCCTGGTTTTTATCAATCTATGCTAGCACACGAGTATGAGTCGCCTAGTGTGATCTGTACGATAGGACTGGGTGTAATAATATACGCTCTAGTGCTGCAATCACGTGAAGACTGGCGATAATCATGATCACCTACGAGTCGAAGTCGCCTAATGCAACCTGTATGACAGGATTGGCACCTACTTGGATCCAAGATGAGTGTACGATGCGGGAGGTGAACATACACGTGAAGGACTGGCCCTGGCCTGGGGCGAGCACTAACACCGGGGTGCAGCAATGATGAATAGACTACATGAATATAAGCATGCCATAATGATGCAATAATTCTAGTCAACATAATAACCTTACCTGAACTTACCTGCGCATCCCGTAAGATTATTTTAGCATTTAACAATAGTACAACATTGATGAGCAGGTAAAATGTATATGAATAGGCCATGACAATATATAAATCTCAACCACAACAACATGCTTAAAAATTTCATAAATCATGGCATAATATGCATAAATCAATTTAAAGGCATTTGTGGAAACTATGAAGTTTATACACACACACACACACGAAAGCAAAATGCCCACCCACTGATATGTCGATGGATGGTAGCCCCCTAGCCTCGCTTGTCCTCGAACGTTCTTTGGGTAAGTCTCCCCTATATGCGAAACAACTAATAATAATTAATTAAATAACACATATACAAAAAAAAAGCTAGGAAAACTCCCCATAGCTTGCTCAAATAGAAGGTTTGAATATACGAAAGTCTTCTACTTGAAGTTAAGGACTCGCACATATCAGTCACTCGCCGGCTGGAGGCCGGACATGCCTTCACGCGCCGCCCAACCTATAGCCACACGTAGGCACGCTTCTGGCAAAGACTGACAGAAGACAGGGAATATTCTATCAAAGTTGACGGAATATTCTATTAAATAGTAATGAAACCTAATGCAGTTACTTGATGTTGTTAGAATATTCCGTCAACTTTGACGGAATATTCTTCGTCTTCTCCGGTGATCCTCGCCGTCCGGCATCGTCTGGTTTTGCCGGATTCTGGAAAAAGTGGCTGGTTTTTGGAAAATTTTAAAACTTGCATAACTTCTTCATTTCTCAAACATTTTTGACCAACTTTATATGGAAATGAAGCTCTTGAGGAGAAGAACAAGTTTATAATTTTCAAAAGCCCAAAAATGGACGGAAAATGGCCTGAAAAAGCCTTGCAAGTCTCAACCTAAAACTCGACTTCTTGAAACCGAGCTTCTCGACATTTTCTTTACTCCAAACTTAGCCTAGGGACTCTAGGGAGTTGTGTAGAAGCTTCCCGACATCCTAAAACCTTGTTAATCGGCTTGAAACTTGTCGGAGCAAAACCCACCGAGTCGGACCTTCCGAGTTGGCGAGTCAAAACTCAACCACTTCAAGATCGATTTGTACGGTTGGGTTCGTGAAGATGATAAGATCACGATGGTGGTATTTTTAAGTTCGATATGTGAGTGTTTGATGAAGGTCTTTGTAGTTATAAAGAAAAGCGATGTGCCAGTGAGAGAGATAGATATATGAAGAAGATGAAAGAGAAAGACTGATAGCTTCTCTGATTAGTTGGGAAGAGATTTGAAGTGATGGTGTCTGATTGGGTGCTGAAAGTAAGGGGATAGTTTGATTGGTGGGGAGAAAATTAAGGGAAAAATTATTTTTTGGTTAGTAAGTGAAATAGGGGACTTGGGACAAATTTTAAAGAAAAGAAGAGATAGGGTTTTCAGATTACACGAAATATGTACCCTTATCAAGAACAATGTTTCTAATACTGATAATTTAGTACACACATGTGTTCAATTTTACCCGCTGTTAACGTACTTTAACGAAACACAGCTTTTTCATTACAAGTCTGATTCGAGCCTAACTTGTGCCCACATACTCATAACATCGAGTATAATTTAATTATGATAACATGAAAAATAAATTAAAGATGTATAATCACGTCTACGTCACTTTGTCGACAAGGGCATAACTGTCAATTTACACACTCGCGGAGAAATTACATAGGAAATTAGGGACGGGTCGTCATAACCTACCCCCCTTAAGAAAAATTCATCCCCGAAATTTCAACACTACTAGAAATCAATCAAATAACAAACGTGGATACAAATCTCGCATGCGTTCTTCTATCTCCCAAGTAGCTTCCTCAACTAAGTGGTTCCTCCACAAGACTTTCACCATACGAATGGTCTTGTTCCTGAAGACTTTATCTTTCCAATTAAGAATAGTCACTGGAACCTCGTCATGAGTCAAATCTGGGTTGATCTCTAACGGCTGTGGGGGAATCACATGTGACGGATCAGAGATGTATCTCCGTAGCATGGACACGTGGAACACATTATGTACCCTCGACAACTCTAGAGGTATATCAAGTCGATAAGCAACTTCATCAACTCACTTAGTGTTCTAGTATGGCTCGATGTAACGAGGGCTTAACTTTCCTTTCTTTCTGAATCGTAAAACACATTTCCACGGTGACAGCTTTAAAAATACCCAGTCTTCAACCTTGTATACTTTGTCGGTCGAATGTCTATCTGCTATACTCTTTTGCTGATCTTGTGCTACTTTTAGGTTAGCCTTTATCACCTGAATGTTCTGTGTCGTCTTATCTACGATTTCAGGACCAACCAAAACCCTTTCGCCGATCACAGACCAATACAACGGGGTACGACATAGTTTCCTATACAACGCTTCAAATGGTGACGTACCAATGCTGGAATGAAAGCAATTGTTGTAGGTGAATTCTATCAACGACAAGTTCTTGTGCCATGCGTCTCCGAATTGCAGGACTGAAGATGTCAACATATCTTCAAACATCTGAATAGTTCTCTCTAACTGCCCATCGGTTTGAAGATGATAGGCAGTGTTGTAGAGTAATCTCGATCCCAAAGCTTCTTGAAAAACTACCCAAAATTTTGAAGTGAATCTGGGGTCCCGATAAAAAATAATACTAGCTGGAACACCATGATACTTAACAATCTCGGTGACGAAAAGTTCAGCTAATCAACTCAACGAATAGTTCTCACGAATAGGTAGGAAGTACGATGACTTGGTAAGCTAATCTATAATCACCCAGATACCGTCATAACCATTTCGCGTACGAGGCAACTTGTACATGAAATCTAATGTGATATCTTCCCATTTCTACTGGGTATCGAAAGTGGCTGTAGCAACCCAAATGGTTTCCATCTTTCCGCCTTGACCTGTTGGCAGACTGAACAATGACTCACGTACTCCGCAATTTCTCTTTTCATTCCCGGCTAGTAGTAGAAAGATCGGATAGTATAATACATCTCAGTACTTTTGGGATGCATTGCATAAGTCGAAATATGCGCTTCATCGAGAATTTCTTTCTTCGGTTTTTCCACATTTGGTACACACATCCGATCGCCTTGCATAAGCATACCATCAGGTTTTCGAATCCTGAGATCTCGTTTTTTTTGTTCAACACTGCTTGTTTTAACTCTCGGGATTCTGATTCGTTCATTTGGGCCTTAAGAACACGATCTAACAAAACTGGCCTGACTTGAAAATTGGCAGTAGAGCTCCATGTTGATCCACTTTTAAAGCCACTCCAGTAGATCTTAAGTCAGTTAGAAGAGGAATACGACATGCATAAAGGGCATTAAGTCGGCCGTGAGATTTCCTGCTAAGAGCATTAGATACAATATTCACACGACCAAGGTGATACTCGATAGTGCAGTCATAATCATTGATCAACTCCATCCACCTACGCTGCTGGAGATTAAATTCTTTCTGAGTGAAGATGTACTTAAGGCTTTTATGGTCAGTGAAAATTCGACATGATTCCCCATAAAGATAGTGTTGCCAAATTTTCAAAGCAAAAACGATAACTACCAATTCGAGATCATGAGTAGGATAATCCATCTTATGGGGCTTTAATTGTCGTGAAGTATACGGGATCACTCTTCCATGATGCATCAGCACACAGCCCAAACTATTCAGAGATGTGTCATTATAGATCTCAAAATTCCCATTGTCATTGGGAAGTGCCAAAACAGGCACATAGTGAGACAGTACTTCAACTGTTGGAAACTCCATTCATAATCATCACTCCATTCAAAATTAACTCATTTCCTGGTTAACCTTGTCAGAGGCAGGGCTATGGTTGAGAAATCTTTCACAAAACGTCGATAATAGCCCGCAAGACCAAGAAAACTTTGAACTTCAGTGACAGTTTGAGGTTGCTCCCAGTTTTCCACTGCTGTTACTTTCTGGGGATCCATGAGAATACCTTGAGCTGATATCACGAGTCCTAAGAAAGAAACCTAATCCGGCCAAAATTGACACTTACTGAATTTAACATACAGTTGATTCTCCCTTAGCTTTTTCAGAACCAGACGTAGATGTCTAGGATGGTCAGCCTCGTTCTTAGAGTATACCAAAATGTTGTCGATGAAGACGATTACGAATCTATCAAGGTACTGACGAAATACCTGATTCATTAGGTCCATTAATAAGAGCATATTTATGCGACTTAGTTAGCTTGTTTCTTTGCATTTAGTAAGTTAGTTTCTATTTATTGATTTCAGCTATTTTCGTGTGTTTGTAGGTTTAAATGGAAAAGTTGGCAAGAAAAGGCATTTTGGAGCTATTTGGAGCAATTTTGGGCTGGAATGGATAGCTTGCATATGGAGCAAGGTGGATGGACGAATTTGAAGTAAAAAAAGGCTAGGAACATGCTACAAATTTGGAGAAACAAATTCAAGACAAAGAAGATAAGGAAAGAGCAAGAAACATGAAACATTATCCAAATAACCTTATCTTATCCAAACCTTATCTTATCTTATCCTATCCTAATCTTTTCCTACCTTAATTCCAGCTGCAAAAAGGACTCATTTTCACATTAAATCACCTAAATATTAGGTCCTAGAAGCTCTATTTTTGTGCCCTAAGTTTGTGCCACATATCTTATCCCTTGTCCTTCTAGAAACCTGTCACAAAACCCCTTTCTAGGAGCCCTAAGAATCTGCCGCACCCCCTATCCCTATTCTCTTTGGTTTCTGATTTCTAGATGACCTTTTCCTTATGGATTTGAAGTGCTAAAATCTTTTTCCTAAGCTACTTTTGTGCAGCACCTAATCCTATATATATGTATATTTTCTGCTGCAAAAACCACCACCCTCTACCACAATTTCACAGCATACCATCCACCACACCTCAAGAACCTAAATTCAGAAAATCCCCATTATGCTGCAGCAAGGAAGGAAGGATGAACCACCTGGAGCCGTGCTTGCCATTAAAGACGTTGGATTGTTGGAGCGTTTATAGGTGTATTCTATCTTTGTTTTCAATGTTTAAATTTAATTATCTTTGTTTAATTACAAACATGAGGAGCTAAACTCGTTTGCTAGAGGAGACTTTGAAACCATGATTATATTTGCAATATGAATTGATTACCTCCATTTGTGATTTCATAAATTGTGAATGCAATTTACTTAACTGCTTGATTGATAACTTATTCTTGTATGTTGATTAAGGATGCCTACTTAGTTTGCATGCATGAATTTGATGCTAAAATATAAGGGAATTTCACCTAATCATTATGAACTTATATTTATAAGTAGTGGAGGTTGCTACTCACGATCGTGTTAAGTAAATTCTTGGTAAGAGTATCATGCTGTTCATAGTTACGAATGCCTTGTCAATGCTTATGGTTTTCACAAAGCTTAATGATCTTTGATTGTATCTCTATTATGCTATTCATGTAGGAAACTTGATAAGAATAATTTGGTTGCCGATGCATATTCCATCCAATTCAACAACTTAAGGAAAATCTGAGGGTTAATTAGTACTGATCATGGTTAATCTGGGGTGTTGAGGTTCATGATTTATTGGAAAAACAACTGGAAATCAATTTGTATGAAAGTGTGTCATTGTGAACACGGAAAAGTTCCTGAAACAAGAAACAAGAATACGTGTACAAAATATATTTTGTGTTTAATGATTTTGGGGTTACAATCTCTTTGTAATTTGATCCTCTGATTCTATCTTCGTAGGGTGTAGGTTTGTGGATGAGCTGTTGATCCAAAGGGTCGTCGGGGCTTGATCTAGGGATGAACAGTTGATAAACGGATCTTCGAGGGCTTTTGGGCTTGATCTTGAAGACTGGGTGTATGGATTTCTTCAAGGGACCGTCGGGGCTTGATCTTGAGGGTTGATGGATGAGCGGATCTTCAAGGGCTTTTGGGCCTAATCTTGAAGACTGAGTGTATGGATTTCTTCAAGAGGCCGTCGGGGCTTGATCTTGAGGGTTGATGGATGAGCGGATCTTCAAGGGCTTTTGGGCCTAATCTTGAAGACTGATTGGATGTGTGGATTTGTTGAGGTTGTTGATCCAAAGGGCCGTTGGGGCTTGATCTTAGGATGAATGGATGATGAACGATGAACACTTTCCTCAAGGGCCGTCGGGGCTTGATCTTGAGTTGGTGGAAGTTCTTCAAGGGCCGTTGGGGCTTGATCTTGAAGGAGGATTTGACGAAGAACGAAGAGTGTTTTCTTGATCCTTCGGGATTTTGCTTGAGAGCTTTAGATTTTCAAGGCTTCAAGGTTTTGGGTGTGATGTAAATTCCCTTCCTTCTTTCTCTTCTTCTTCCTTCTTCCTTCTTCCCCCTTTGAAATGAATGCCTTGGCCTCCTATTTATAGAATTCCAAAACTTGATTTTTTGGATTTAAATAATCAGATGAAATAAATCATTTCTGCCAGATATTGACACGTGTCCTATTTGATGACCTTTCCAATTTATTTCGATTTTTCGTTGAGTCACACGCTACATGTAAAATTTATGTGACACGTGAGCGTTGAAATTTTAATTATTGGTTAACATTCATTTCACCGAAATTTCGATGTCTACAGTCATGTGTGGAGAGAAGGGCCCTCTAGCTAGCTTATCACCCATCCATTCACCCCAATTTTGTGCAACTTAGTTTAAGTTTACAATCTGTTTGTTTTTACCTTAATTTCGTCCAAAATCCAATCCCCCTTTACTTGGTTGTGTCTTTTAGTTAAAATTTGTCCAATTTTGTGTCTTTTAGTATTTTGAGTCAAGTTAAAGTTAGAATTCATTCAAAGTAATCCTTTAGTGTCTAGTTTGAGTCTATTTGATTATTTTGAGTCTTTTTAGTTTGTTTTGAGTCATAAGAGTCTAGTTTAGTGATTTAGAGTTTAAATTGAGTAGATTAGCATCCCTTCTAATCCCCGACCTAGAACGATCCCTACTTACACATACTACAATTATAGGGTTTAATTTGTGTGTTAGTTTATATCACATCATCCATAAAGGCTGCTGGAGTGTTAGTTAATCTGAATGGCATCACAAGAAACTCATAATGACCATATTGAGTTCGGAAGGCTGTTTTTGGAACATCTTACTTCTGATCTTGAACTTGTAGTAACCGGACCTTAGATTGATTTTTGAGAAAAAAACAAGCACCATAAAGCTGATCGAAAAGATCATCGATATGAGGCAACGGATATCGATTTTTAATCGTCACCTGATTCAGCTATCTGTAATCAATACATAGCATCAATGTTCCGTCTTTCTTCATCACAAACAAGACTGGAGCTCCCCAATGAGAGGTGCTCGGTTGAATAAACCCTTTTTTCAACATGTTCTTGCAAATGGGTTTTCAATTCCCTTAACTCCGCAAAAGCCATACGATAAGAAGTTAGAGAAATAGGATCGGTACTTGATGATGAACTCCACTTCATGATCCAGTGACAAGCTAGGTAAATTGTCAGGAAAAACATCTAAAAAGTGTCTGACCACTCAAACGTCTTCCACACGAGCATAAGTTTTTTCAGTCGCCGCTACATGAGCTAAGTAGCCTTGACAACTCTTCTTCAACAACCGCCTTGCCCTTATGGCAGAGATAACTCCATGTTTCAGATCGCTATGTTCACCAATAGATGTGATAATAGGCATGCCCGGTTGGTGAAAAGTAACAATCTTTTCATAATAATCCAACTTGGCACGATTATAACGTAACCAATCCATGCCCAAGATAACGTCAAAGTCAACGATATCCAAAGGAACAAGATTGGCTGGCATTACGACATCTTCGATAAAAACAAGACATCCTCGATACTCCTAACCAACATAGCAAACTTCACGCCTAGGCATCGAGAACTTTAACTCATAACCAATGAGAGTGGGGTGAGGTTGAGTCTTTTGAGCAAACGTATGGGAAATAACTGAATGTGTAGCACATGAGTCAATAAATATTCTAGCAAAATGACCAAGAACATTCAACGTACCTATAATCAAGTCAGGGTTACTCTGTGCATCCTGCAAGGTGATATGATTGACACGACCATGTGCCTGCTGTCGGCTTCCTCGACCCCTGTTTCCCTGGTTGTTGTGTCCTTAGTTACCTTGACCTTGATTTGTTGGATTAGGCTGCCTGGTCGATGCGTCGCTGCTAGAAGCTACCTTAAGATTATGGGACTGTCCCCTAGCATACCACTGTGATTCACCACCCTGATACGGCGTATAACCCCCTTGTACTGTGGATAACCGCCTTGGTAATAAGGATTAGGTGGGTACTAATATGCTCCTCCTGGATACTGAGTTATGTCACCCTGATAATGAAAAACACCCTTATAACTTGTTAGCGTGTAGGCACTAGGTCTTTGAATCTGCTGGAGAGGGACTGCAGGTGGTAGAGTAGGAGGCTGATTTTGTTGACTCTGGGGACACTGATTAGCTATGTACCTTATCTGACCGCAAGTATAGCACCTATTACTTCCCTTTTTACAATAATCGAAATGACGGTTATTGCATCTGCGACAGTGCGAAGCACCAAAATTGCTAAGATTCCTCTGATTTTGGAAGCGGGAACTATCTGTGGCCTTATCGCCCATTCGTAGCATATTGGAATTCGAACCACCGCTTGATAATCCAAAACTATTACCACTTATCTTGAAATTCTGAGTCTTTCAAGGGCCAAAAGACAACTGTCCCCCTGTTATTATTCCTTTGAGTATTATTATCCTCTTCGTCATTTTCATGATTGGGAGCGTTCTTGTAATCTTCAACCTGAAGTAGAACCTTAAAAAAATTCTTGGTAGGTAGAGTAGGGAGTAGAGGTCGCCAAAGAACGCAATTGCTTGTGAGTCCCCTTTTTGAAATAACAAAGCATCTCTATGGGATTCCTAGCAATCTTGGGACAATAACGCCAAAAGTCAGGGAACTTTCGGTGGTACTCTATAATTGACCTCTTCCCTTGCTTTAGGTCTGCGAATTCCTCTTTCTTTCGATCTTTGTACCTCGAAAGTGTGTACCTAGCCTCAAATAGGTGTCTGAAGACATCTCAATCCATGGCCTCTCGAGCTGACAATGGGCTTGATTCCTGAGCCCACCATGATCTTGCTCCCAAACGAAAGAACCAAGTCACTGTCTCGACCCATCTCTTCGCTGGGAGGTTCCTCTATTTTTGCATAATTCGGAAAGTCTTCTCAACATGATCGACCTAGATCTCTGATTTCTCAGGTCCCTCTTTACCAAAGAAATTATTTATTTAAAGGTAAGATACTGTTTCCAAGGTGGTCCTCTGGGTAAGACGAAAGGTAGACCAAATGGCACTAGCAATAGCCTCACCAAGTTGTCCAAAATCGGGAAAATTAGTCTTAGAAGGGACATGTGGCTCTCTACAAGGTGGCATGATTCTAACATATGAGATTAAAAATTATTAGGAACTATATCACAAACGAGGAATGCAAAACTGCCTAAACCTATGCTCTGATACCAAATTGACACCTTGAAAGGAGTCGAGGCATGCTGGCCGTCACTAGAATGTGACATAACCAAAGTGTGAATGATGTAAAAAAAAGTGAATAAATTAAAACCGAAGCTAGAACTTATTTAAACTAATAAAGTGAGTGCGAGGTAGTGGGTAGAACCCATAAACTACAACTGTTCAAAGTATAAATAACAAATAGTGCAGTCGAAACTAGTTAAGTACTTAGTGCATAACCAGGAAAAGTCCTTTACATTTAAATAGGAATATGTCATAATAGCCGTTAATCCTTGCACACCATAGAGTAAGTCAGCTATCTAGGACCTAAAGGGGCGAAAAACAGAACGGTGAGTGGGCACAAAAATAAAGGTTTATAAAACACAGTTATTTTCCGAACATACTAACCCCTCGCTGTAAAACATGTATAGTTTCTAGAAAATTATACTAGGTATAGGTATGAAATCAAATGTAAATCAACAGTAAATCAGTAGTATGCCACACCACAATATCTCAACAGTAATATAAATAAAACCAGGTGTTCAATTAATCTATACTAGCACACAAGTCGATTGGCCCTAGTGCTCATTAATCTATGCTAGCACACGAGTGGAAGTCGCCTAGTGCGATTGTACGACATGACTAGGTGAAATAATATACGCTCTAGTGCTATGATCACGTGAAGACTGACGATAATCGCGGTCACCTATGAGTCGGAGTCGCCTAATGGGACTTGTATGACAGGACTGACACCTACTTGGATCCAAGGCGAGCGTGCGGTGCGGGAGATGAACATACATGTGAAGGACTGGCCCTGGCCAAGGGCGAGCACTAACACCGGGATGCAACAATGATGAGCAGACTACATGAATATAAGCATGTAATAATTCTAGTCAACATAATAACCTTACCTGAACTTACATGTGCATCCCATATGATTATTTTAGCATTTAACAATAGTACAACAGTGATGAGCAAGTAAAATGTATATGAATAGGCCATGCCAATATATAAATCTCAACCACAACAACATTTTTAAAAATTTAATAAATCATAGCATAATATGCATAAATCAATTTAAAGGCATTTGTGGAAACTATAAAGCTGATATATATACGAAAACAAAATGCTCATTCACTGATATGTCGATGGATCGTAGCCTCTTAGCTTCACTTGTCCTCGAACGTCCTTGGGGTAAGTCTCCCATATATGCGAAACAACTAATAATAATTAATTAAATAACACATATAAAAACAAAAAGCTAGGAAAACTCCCCATATCTTGCTCAAACAGAAGGTTTGAATATACAAAAATGTTATACTTGAAGTCAAGGACCCGCACATATCAACCACTCGCTAACCAGAGGCCGAACACGCCTTCACACGCCGCCTAACCCACAACCACATGCAAGCACGTGCCTGGCAAAGACTGACAGCAGATAGGGAATATTTCGTCAAAGTTAACGAATTTTGTTAAATAGTAACGGAACCTAATGCCGTTACTTGACGCCGTTAAAATATTCTGTCAACTTTGACGGAATATTCCTCGTATTCTCTGGTGATCCTCGTCATCCGCCGTCGTCTGGTTTTGTCGGATTGTGGAATAAGTGGTCGGTTTCTGGAAAAATTTTAAAAGTTGCGTAACTTCTTTATTTCTTAACCATTTTTGGCCAACTTTATATGAAAATGAAGGTCTTGTGGAGAAGAACAAGATTATACCTTTCAAAAGCCTAAAAGTGGATGGAAAATGGCCTAAAGAAGCCTTGCAAGTCTCGGCCTAAAACTCGACTTCTTGAAACCGTGCTTCTCGACGTTGTCTTTACTCCAAACTAAGCCTAGGGACTGCAGGGAGTTTTGTAGAAGCTTCCAAACATCCTAAAACCTTGTAACTCGGCTTGAAACTTTTTGGAGCAAAATCCACCGAGTCGGACGTTCCGAGTTGGCGAGTCAAAACTCAACCACTTCAAGATCGATTTGTACGGTTGGGTTTGTGAGGATGACAGGATCATGATGGTGGTATTTTTATGTTTGACCTATGAGTGTTTGATGAAGGTCCTTGTAGTTGTAGAGAATAGGGAGGTACGGGTAAGAGAGAGAGACATAAGAAGAAGATGAGAGAGAAAGACTGATAGTTTCTCTGATTGGTTGATAAGATATTTAAAGTGATGGTGTCTGATTGGGTGCTAAAAGTGAGGGGAGACTTTGATTGGTGGGGAGGAAATTGAGGGAAAAATTATTGATTGGTTGGTAACTGAAATGAGGCATCGGGACGGATTTTTAAAGAAAAGAAGAGATAGGGTTTTCAGATTACATGAAATTTATACCCTTATCAAGAACAGTGTTTCTAACACTGATAATTTAGCATACACGTGTGTACATTTCTACCCTTTGTTAACGTACTTTAACGAAATGCAACTTTTTCGTTACAAGTTCTATTCGAGCCTAACTCGCGTCCACATACTCATAACGTCGTCTGGTTTTGCTGGATTGTGGAAAAAGTGGCCGGTTTCTAGAAACTTTTTAAAAGTTGCATAACTTCTTTATTTCTCAACCATTTTTGGCGAACTTTATATGGAAATGAAGCTCTTGAGGAGAAGAACAAGATTATACCTTTCAAAAGCCTAAAAGTGGATGGAAAATGGTCTAAAGAAGCCTTGCAAGTCTCGGCCTAAAACTCGACTTCTTGAAACCGTACTTCTCGACGTTGTCTTCACTGCAAACTTAGCTTAGGGACTGCAGGGAGTTGTGGACAAGCTTCCCCACGTCCTAAAACCTTGTAACTCGACTTAAAACTTTTCGGAGCGAAACCCACCGAGTCGGACATTCCGAGTTGGTGAGTCAAAACTCAACCACTTCAAGATCGATTTGTACGGTTGGGTTCGTCAGGATGAGAGGATCACGATGATGGTATTTTTATGTTCGATCTATGAGTGTTTGATGAAGGTCCTTGTAGTTGTAGAGAATAGGGAGGTACGGGTGAAAGAGAGAGATAGGAAGAAGATGAGAGAGAAAGACTGATAGCTTCTCTGATTGGTTGAAAAGATATTTAAACTGATGGTGTCTGATTGGGTGCTAAAAGTGAGGGGAGAGTTTGATTGGTAGGCAGGAAATTGAGGGAAAATATATTGATTGGTTGGTAACTGAAATGGGGAATCGGGACAGATTTTTAAAGAAAAGAAAAGATGGGGTTTTCAGAGTACATGAAATTTATACCCTTATCAAGAACAGTGTTTCTAACACTGATAATTTAGCACACACGTGTGTACATTTCTACCCTTTGTTAACGTACTTTAACGAAATGCAACTTTTTTGTTACAAGTTCTATTCGAGCCTAACTCGTCTCCACATACTCGTAACGCCGTCTGGTTTTGCTGGATTGTGGAAAAAGTGGCCGGTTTCTGGAAAATTTTAAAAGTTGCATAACTTCTTTATATCTCAAACATTTTTGGCGAACTTTATATGGAAATGAAGCTGTTGAGGAGAAGAACAAGATTATACCATTCAAAAAGCCTAAAAGTGGATGGAAAATGGCCTAAAGAAGCCTTGCAAGTCTCAGCCTAAAACTCGACTTCTTGAAACCGTGCTTCTCTACGTTGTCTTCACTCCAAATTTAGCCTAAGGACTGCAGGGAGTTGTGTAGAAGCTTCCCCACATCCTAAAACCTTGTAACTTGACTTGAAACCTTTCGGAGCAAAACCTACCGAGTCGGACCTTCCGAGTTGGCGAGTCAAAACTCAACCACTTCAAGATCGATTTGTACGGTTGGGTTCGTAAGGATGAGAGGATCACGATGGTGGTATTTATATGTTCGATCTATGAGTGTTTGATGAAGGTCCTTGTAGATGTAGAGAATAGGGAGGTACGGGTGAGAGACAGAGAGATAGGAAGAAGATGAGAGAGAAAGATTGATAGCTTCTCTGATTGGTTGAGAAGATATTTAAAATGATGGTGTCTGATTGGGTGCTAAAAGTGAGGGGAGAGTTTGATTGGTGGGGAGGAAATTGAGGGAAAAATTATTGATTGGTTGGTAACTGAAATGGGGAATCAGGACAGATTTTTAAAGAAAAGAAGAGATAGGGTTTTCAGATTACATGAAATTTGTACCCTTATCAAGAACAGTGTTTCTAACACTGATAATTTAGCACACACGTGTGTACATTTCTACCCTCTGTTACCGTACTTTAACGAAATGCAACTTTTTCGTTACCAGTTCTATTCGAGCATAACTCACGCCCACATACTCGTAACACTGTCTGGTTTTGCCGGATTGTGGAAAAAGTGGCCGGTTTCTGGAAAATTTTAAAAGTTGCATAACTTCTTTATTTCTCAACCATTTTTGGCGGACTTATATGGAAATGAAGCTCTTGAGGAGAAGAACAAGATTATACCTTTCAAAAGCCTAAAAGTGGATGGAAAATGGCCTAAAGAAGCCTTGCAAGTCTCGGCCGAAAACTCGACTTCTTGAAACCGTGTTTCTCGACGTTGTCATCACTCCAAACTTAGCTTAGGGACTGCAGGGAGTTGTGTAGAAGCTTCCCCACATCCTAAAACCTTGTAACTTAGCTTGAAACTTTTCGGAGCAAAACCCACAGAGTCGGACCTTCCTAGTTGGCGAGTCAAACCTCAACCACTTCAAGATCGATTTGTATGGTTGGGTTCGTGAGGATGAAAGGATCACGATGGTGGTATTTTTATGTTCGATCTATGAGTGCTTGATGAAGGTCCTTGTAGTTGTAGAGAATAGAGAGGTACGGATGAGAGACAGAGAGATAGGAAGAAGATGAGAGAGAAAGACTGATAGCTTCTCTGATTGGTGATAGGAGCATATTCATGCGACTTAAATGGCTTGTTCTCGTACATTTACGTTATGTTTCTTTAGTTATTTTAGTTCTTTATGCTTCTTTTGTGTGTTTTCAGGTTCTAAAGGCTTAGGGAGCAAGAAAGTGCATTTTGAGGCCATTTGGAGCATTTTTTGGGCATGGATTGGATAGCTTATCCATGGAGCCAAAGTTTGGACGAATTTGAAGGCCTTATTTTCACTTTGGACATAAAACAAAGGGCCTAGCCCATTCTCTCTTATTCTATCCCTTATAGCCATGCAAAGAACCATCCATTCCATCAAAAACAATCCATCAATTCACATGCAAAACCACCATTAACATACATGCACCCAAACAAAGCCAACCTAGCTAACCCTACATGCATTATTTATTAGCATCTTTACAAGACATTATCATTGCATAACATTCCACTTCCACCTCTTTCCAACCTAATTCACATGCATATCAACCCTACATACATTAATTAGTCATTCTTTTCATATTACACTCAAATGCATTCACATGCATTTCAAGAAGCAAAACAACATTGTGCCGTGAGCTTCCCTTGCATTTTCAGCTTTCCTCCTTGCATTCACATGCATAACCAACCTAGTGTCACTCCCATTCATTCCCTTTAATTATTTAGCCATTATCATACATTTATTCTCCCATAAACAACCCAACAATGCCGTGAGTTCCCACTCCCATTTCCAGCTTTCCATAACTTTTCCTAGTTGTTTTATTACATACATTCCCCCTTCATTATTCCAAACACATGCACCCATAATCATTCATCCCCTCCTAGCTGCAATATTCCCTCTTTTGTTCCCCCATTTCACCTATAAATAAGCATCCAACACTCCTCAAAATTCATTCACTCTTCCATACACATTTTCAGTTACAAACACTCCCATTTTCTGTGCAGTTTTTCTCCTTCATTGCAGCCACTATCCAACCACTTCCCATCCCTCCAAAACACTTCACATAACCCCCCTTTAGCTAGGGGGTGATTTGAAACTATGTTTATATTTGCAATATGAATTGATTAACTTTCGTTGGAATTTCATAAGTTGTGGATTCAATTCGTTTAACTGTTTGATTGATAACTTATTTATGTATGTTCATTGAGATTGCAAGCTTAATTTTCATGCATGAATATGACGCTAGAATATAAGTGAGTTTCACCTAAACGTTACGAACTTATATTCACAAGTAGTGGAGGTTGCTCATAAACAATCGCGTTAAACGAATTCTTGGCATAAGTTTCATGCGTATTCCATAGTAACGAATGCCTCGTCGATGTTTATGATTTCCGTTGAACTTAATGATCTTTGTTGAATGTCTCTATCATGCGTATTCCATAGTTAGGGACTTTGATTAAGAATAATTTGGTTGTAATGCGTATTCCATTCAATCCAACGAATCTAGGGAAATCTGAAAGTTAATTTAAGCGAACCTAATTAACTTGGAGCATTGAGTTTCATAATTTATCGAAAGACCAACTGAGAATCAATCTTGTATGCAAGTGTAACATGTATGGAGATGAACCCCTTAGCTAGCATTCATCCATAAACTTCATATTTACATTCTGTCTAGTTTATTAACTTGTTTCGTTATTTCAATTTTCGTAAAAACCTCAATCCCCCTTTTGCTTTAATGTTCATTTTAGTTAGAATTCAATTTAGTTTGTGTTTTTAAAGCATTTTGAGTTTTTGGTTTGTCTTAGTATTTTAAATTTTAATTTTGCATTCTTTGAGTCTAGTTTAGTGTTTTAAACTTTATTTTACGTTTTTGAGTCAGTTTCCAAGAGATTTGCAATCCCTCCTAATCCCCGGTCCAGAACGATCCCTACTTGCACTTATACTACAAATCGTCAAAAAGAGGGTTTAATTTGTGTGTTTAATTATTTTCGCATCAAATTTTGGCGCCGTTGCCGGGGATCGAACCCGGGTCACCCGCGTGACAGGTGGGAATACTTGCCACTATACTTTCGAAGGGGTGTTTATTCTGGAGTTCATTTTGGAGCACACAGGTAAGCCGCCTCCCCGAATTTCAATTTTCTTTTATACTAACATGTGGTTAATGATTCAGGCACCCAATCTGGAATTTAAACTATTACCGGATCATTTCAAGTATCACCGCCCATTCAAAGATAAATTCCATGCCGTTTGATTTTATTTATGTAAAAAAAAAAAAAAAAAAAAAAAAAAAAAAAAAGAAAAAAAAAAAAGAAAGAAAGATACTAAACATGGAGAAAAGGTGGAGCTTCACAAAGGTTGTTTGCGTGAAGCCCCACTACGAGGCGCAGAAGCGGAAGGCGCAGAAGCGGGAGGCATAGAAGCGGGAGGCATCGGAGCGGAAGCCATCGGAGCGGGAGGCATCGGAGCTAGAGCATTCCAGGCCTCAATACTTGGCCAAGCGCTGGATGACCCAGGAAAAAGGTGCCTCTGGAGATAAGACGCAAGCCTTTGACGGTCACTGTGAATTCGACCCTCAGATTCTTGCAGCTCATCAAGCTTCCTTTTCATCCCCGACGAATAGTTATTTGCAAGCACATGCAAACTTCTATTCTCGTACTTAAGCTGCTGGATCTCTTGCTTAAGTCTTTCCACCTCTGCCATCAACGATTCCACCTGGCGGGACCGAGCAAGCAGGCGTAGGCCCATGTTGGACACAGAGCTCGCACACTGAACACTAAGTGCGAGGGACTCTTGAACGGCCAACTCATCGGACCGTCCTGACAGCAGCCTACTATCCTTCGGAGTGAGGAGATTCTTAGCTACTATTGTAGCTGTTGTGGCGTCCTGCATCACAGAGTCTTCACCTGAAAGAGGACCGTTAGAAGATAAAAAAGAAGGGCGCCATACATTACCTTGACGGGGCGCAACCGGATCGCTGCTGAGACTCAAATCTAAGCTAAGGTTCGATGAGTTTGCCATTTTCTTTCAAAAGTGTTCAAAGAGAAAGAGTGGATGGAGTTAAATTTCGAAGGGCCGGAGACAATTTTCAAGAATGGGAGTTCTTCAGAGTGTGTATGTTGGCGGTGATCGATAACTCTATAAAAAGCCAAGGCGACGCGTCCACCGATTCAAAGAGCCGGATTTTCCGGCGTAAGTTAGGCGACGCGTTCTCGGCTTTTCAGAAGACGCATTCAACTTTGTCAAAAGATTTCTGACAAAGCTGAAAACACGTGGAGGCCATCATCGCAACTACACATCTTTAGCCGACAAGCGCAAAGTTCGGCGACGCTTTCTCTGCTTTTCAGAAAACGCGTGCAGCTTTGTCAAAAGGAGCCGCATCTGCACTACCACGTGTCGTTCAGAAAGCGAAGGGGCGTCGTTCAGAAATCGAAGGGGCGCCTGCTCAGAAATCGAAGAGGCGAATTCAAAGATCGAAGAGGCGCCACTATTTCAAAAAGCCGGAGTTGCGGGATCAAAACGTTTGTCGACAAAGGTAAAAAGTACCACCACTTGCTATTATCTCTATATATGTCGACCTTCGTCTTTTATGGCAGGGCAAACCTGAAGAAAATGCCCAACTCTCTCTCACCTCTGAGGGCGCACTCCCAGCAAAGCCTTTCGAAATACTCAATTCTTTCTTCTTCCCCAAAGATGATACCAGATGCCTGGAGTACATATGACCCAGGAGGAAGCAGCACAACAAATACATGTGCTGATTCATTCACCGCTTCTTCAAAAGCAAAGGTATCTCATATCATCAAGGTCAAAAGCAAAAGTATCTCATATCATGCTCTTTCCCTGTCTGTTTCTTTGTCCTTGTTCTTACTCGCATGGCAAAGTAAAAGAAGCAATCAGCCGGCACTTGGAGTCAGTCTTCCGATCTGAAGCCAACTGCCTGGAATCTATTCCTGATTGCTTACCTAGCGTTGCTCTCGAGTAGTCATCTTCAACGGAGCAAGTAAGGCAAGTGAAAATGATACATTGAAGCATGTGGAGACAAGCAACAACTGCATATGCTGAGCTATCCTCTAACCCTCTTCAATACGAATTGGAAAGATTGAACAAAGAAACAGATAAAAGGAGGAAGCTCAGACCAAGCTCAGACCTTCAGGGGAGACCCAAAAGAATCCTGCTGCCCAGTTCAAGAAGTAGCACAAAGGAAAATCAACAATGGGCGGCAACCAGTTCGAGAGTAAGCCTGTGGAATCATCAAGATCAAGCCTCAATGCAATTACCAAGGAGAAGATGGAATTTACACTCTATAACCAGATTTGCGTCTCTAAACTCTTCTCTTTGTTAATTACATTCTGCCATGTTTAGTATGTTTAAGTGCTTTTTGTGTATTTACTTATGCTTTGTGTGAATCTATGCTTAAAACATTGAGGACAATGTTTGATTTAAGTGTGGGGGGGGGGGGTAACTAATGTTGCTAATGCAAATTCGTGGGATTTTATCACCCATAACTTCAAATGTTGTTCCTTGCTGTTTTAAGGTGTTTTTAAATTGTTTTAGAGTGTTTTAGTATGTTTTGTTTTTATAACTCCGAAAATCACATAAAAATTTGAAAAAAAAATGTTTTGAAAAACCTAAAAAGAGTGTTTTGAGTCGTTTTTGTGTGTTTGTGTCTTAGGGTACCTTCCAACACAATAATGAGGATTTGGTTTGTAATTGCATGACTGTTAAAAAGAGTTATTAACATAGAGAAAAGTTTGATTTACTCTTGGTATATGCTTGGTTATGGTTATAATGTATGACTTCACATGCAATCATAAAAGAAAAAAAATTCGTTTTTGTAACATGCTTGAAGGAAGGAACTCAAACAAACGCTACAACCCTGAGAGACTTGAGCCTATAACGTTCTTTGGAGAGTATAATCTGTGATTTCTTTGTTTTCTAAAGTTGTTGTATGATCTCATTATTCCTTGCTTGGTTGCTACTTAGAATGCAATTGTATCATGATAGATCTAAATGCTAGAACTTATATCCGTTTCATTCAAAGCATGACATTGAATTGCATAACATATATCAAGATGAAGTTGTGTAGTTGCCACCATAGCCAAATAGCCTTACTTCCCATATTTCGTATATATTAGTTTTAACCCCGTTGAGCCTCGTTTAGCCTATTTTCTTTGCTAACCACTTCACCCCTTACCGAGCCTAGTGTAGGACAGTCCACACCCTTGTTCTTAAATGATAGTGAGCATGACTTAAATGAATTCCTTTTGAGTACATTATGAAAGAAAATGAGTGTGGGGGAGAATGTTTTGTTCTTAAGCGTTTATGTATGTTTTGAGAGTCAAAAGAAAAGAAAAAAAAAAAAAAAATTGTGAAAAACATATGAAAAAGAAAAACAGAAAAGAAAAGAAAGAAAGAAAGAAAAAAGAGCTTGTTCTCCCTTTTTGTTCAAAAGTTGAGTTTTCGTTCTAAAGGGAATTCTAAGTGCCTAATTCAATACTTTGCTCACTATTGCTTTAAGAACGTTTGTGTACTCTACCTTTCTTTGTTAGCCAAACACTTTTTAGCCCCGTTACACCCCTTTGACTTCTATCTTGATCGTTATGTGTTTAATAATGTGGAGTTTGGAATTGATATGAGCTTATGGAATCACTGGTTCTCATTCTAAGTAGTAGCATTCCATTCATGAGATCATACCTAAACATGCTTATTAACTCCAGAAATTGCTCTCTTTATGATACATATATGTGAGTGTTCGTTTTCATGTTTACATCAATCTTCTCACATATGACTAGATTAGGGTGTGTAGTTAGAAATTCTGAGTGAAAATCGAGTGCATATCTTGTAAGGAATTGAGCAAATTCTCTAAGGCATGTTACTACATTCAAAACATGGTTTTAAATGCTTAATTGTGAACTAGTATATGGTGACTATGATTAAGAATGTACTTAAGTGTGAAGATGACTAAAAATCTGTGAGAATGATGATTTTTAACATGTCATGTGCATTGGAAATCCCTAAGACGGTTGTTGGAAGGTTTAGGTTGTGTTTTACGTGTTTAGTGTCGTTTTGTTTATTTGTTTTTATTCTGTTTTGCTCGAGGACTAGCAAAAGCTAAGTGTGGGGGTATTTGATAGGAGCATATTCATGCGACTTAAATGGCTTGTTCTCGTACATTTACGTTATGTTTCTTTAGTTATTTTAGTTCTTTATGCTTCTTTTGTGTGTTTTCAGGTTCTAAAGGCTTAGGGAGCAAGAAAGTGCATTTTGAGGCCATTTGGAGCATTTTTTGGGCATGGATTGGATAGCTTATCCATGGAGCCAAAGTTTGGACGAATTTGAAGGCCTTATTTTCACTTTGGACATAAAACAAAGGGCCTAGCCCATTCTCTCTTATTCTATCCCTTATAGCCATGCAAAGAACCATCCATTCCATCAAAAACAATCCATCAATTCACATGCAAAACCACCATTAACATACATGCACCCAAACAAAGCCAACCTAGCTAACCCTACATGCATTATTTATTAGCATCTTTACAAGACATTATCATTGCATAACATTCCACTTCCACCTCTTTCCAACCTAATTCACATGCATATCAACCCTACATACATTAATTAGTCATTCTTTTCATATTACACTCAAATGCATTCACATGCATTTCAAGAAGCAAAACAACATTGTGCCGTGAGCTTCCCTTGCATTTTCAGCTTTCCTCCTTGCATTCACATGCATAACCAACCTAGTGTCACTCCCATTCATTCCCTTTAATTATTTAGCCATTATCATACATTTATTCTCCCATAAACAACCCAACAATGCCGTGAGTTCCCACTCCCATTTCCAGCTTTCCATAACTTTTCCTAGTTGTTTTATTACATACATTCCCCCTTCATTATTCCAAACACATGCACCCATAATCATTCATCCCCTCCTAGCTGCAATATTCCCTCTTTTGTTCCCCCATTTCACCTATAAATAAGCATCCAACACTCCTCAAAATTCATTCACTCTTCCATACACATTTTCAGTTACAAACACTCCCATTTTCTGTGCAGTTTTTCTCCTTCATTGCAGCCACTATCCAACCACTTCCCATCCCTCCAAAACACTTCACATAACCCCCCTTTAGCTAGGGGGTGATTTGAAACTATGTTTATATTTGCAATATGAATTGATTAACTTTCGTTGGAATTTCATAAGTTGTGGATTCAATTCGTTTAACTGTTTGATTGATAACTTATTTATGTATGTTCATTGAGATTGCAAGCTTAATTTTCATGCATGAATATGACGCTAGAATATAAGTGAGTTTCACCTAAACGTTACGAACTTATATTCACAAGTAGTGGAGGTTGCTCATAAACAATCGCGTTAAACGAATTCTTGGCATAAGTTTCATGCGTATTCCATAGTAACGAATGCCTCGTCGATGTTTATGATTTCCGTTGAACTTAATGATCTTTGTTGAATGTCTCTATCATGCGTATTCCATAGTTAGGGACTTTGATTAAGAATAATTTGGTTGTAATGCGTATTCCATTCAATCCAACGAATCTAGGGAAATCTGAAAGTTAATTTAAGCGAACCTAATTAACTTGGAGCATTGAGTTTCATAATTTATCGAAAGACCAACTGAGAATCAATCTTGTATGCAAGTGTAACATGTATGGAGATGAACCCCTTAGCTAGCATTCATCCATAAACTTCATATTTACATTCTGTCTAGTTTATTAACTTGTTTCGTTATTTCAATTTTCGTAAAAACCTCAATCCCCCTTTTGCTTTAATGTTCATTTTAGTTAGAATTCAATTTAGTTTGTGTTTTTAAAGCATTTTGAGTTTTTGGTTTGTCTTAGTATTTTAAATTTTAATTTTGCATTCTTTGAGTCTAGTTTAGTGTTTTAAACTTTATTTTACGTTTTTGAGTCAGTTTCCAAGAGATTTGCAATCCCTCCTAATCCCCGGTCCAGAACGATCCCTACTTGCACTTATACTACAAATCGTCAAAAAGAGGGTTTAATTTGTGTGTTTAATTATTTTCGCATCAATTGGTTGAGAAGATATTTAAAGTGATGGTGTCTGATTGGGTGCTAAAAGTGAGGGGATAGTTTGATCGGTGGGGAGGAAATTGAGGGAAAAATTATTGATTGGTTGGTAACTGAAATGGGGAATCGGGACAGATTTTTAAAGAAAAGAAGAGATAGGGTTTTCAGATTACATGAAATTTGTACCGTTATCAAGAACAGTGTTTCTAACACTGATAATTTAGCACACACGTGTGTACATTTCTACCCTCTGTTAACGTACATTAACGAAATGCAACTTTTTCGTTACAAGTTTTATTCGAGCATAACTCACGTCCACATACTCGTAACATCGTGTGGTTTTGCTGGATTGTGGAAAAAGTGCCCAGTTTCTGGAAAATTTTAAAAGTTGCATAACTTCTTTATTTCTCAACCATTTTTGGCGAACTTTATATGGAAATGAAGCTCTTGAGGAGAAGAACAAGATTATACCTTTCAAAAGCCTAAAAGTGGATTGAAAATGGCCTAAAGAAGCCTTGCAAGTCTCGGCCGAAAACTCGACTTCTTGAAACCGTGCTTCTCGACGTTGTCTTCACTCCAAACTTAGCCTAGGGACTGCAAGGAGTTATGTAGAAGCTTCCCCACGTCCTAAAACCTTCTAACTCGACTTAAAACTTTTCGGAGTGAAACCCACCGAGTCGGACCTTCCCAGTTGGCGAGTCAAAACTCAACCACTTCAAGATCGATTTGTACGGTTGGGTTCGTGAGGATGAGAGGATCATGATGGTAGTATTTTTATGTTCGATCTATGAGTGTTTGATGAAGGTCCTTGTAGTTGTAGTGAATAGGGAGGTACGAGTGAGAGAGAGAGAGAGAGGAAGAAGATGAGAGAGAAAGACTGATAGCTTCTCTGATTGGTTGAGAAGATATTTGAAGTGATGGTGTATGATTGGGTGCTAAAAGTGAGGGGAGAGTTTGATTGGTGGGGAGGAAATTGGGGGAAAAATTATTGATTGGTCGGTGACTGGAATGGGGAATCGAGACAGATTTTTAAAGAAAAGAAGATATAGGATTTTCAGATTACATGAAATTTGTACCCATATCAAGAACAGTGTTTCTAACACTGATAATTTAGCACACACGTGTGTACATTTCTACCCTCTGTTAACGTACTTTAACGAAATGCAACTTTTTCGTTACAAGTTCTATTCGAGCCTAACTCACATCCACATACTCGTAACACAGTCTGGTTTTGCCGGATTGTGGAAAAAGTGGCCAGTTTCTGGAAAATTTTAAAAGTTGCATAACTTCTTTATTTCTCAACCATTTTTGGCGAACTTTATATGGAAATGAAGCTCTTGAGCAGAAGAACAAGATTATACCTTTCAAAAGCCTAAAAGTGGATGGAAAATGGCCTAAAGAAGCCTTGCAAGTCTCGGCCTAAAGCTCGACTTCTTGAAACCGTGCTTCTCGACGTTGTCATCACTCCAAACTTAGCCTAGGGACTGCAGGGAGGTGTGTAGAAGCTTCCCCACATCCTAAAACCTTGTAAACCAGCTTGAAACTTTTCGGAGCAAAACCCACTGAGTCGGACCTTCCGAGTTGGTGAGTCAAAACTCAACCACTTCAAGATCGATTTGTACGGTTGGGTTCGTGACGATGAGAGGATCACGATCGTGGTATTTTTATGTTCGATCTATGAGTGTTTGATGAAGGTCCTTGTAGTTGTAGAGAATAGGGAAGTACGGGTGAGAGACAAAGAGATAGGAAGAAGATGAGAAAGAAAAACTGATAGCTTCTCTGATTGGTTGAGAAGATATTTAAAGTGATGGTGTCTGGTTAGGTGCTAAAAGTGAAGGGAGAGTTTGATTGGTGGGGAAGAAATTGAGGGAAAAATTATTGATTGGTTGGTAACTGAAATGGGGAATCGGGACAGATTTTTAAAGAAAAGAAGAGATAGGGTTTTCAGATTACATGAAATCTGTACCCTTATCAAGAACAGTGTTTCTAACACTGATAATTTAGCACACACGTGTGTACATTTCTACCCTCTGTTAACGTACTTTAACGAAATGCAACTTTTTCATTACAAGTTCTATTCGAGCATAACTCACGCCCATATACTCGTAACGCCGTCTGGTTTTGCCAGATTGTGAAAAAAGTGGCCAATTTCTGGAAAATTTTAAAAGTTGCATAACTTCTTTATTTCTTAACCATTTTTGGCCAACTTTATATGGAAATGAAGCTCTTGAGGAGAAGAACAAGATTATACCTTTCAAAAGCCTGAATGTGGATGGAAAATGGCCTAAAGAAGCCTTGCAAGTCTCGGCCTAAAACCCGACTTCGTGAAACCGTGCTTCTCGACGTTGTCTTCACTCCAAACTTAGCCTAGGGACTGCAAGTAGTTGTTTAGAAGCTTCCCCACGTCCTAAAACCTTGTAACTCGACTTGAAACTTTTCAGAGCAAAACCCACCGAGTCGGACCCTCCGAGTTGGCGAGTCAAAACTCAACCACTTCAAGATCGATTTGTACGATTGGGTTCGTGAGGATGAGAGGATCACGATGGTGGTATTTTTATGTTCGATCTATGAGTGTTTGATGAAGGTCCTTGTAGTTGTAGAGAATAGGGAGGTACAGGTGTGAGAAAGAGAGATAAGAAGAAGATGAGAGAGAAAGACTGATAGCTTGTCTGATTGGTTGAGAAGATATTTAAAGTGATGGTGTATGATCGGGTGCTAAAAGTGAGGGGTGAGTTTGATTGGTGGGGTGGAAATTGAGGGAAAAATTATTGATTGGTTGGTGACTGAAATGGGGAATCGGGACAGATTTTTAAAGAAAAGAAGAGATAGGATTTTCAGATTACATGAAATTTGTACCCTTATCAAGAACAGTGTTTCTAACACTGATAACTTAGCACACACGTGTGTACATTTCTACCCTCTATTAACGTACTTTAACGAAATGCAACTTTTTCGTTACAAGTTCTATTCGAGCCTAACTAGCGCCCACATATTCATAACGTCGAGTACGATTTAATTACGATAACGAGAAATATAAATTAAATCTGCATAATCACGTCCACGTCACTTTTCCGACAAGTGCATAACTACCAATTTACACACTCAGGGAGAAATTACATAGGAAATTAGGGGCGGGTCAGCACATATTTAACTTTCCCATGAGTCATACCTAGAAATAAAAATTAAATTGAATCGGTCACATGCATAAAAGTTCTTAAAACAAATATCCATTCAAAATAAAGTATTCAAAGATGGTAATTAAAAACTTAATATCCAAAAACAAATCACCAACAAATAATCCAAACATAAGGGAAAATTGTTCAAACTTAAATAAAAAACAAGGGAGGGTTCGGCCACTATGTGGAATTCGGCCCCCAAGGGTCTAAATGCAACTAAAAATAGTTTATGTCTAACATTCTAATCGTCCACAGGGGTAATAACCTCCTGAAAGTCAGAAACCTCCGACTTGGTACTTTTTGGTTTATCTACTTGCATAAAATTTGATTCAATCTTCTTATGACGAGAATGATATTCAGCTACAGCCTTCTGGGGAGCACGGAAAACACAGGACTAATGGTCTTTGGAACCACAGTGGTAGCATATGTCCGCATCCATGGTTTCAGGTGCTTGGCCCTTATTCTTGAAGTTTGGGCCCTTGGGAGTGAGGTTAGGGAGCTTCTGGGCTCGGTTTCTTCATTTAGATGGGCCTTGGCTCTGTTGACCTTGACAGGGTGGCTTTTGGCCGTGCCTACCATGCCTATGTTGGTGTTTTGGACATTGGTTTGTGTGGTAGTATGCTTCAGGCACATCAATCACCCCAGGAGATCATTTTCGGTTAAGTTCTCATTGCAGAACTTGAGAAATGATCAAATTTGACAAACTTTAGAAATATATTCATTCACAGACTTAAACTCTTGGAAGCGCAAATGCTGCTAGTTATGTCTTGCTTCAAGTAAGAAGATGTCCTTTTGGTGATCAAAGCGATCAGCCAAAGCGACCTAAAGTGCTCGTGGATCTTCCTTAGCAAGGTAATCGGTTTGCAATGCGTCATGAATGTGTCGTCGGATGAAGATCATGGCAGTGGCTTTCTCAACTTCACCAACCGGGTTGTTCATCTGATCTTCAATGGCAGGATGCAAATTCTTTACGGTGAGGTGGAGCTTCACATCTTAGACCCACCTGAGGTAGTTTCTTCCAAAGACATCTAAAGCAATGAAGTCGAGTTTGTTCAAATTCGACATGTTCATATGAAAAAATAAATGGACAAGATGTGGTTAGTGTAATGGAGAAAAAATCAATCCATTCACATAGGAGTAAAACATACAGGTTCTAATAGACATGTATTAGTTTTAATTTACATGAAAAAAACTTTGGGTTTTCATGGGTGATGTTTTTAAGAAAAACTTCAGGTTTTCAAACAAGGCATGTTGCTAGAAATTTCAGGCTTTGAAAGAATTATGAACTTTAGGTTCATATGTTCTTGCAGACAAACACAAATATATATACCTAAAATATGCAACAAGAAAAAATTATAATTGAATTAATAATTTAGACTTCGGACCATAAATTAAAGTCTGGGTGAAAAATTATAAAATCCAAAGTGCCTAAAAAAATATAGGCAATTATTTTTAAGGCCTAAAAATTTGGACCAAAGTCCATGGGTGGGCTAAGTGAACTGGTGTCATGAGGTCCAAGCCCAAAACTGGGCTGAGGAGGCACGGGCTTAACATGCAAGCAGGCCTAGCATCATAAGAATTGGATGCAGGTGCAAGCCCAAAAATAGAGGCCCAAATGGGCTCTGATCTGTTGCTTCGTAGACATGGATGCATCAGCACATAGGCTGGGATCCGATACAACGTAGTGCATTGAAATCGTAATAGCCTCGCGGGCTATGTTTTTCTGTGGTGCAAGACACGGGAACACCATGGCCAAGAAGGCCGGTGTTGGGCCAAGAGGAGCTCCAAAGCCCAAAAAGGGCTGGTGCTTACCGAGAACAGGCCCAGCTTAAGTGGGCTTGGGTTTCGAACCAGACATCCCAGCGCAAGCTAGGTGAACTCGCCGGAGAAGAAAACCGGCGCCACCGCTGCAGACGGTCCTTTCATGGCACAAAAATCATGGCAAAGAAAACTATGGGTTTGATAGCGACCCATAAAGGTGAACGGAGAGTAAAACATCTCAAAGTTTTAGAAACCCTAGAAAAATTAAATCGAAATTTTTGAAAAAAAAAAAAACCAATGAGATTCGAATGAATCTCAGTCAAAACTTGTTCCCATTTGCAATGGTGGAGACGCCATTGAAGGTGTCGGGTTTTCTGGGTTTCAAACCTGGAGCCCGTGACTCTGGCTTTTGGTCTTGCAACTCGGGGAGAGTTCGACGGTGGCACGGCTTCAGGCCACTGCCATTGGGGTTCGAAAAAAAACTTAGAATTTATTATGTTTTTTTTTTAATTTTTTTTTAATTTTCAGATTATAAATTAATTCAATTTCATGCATATGCAACATATAATTTAATGTATGAACAAATATTTGATACAATTCATGGCAATATCAATTCACATAATTCAACAATTATGGATATAATGCATACACAATTTATGTGGAATCTAAAATTCGAAAAACGTAAAGTTGGGTCATGCATTATGGTGAATGTTCATGCTATCAAAATTACAAAAATATTGAGATAAAAATTGTTGTTTTAAAAGAACCTGATTGTGTGATGATATTGATGAACTGGTTTGATGTAGAAAACTTCCACGTAAGATTCCTAAGCTCAGCAGTAGGAGCGTGTTGATAACATGTTGTGGCCTATATTTAACTGACAAAGGAGAGAGGGCATGACAAAGAGAAAGAGTGGACAGAGATGTATTTGTAGGGTTGTGTAGAGGATGTGTTATTCCCTCTACGCAGTGACTTTATTTATAGAAGTAAGGGAGGGAAGACTCATTCTCCTCCAAGGAATACAAGTCCTAATATGGAAGAATAACTAGAATCAAATCTAATTTAGGATTTACACTATCAAACTTAAATACAAAGTTTATAACAAACTTGACTTTTTTCATGGTTTACTGTTTAAGGGGATGTTACATTCTCACTTAAATTTTTCCTTCTATCTTTTCCCTTTTCTTTTGTATTCTGCAATAGTGCGTGATGATTGAAACCATCAATTTTAAAAATTCAACTAAATTAGAAATTATTTAACCATTTGATAATATTGTCAAAATTTCATTGTCTAACTGAATAATACAGTTTTTTTTTTTTTGAATAATTATTAGACAGCTAAACGATTTTGTAGTTAATACTATAGATCTTGAAAATAAACAGTTTAAATCATCATACGAAAATTTAAAAAAAAAAAAAAGAAAAAAAAAGGTGAAGATTCCTATGACAAAGTTGTTAACATTCCTCTTGTAAAAAGGCCTTGGACATGGTAGATTGGCCGAAAGTAGGGAGTAAATGACCGAAGGCATGGAGCAGAAAATTCTAAAACTAGTTTCCCCTTGGCAAAAAAGTGTAAAGAAATAAAGAGATCATCATAAGTAGCTCTGCAGCCTGCACCCAATTTGGGGCACATTAGGGTTTTTGCGCAATGATTGTTCTCAATGGAGGGAGAGAGCCTACTCAACTTAGGCCTGTCAATTTTTTGAACCATCTAACATGAAAATATTAAGTAATGAGTTATTTTTGTACGTTAACGAGTCAGGTTTTTATCGGGTTATCTGTTAAGAACTTGATACAATATTATTTGTCAGATCTTGATATTAGGCAGGATAATTTCTTGCATGACTTGTTAATTTGACAAGAAACGACATGACTCGTTAAAGAATTAGGTCGTTATCGAGTCACCCGTTAAGAACCTATTAAAATAACGAGTTTGACATGACACAACCTGTTAAGATAATAAATCTAATACGAAAATGATAACTCATATATTTCATGCATTTATACCATCCATTTCTAGCCTCTTTGTGATGTTTTTGAGTTAAATTGGATGCATTTTACCTTATTTTGTGTTAGTGTGCAAGCATGTACTTTAGGATCAATTTGAAGGCAAACGAAGTGAAAACATGCTATTTTTGGGGTTGACCCTTATTCAAATGTGGAAACAAGTTTAGTGGCCTGTTTTGAAGCCGAAATAAAGAATCCAAGGCAAATCTGGTTTGTTAGAAGACCAGGAGCAGAATGGGAAAGGAATTGGAATACCTAGCCTGATTTGGAGGAGCCAAATAAGGAAAAATGTTCTAAACTTTGGCTTAATGGTTGGGATCACCTTGCAATCAGCTATAACCCCATTTAGCCTATGAATACTAAGGCTTCAGATCACTTTTTCACAAGACCCCCTTGGGGGTCGCCCAGAGTTGTCTCTTTTCTCTCTCTTTGGCCTTTCTTCCAGAAACAAAACCCTATTTTCCTTCACCATCCACTGCCACCGAAAAAACCACGCAGCCGCACTGTTCTTGGAGAAGTTCAACATCAGAATTGCTTCAAGGGGGTTTCTTCTATGAACATTAGTTACACTCATGTTGTTCTTGATATTTATATATTCTGTAATCATGTTGTGTAATTAAGTTCAAAGCTAGGGAATTCAATTTAGCCTTGCAAACCTACTCTATGTTATTAAGTTAAAGTATTCAAACTACCAATCTGTGTTCTTGTTTCATTCACTGGTTTTATAGTTTAATTTGTTTGATAATCTTAACGTTTGATCACCATTAGGGCTGCTCATGAATTATTTAATCAAGGTTATAGTACACATCATGCTTAATCTTGGTAGACATGTGAATGAATAAAGAAACTGCTATGCATACATCCTTCTATGTAATTTCTTTGGTTCTTTGAAGTTTTCTTGTTCTTAATGGATTCTTACTTGCTAATCTAAGTTGAACATCACAACTAGGTTGCATATTAGGAGTACTTGATCACAACCACACATCAAATGGATGATCATAAATAAGTAAAACGAACCCTACTTGCAGATTGGAGAGTTGAATGCATTTTGACTTAATTTTCATGGAATTGACTTGTAATGGTGAAATCGGTATCCCTAGTTCCATTCCCATTATTTCTGAATCAACCTATCATTTATCTTTATATTTCTTGCATTTTGAAGTTATTTAAACTTTCAATTGAAAAATCTAAATTCAGTTTGCGTTTTCATTGTTTAGTTAGAGTTCACATAAAGCTAGTAATTTGTAGAGGTCTAATCAGTCCCTATGGTTCGACACCCTTACTTGTGCCACTATACTATCCTTATTTTTACACTTGAAAGAAACACAACAAAAAACAACACAAACACGACTCAGTTTTGCTAGGACTAAGCGAGTTCATATTGTCCTTCTTCGTCTTCAACCTTTTCCTGATAATGCCGAGCTAGCCATGGCAAAAGTTGCTCTCCCTTTGTCTTTCCTTTGAGGGAGCTCATGCTCTTATTGTGCGTGCATGCCTTTTCCATATGGAGCCAAGTGAAAGGGTTTGAATAATATAAAAAACCGTATCAAAAATCAATTCCCTGTCAGCTAAAAGCAATAATTTTTATTTATTAACCATCCAACAACATATTAGACCTTTTATGCAAAGGAATTCTCATTTTTTTTTTCAAAAAAAAGGGGATTAAGTGTGAGACTCACTTCACAACAAACATCAACGATCTGAACCATCTATTTTCTAAATCTCAATTCATAGATCATCTTTACGAAAATTCATTTCAATCCGAAACTATTTGCCTCTTTAATTATCAAGATAAAATTTCATTGTTTTTCATACAACAAAGTAGTCATTAATTTCTTTGAACCTAATTAGATGTTTTAAACATTTCCGATTTGGCTAATATTTTTGTAAGGATGATCTATGAGGTGCAACTTGAGAAATGGACGGTTCGGATCGTTAAAGTTCCATATGGTGTGGACTCCACAACTAATCTCTATTTTTATTTTAAAAAAATAAAATAAAAATAAAAAAAATCCTTCCCTTGAAGGTTTCTAACAATATATATCATTTTCTCTATCACTTGTTTTTTATTTTTTAGTATGGATAGAAGCATAGTATATATGCTTTTGTATTTATTGACTATCCAACAACATATATCATTTTCTCTATCACTTGTTTATGGTATTTTTAGTATGGATCGGACCATAGTATATATGCAAAGGATCGTTTGATCATTCATTATTTGATTTTTGGCCACACATTCAGTCGTTAGTTCATTTGATCATGTTACGAGGTGATCTACTCTAGAATTTTTGCGCTTCCTTGAGCATCTCTAATATGTTTTATAAATGAGCACCTAAGCTAAAATTTGGGGAGAAGCTAGAAAACGTCAATTCCAAACATGTTTCATATCATGCTCCTAAGATCATGAACCAGTTTATATTTGACAGAGTAAACAAAAAGGATCACGGAGTGTAACACTGGACATAATTTGAGGGTAAAAGAGCAACTATTATTAGAGTTAAAAAAGCCAAACCTGAACATATAGTATATTTCTTGAATCATTGTTATAATCTAGTCGTCTTTGTAACCTAGTCACGAAAGAGAGAGAAGCGAAATCACTTCTGAATTCCTATAAATATACTGTGACGACCTATTCCAATTTATTGTATATATTTTATCCCTGTGTATGTAAGTGACGTTTATGCCTTCGTTGGTTTGGTGACATAGATGTACGTATATAGTTTAAATTCTTTTCTCACTGACGTGACTATCGACGTCACAAGCGTGTTGACACAAGTTAGGGTCGAATTGGGTTCGTAACGAAAATGTTACGAAGGAATAAGTGAAATTGGGTTGGTTTTATTTCCAGTGGACTCATTTTCTTGAGCCCTAAACATTGTAGCCCAATTAGGGCTTAAGATCCTTTTATCTAGGCCTAACCATGACCACATGCACACACCCACACACACGTACGTACCTTCATCCTCCCCCTTTTTCTCTCGATCTTTCCTTCGTCCATACAACCGAACCCTTTAACTTTCAAACACCATCACACACATAGATCAAACTTAAGGATAACGTTTTTATACTCCCCTTGACTTCACAAGTTTAGCCATACCATTAGTTTGAAGGGAAGATGTGTTGAACTCAAGAAACCCGAGCTCCGACGAGGGATCCAGTTTCCTCCGACATGATTGCGAAGGATTCGCTTGGTTTTGAGACTTAAAAAGGTGTTCTTCTACCTTCCCTAACAACTTGGAAGAAGTTTTGAGTGGATTGGACGTTGGAACACACGGGTTTAGGAAGTTCCAATTTAGTTGGAAATTTTCAGAGATTTTCCGACCACTTTTCGTCGGTTTTAGGACTTCAAATAGGTAAGAATTTGTTCTACTCTCTAAGAGCTTCAAATCCATATAAAATTCATAGATTTTGGTTGAGATTTGAAGAAGATATTGAGGTTTGAAATTTTCCAGAAACCGACGACGCAATAGCGATTGGCGCCAGAATCCGGTGAACCACCGGAGAAGGAAAGAGGATATTCCATCAACTTTGACAGAATATACTGACGGTATCAGGTAACTTTAACGGAATATTCTAATATTTAATGGAATATTCCCTAACGTCGTTAGGGAATCCGTCAGTTTGCTAGGCACGTGCCTACACGTGTGGTCGTGCCTTGGCCAGCGCGTGGGGCATCGGAAAAATATGAGGATGCTCGTGGTGTTGCGTAGGCCACGATGGCATATTCAAATACCCCAATTGAGCAACGTATGAGAAGTTGTTACACGGTTTTGGTTTGTGCTTAAAATTAACGTTAAAATAGTTGTTTCACATATAGGTGAGACGTTTTCGGAGGACGAGCGCAGCTAGGCGAGACTCGGGGGTTACGACCCTGCTACATACCAGTGAGTGGGCTTTTGGTTTATATATATATATATATATATATGCGTTTCCTAGAAACTGTTTTTTAAATGGAATTTCATTTAAAATGCCATGTCATGTGTGCTTTACATTTTAGCATATGCATTAGTATAACTTTACATAATATTGCATGATGTTGCGGAGGCCCAGGTAAGTTCAGGTAAGTATATATTGACGGTATGGTTGCATGGTAGTTGATTATGACTTGATGCACATAGAGCTCATTGTCCTGCACCCCGGTGTTAGTGCTCCGCCCATGGTTAGGGCCTAAACTTCATGTGATCGTTCACCTCCCGCACCACATGCTCACCTTGGATCCAAGGCAGGCGCCAACCTGTTGTACATACCACATTAGGTGGTTCCCACTCGCAGGTTACTTGCGATACTTCGCACAGCCTTCACGTGATCGTAGCACTTGAGCGTATCTATTTACACCCAGCATGTCGTACAGACCACATTAGGTGATTCCAACTCATGTGCAGGTTTACTGCCATACATGTCACATTAGGTGACTCCGGCTGGATTGATGAGCACTAGGTTCAACCGTACAAATCACATTAGGTGACTCCGGCTGACATATCACTTTTACATTGATTTACATCACTTGGCTTACATATTTATTGCTAAGATAGTGACATGGCATATACTTGGTTTCCATTGCTTTCGTGAATGATTTCTATATACGTATGTAGTATTATTTTCTGGGAAATTATACGGGTTTTACGATGAGCGGTTATTACGTTTCTAAAGACAAAGATGTTTTCAAAAACTTTGTTTTTGCTCACTCACACTTTCTGTTTTGCGCCCCTCCAGGTTCTAGGTAGAAGTTTGTGTAGGTGGCTTACGAGGATTCTACAGCGGTTCTGACAGACTTCAAATAATGTAGGGATTTCTTTCATGTCTTGTATAATTAATACTTAGCTTGCTAGACTGCACTTAGGTTACCTACACTCTAAGAACTTGCATTACTATTTTAAACACCTTCACTCGTACTTATATACTTACCTAGTGTAAAGTAGCTAGTTTGGTTTTTATTTACCCAGATATTCGTATCACTATCACTTCCGTATTGTGCACATAGCTACATCTTCCTTACGTGACGGCCAACATACCTCGATTTAGGTCGGGGTGCGTCATATACTGTCAAATCTTTATGAGCTTTCTGCGTCTAGATATCGTCTTCTTTGTAACCGATTCAATTTCATAATGGTCATCATTGCCATTTTACTGATTATAAAAGATGCATTTCATTGTAAAGTGAAGAAAATTACATCAATTTTGTTTAAATAGTTCAAAAATGCCAAGTAGTTCAAAAAATAAGCGGCGACAATTGACAACTTAAATAGTAGACGACAAACGAATGAAATGTATTATAGTGGAGCAAGCGACCTAGAGATCTTCAAGCCATGTGAGTTCTCAAAAGTTCCTGCGCAAAGTGAGCAGCCTCCGATCGGCTAGTTGTAGGTGTCAGTCTGACATGGTTTCATGCGGCGCACATGCTTCAATGGGAGCCAAACATGCTAGCCTGTTGCTATCTGCATGTCGTTTCCCCATCGAACGACACTGGACCTTGGTCCTCTCCTCAGTATAATTACTTTTACATAGCAATGTTAGTGAAATTAAATTTGCTAAATTAAATTTGCTAAATTAAATAATATGTAAGTTGATGATTGAATTATCTTGATAAACATGCTCATATATATTAGTGACATGATCATGTAGTTTGTAAATTTTGTCTATAAATTTAGTTTTTCTAAAATTACCTTTACAACAAAAATGATTTTTTCATCGATAATCCTTCTTCCCTACTTACTTACACTTAACAACAACAACGCCCTTTTAGGCTTTTTATTCACGTCCTTTTCAACACCAACCACCATCTTGACAGCTCCATAATTCTTTTAGTTTGGAAAGCAATTTGTGCTTTCTCAAAGCAGAAAAAACTTGCTTGAAATAAACACGACTTCACATGAATTTTAAAATACTGATTCGCTCCTTATCTATAAAACATATTGTTCATACTTATCTGCTTGTATGCACATTATGATATCATAATGTTCTATAGGGCTTGTTTTGTGGACCGGATGGGATTTGACTTAATATTTAGAATAGGTTAGAATTGAATTGGAGTGGATAAGATGAGATTTTTGTCAAGTGTTTGGTGCATATAAGTAATTTGGACTGGTTATGGATTAATTTACTTATAAAATTAAAAAAAAATTACAACGTCAACCTCTCTCTCTCTCTCCCTCCCGATTTCTGTCTCTTCTCTCTATCCATCTCTCTCGACGACAACCCACACCCACCCGCCTATAGCTCACACCCACGACGCCACGACGCTCGAAATCCACCCCACCATATCGGGGCTACTCGCGACGAGACATGTGATGAGAGAGAAATCGGGAGAGAGATAGATGAAGATTACGGAATGAAGTGATGACATAGAGAGGTGAGGAAGAACACGACACGCACATCAGGCAGAGGGGATTGGTAACCATGTGTGAGGTTGGTTACATAACCCACCTGATTTTGGATCTCTTCTAATCCCATCTAATCTCATCCTAGTTACATTTGACACTATCAAACATTGGACTTGGTCTCTAACTTATCATATCCGGTCCACCACACGAGCCTTATGTGTGTGACACGGTAATTTAACAAAGACAAAATAATTAGTTGTGTGTATGAAAGGGTGATTTGAGTTTGCCAAATTAACATAAGTGCAAAGTTTTACTCCCTTCACTTTTAGCTGCTTTTGAACATGTTCTGGTGGAAAGGATGTAAAATCCCCAATGATTAAAAATGATTCTGCTCCCCGAACCAACAAACCCCAAATTCTCACCCTAAAAATTTTGCTTTTAAGCTTTCCCTCAACATTTTTAACGATTTAATTTTTAATGCAATTTGACCAATACAATTAGTGGTGGAGTCAAAATTTTCAAACTTTGGGGGTCATGATATCGACCAAAATAGCTTCATTGGATCATTTCGTCAAACACCTCATAGGCACCTGTCAATTTTTGCCAACATATGCCGAAAACTTTTGCCAACATATGTTTATAACTACAATTATTTGTAGAGGCTTGTCGAGAGTAATTGCAAGATACTATGAAATAATATTGAAGACTATCAAGACTTGTTAACTAAGACATTTTATTGAACACATGGTGCGCACGATAGAGTGCACACAAGAAGAGAGAAAAGGAAGACAAAGATTATAAAAGAAAATAGAATAAGTAGGAGTAGTTTGTAATCTAGTTTGTCCTAATGGTTTATAAAGGTCAAATACAATACACAGACAAATATACATAGAACTTTTTGAAGTTATTGAAGTTAAGGACAACCAAAGAACCCATATACAATGCAATGCACCTTCAACAAGGTCAAAACTCGTGGCCCTTCAAAGTGAAGGAAAAGAAAATAATAGATTTTTTTTATTCACAATCGCAACGGAAAACAATAACATTTTGTGTGAAATCTAGACTCTTTGGTCCTGAATTGAATTTTGAGAGAGTTTGCTTAGCATTTCTCAATTTGGTTTCACTAAAATACACACAAATAGAATGTCGTTTGTGTAAAGAGTAATGCATATTAAGGTATATAAGTTCTTTAATATTAAATTTAATATAGGATGCATTTAACATATTTTGAGGTGCTAATAACTTATTCTGGAAAAAAATCCCAAAAATCCCAAACCAAACCGAAAAAATCCCGATCCCAAACCAAAAAAATCCCAAACCAAAATTCCCGAAAATTTCGGTATGTCATCCCGAACCAAACCGAAATTTTCGGTATGGGATTCGGTATTACATCTCCATTTTTTCGGTATTCCCATACCGAATAGAAATAAATATTATATATATATATATATATTATTTTTTAATTATAAGAGAATTATTTCAACCGTTCATTGTTTTAGATTTAATCTGTGCCGTTCATTTGTTTTTAGGTTAGATCCCATTTCAATTTTCACTTCCGTAGCTTGAAGTTGAAACGCAGCCATGAGCCACCAGCTTTCCTTCACCAGAAATCAGTGAATCACCACCACCCAGCTTCACAAATCAACACCCAGCCACCGGCGCCACGCCAAAGCATCCTTCACGAATCGTCTCCGACACGATTCCTTCACGATTCCTTCACGAATCGTCTCCGACACGAATCGCTGGACAGAACTCTCCAGCCTTCCTTCACGATTCCTTCACGAATCGTCTCCGACACGGCGACACTTGCGAGTTGCGATCTCTCTCTCTCTCGGGCAATTTTCCCTCACAGACAGAACTCTCAATCTAGAGGCGGAGGTAAGTCTTCCTCAATGATATTTGGTTATTACTTGATTGTAGGTAAACTTAGCTCCTCTGGCTATCACGCTAATTGGATCTTCTGATGACTTTCATAAACTGCAGGTGTTAAAATATTTTTGCTTGCAACGATCTATGCTCTAATGGGATGCCCTCTTTCATATGTTCTTTGGTACAGGCCTCTCTATCGTGCAATGAGGTAATTGTTTAAAGATGGCTTTGTTTCTAGTTTCCAGGTAAATAAAAGATTGTAGTTCCTCTGGAAATTACAGAGAAGCCGCAATGTTAGCATAAATTTTTTGGCACTTTAGAGAAAATAGCTTGACTGTAATATCATGGATCTTAGGCTAAGACAAGAAAATACTTTTGAAATGACGTTTTTGGGAACCAAATATCAAAGAGCAAGCATTGGTTGTTATCCTAAAAGTATCCTCATCTGCTAATGGATGAGACCTTTGGCATATGATGGGCACATGTTTAAATTATGCCCTGTTTATATTATGGACGAATCAAGTAATACCCTATGGACTCTAAGTCTCTAACTGGCACTATAACTCTCTCGCAACTCTTTTCTAACAGAAATTTTAGTGCATCAAAGGCTTATGTAGGAAAATAGTAAGAGAAAGGAATATAATAGAGATTTGGACTCACTTTGGCCTTTGGCATAGCACTAAAGGTGTATTGGAATAACTCCGATAGAAATTAAAAGTTTCCAGCATCACACCAGCCTTCACTATCATACTGCCTTTGGAAACAGTGCTGCTTAGTCACTAGGGTGGGATTGTTATATGGTGCATGACATGGTGGTTGTGGTTGTGCTTCCTAAAAAACACTTTTCTTTTCTATAGGGATGGTGATGGAATGCCTTTACATGGGACCTTCATTTCTATGGAGTGCACTTAGATGGACTTTGATTTTCTTAGTGGAAGTTCTGTTTTGTTTTGAAGCATGAATCTGAGGAAGCATGTCTATTGATAATTTGACTGCCTGCGTTTTGCTTCAGGTTCCAAAATTTGGTGAACTAAAACAAGAGTATGGACGGTAATATTCTCGGAGGCATTGACAATAAGGTTGTTTCTTTGGAACCAAACCTCGTATTAGATGTTTGTTTGCTGCTATGAACTCACTTTGTAATTTTTAAGCTAGAATCCTTGAATTTCTGCTGGAAATCTTGGGAGTGGGAGTTTAGGATATGCATGATCTTTGGTGTACTGTAAATCTTCGTTGAATTAGTATAAGTCTAAACGACAAATTCCCCCTCATTCCTCTATTCTTTCACTCACTTAACTAGCTCTGCTAGGTGACCGGAGACGGGATAGGTACAGATGAGCTCTGTGGAAGATAGGCAGGGGTAGAACTTTAAACAATGTCGGAATATCGTTTGAAGGGGAACACAATATTTTCTTATTCGTCGTGCTATTTTACATCATCACTTTCATTGAGAATACATATGAGATACAATTAATCTAGTAGGATTCCCATTGATAACAAACATGAAACATATAGTTGGATACCTAGTGCTTGATTTGAGACAGCATACACCTGCTTGACTTACCAATCCGATTTTAATCGGTTTTCGTGTGGCAGCTCCACATTGGATTTTGTATTGTTGCGGCGATAGCTCCTCCAATTGTCTTTAATGGGAAATCATTGACGTAAGTTCTTACATTCTTTTTTGTTTCTTGTTTCTTGCATTTAATATTATTTACTTGTGGTGATAGCTCCTCTAATTGTCTTAGTAAGTGTTTTGATGCTGTGTAACTGAACCAATATATTTTCCTCCTATTATTTTCGACAAATGTGTCCTTTTTTTTATTTTTTCCATTTTTCTTCTTATATACAGGGGAATTCTTTCGGCAATTGATGTTTTTAAGTAAATGAACGTAAAATTTATATATTTTCATCTAGAGAAAATTACATGACTGAGGAAATGTGGGGAAATTAATTAAGTATAATTTTAGATTAACTATGTCAATTTTCTATGTTGAATGCTCAGATTTTTGAACCATTTATTTTATTTATTGATTGGAATTTGGATATATGCTGAACTGTGGTTGTGATATATTAATGTGCATTGTTATTTTATTTGTTAGGACTTAGGATGGACGGGTCTAGTAGCCAATCTAGTACACCTATGGTCTCGGTATTAGGAAAACGAAAACAAACCCAACCTAGTGGTACCCTTCAACTAGGCACTCCCTCACCTTAAGATTATTTGCATAATGATTATTTTAGGCACGACTAATTTGGGAGGTGAGGAGAATACAACACAAGAAAATGAAATGCCACCTCCACCTCCTCGACCACTCCAAGTTGAAGTTCAACAACGTCAAAATCAATCACTACCTCCACGACCACCCATTGCAAGAGGAAGGGCTCAACCATCAACATCAAGGGGAAGAGTACAAGTACCAACAAGAAGGGAGCAACCACAAGCATCAACAAGATCAAGGGGACGAAGGGGCCGAAGAGGCCAACAATATTTATAGACTTTAAGCTTTGCTTTTTAGCTTTTGGGTTTGTTACTTTATTTATTTTAAAACCTTGGCTTGTAACTATTATTTTTGCTTTTGACTTTGTTACTTTATTTATTTTAAAACCTTGGCTTGTAACTATTATTTTTGGTTTTGGGTTTGGTACATAATTTATTTTTATTGCATGCATGATGCATGTGTAGTGGGCAAATTGAAACTTTGTTATTATTGAAACTTTGTGCACAAATGGGTAGTGGGTAGATTGAAACTTAATTTTAGCCCAAAAACATAATATGTCAAATTTTAGCCTAAAAACATAATATGTCAAATTTTAGTCCAAAAGCCCAAAAACATTTCGGGATTCCCGATTTGTCCCGAAATCCCGAAATTATTTCGGGATTCCCGAAAATTGGGATTCCCGAAAATTTGGTTTGGGATTGGTATTGAATTTGGGATTCCCAAAAATTTCGGTTTGGGAATCGGGACAAGGGTTTCGGTATGGGATCCCATACCGAACCACCCCTACTAATAAGAAAGGTTTAGCAAAAGTTTAGAACCAGGAGTTGTAAAACGATAAAATCTACTTTAAAAAAAATGGAATTAGTAAAAAAAAATGGTAACACAAGAGGAATTAAATTTATTAACTAAATAATATGTCATTAATATAAATGAACACGTTTGTTAATGAATGATCAAATTATAACCTTTCATATCATTTAATTTTATTCACAGAAAAATAAAAATAATTTTTGTTGCCAAGAAAGAAAAAAAAGGAAAAATAGTAAATACCCGCTTTGTTTCCAGTGTGGCGGGTTCCACCTTTCCCTCCCCCGTTGTCTAAAATTTATTTTCCTTTCAGAGACCTTCTCTCTCCTCTCTCCCGTCTCTCTCATCAAAATCTGAATTCCAGAATAAAGAAAACGCCAAACTTCCAAAACAAAACGAGAAGCGGCAGCACCCACGTCCCCCCTCACCCCTCTGTTCTTCGCACACCTCCCATCTCACGCATTTCCTTGCCAATTTTGTTTTTTAACATGTCAATTTGAATTGATAAAATCCATATTTTACAAAAATTAAATTAAAATATCTCCTTGTATCTACTGCCTGCCTGCTCCTTTCTCTCTCTCTAACTCTGAGAGAGGAGAGAGAGAGACTTATCTCTCTGAGCCTGTCCCCTCCTCGCATGGACAGTCCTTACACATCCCCACCGGTCTCAACGGTCGGATTTGCTTCCCCCTAGCCACTTATTTTCATGCACCATATCTCACTTCCCTCTCTCTCTCTTTCTCTCTCTATAATTTGATCGCATTTATTATATTTCTGTACCTTTAAGTCTGTTTACGTGTGTGAATGCATGTGTTTGCTCAGTCAGTAGGTGCCCACTTTCTAGTTTCTGCTCTTGGGCTTCCATTTAAATCTCGAATTTTGATCTGGGTCTGAATCCGATTTTGCTTTCGCTGTCTCTGTGACCCGGTTAGGTCGTATTCGGATCTCCGGTGGTTGTTCACGATGCTTCGTTTGTACGGGCAGGCATGGACAACGCCATGAGGAGGAACGAGTCCGTTAAGCGCAGGGTTGGTGGCGGTGGCGCTCAGTGGCATTGGCTCGTCATTTTGGGCATTCTCCAGGGGTTTTTTGCCGGATGATATGGGCTGCGGTGGCTCCAAGGTCGACAACTTGCCGCTAGTCATGCTTTGCAGGGAGAGAAAGGACCATATCAAAACGGCGTCGGACCAGCGCTACGCTCTCGCCGCAGCCCACTTCTCCTATTTCCACTCCCTCCAGCACATCGGCGACGCCCTCTGCAAGTTCGTCGACGAAGACCTCATTGTATCCGGCGCTGGCGAGTCGTCCTCGCCGCCGGGATCTCCGGTTCTCACGTTGCCCTCCGACGAAGGCAAGCCCAGGAAGAGGAAACCCCATACAAACCACTTGTCTACATCGATTCCGCACTCTGTTTCCGCTGATTCGCTGAAAGCGGACGACAATGACGACGCTCACATACATTTGTCGTCTGGGTCCGAGTCAGAATCCGAGTTTGACTCATCGTCGGGTCACATTAACATCGAGGACAGCCCGGAGCAAGAGGTATCCTCTTCTTCTTCCTATCGTTACCCTCCGAATTCACATGTGTATTATATGAGAAGGACGGAGACGCCGATGCAGACGGTGTTTTATGAAGAGCCGGAGAGATATCCGACCCAAAATGGTCCTTATCCGGATTCCTATCCGGGTTATTCGGGTTTTCAGCCGTATGGCGGTGGTGGATTTTTCGGGTACCCGATGGGGTCACCGGCGAATAGTGAGAATCCGTACAATCGACGGCAGCCAAGCCCACCACCACCAGCCGGTCCTCCACCTGCAACGCCTTCGCCTCCAAGGGTCTCGACTTGGGATTTCCTGAATGTGTTTGATACTTTTGATAATAGTGGTTACCCAGGTTACTATCGGAAGGCTAGATACGGGCACGGGTCCACGACGAGCAGTCCGGACTCGAAGGAGGTGAGGGAGAGAGAGGGGATTCCCGATTTGGAGGATGAGACAGAGCAGGAAGTGTTGAAAGAGGTTCACAAGGAGAAGCGGAGGGTGAATGCGGATGGTAATGCGAATAGGAATAGGAATCGAAATTTGGGTGAAGGGACTTCAAGGGCTGTGCCATTGAAGCAGCCAAGCAGTGAGGAGAGTTCAGGGACAGTGCCATTGCATAGCAGTGAGAGTTCCCATTCTGTCCATGGGAAGGAGATAAAGAGCAGTCCAGATACAAATGGATCGAGAAACTCCGAAGAGGAGTATGTGAAGAAAAAGAGGGTGAGTTTTGAGTTTGAGGTTGAGATTGAAGCTGCATCGGCGCATGATGTTGGATCTTCAAAAGGGAGTAGCTTAACTACATTGTCAGTCCACGGTACAAGGGACCTTCAGGAGGTTGTGAAGGAAATCAGGGATGAGTTCGAGACAGCCTCTAGTTATGGGAAAGAAGTTGCCATGCTGCTTGAGGTGGGCAAGTTGCCTTATCAGCGTAGAGCTGCTGCACTTAAAGGTAGGACTCTAATGCCTAGTTGTCTTGGACTCTTGGTACTTTATCATACATATCCTTATTCAGTAGACTGCTTCCACCATCTTGTTCGACCGCATTTAAGTGATGAAAGTTTCGTTTCTGTTGTTGCGAATCTAAAGCTATACGCGCGCTGTCTATGCATTACATCCCAGTTCCAGTGTAACTAGGGCTTACTTTTCTCTGAACTAAAATGCATACTTATCGACCCAAGTAGCCTAGCCTAAAATACTTAAGTGTTGTGCCGTATAGACTTGCACGAACTATGTCTCGTGATTAGATGAGAGATTAGGATTTTATTACGAATACTGAATACAGTTTGCATAATTAAAAAGATGATTTTAGAAAAAAAAAAAATTCTACCGTATATTTTTTTTGCTATATAAATCCAATAAGTAATGCTAGGTAAACTAAACTTGCAAACTAATTGATGTGTCACCAATAAGAAATAAACACATTAATCAACACTTAAAAGCAATAATCCAATCATCAACTTCCATGTCATTTAGTTTATAGTCTCCCTAACATTATCCAACTCCAAATGTTAGAATCTCTGGACCCTTGTTGAGCAATGTGGACATAATATTGCTTTACTTTTTCTTGCATTTCGTTTCTCCTTGTACGCGGTTGTTAAGTATTAGATATGGCTTCGTATTTGAACTTGTCCAAGTCTTGATATTGACAAAAGGTAATAGACCCTCCCTTGTTCATGTTTACAAATTACAAACCAGCATGTTATTAATTAATTTTTTTAGAGATAGGTGTGAAATATATGTTTCGGGAGGATCTATCTGCAGGACCTGTGGTGACTATATAATATGGTGGTCTGACTGATTAAAATTTTATCAGAGATACACTCTCATGCTTGAATTTGGTTTGATAATTACTCTGCTGCGGATTCCTTTATACAATGCAAAGCTTCATCATACTGCATATGACCAAAATGTTAAAGGTCCAAGTTACACCTGAATGTTTTGAAAAAAATATAAATCTCACTGTTTCGACTGTAGATTGCATGTGGGATTGATAGGCAAATTCTGCTAGTCTAATATTTTTTATTGGGATCTCTATGAAGAAGCATTATTGTTGGTGTTTCATTAAAACTTATGCATGTCTATGCAGTTGTCTTCTCGAGGATTCTTTACCTTGTAGCACCTTCCCTGCTTTCTTCACCCCCGTCATCCATGCCCCCAGTAAGATTAAACTCTAAGACCGTTAAAATGGCAAACGCTTACCAGGGAGAACCTGGAAAAGATTTCAACAAGAAGCCTGGAAACCTCTCATCAACTTTGGAGAAACTATATGCATGGGAGAAAAAATTGTACAAGGAAGTCAAGGTAAGAGAATCAAAATCACGGATGTCATGCAACTTATAATTTCTACTATGATGATACTTAAAATCCTTGATAGTCTCAGATAGTCACCAAATCCTTTCATTGCAGCAGGTTGCAATAACTATTTCATACTCTCTGATTTAACAACTACCATGCACTTGCACTCATTGAAGGACCTAAATTTCTATATTGCACTCAAATTTTACGGTGTTATTTGAGGTTTTTTTTTGTTCTCTTTACTAGCTTCAATTTGATGTGTCAATCATCGCTTTTTATGTTCTTCAAGTGGCTTGGAGCTTGCTCCTGTTGACATCCATCTAATATTTTATTCGTGTTGCACTAATTTTAGGACGAAGAAAAGCTACGGGTTGACTATGAAAAGAAGTGCAAGAAATTGGAAAAACTAGATTATCATGGAGCTGAGTCTGCTAAGATTGATGCCACCCAGGCTTCTGTACGGAAGTTGCTAACAAAAATTAATGTTTGTATCAGAGCTGTTGATACCATATCGAGGAGGATACATAAGCTGAGGGATGAAGAATTGCTTCCCCAAGTTGCAGAATTGATTCATGGGTAACAAATCTCTTGAAATTCTTTTAGCAAAAGCTTATCACTTTGGGTCACAACAATATTAGCATTGGTTCATTGTTACTTTCGGATGAATTATAGTCTGAATTATGTCCTGCCTTTTTTTTTTTCCTTACAATTTATTGCTTTTTATTTTTATTTTTCTATACGTATAGAACCTGTATATATGAGCTTATGAGGTGGTAGTCTTAAGAGATTAATTTCCCAATAGATAACTCAATAAGTTGGTAGTGGTTCGTAATGAACCCCGCACCTGCTCAATGGTGATGATTATCATTTGATTTCCATCAGATCACTTTCCCCCGTGCATGATCCATTGAGACTTTTGGTGACAATTTTGGTAGGGAATAAAAACCGTGACTGTAAAGAGTATAATTCCGGAACTTGTATGTAAGATGCTTACCTTACCCTCTACAGTGCTTATGGGAATCCTAACCCTTTTACATTTCTTTTTCCATTAGCTTTTCCCCCCTCCTGCCAAACATAGGTTACTCACTGGTGATGTATCTGATGCTTGAAGGGACCTGAATTTATACTTTAATTTTCTGATTTTCTAAAAGGTTATTTCTTAACTTATCGAGTGTCTTCTGTTAATATTAGGATTTGCATTTTATCTGCAGATTGATAAGAATGTGGAAATCCATGCTCAAATGCCACCAGAAACAGTTCCAAGCTATTATGGAGAGCAAAATTCGATCTCTTAAGGTGAGTGCTGGCCTTCGAAGAGATTCTGATTTGAAAGCTACTCTTGAACTTGAAATGGAGCTTTTGAGCTGGTGCACATCCTTTAACAATTGGGTTAACACCCAAAAGTCCTATGTGGAGTCCTTAAATGGGTGGCTTTCAAGGTGCATTAACCAGGAACCTGAAGAAACGCCTGATGGAGTTGCCCCTTTCTCCCCAAGCCGGATGGGAGCTCCACCCATTTTTGTAGTTTGTAATGATTGGTGCCAAGCTATGGAAAGAATTTCTGAAAAGGGGGTGGCAGATGCGATGCATGATTTTGCTTCAACCTTACACCAGTTATGGGAAAGGCAGGATGAGGAGCAACGTCAAAGGATCAAAGCTGAGTACGTCTCCAAGAATTTGGAGAGCCAGCTTAGAAAATTGCATATGGAGAGGTTGAAAAGAGACCATGACCATGATGCATCAACAGACAAAGCCGCTCTGTCAAAGTCACCTTCCGATAGTGGAGTTTTACCACTGGATGATCTGAAGGTGGATTTGGATTCAATGAAGAAGAGATTAGCCGAGGAGAGAGCGAGGCATAAGGAGGCCATCGAATTGGTTAATCACGCAGCTTCCAATAGTTTGCAAGGTGGTTTGGTCCCAATTTTCGAAACTTTAAGTAGTTTCACTTCAGAGGCTCTGAAAGTTCACGAGCAAGTCAGACTTGAAGATGCCGGAGGCTCATAGCGAAGTAAGACTATTTATACAAGTTGGAAGCGCGATGTGTGAAGTGGCTAGAGCCCTTTTGTATATGTACAGTCGTTCATTGAGATCGCATACACTTAGAAATGGTAGGTTAGCAGAGAAGACGAAGCGAACTATATGAAACTTTAGGCATGACAGAGATCTTTGAGAAGGAGTTTAGAAAAAAGAAAAAGAAAAAGAAAAAGGGGGTTATTAGATTTGCCTTCAAAAGGTTGATAGACAGAGTACAGTTGATCCCTTGGGTTTGACTTTGGAGAAATTCTTTGGTTCGGCGGATTTACTCCATCACTTATCTCACCACCGCACATAGATTGACGTGAGGACCGTACTACACGGCGTTCCGTTCTGAGTGTGCGGCCCGACATGTGACGGTCCACGGCTGAAGCCAAGAATTTCTCCTTGGCTTGATATCTGGTTCTGCACAACCCCTTTTAACAGATGGCAAATTTGTACAGAAATTCATTTATTGGATTTTACTGGTTTTTAGGTGGTGGAGATATTTGCCTGTTGCAATGTGTGGGATGTCAACTTATTAGAGAAACTGAAATTTTTTGAATGAGCTATTCCATTACCAAAATGGTTTGTCTTTTCATGTACTGTCCATTCTTGGTTGTTATCATTAATTCAAATGGTTAGAATTGATGTATGCGGGGCCAACATCGTCAGAAGTTTCTCACGCGAGCATGGACAACTGACCTTAACAAAGTAATGCAGGGATGCGGTGGGAAGGAAGCATCTCCAGCCTCTGTCCGGCCGATCATTCTGCTGGCATCTTTCATTCACGCCTCCGTTTGACTGTAAAGCTCATAATTTTCCTCTAGGCCTAGCTGCTGTTGAAGACTTTTCATACAAGGAAAATAAGAAGAGAACAATAGAAAAGTGTAGCAGCATGCAGTGATGCGTTTGAATGGAAAAGCGTCAAAACATCGTACGTTTTCTTCTAATATGTATACGTAAAATCAAATCAAAACTAGCTAAACTGACTCAAATAACTCAAAACAAGCATTAAGGGGTTAATTGGACGAAAATCTAACTAAATTGACTCAAAACATAAAAAGGGGGTTTGTTTGGATGAAAATTGACTTAAAACTAGTAAGTTGCAGAACTAAGTAAAGGTTGCACGAAATTAAGGTGACTTAAGGGGTGAAAGGCTAGCTAGACTCAAAACAAGCACTAAGGGGTTATTTGGACGAAAATCTAACTATATTGACTCAAAACATGAAAAGGGGGTTTGTTTGGACGAAAAGTGACTTAAAACTAGACTAAGTAAAGGTTGCACGAAATTAAGGTGACTTAAGGGGTGAAAGACTAGCTAGAGGATTCTTATCCACACATGAACCATATGCATACAAATGGATTTCCAGTTATTATTCCTATAAACCATGAATGACAATGCCCCAAATTAATCGTGAACAACACTAATTAACTTTTAGATTTTCCTAATTTCATTGAATTGGACTCAACGACGCAATCAAATTATTCTTATCAAGTTCCCTATATGAACAACATGATAGAGATACATATCAAAGATCATTAAGTTCTATGAAAATCATAAGCATTAACATGACATTTGTAACTATGAACTGCATGATACTCTTGCCAAGAATTTACTTAACGCAATCATGACTAGTGACTTTTACTACTTGTGAATATAAGTTCATAACGATTAGTTGAAATTCCCTTATATTTTAGCATCAAATTCATGCATGCAAAGTAAGTGGGCCCCCTTAATCAACACACAAGAATAAGTTATCAATCAAACAAATAAGTAAATTGCATTCATGATTTATGAAACAATAACTCGATGTAATCAATTCATATCACATATATGTTCATGGCTTTGAATTCACCTCTAGCTAAAACGAAATTAGTTCCACATGTTCATCATAATTGAAAACCAAATTAAAATAAACATTGAACTAAAACTAAGGATAGAATACACCTAAAAAACGCTCTAGCAATCCAAAGGTCTTGAATGGCAGGCATGGCTCCAAGCTCTTCTTCCTTGCTTGCAAAGCTGCGACACACTTCTATTTATTTCTCTATATTTACTATAATAAATAGAAACTAACTAAATAAATGCAAAGAAACAAGCTAATAAAATCGCATAAATATGCTCCTATCAATGCTTGTGATATTGCACCGCTTATTTTGATGCCAAGTGCTAAGTGTTTGCATTATTGTTTATGAATGCTTGGCTATGTTTGAATGAATCCTTTTTTGGATATGACCCATGGCTTGGGCATAGTTGAATGAATATGCTTGAGGATATTTGTGTATTTGTTTAGTCATGTTGACAAGATACTTAGCTTTTATTTCATTTGAAAGTATGCATGTTGAAGCTCTAACTATAGTATGTGGTGCCATGTAAGTTGAGGCTCACTACTATAAATTTTTATATACATGACACAATTTATGGGTAATGTTAAAGTTTAATGATGCAAGGGTTTAGTGTCATCTTGGGTGTCATTAAAGATATTTTTTATGACGTTGAAAGGTGATGTGGTAGAAACTAACACACAAATTAAACCCTATAAATTATTCAATTGTAGTAGGAGTAAGTAGGGATCGTTCTATTCCGGGGATTAGAAGGGATGCTAATCAACACAAATTAAACTTATAAAACTGAAAACTAAGTTAAACTAACATCAAAACAATGATTGGGGGGATTTTGGATGAATTTAATTAAAACAAAAGTAAAGGGCAACAAGTAAATTAAGTTGTGAATGAAATATGGATGAAAGGATAGCTAAAAAATTCTTCTCCATACATGAAACATATGCATACAAATCAAGTTCCAGTTATTCTTCCTATAAACCATGAATGACAATGCCCCAAATTAACTGTGAACAAGACTAATTAATTCTCAGATTTTCCTAAGTTCATTGAATTGGACTCAGCGATGCAATCAAATTATTTTTCTCAAGTTCTCTAACTATGAAAAGCATGATAGAGATACATCTCAAAGATCATTAAGTTCTGTAAAAATCATAAGCATTGACAAAGCCTTTGTAACTATGAAAAGCATGATACTCCTGCTAAGAATTTACTTAACTCAATCATGACTAGTGACTTTTACTACTTACAAATATAAGTTCATAAAGATTAAGTGAAATTCCCTTATATTCTAGCATCAAATCCCTGCATGCATACTAAGTACGCATCCTTAATAAACATACAAGAATAAGTTCTCTATAAAGCAGATAAGTAAATCGCATTCATGTTTTATGACATAATAACTGGATGTAATCAATTTATATAAAACATATGATCATGAATTTGAATTCACCTCTAGCTAAAAAGAAATTTAGTTACACATGTTCATCATAACTGAAAAACAATCTAAAATAAACATTGAAACTTAAAACAAAGATAGAAAGAACTTTGAAAATTCCAACAACTTCAATGGATGAATGGTATGCACGGCACACCCTAAAATTTGCAGGAATTTCATATATATAGGGAGGGAACAACTAAATCCAAGGAGGAAGGGGTTTTGGCATTTTGAATTATTTTAGGACTCTAAGAATCAGGTAGAAAGTGTTGGAATGTGATTAGGATTCCTCCTTGCAGTTGGAGATAAGATAAGGTTGGATAAGATAAGATAAGATAATGTTCCTCCCTAACTATGATTCCTTTTTCTTGTGTAATTCCTTGGCTTCCAAGCCTCAACTTTAATTTGGTATTAAGAAGTTATTGGAAAGTTCTCTATTAAGTCTGCTTACCACGTTGCAAGTGATTGGATCTCTGTGGCCTCCAAAAGTACGGGTGAATTTTTAGAAACTATGCAGGGACATTGTCCTTAGGAAGGTCAACCTCACTGTGAAACACATCCTGTGTGATCTACTTTGCACCATGTGTAGCCATTACGAAAAGTCTACGATCCAACTGCTCCATGACTACCACTTTGCCAGGTGTGCATGGCTTTTATCCTCCTAAGAAATTTCATTGCTCATTGTCTTCGCCGAACTTCCATTGATGGGCTTTGGAACTTGTGACCTCTCTTCCCCCTAACAACTTCGAATTTTCAGTCATTTGTTGGGGTATTTGGAACTACAGAAATTCAATGTTGTGGAATGGAAAATGCGATCCTCCCAACATCACTGTCTCCCAGGCTATGTCGTGGTGACAAGACTTCGTGAAATGCAATACTGACCTACCCCGTTCTGGATCCAATGCCCATCCTCCCCCAAAATGGTATTTCCTTCCCCAGGGCATCTGAAATTCAATTTTGATGGTGCGTGGTGATAAGTGTAGACACGTATCATTAGCAAAATAGAGTGTGTGCCATGTCAGCTTAATATAGTTGAGAATTGTTAGTAGTTAGCTGAGTTGATAAAAGTTAGTTAGATGGTTATAGGTGAGCTGTCAAAATGTAAAATGCTATATATAGCATATCTTGTAAACCTTTACTTTTCAATAAAAGCAATTTGAAAGGTCTCAACCATTTCCTCCCCTCTCTCTTTCTCGCATCTTCTTTCTGTCTTTCTTTCTTTGTAAACCTTCGTACATAGTTCTTCATTTCTTCATCTGATTCATAGTAGTTAATATGGTATCAAGAGCCAGCAATTCTACTGTGGGCTTGGTTCTCTGGAGTTCATCGAAGTGTTTGGATTTCTGGAATTTGAGTCGGTGCATTTTCGTTGCTGTATTGGATTTTTTTTTTTTTTTTTTTTTTTTTTTTTGCGAATTAGGTTATATGTTTCGATTTCTTGCAAAATGTATCAATTTTTTTTTTTATGTTGTGAAGTAGTAGATTGGTTTGTTTGCAGCACGAAGCTATTACTGTTTGTTTGTAGCATGAAGCCATTTTAAGATTGGTTTAGGTGATTGAAATTGGTGGGCACGAAGCCATTTCTGTGAATTTCTTTGAAGAATTGTGAAATTTGAGTGCATGAAGCCATTTCTGTGAATTTCTAAGAAGAGTTGTTGAATTTCTGTGAACATTGTTAGTTGAAATTTGAGGCATTTCTTGCTATTCTATGCTTCTTGAAGTATCGACAAGATAATGGTTTCTTGATAGAACTATAAATCTAGCAAATAGTAATGGCATCTTCATCTGTAAAAATTGAAGGGCTTTTGGGAGTGTTGACAATTAAGTTGAATGACAAGATTTTTTCAAAATGGGTGTTTCAATTCAAATCTGTTATAAAATGATATAATTTGTTTGATCACTTTGATGGGTCGCTTCAATGTCCAGCAAAATTTGTGGTTAGCACTGATCGTGGTGTTACAAATGAAATTTCTGAGGCATATAAAGAATGGGAAGCTGTTGATCTTGCTGTCTTGAGTTTGTTGATTGTTACATTGACTGATGAGTCTATTGAGCATGTTTTGGGATCTAGGACTGCTCATGAAGCCTGGACTAATCTTCAAGATAGGTATGTTTCTGTCTCTAAAGCAAGGGTGAATATGCTAAAGACTGAGTTTTAGACTATGCAGAAGGGTAGTGACTCTATTGATCAATATCTGTCTAAACTTAGAAATATTAAAGAACAGTTGCTGCAGGAGAATTTGTAATTGATAATGATTTCATTGTTGCTGCTATGTCTGGTTTACCAATGGAATATTTTGTGATTAGAACAGTGATTTACACAAGAGACACTACTATGTCCTTAAGGGAATTTAGAGAGCAATTAATATGTGCAGAAAGGGAGGCTGAGTCTGTGGTAAGTGGCTTATCTCAAAGTTTTTCTGGATTGTATATGCAAAGGAATGTTGCCTCTGCTTCACAGTCTACAATGGCTCAAGGGTCTTCAAGTAATTCTGATGAGGTTGCATATAATACTGAAGGGATCCTTACACAGATTCCAAATAGAGTACCAATCTTTGGAGTGCCAAATCAGGGAGCATAATCATCTAATCCTGTAATGTATTCACCACCACCAATGTCATTTTCTCCAAATTCTTAAGTACCAATGCCATTCTCTCAAAATTCTCAAATGCATCCACTACCACCAATGTCATTCTCTCCAAATTCTCAAGTATCAATGCCATTCTCTTAAAATTCTCAAATAGTGTATCCATTTCCTAGTGACCAATTTCCTATAATGCAGCCTCAACCTCAATTGTACCCTGATTTCTCTAATGCATATGGATTGTTGGCAATACTAATGCACAGAGGCAATATTTAAATTCTAATACTGGTACAAGACCTTTCTGTGGATGGTAATGGTAGCTTTAGATCATCAAACTATGGTGGCAATCGTGGGAATACATCTGGTGGAAGACATAATGGTGGAAATTGGCAATCATGGTCTAAAAACACTGAAACAAGATCAAATATTGTTCCTGAGTGTCAGATATGTTCCAAGAAGGGGCATATGCCAAATTGTTGGAAGATGTCTACTAATCCGAGTTCAAGTGGATCAATTCTTGAGTGTCAAATATGTGGCAAGAGATGACGTAGTGCATTAAACTGTCACCACATGAACAATTTTGCCTATCAAGATTCTGTACCTCCACCTACATTCACTGCCATGTAAGCTTAAGCTCTAGTCAATTTTCTTCCCAATGATTCATGGATCATTGACACTGGAGCATCACATTACATGACAGCAAACCTGAATTCCTTGCAGCAAGTTTCTACATATGAAGGCAATGACAAAATAACAATTGGCAATGGTGAAGGTTTGCCAATCAAACATATTGGTTCCACATGTTTGAAGACATTACCTCATTCACTAATTCTGAGAAAGGTGTTACATGTTCCAACTATTGTTGTTAGCCTATTATCTGTTAAACAAATGTGTAAAGACAATTATTGCTAGTTCATATATGATGACACTAACTTCTATGTGCAGGACAAGGTAACCAAGGTTGTAATATACCATGGAAGGGGCAGTGATGGTGAGTTATTTTAGATTCCAATCAAGATGTTTTAAAAGAATTTAGCTTCTCCAGTTCAAAAGTCAGCTGCTTTGCTTGGTCAGAAGGTTAAGTCAGCGGTGTGGTATCAAAGACTAGGCCGTCCTAGTAATGAAGTTCTCTCTGTTATGTTACAGCAATCAAATATAGTTAGTGCTTTTGATGGTCAACAACATGTATGTACCTATTGTATATTTGGGAAATTGTCTAGACAAGCTTTCTTAAATAGAACAGAACAATGTAGTTTTCCATTTCAGAAAGTTCATTCAAATCTCTAGGGTCCTTCACCAACTAAGTCTATAAAGGGGTTTAGATACTATGTGAGTTTTGTTGATGAGTTTACAAGACATGTATGGATTTTTCCCTTGATAAATAAATTAGAAGTGCTTGGTATCTTTTGGAATTTCTACAATTTTGTTTATACTCAGTTTGATATTAGAATTAAATGCTTGTAAACAGATGGGGGTGGAGAGTTTAGTAGGAAATAGTTTGGTGCTTTTCTGCAAAATAAGGGAATTCTTCATATGATCTCATGTCCATATACACCTTAGCAAAATGGAATTGCTAAAAGGAAGCATAGACATATCATAGAAACAACTATAAGTCTGATGACAACTGCTCAATTACCTCAAAATTTGTGGTTTCATACTTGTGCTCATTTTGTGTTTTTAATAAATAGGATGCCTTGTAGAACTTTGGGAATGAAGTCTCCTTATAAGTTATTATTTGGGGTGAAACCTCAACTCCAAGGACTGAGAATATTTGGCACTGCTGTGTATCCCTATATCAGGCCTTATAATGCAAACAAGTTACAACCAAGAGCATCACTGTGTGTTTTTGTTGGCTATGCACTAGGATATAAGGGTGTTATATGTTATCGTTTACAAACTCAAAAGTTGTTGATATTAAGATATGTGGTACATGACGAGAGTGTGTTCCCCTGCAAAACTAGCTCTAGTGCGTCAAAATGTACAATTCAAGATGAGTCTTAAGCATTGTCTTCATCGAGCAACCTAATAGTAGTGACTATTCCTCTACAGCAAAGAGCTAGTGAATCAGCGCTTTAAAAAGGGTATTTTCATGACTCCATGACAAGGTGTATTTGAATTAGGATCTCTGGGACATGAATCTATGGATATTGACAACTCAAGTTCAGAAAGAGGCTTTGCATAAAACTACTTCAAGTAGTATCACAGTGTCACAACCATCTGAAACAACTCACTCCCTTCTAGTTACAGGCTCAATATAACCTGTCATTGATCCTGCATAATCAAAGGTACATCTTCCCTTTCATACTCCTTTATCTTTTGATTTGCCTACTGAGAATACAGTGCACAAAATGAGTACCAGGTTACAAACTGGAACTATACAAAGAAAAGATTATTCGAGCTATATTGCTACTCTACCTCAATTAATAACTCATTAGATTGATGATCAAGCTTAGTATGCAGTTGGAGGTTTTTCCTTTATGTCTCAATGTAGTGATATAGCTAAACCTACATCTTTCAAAAGTGCTACAACAAGTGTACATTGGCAGAAGGTAAGGCATGACGAGTTTGATGCCTTAAAAAGTCAAGGGAATTGGATTTTGGTGCCTCCAGCAGAACATAGATCTATCATTGGTAGTAAATAGGTCTACAAGTTAAAGAAGAATCTAGATGGTTCTATATAAGGCACGCTTAGTGGCACAAGGGTTCACTCAAGAACATGGTTTAGACTATTTTGAAACCTTCAATCCGGTTGTTAGACCTACAAAAATTAGGATGGTTATATCTCTTGTAGCACATTATAAATGGGAATTAAGGCAATTGGATGTCAAGAATGCATTCTTGCATGGTGATTTAGAAGAGGAAATGTACGTGAAGCAACCTCAAGGTTTTGTGGATTCATCTAAGCCAAGGCATGTCTGCAAACTTTTGAAGTCTTTATATGGTTTGAAACAGGCACCAAGAACCTAGAATGCAAAATTCACAGGCTATCTTCCTGCAATAGGGTTTCAAATGTCTCAAGCCGATACCAGTCTCTTTGTTAAGCATGATGGAACTGATGTGATTGCTCTATTACTCTATATTGATGACATAATATTGGCAGGGTCTAATGTTTCAAAGGTGTAATTTGTCATTCAAGAACTTAGTGATGTGTTTGATTTAAAAGATATGGGCAAATTATCCTACTTTCTGGGATTATAGGTTGAATACAAGGCCAATGAGGATATTTTTATCAATCAATCAAAGTATGCAAAAGACTTCGTTCACAAGGCTGGTATGGACAATTGCAAGCCTATTGCAACTCTATGTAAGCCTCAAACATAATTCCTTACTTCTGAAGGTATTCTTTTGGATGATCCAAGTACATATAGGAGTTTGGTTGGTGCTTTATAGTATCTAACCTTCACTAGGCCTTCGTTCACAAGGCTGTTATGGACAATTGCAAGCCTATTGTAACTCCATGTAAGCCTCAAACACAATTCCTTACTTTTGAAGGTATTCTTTTGGATGATCCAAGTACATATAGGAGTTTGGTTGATGCTTTATAATATCTAGTCTTCGCCAGGCCTGATCTATCATATGCTGTTAATTTGGCATGTCAATATATGACTAATCCAACACATGAACATTTTGGTCTTGTCAAGAGAATTTTGAGATATGTGCATGGCACTATTCATTATGGAATTACATATTCATCCATCTTCAGACAATTCTATAACAGCTTTCTCAGATTCTGATTGGGCTACAGACCCCAATACTAGAAGATCTGTCACCGGGTTTGTAGTATTCATGGGTCAAAATCTAGTGTCATAGCAATCGAATAAACAATCCTCAGTGTCTAGAAGCTCAGCAGAGGTTGAATACAAAGTTCTTACTCACTGTGCTGCAGATGTTGTTTGGAGCAGACTTTTATTGAAGGATTTACATCAGTTTATCTCTGAACCACTTTTGCTTCATTGTGACAATTTATCAGCTCTAGCTCTATGTTCAAATCCAGTTTTCCATATAAGGATAAAGCACCTTGACACAGATTTTCACTTTGTCAGAGAGAAGGTTCAAAGAAAAGACCTAAAAGTGCAGTATGTCTCCATAAAACATCAGATTGCAGATGTTCTAACAAAGGGATTGCACGGTCCGGCTTTCTTTAGACATTGTTACAATCTTAAGCTTGGTAAACCTAGCTGAGATTAAGGGGTAGTGATAAGTGTAGACACGTGTCATTAGCAAAATAGAGTGTGTGCCATGTCAGCTTAATATAGTTGAGAATTGTTGGTAGTTAGTTGAGTTGATAAAAGTTAGTTAGATGGTTAGAGGTGAGCTGTCAAAATGTAAAATGCTATATATAGCATATCTTGTAACCCTTTACTTTTCAATAAAAGCAATCTAAAAAGTCTCAACCATTTTCTCCACTCTCTCTCTTTCTCATCTTCTCTCTATCTTTCTTTCTCTATAAACCTTCGTACATAGTTCTTCATTTCTTCATTTGATTCATAGTAGTTAATATGTGGAATCGTGATCACTGTGTGGGGGGAGTGGGCATCATAGTCAGGGATTCAATGGGTGTCTTTGTGGTTGCTGGTTGCAATTTTTTTCTGCAATGTTTCATCTCTCTTCCTGGCAGAAGCTTTTGCAGCTAGAGAATGTGTGGTTTGGGCGTCATCTAGGGGTTTCAATAACTTGCTAGTAAAGATTCTCTTCAGATCATAGGGGCCTTGCAATGTCCTGTATCCAATCTATCCTCAATTGGGCACATCATTGAGGATATGAAAGCATTGCTCCCTACGATCACTGAAGACATTTCTACCCATGTTCGTCGCCAAGCTAACATCATTGCTCATCGTCTAGCTCGCTATTGTCTTTCTATAGGTAGTAATTGTCAATGGTTGTACTCTCCTCTTACCTTCATTGTTGATCTCCTTGTGGAGGAATCGATGTAAATGGTCTGGGAGTTTTCTTTTGTTTTCTCTATACTAGGATTGTGCTATCTTTATTGGTTTTTGGCTTATTTGGCCTTAGCCCTGTTATCGAATATACTATCGTCTTTTATCAAAAAAAAAAGAAAAAAAAAGAAGATGCGGAATATGTTTCATAAACAAAGGAATGAGCGTCATGGTATACTAAACATGACATACACACAATTTCATGTATGGCTTCTAGAGGCACCTAACAAGCGTTATTGAATTAAAAAAGTGTGTCATCTATTTCAATTTGAGATGCAAAATATGTGTTATAAACAGAGGAATGAGCGTCATGGTATACTAAACATGACATCTGCATAGTGTCATGTACTATAGCACATAAACCATTTGCAACGTCGCTGAATATTAGCAATGAGCCATAAAGCGTGTCATAAACCGTTCAATACATGTCTTGTAATATGTTTGATGACATATATAATGTATTTTTAATTTGAATACATGACCTGCATAATTCATCTAAAAAACAAGATATTTACCTCAAATAATTGCTTCATTTGTAATTCATTCACCACCAAAGTATTATAAAAGACAATCTCACAGTCAACACATTTAATAAAATAAGCAGAGCTTTGCTACTAAATTAAAACTCTAAGTTCACTTAATTTAAAATTTCACAAACTAGCTAGTCTAGTGTTTCATCTATTGGGATAAAGTCATCAACATACTCATCCCACTGCATTCTTAATGCATCAAATTCATGTTGAGTGTATATAGCTTTTTCTTTGAACTGCAACAAATCACAACCAAAGGGAACGTGTCAAGAAAAAAACTAATGTCAATCATTAAGTAATAAGAAGATGAGAATACTTCAAAAAAACCACCGTTAGCTGCAAATTAATTTGCATGAAAAATATATTACCTACAAAGAACATAATACTAATAAGATAGTAGCGAACATAGCCGCTTAAGTTCTCTTTGTAATAGTAGTACTAACGTTGGTAATAATTGAGCAATTCGGATCATCAATGATTTCCTTCATGTATTTCATCACATAATATTCACGTTCTACAATTCCTTCTTGCAGAGGGCACTGCATATACAAATAAAAAAAAGTATAAAATGTAACTTAATCATATTAATTTAAAGGGAGTTTTAACGAAAAACCCACGGTATTGTTCACTTTAATGAAAAACCACATTTTTATACTAAAAAGTCAATCATGGTACTATTCACTTTACCCTTTATTTTGTCTTTATCATTAAAACTCAAAGTTTTCAAGCCCTTTTTATTAGTTTTCTTTAATTTAAAGGGAAAACACAATGTTCCTTACCTTTACTACTTTCTAACTGATTTTTTTTTCGATCCTTTATTCCTTTTTGAGTTTTAAACATCTTCAATGCTCTGCACATAGAGGATATGAGCACATGAAATATATACAAATCTTGCAATGCATGAAATATAGACAAATTCTCCCTCTATCTAGTTTTTGTAAAATCCATACAAATTTAGTCCAAGTTGCATGGAACTTAAAAGTGCTTCATCCAAATGCACCATAAGAACTCAATTATTACTTAGGGTGCTTTGGTTATGGAATTACTCTTACCTAAGTTAGTATCAATAAGAATAGACTCGGAAGGATTTCAAAAACATGATTACTTAAAAAAAGGAAATTATGTTTACCCTTAAAGTAGTCTGGTACTTCAACTGAAGTGGCTCAAAAGGTTAGTGATGACTTTAAGGATTTAGAGGATTGGCAACAATACTGACAAAGCTATATATATGTTGTGATGAATAGCTATATAATGACATGATTTGTCTTGAGTAATAGGGAAACCTAGGCTTGTTCTAATGAATTGCACTACCCTTCCCTAGTTTGCATTTCTTTTCCTAAAAAACAGAAAATCTCTTTAAAGTCTTGAAATGAATACAAAGTTGAGAACAAGTAGTTCACATGAAAGGTAACAATTTGAAACTAACTACCAGAGATGGAACATTTGACATTCTGACTATATTACAATAGAAACTATGTAGTGAACTACTTCAGAGCTGCTTCTGATCAACAAAAATGGTAGAAAAAGATAGAACTTTTCTAGCGCATAAAGAAGGCCGAAACTGATTTTAACGCAATACTTACAGTTTAACAATGTTCTTTATTCTAGGATCTATCTCTGTCTAACTAGGAGAGTCCATATAATATATTAATTCATTATAGGGGTAAATGATAGCCAACAACCAATGAAACCCACAAAACATAAATAATTGCACTCTTTATTATACAATGGTCAACTACTGATCTGTTGGTAACAAAAATTCAAAACACATAGTACTACTAATCCTTTATTATAAGGAGCAAAATTAATTGTTATTTTTTGCAATTCTGTAATCAAAGTGCCAGTGTATTTGATCTTTCATCATTTCTGCCAACCTTTTGAGAGATTCTACCAGGGTCTATAAATTCACACAATCCATCAAGATTGTTCTTATTCAACATTGACAAAAGTTGCCTACAAGAAATGTGACAGTTAGTGTCTTATCATTACCAAATGTTGGTTGCATGCAATTGACTATATTGTATATAAATATGAGATTATGTCAAACCTAATGTAAATTGAAATACAAATAGTCGATATTTCAGCCATATAGCAAAATTCAATGATGTCATATCTACCAATAAATATTGTGTGCTCATTTCCAAATAGATTAGATTCCATGATGATAAGCACGATAACATCCTTATTCATTTTTTAGCTGTAAGCATAAGTGAACGCATAGCCAAAATTGTTTTAAAGATCTTTGTCGGAAGGGTAGATTTGTTGTTGGCTTTGCATGGATATATTAATATAGTGAAATCAGACATATTGGTACTATAATTTTTTCTACATATTCATAAGAAAATCACATAGTAGTACCTCATCATTTGTCACAATAAGATGTCGTGGCCAAGTTACGTGACTCCCAATTGCTTGTTTGATATTCCCAGCTTCACAACTAGGTATTGGGAGAAAAACATCTTTAATTGCTACATCAATAGAAACAGTAGGTTCATTGGCCCTAGTGGAACTCTGTGTATTCGCCTGTCTAATTGGATGACTGATCCATCTACAACAATGTTCCTAGTAGTGTCTATAGTAAACTTGCACTGTTATACCTAATATATATATATATATATATATTTCATTAATAATCAACTATTGTTGGGATTATAGCATAAATAGAAAAAACATAAAGGGCATGTATCTTCTTGATATTAGATATATTTTTCCATGGAATTTGCAATTTTGTTCATCTTTTCTTTGATGCTCACATCATATGTATTCTCTTGGTCACTTTGTTTTACCTTTGAAAATTAAATTAAATTAATAATTGCTACTTAAAATACCAAGAAGAACAAATATTGCAATGACTGTGTACCTTGAAATGCTTCTTGATATTATTATTTTTTTGTTTGAATTCGCAATCTTGTCTGTCTTTTCCATGATATTTAAATTAGATATTTCATCCATATCCCTTTCCTTGACCTAAGAAAAGTAAACTTAAATTAATATTGATACTTATTATAGTTAAGAAGAACAAAACTTGTAATGACTAGTACATACCTTCATAGCTTTGATCTTATTCATGGTTTTAGTATTCTTGCTGTCTTTTTGTTTCACTCTCTTCTCAGACATGATTTCCGCCACATATCACCATGTTTCGCTCTCTTCTTAGACAGGATTTCCAGCACATCACCCTATTTCACTTTTTCAGTAAATGTTCCATTTTTTTCTTTCTTTGTTGTACATCTAGCTTTCTCAGAAATATGATTGGACCAACACTTGCATCTTTGCTCAACTGATTCAGAGTTAACAATGATGTAATCAAATTGAACTTCTTATATGACTCCTCAATGTGTAAACTGTTATGCTCCAAATGTGTTTGCAACATTTGTGTTGACTCGATAGAGTTTTGCATCTTGGTGAAGGAAAAATTTTGTCCTAGCTAAGAACATGTAAGAACATTTGAATACATATGCATACTAATAACACTTTAAAGTAGGCATGCATTCAAAAACAATTCATAAAACCCATGACTTTCAAAGCCTAGTATATGGTGAACCATAAGACTCTTTAACAATATTAAAGAGAATAAGAATTTAGAGATTCTTTACCCTTGAAGCTCATCCTTGATTGCACAAGGGATTCACCCAAGTGGAGGGCCTTCAAGTCACCTCCTTGCTCCTTGGATCTTCCTTGTGATTTCCTCCCTTTTAGTGCTCCTTTTCTTCTTTGAGGATTTGAGGATTTGTTCTCCAAAACACCAAAGGTTTGGTGTCTCTAAGTCTCCACACCAAAGATGTAGTGTGAAGATGAAATGGATGACTTAGGGAAGAATAGATTGCTAGATGTTCCTCCCCTAAGTGGCCAGCCTCTATGTAGAAAATGAGAGAATATGTTTCACCCAAATTCAATTAGAAAACCCTAATGTGAAACAAAGCTATAATGTTGATTTTATACTTCATTTCATGTGAGTGGCAAACTTGTAATTAATACAAGTTTGCTACCCCTCACCCTTATGGCCGGCCATATGTTGTTATTGGGCTTAATTGCCCATTTTGTTTTAGTTGTCATACAACTTAAACATAATGGGCCTTGTGGACCAAAACGTTTTTGTGCCCCGAAGCCCAAAACTAACTTAAACGCCCAATACGAACGTTTCGTATAATTAATTAACTATTTAATTAATCTTGACCATTCTTCAATTAAACCATTTAATTGCTTATCCATTTCATATAATTTCTTCACTTATATCCTTATTCTTCAATTAAACCACATGCACTTATCACTTATCATAACCACATATCATATCACTTAATCACTTATCACTTATCATCACCACTTAACCACTTATCATATCATAACCACATATCATATCACTTATCACTTATCACTTAACATATCATATCACTTATCACTTATCACTTAACATATCATCCACCTACTTCACCTACAACATCCACCTACTTCACCTACAACATCCACCTACTTCACCTACAACATCCACTTCACCTACAACATCCACCTACTTCACCTACAAATGACATAGCCATATGTTCCCTCCACTACTCCTATAAATACCCTTGCATTCATTCATTCAAAGACATCTCATTTCATACACAACACATTACAAACACATTCTCCCTTCCCTAGCCGTGAGCTTCCCATCCATTCCCTTATAATCCAAACACCACTCCTCATCCATTTCCATAATCCCCCAAACCTCACCTTAGACCTTGTGCTACAACAACGAGGAAGATAAGAGGGCCTAAACGTTCATACAATTCAAGTGTGAGTTGTTGGAATGTTTAGGTGTTTCTTTGATTTCAAAGTTTAAATTTAATTCTCTTTGTTTTGTACGTATGAGGAATGGAAGAGAAGAGTGCCTAAACGTTCATACAATTCAAGTTTGAGTTGTTGGAATGTTTAGGTGTTTCTTTGATTTCAAAGTTATGAGGAACTAAACCCCCTTTAGCTAGGGGGTGATTCAAAATACATGTTTATGCTTGCATTATGAATTGATTACTTTTGGTTGGAATTTAATAAGTTGTGGATTCAATTTGTTTAACCGTTTGATTGATAACTTATTTATGAATGTTTATTAAGAATGCGCGCTTAATTTTCATGCATAAATATGATGCTAGAATATAAGTGAATTTCACCTAATCGTTATGAACTTATATTCACAAGTAGTGGAGGTTGCTTATAAACAATCGCGTTAAATGAATTCTTGGCACGAGTTTCATGCTCATCATAGTAACGAATGCCTCGTCAACACTTATAGTTTTCATAATGCTTAATGATCTTTGATTGTATCTTTATTGTGTTGTTCACGTAAAGGACTTTTGGAGAATGTGGTGAATTGCGTTGCGCTAACCCATCCAATTCATTAACTTAAGGAAAACTTGACGGTTAATTTAAGCGGACCTAATTAACCCGGGGCGTTGAGTTTCATAATTTATCGAAAGACCAACTGAGAATCAATCTTGTATGCAAGTGTAACATGTGTGGAGAAGAACCCCTTGGCTATTCCATCATCCATATTTTATTCACATTCATATTTACATTCTGTTTTAATTGCAATTTGTTCATTTAGTTTAATTTTGTCAAAACCTAAATCCCCCTTTACTTTAATGTCAAATTAGTTAGAAATCAATTTAGTTTGTGTTTTTAAGAGTTTTGAGTCTTTTGAACTTGTTAGAATCTGTTTAGTTTATGTTTTAAAGTATTTTTGAATTCTTTGAGTCTAGTTTAGTGTTTTATATTGTTTTTACGTTTTTAAGTCAGTTTCCAAGAGATTAACAATCCCTCCTAATCCCCGGTCCAGAACGATCCCTACTTGCACCTATACTACAATTTGACAAAAAGAGGGTTTAATTTGTGTGCGTATAAAACTCGCATCAAATTTTGGCGCCGTTGCCGGGGATTAGAAAATTTGCTAATCCCTTGGATTGTTTGTTTCTGTATTGTCTTTTAGATTTAGTTTTTTTTATTTGTGTTTTGTTTGTTAAGAACAAGATGGCACTTGATAATGCTTCTCTTTTGTCACAACTCATGGAAAGGTCCCAAATGCAAAGAGTTGATATATTTAATCTTCAATCAAGGAATAACGTGTTTTCCAATACTTACAATTCGGATTGGAGTGATCATTCAAACTCTATGTGGTGGGAACCTCAAAATGCTCAACAAGGAGGATATTGGCAGCCACCACAACCTCATATTCAATATGCCCAACCAAATTTATGTTCGTCAATAAATTATAATCAAAAGCTTGATGAATTAATTTGTTTGGTGCAGGGCTTACAAAATCAAGACAATGAGGCTCAACAAGAAGGATATTGGCAGCCGTATGAGGAGCTCTATTCAACGCCTATGCAGCCACCACAACCTGCCCAAAGTAATGTAGGTAATTCAAATGATAATGATACGATTTTTCAAATACTTACTACTCTGGAAAAGCAAATTGGGCAGATAGCGGAGTTCGAAGGACAATTTTGCGACCAAGGCGAACTCCCTAGTTCAACCATTGCAAATCAAAAGGGAGAATTTGAAACTGCCAAGGAAATCATGTTGAGCAGTGACAAGGAGGTTGGAACGGACCCTCAACCATCAAAATCAAATCACAAGGAAGAGGAATACACCCAACCCACGGAAAGGGTGGAAACACCTTTACCGGAGGCTCCTATTGCTCCTATGCCATCTAATACAGGTATGGTTGTTCCAAATTTCATTATTTTTAACCCTATTCCTTGCAGATTCATGACTTCCAAGGAAGAAGAAGGTGAAAAAGACATCTTGGAAGCCCTTCCAAAGGTGACAAGTAGGGAATGTCATGAATCCATCAAAGAGGACGTTCTTGAAACCACAAAATCCAAAAAAGTTAAATTTGATGACATTGGACAAGTAATAACCATCACTTGCAATCTGGCCAAGTCCAATATCCCTGAAACTTTCAAAGGAGTGGTATTTGTCATTGAGTTCTTGTCAGACAAAACAAGTAAGTATTTTTTTCCAAATTCCATTAGATTTTATACTAACTTGCTATTTTTTTTGAATCAGGCACCTACACTAGAATTCAAACCAATGCCGGTTCACTTCAAGTATCACCTTCCATTCAAGGACCAATTCCATGCCGTTTGATTTTATTTATGTTAATAAAAAAATAAAAATAAAATAAAATAAAAAAAAAGAAAAAAAAAAAGAGAAAAAGAAAAAAAGAAAGATACTAAACATGGAGAAAGGTGGAGCTTCACAAAGGTTGTTTGCGTGAAGTCCCACTACGAGGCGCAGAAGCGGAAGGTGCAGAAGCGGGAGGCATAGAAGCGGGAGGCATCGAAGCGGAAGGCATCGGAGCGGGAGGCATCGGAGCTAGAGCATTCCAGGCCTCAATACTTGGCCAAGTGCTGGATGACCCAGGAAAAAGGTGCCTCTGGAGATAAGACGCAAGCCTTTGACGGTCACTGTGAATTCGACCCTCAGATTCTTGCAGCTCATCAAGCTTCCTCTTCATGCCCGCCGAATAGTTATTTGCAAGCACATGCAAACTTCTATTCTCGTACTTAAGCTGTTTGATTTCCTGCTTAAGACTTTCCACCTCTGCCATCAACGATTCCACTTGGCGGGACCGAGCAAGCAGGCGTAGGCCCATGTTGGACACAGAGCTCGCACACTGAACACTAAGTGCGAGGGACTCTTGAACGGCCAACTCATCGGACCGTCCTGACAGCAGCCTACTATCTTTTGGAGTGAGGAGGTTTTTAGCTACTATTGTAGCTGTTGTGGCGTCCTGCATCACAGAGTCTTCACCTGAAAGAGGACCGTTAGAAGATAAAAAAGAAGGGCGCCATACATTACCTTGACGGGGCGCAACCGGATCGCTGCTGAGACTCAAATCTAAGCTAAGGTTCGATGAGTTTGCCATTTTTTTTCAAAAGTGTTCAAAGAGAAGGGGTGGATGGAGTTAAAAATTTCACAAAAGGGCCGGAGTCGAGTTTCAGGAATGGGAAATCTTCAGAGTGTGTATGTTGGCGGTGATCGATAGCTCTATAAAATGCCAAGGCGACGCGTCCACCGATTCAACGAGCCGGATTTTCCAGCGTAAGTTAGGCGACGCTCCCTCGGCTTTTCAGAAAACGCGTTCAACTTTGTCAAAAGATTTCTGACAAAGCTGAAAACACGTGGAGGCCATCATCGCAACTACACGTCTTTAGCCGACAAGCGCAAAGTTCGGCGACGCTTTCTCTGCTTTTCAGAAAACGCGTGCAGCTTTGTCAAAAGGAGCCGCATCTGCACTACCACGTGTCGTTCAGAAAGAGAAGGGGCGTCGTTCAGAAATCGAAGGGGCGCCTGCTCAGAAATCGAAGAGGCGTATTCAAAGATCGAAGAGGCGCCACTATTTGAAAAAGCCGGAATTGCGGGATCAAAACGTTTGTCGACAAGGGTAAAAAGTACCACCACTTGATATTATCTCTATATATGTCGACCTTCGTCTTTTATGGCAGGGCAAACCTGAAGAAAATGCCCAACTCTCCCTCACCTCTGAGGGCGCACTCCCAGCAAAGCCTTTCAAAATACTCAATTCTTTCTTCTTCCCCAAAGATGATACCAGATGCCTGGAGTACATATGACCCAGGAGGAAACGGCGGATTGAAGCATGTGCTGATTCATTCACCGCTTCTTCAAAGCAAAGGTATCTCATATCATCAAGGTCAAAAGCAAAAGTATCTCATATCATGCTCTTTCCCTGTCTTTTTCTTTGTCCTTGTTCTTACTCGCATGGCAAAGTAAAAGAAGCAATCAGCCGGCACTTGGAGTCAATCTTCCGATCTGGAGCCAACTGCCTGGAATCTATTCCTGATTGCTTACCTAGCGTTGCTCTCGAGTAGTCATCTTCAACGGTTGATACACTTCCGGAGAAGGGACCACTTCTGCAAAGGAGAGCGAGTAAGGCAAGTGAAAATGATACATTGAAGCATGTGGAGACAAACATAGGCTGAGTTATCCTCCAACCCTTTTCAATACGAATTGGAAAGATTGAACAAAGAAACAGACCAAAAGGGTAAGCTCAGACCTTCGGGGGAGACCAAAAGAACCATCCTGCTGCCCAGTTCAAGAAGTAGCACAAAGGAAAATCAATGATGGGCAGAAACCAGTTCGAGAGTAAGCCTGTGGAATCATCAAGATCAAGCCTCAATGCAATCAACAAAGAGAAGAGGGAATTTACACTCCATAACCAGATTTGCGTCCCTAAACTCTTCTCTTTGTTAATTACATTCTGCCATGTTTAGTATGTTTAGTTGTTGTTTGTGTGTTTACTTATGTTTTGTGTGAATCTATGCTTAAAACATTGAGGACAATGTTTGATTTAAGTGTGGGGGGGGGGTAACTAATGTTGTTAATGCAAATTCGTGGGATTTTATCACCCATAACTTCAAATGTTGTTCCTTGCTGTTTTAAGGTGTTTTTAAGTTGTTTTAGAGTGTTTTAGTATGTTTTGTTTTTATAACTCCGAAAAGCACATAAAAATTTGAAAAATTGTTTTGAAAAGCCTAAAAAGAGTGTTTTGAGTCGTTTTTGTGAGTTTGTGTCTTAGGGTACCTTCCAACACAATGATAAGGATTTGGTTTGTAATTGCATGACTGTTAAAAAGAGTTATAAACATAGAGAAAAGTTTGATTTACTCTTGGTTTATGCTTAGTTATGGTTATAATGTATGACTTCACATGCAATCATAAAAGAAAAATTCGTTTTTGTAACATGCTTGAAGGAAGGAACTCAAACAAACGCTACAACCCTGTGAGACTCGAGCCATTACCTTCTTTGGAGAGTTATTTTCTGTGATTCTTTGTTTTCTAAAGTTGTTGAATGATCTCATTATTCCTTGCTTGGTTGCTACTTAGAATGCAATTGTATCATGATAGAACTAAATGCTAGAATTTATATCCGTTTCATTCAAAGCATGATATTGAGTTGCATAACATATATCAAGATGAAGTTGTGTAGTTGCCACCATAGCCAAATAGCCTTACTTCCCATATTTCGTATATATTGTAAGTCTTAACACCTTTGAGCCTCGTTTAACCTATTTTCTTTGCTAACCATATCACCCCTTACCTAGCCTAGATTAGGACCATCCGTACCCTTGTTCTTAAAAGATAGTGAGCATGACTTAAATGAATTCCTTTTGAGTACATTTTGCAAGAAAATGAGTGTGGGGGAGTAAAAGTTTGTTCTTAAGTTTGTATGTTTTGAGAGTCAAAAGAAAAGAAAAAAAAAAAAATTGTGAAAAACATATGAAAAAGAAAAACAGAAAAGAAGAGAAAAGAAAGAAAGAAAAAAAAAAAAAAGAGCTTGTTCCCCCTTGTTGTTCAAAAGTTGAGTTTTCATTCAAAAGTGAATTCTACGTTAATTCAAATGCTTTGCTCACTATTTCTTTAAGAACCTTTGTTTTCCATATACCTTCTTTGTTAGCCAAATACCTTTAGCCCCGTTACACCCCTTTGACTTCTATCTTGATCGTTATGTGTTCAATAATGTGGAGTTTGAAATTGATATGAGCTTATGGAATCACTGGTTCTCATTCTAAGTAGTAGCATTCCATTCATGAGATCATATTCATGTCATTATCGTAAATCCAGAAAATGCTTTCCTTGTTATAACATATGTGAGTGTTCGTCTACATGTTTACATCAATCTTCTCACATATAACTAGTGTAGGGTGTGTAGTCAGAAAATCTGTGTGAAAAACGAGTGCATATCTTGTAAGGATTTGAGCAATTTCTCTAAGGCATGTTACTACATTCGAAATGTGTTTTAAATGCTTAATTGTGAACTAGTATGTGGTGACTATGATTAAGAATGTACTTAAGTGTAATGATGGCAAAAATCTGTGGGAATGATGATTTTTAACTTGTCATGTGCTTTGGAAATCCCTAAGACGGTTGTTGGAAGGTTTAGGTTGTGTTTTACTTGTTTTGTTTCGTTTGGTTTTGTTTTGTTTTTCTTTCTGTTTTGCTCGAGGACTAGCAAAAGATAAGTGTGGGGGTATTTGATAGGAGCATATTCATGCGACTTAAATGGCTTGTTCTCGTGCATTTACGTTATGTTTCTTTAGTTATTTTAGTACTTTAAGCTATTTTCGTGTGTTTGTAGGTCCAAAGGGCTAAAGGAGCAAAAAGATGCATTTTGGAGACTTTTGGAGCACTTTTGGGCTAAGGACGGATAGCTTATGCTTGAAGCCAAAGTGTTGGACGAAATTGAAGACCTAATTGGAGCCAAAGTGTTGGAACCTTGTTCTCTTTAGTTTTAGGACATTTAAACCTTTCCTAATCCCAATCATGCCATGCATAACACACATCCATTCTAAAACATTGTCATTGCACATGCATTTCCTTCATTAGTTAACCCACATGCACTTATCACTTATCATAACCACATATCATATCACTTAATCACTTATCACTTATCATCACCACTTAACCACTTATCATATCATAACCACATATCATATCACTTATCACTTATCACTTAACATATCATATCACTTATCACTTATCACTTAACATATCATCCACCTACTTCACCTACAACATCCACCTACTTCACCTACAACATCCACTTCACCTACAACATCCACCTACTTCACCTACAACATCCACCTACTTCACCTACAAATGACATAGCCATATGTTCCCTCCACTACTCCTATAAATACCCTTGCATTCATTCATTCAAAGGCATCTCATTTCATACACAACACATTACAAACACATTCTCCCTTCCCTAGCCGTGAGCTTCCCATCCATTCCCTTATAATCCAAACACCACTCCTCATCCATTTCCATAATCCCCCAAACCTCACCTTAGACCTTGTGCTACAACAACGAGGAAGATAAGAGGGCCTAAACGTTCATACAATTCAAGTGTGAGTTGTTGGAATGTTTAGGTGTTTCTTTGATTTCAAAGTTTAAATTTAATTCTCTTTGTTTTGTACGTATGAGGAATGGAAGAGAAGAGTGCCTAAACGTTCATACAATTCAAGTTTGAGTTGTTGGAATGTTTAGGTGTTTCTTTGATTTCAAAGTTATGAGGAACTAAACCCCCTTTAGCTAGGGGGTGATTCAAAATACATGTTTATGCTTGCATTATGAATTGATTACTTTTGGTTGGAATTTAATAAGTTGTGGATTCAATTTGTTTAACCGTTTGATTGATAACTTATTTATGAATGTTTATTAAGAATGCGCGCTTAATTTTCATGCATAAATATGATGCTAGAATATAAGTGAATTTCACCTAATCGTTATGAACTTATATTCACAAGTAGTGGAGGTTGCTTATAAACAATCGCGTTAAATGAATTCTTGGCACGAGTTTCATGCTCATCATAGTAACGAATGCCTCGTCAACACTTATAGTTTTCATAATGCTTAATGATCTTTGATTGTATCTTTATTGTGTTGTTCACGTAAAGGACTTTTGGAGAATGTGGTGAATTGCGTTGCGCTAACCCATCCAATTCATTAACTTAAGGAAAACTTGACGGTTAATTTAAGCGGACCTAATTAACCCGGGGCGTTGAGTTTCATAATTTATCGAAAGACCAACTGAGAATCAATCTTGTATGCAAGTGTAACATGTGTGGAGAAGAACCCCTTGGCTATTCCATCATCCATATTTTATTCACATTCATATTTACATTCTGTTTTAATTGCAATTTGTTCATTTAGTTTAATTTTGTCAAAACCTAAATCCCCCTTTACTTTAATGTCAAATTAGTTAGAAATCAATTTAGTTTGTGTTTTTAAGAGTTTTGAGTCTTTTGAACTTGTTAGAATCTGTTTAGTTTATGTTTTAAAGTATTTTTGAATTCTTTGAGTCTAGTTTAGTGTTTTATATTGTTTTTACGTTTTTAAGTCAGTTTCCAAGAGATTAACAATCCCTCCTAATCCCCGGTCCAGAACGATCCCTACTTGCACCTATACTACAATTTGACAAAAAGAGGGTTTAATTTGTGTGCGTATAAAACTCGCATCAACACTCCAATGGAATGCCGTTGACATAATCAAAGATCAAGGACCTAACCATTAGACATCAATGATGCCTCAGGTCAAATGACTACTTTGCATATTGCAACTATCGAGTTCTCACATGACATGTATGTTCGAACTCTCGTTTGATCGTTGTTCAGTGTACTCGATTACTCTTTCGAGCACCTATGTGTTTGCCTTAGTGTCCAACACCAAATGACTTGAGACTAGTTCATACTCACGCTTGAGTCGACATAACACATACTAACCTTAGCGGATTGTCAATGCCCAATTGGCAATCCTATGGCTAGGAACGTTTTAGGAATGAACATAAGAGAAAGGTCTCGTTAATTTAACTAACTTAAATCACTTGTCTCTTAGATCAAATACATTCCTTGGATTCCCTTATTGCTTAAACACAAGATACTATAAATAGTGATTAACAATAAGCTTTGCCCTCTATTAAACATATAAAAGTTTAACACAATAAGTATTCCAAAAAGCTATTACATCAAATGAGTGGCTTTGTGGGCATACTTCCAACACTTGGAGTCTTGAAGTATGTCTTATGACTGACACCAGTTCCAACACCTTTAACACGACCCGAATATTCAGGTGTTTCCAAAGCAATAGTCAATACATCATTGCATCTAGAAGTTGGTAAAGTCTCATCTTCAACAACTTTAGTTACTTCATCTTATAAGAGTTGACGTTAGTATGAAATACATAAATTAAGTATATTTCCTAACCTTACACAAAACTTACTATTTTAGCAGCGCATTCTTTCACCATCTCATTAGTATAGTTTTCCTTTTTATCAGCACGCCCAAGCTTCCAAAGCACTGATCGTTCATTATTAATGGTGATCCCGTAAACTGATGTCCATTTGGATGAACGTATCAAAATTAGAAGAGATAGTTTTGATTTGTATAATAATTAAATGAATATGAAAGTAGCAGGTGATACACCCCGACCCGGAATGTCCACCTGGACTCTGAATCGAGCTGTGTTGACCGACATCCGGAGGGTGACGAAGCCATAAAGTATAGTGATGTGGAAAATGTGAATAAATTTAAACCTAAAATTGCCTAATTATAAGAGTTCGCTTGTGAACGGGAATGAACCCATTTCACACGTGATGTTAGAGTATACGTAAAGTATAGTAAAAGCAGAATGAGAATTATACCATTGAAACTAATCTTCAATACCGAGATTTTCCAAGAATCCTTGTCGACACGAATGCTCAGCCACTAAAACCTGGAAGGGCGAAAAACAAGGGTGAGTGGGCCTAAAAATAAAGCTTTGTAAAAACCTTTTCGAAAACATAATAATCCCTCGCTGTAAAACAAGTATAGTTTTCAAAATATACATACTATGTATAGTAAGAAAAAATTTACCGTAGCCTACAATATCTTAAGAATTCAATATGGCACAGTATTTCGTAAATAAGCGCATGACGTCCATAATCACATAATCTCGCATAAGCAAACATATCATATCGAGTGCTCATTGACATATGCTGACACACGAGTTCGTGCAAAGATATTCTGACACGAACATGACAGGGTGTAACAATGATATACGCTCCAGTACTACAATCACATGAAGACTAGCGTTATGTGCAGCACATACGAGTCCTAATTGCCCATAGCAATCTAGGACATGATTAACACCTACAATAGATCCAAAGTGAGCATACGGTGCGATGTGCACATACGCGTGAAAGACTGGCCCTGACCCACGTGAGTACTAACACCAGTGCAGCTAACGATGAGCATATAACATAAATATAGTCATGCCACAGTGATTCGATAATGCTAGCCAACATAATATTATTCATAGCCGTAAAGTTAATTAAGGCATTCGTAAGATGTATAATGATTCCTTAATTCTCAAAGTTACATCATTTCCTATTAAAGTTAATTTAATTACGGCAGTCATATAGAAAATTCATCATTAGATGTATATATGGAAACTAAATAAATATATGTATATATCAAAGAAAAGACCCACTCACAGATCATGTCGTCGAGTTGAACTCGCCTCGTAGCATCGAGAGTCATTGCGATGCGTTTTGCCTAGAAACGAAACCATTTATGTAAATATGTAACGTTCTAACGTATAAACGCGTTTTCGTACAAAGTACGGCTAATAAAGAAACTATTTTAAAATTGTCGAATTTCGAATAAAGGATGGCAGATTTGGATTCGGCACGTTGAGAAACCTAAGAAGGGACCTCGGGCTCCTCCACGCACCGCTACAAGGTGGTTGCACTGGCAGCCAGTGATGCGAAATATATAAGCACACAAATTAAAACCCTCTTTTTACAATTGTAGTATATGAATAAGTAGGGATCGTTCTAAACCGGGGATTAGGAGGGATTGCTAAATCACTTGAAAACTAACTCAAAAACGTAAAACAAAGGTTAAAACACTAAACTAAACTCAAAGAATGCAAAACTAAACACTTAAAACACTAAAACAAACCAAAAGACTCAAAACAGCACCAAAACACTCAAAACTGCCTTAAAAACACAATCTGGGCAGTTTTGAGCACTTACACTAATTTGGACGAATTTGTGTAATAGATTGAATCAAAACACTTAGAAACACAAACTAAGACACTTTCTAACCAAATTGGACACTAAAGTAAAGGGGGATTTAGTTTTTGACGAAATTAAATAAAGTGCACAGATTGTACTTAAAACAGATTGTAAAGATGAATTTGATGAAAATATGGATGGAATGCTAGCTAGAAGGTTCTTCTCCACACATGTCACACTTGCATACAAGATGATTTTCAGTTGGTCTTTCGATGAATCATGAAACTCAACACCCCGGGTTAATTAGGTTCGCTTAAATTAACCTTCAAGTTCTCTTTAAGTTAATGAATTGGATGGACAGCGCAAACACAATTCAAAACATTCTCCAAAAGTCCTTTACGTGAAAAGCACAATAAAGATACAATCAAAGATCATTAAGCAACATGAAAACTATAAGTGTTGACGAGGCATTCGTTACTATGATGAGCATGAAACTAGTGCCAAGAATTCATTTAACGCGATTGTTTATAAGCAACCTCCACTACTTGTGAATATAAGTTTGTAACTATTAGGTGAAACTCACTTATATTCTAGCATCATATTCATGCATGAAAACTAAGCGTGCACTCTCAATAAACATACACAAATAAGTTATCAATCAAACAGTTAAACGAATTGAATCCACAACTCATGAAATTCCAACCAAAGATAATCAATTCATATTGCAAGCATAAACATGGTTTCGAATCACCCCCTAGCTAACTAGGGGTTTAGCCTCTCATGTTCACAGAAAAAGAAACAAAATTGAAATTATACATAGAGAACAAAAGATTGATTACACCTAGAACGCCCAACGAATCCACTTTGAATTTCTGCACGTTTCAAGCTCCTCTTTCTCCTTTCTTCTTGCTGCAGCAGAGAGGTTTTATGGATGATTTGGATGTTTTTCTGGTTTGGGAATGGATTTATGGGGATATGGTGGTGCGGCAAGGAGGTGGGAAGGTGTATGGAGGTTGGGAATGGTGGCTGGAAGGGTGGAGTGGCTGCGGCAGAGAAGGGAAGTGGCTGGAATGGATGGAGAAAGCTGCGGCAAAGGGAGAGAATTGGATGGTGGCTGCGGCTTAGGGGGCTTAGGGTGAATGATGAAGATAATGAATGAATGAGAGTGCTCTAGGGTGAAATAATAGGTGTGGCTGAGATGGGATGATGAATGAATGCAAAGTTCAAACCTAGGGTGCGGCTAAAAAGGATTTTGTGGCTGAATTATGGAAGAATGAATGAAGAATGCAAAGGTGCGGCTAGGGTTTAAAATATATATGGTTTCAGAAAATGAAACCCTAAAATTAAGTCAAAGGCTTCTAGAATTAGGGAATTAAATAAGAAATTAAAAGGAAATTGGTTAATAGGTGCGGCTAGGGTTTTATTTGAAAGGGAAATAGGTTTAAGTTCAGAAAACCAAGGGAAAGGTGCGGCCAAGAGAAGGGTTAGGGTTTAGGTGTATAAAATGGAACAAAAATGCCCCCCCTTGCACGGCAAGGGAAGGGGAGAAGGGGAAAGGCCACGGCAAAGGGGTTTAAGGGGCCTAGGGCCTTTGTTTTGTGTCCTAAAGTGCCTACAAGGCCTTCAAAGTGGCTAGAAAATACGGATGTTTAAGATTAGGAAAGGTTACCAATACGGGAAACCTAGGGTTAACTTTCCTACTTCAAGTAGGAATCCTTGTTGGAGTAGGAATTCTCGTTGGAGTAGGAATTCATCGTTTCTTCAAGTCTTCAACTCATTCATTCCTCTTTTGCTCCAAAAGACTCCAATTTGCATCTTCTTGCACACTTTGGCCTTATAATCTGAAAATACACAAAAGTGACTTTAAAGACTAAAATAACTAAGGAAACACAACATAAATGCACGAGAACAAGCTAATTAAGTCGCATGAATATGCTCCTATCAAATTCCCCCACACTTAACTTTTGCTAGTCCTCGAGCAAAACAAAACAACTAAAGAAAACAAGACGAAACAAAACAATCAAAACATAACCTAAACCTTCCAACGTTTGCCTCAGGGATTTCCAATTAAACATGACATGTCAAAGATCATTACTGACATAGCATTTAGTCTTCCTTCCCCTCGAGCACATACTTAATCATAGTCACCATTCACTAGTTCGCATTTAATCAATTAAAACACATTTTGAATGTAGTAACATGCCTTAGAGAATTCCCTCAATTCCTCACTAGTTATGCACTCAATTTTCACTCAGATTTTCTGACTACACACCCTACAATAGTTATATGTGAGAAGATTGATGTAAACATGAAAGACTAGTACTCACATACGTTATAACAAAGAAAGCAATTTCTGGAGTAATTAAATATGTTTAGATATGATCTCATGATTGGAATGCTACTACTTAGATGTGAGAACCAGTGACACCATATGCTCATACCAAATTCAAACTCCACAATTGAAATGCACAACACTCAAGATAGAAGTCAAGGGTTGTAACGGGGCTTGGGGTATTGGCTAACAAGGAAAGATAGGGATAAACAAAAGTTCTTTAAGCAATAGCAAGAAAAGTAATGAATTTAAGACTTAGAATTCACTTGGAATGCAGAAATCAACTTTTAGACAAATAGGGAGGATTCAAACAACTCTTAGGGCCTAATTCATTATTTTGGACCCTAACTTCAACAACCAATACTTTGGAACTCTTTTCACCTCTTTTCAACTCTTTTTCACTTTTTTTTTTTTCACAACTTCTTTTTTTTTTCTTTTTCTAGCCGTGCCTATGGCACATAAACTCACATCAATACTCCTTCCCCCACACTTATTTTCTGCAACACATTAATCAAAAGGAATTCATTTTCAGTCATGCTTACTATGCTTCAAGAACAAGGGTATGGATGGTCCTAATCTAGGCTAGGTGAGGATAATATGGGTTAACAAAGAACATGGGCTAACACGGCTCAATGGGGTTAAACTTAAACACAAAATGAGTGAAGGGCACACGGCTTATTTGGCTTTGATGGTGGTCACTACACACTTCATCTTGAATACGTGTTATGCAAATCAATAACATGCTTTGAATGAAATGGGCATGAGTTCTAGTATTTGGAACTAAGTGATGAAATGCCTTCAAAGTAGTAACCAAGCAAAGAATAATGAGATCATGCAACGACTTTAGAAAACAATGATGCACAGATTATTACTCTCCAAATAAACGTTTAGGCTCAAGTCTCACCGGGATGTAGCGTTAGTTTGAGTTCATTCCTTCAAGCATTTTACAAAAACTAATTTTCCTTTGTGATTACATGTGAATTTGTAAACTATAACTACAACCAAGCATAAACCAAAGAGTATATCAAACGTCCATCCATGTTTGTAACTTTCTTTAACCATCATGCAATTAAAAACCAAATCCTCATCATTGTGTTGGAAGGTAACCTACGACACAAACAAACACACAAAAACAACTCTTTTTGGGTTTTTCAACACAATTTTTCAAATTTTTATGGGTTTTTCGGATTTTTAAGTCAACACACACTAAAACACTCTGAAATGGCTTAAAAACACTTAAAAACAGCAAGGAACAACATTGGAAGTTATGGGTGATAAAATCCCACGAATTTGCATCAACAACATTAGTTACCCCCCTACACTTAAATCAAACATTGTCCTCAATGTTTCAAGCCTAAAATCACACCAAACAAAAGTAAACACACAAACAGCAACTAAACACACTAAACATGGCAGAATGTAAATAACAAAGAGAAGAGGTTAGGGACGCAAATCTGGTTATGGAGTGTAAATGCCGTCCTCTCCTTGGTGATTGCATGGGTTGCCTCCCACGAAGCATTTGCTTTAACGTCGTGCAGCCGGACGAACATGCTTCTTAGCCTCACTTAGAGCCCACGGCATGGAGGGTGATGTCCTCCACAACCTGCCCTTCAACACTTTCATAATATGGCTCAATGAATGGGAGGGGATAGTGATCCTCCCTGATGGTGGTGTTTTGGTTCCGAAAGTCCATGTAAATGTTCCCACCACCTTTAAATCGGTTGGGCACCTGCACCAAAGAAGGTAACAACCTATTAGTTGAAATGGGAATTAACATTGGGATTGACGACTTACAAACATATTGTAGTGAAGGCTCAAAATCGGCAGCCCTATCAACAATGTCACCATGGCTACTTTCGGCCATATTGGGTGGTTGTAGGGCAATCACTCCAAGTTCTTCTCCAATGGTGGTTCTTGATACATCCTTCGTGATAAGTGTGGATCCTTTCGGCCCTATGTCCTTATGCACATCTATGACAAAACAAGAATGACTATCGTTAGGATTCTTAATAGAGTCATAAACATTGAATTTAATTACATCACCACCAAACTCCATTGTTAGTGCTCCTTTGGTCACATCAATCTTGGTTTGGGCCGTTTTCATGAATGGTCTTCCAAGTAGGAGTGGCAAGGGTGAAGAATGACCCGAATCCTCCATTTCTAAGACATAAAAATCTGCAGGAAAGATGAGATGATTGACCTGCACTAAAACATCCTCAAGGACTCCCTTGGGATAAACATTAGAACGATCGGCCAATTGAATTATAACGCCATCTTGTTTTAACTCACCAAGGTTCATAGATGCATAAATGGAATATGGCATGACATTAATAGAAGCACCTAAATCTAACATGCATTGTTCAAATCTAGTGTTTCCAATTATGCATGGGATAGTAAAGCTCCCTGGATCCTTACATTTTGGAGGTAACTTTCGTTGCAAAACCACGGATACATTTTCACTTACTTTCACAACTTCTTTGTTTGAAATTCTTTTCCTAGTTGTGCATAACTCTTTTAAAAACTTTGCATACCTGGGCACTTGCTTAATGGCATCAAGTAAAGGAATGTTTACTTGGACCTTCCTAAACGTCTCAAGAATGTCTTTCTCCTGCTCCTCCTTCTTTGTTTGCAAAAATCTCTGAGGAAAAGGAACATTGGGTGGAACGGGGTTAGAATTAATCAATTTTGAACCCAACTTACCTTTGGTGGCCGAATGGGATGAGTTGCATGCATTAGGGTCCCTAGGTAGTTGCGGCAAGGGTGTTTGTACCCTTGCCGTGGACTTGTTTGCATCCTCCTCATCATGTTGCAGCTTCCCTTCGTCATTAGGACTTGTTTTGGATGGTTTAGAACCTGCCTCAACTTCTTTTCCACTTCTCAAGATGATTGCATTGGCCGTTTCGAACCCTCCCTTTGGGTTTGGAATGGTTGAGCTTGGAAGCTTGCCTTGGTCTCGGAATTGCCCTACAAACTCTGCAATCTGCCTAATTTGTTTCTCCAATTGATCCATCCTTTTTTGTTGATTTTGCATTGCTTTGGCTTGATTTTCTTGCCCCTGAGACAAATTAGTTAGTAACTTAAGAAGTGTATCATTGTCTAGGGACGTACCTGAAGCATTTGGGGCAGATTGTTGTGGAGCATGTGTGGGTGCGTATGGCTTAGTGAAGAAACCCGGGGGTTGTTGTCTAAAGCCTCCTTGTTGTGGTGGTTGTTGGGGCTCCCTCCACTTGAAGTTTGGGTGGTCTCTCCAACCTGGATTATAGGTGTTAGAATATGGATCGTTCCTCGGTTGGTTTTGGCCTTGAAATTCAATTGTATTTGCGCTTTCCCATCCACCATTTTCGATGAGTTGTGGGCACTTCTCAGAAGTATGTCCTTGGATAGAACACACTCCGCATACAATTGGTCCTTGAATCCTCATTCCTTCGGCCATCTGAGACACAATGGAAGTAAGATTAGCTAATTGTGAATGAATGTCGGGTGTGGAACTTACCTCATGAACTTGCTGCCGTGGGGGTCCTCTTTGGCCTACTCCTTCGTATTGTTAAGCGTCCAACACTCGGTTAGCAATCAAGACCTTGGCAGCCATGGGTGTCTTGTCCACCAATGCTCCACCCGCCGAGGCATCGAGCATTTGACGTTCAATTGGTAGGAGCCCCTCGTAGAAGTATTGTAGAAGTAACTCCTCCTTCATCTGATGCTGTGGACAAGAAGCAACAAGGGATTTAAAACGTTCATAATACGTAGGAAAAGACTCACCTTCTTCTTGCTGAATTCCACTTATCCTTTTACGTAAAAGGATGATTCGAGAAGTTGGGAAAAACTTCTCCAGAAATGCCCTCTTCATACTCTCCCATGATGTGACGGTTCCGGGAGCTAATTCATACAACCAATCTTTGGCTTTGTCCATTAAAGAGAATGGAAAAGCCTTCATCTTCAAAATACTTCCATCTACGTTGACGGGAGTCATGCTTGAACACACCACCTCGAATTCCTTCAAATGCTTGTTCGGATCCTCCATGGACAACCCATGGTATTTTGGAATGTGGTGGAGCAAACTTGACTTCAACTCGAACTCTTCGGTCTTACCTTGGGCAGGTGGGGGATATTGGATACACAAAGGTGCGGCATTATCCAATCCCGAAGCAGAAAGCTCCTTGAGTGTCCGTTTGTCCATGGCCATGCCTTGTGGTTCTTCAAAAATCCTTGCCGTGGGTTCTCCTTCCTCTTCTAGAACTTGTTCTTCAAGGTCAAGTTCCGGGCTTGGTGGATTTGATTCGTGTTGCTTCCTCTTTCGTCTCAAAGTCCTCTCAAAATCGCTGTCAAAGTCCAAGATATGCTCACGAATCGATTGAGAACTCCGAGTCATACACTAGTACCTAAAACAAGAAAAACAAAACAAGGTCAGCAACTTTAACAAACTAAAATAAACAGAAAATAACAATCCAAGGGATTAGCAAAGTTGCTAATCCCCGGCAACGGCGCCAAAAATTTGATGCGAAATATATAAGCACACAAATTAAAACCCTCTTTTGACAATTGTAGTATATGAATAAGTAGGGATCGTTCTAAACCGAGGATTAGGAGGGATTGCTAAATCACTTGAAAACTAACTCAAAAATGTAAAACAAAGGTTAAAACACTAAACTAAACTCAAAGAATGCAAAACTAAACACTTAAAACACTAAAACAAACCAAAAGACTCAAAACAGCACCAAAACACTCAAAACTGCCTTAAAAACACAATCTGGGCAGTTTTGAGCACTTACACTAATTTGGACGAATTTGTGTAATAGATTGAATCAAAACACCTAGAAACACAAACTAAGACACTTTCTAACTAAATTGGACACTAAAGTAAAGGGGGATTTAGTTTTTGACGAAATTAAATAAAGTGCACAGATTGTACTTAAAACAGATTGTAAAGATGAATTTGATGAAAATATGGATGAAATGCTAGCTAGAAGGTTCTTCTCCACACATGTCACACTTGCATACAAGATGATTTTCAGTTGGTCTTTCGATGAATCATGAAACTTAATACCCCGGGTTAATTAGGTTCGCTTAAATTAACCTTCAAGTTCTCTTTAAGTTAATGAATTGGATGGGACAGCGCAAACACAATTCAAAACATTCTCCAAAAGTCCTTTACGTGAAAAGCAAAATAAAGATACAATCAAAGATCATTAAGCAACATGAAAACTATAAGTGTTGACGAGGCATTCGTTACTATGATGAGCATGAAACTAGTGCCAAGAATTCATTTAACGCGATTGTTTATAAGCAACCTCCACTACTTGTGAATATAAGTTTGTAACTATCAGGTGAAACTCACTTATATTCTAGCATCATATTCATGCATGAAAACTAAGCGTGCACTCTCAATAAACATACACAAATAAGTTATCAATCAAACAGTTAAACGAATTGAATCCACAACTCATGAAATTCCAACCAAAGGTAATCAATTCATATTGCAAGCATAAACATGGTTTCGAATCACCCCCTAGCTAACTAGGGGTTTAGCCTCTCATGTTCACAGAAAAAGAAACAAAATTGAAATTATACATAGAGAACAAAAGATTGATTACACCTAGAACGCCCAACGAATCCACTTTGAATTTCTGCACGTTTCAAGCTCCTCTTTCTCCTTTCTTCTTGCTGCGGCAGAGAGGTTTTATGGATGATTTGGATGTTTTTTTGGTTTGGGAATGGATTTATGGGGATATGGTGGTGCGGCAAGGAGGTGGGAAGGTGTATGGAGGTTGGGAATGGTGGCTGGAAGGGTGGAGTGGCTGCGGCAGAGAAGGGAAGTGGCTGGAATGGATGGAGAAAGTTGCAGCAAAGGGAGAGAATTGGATGGTGGATGCGGCTTAGGGGGCTTAGGGTGAATGATGAAGATAATGAATGAATGGGAGTGCTCTAGGGTGAAATAATAGGTGCGGCTGAGATGGGATGATGAATGAATGCAAAGTTCAAACCTAGGGTGCGGCTAAAAAGGATTTTGTGGCTGAATTATGGAAGAATGAATGAAGAATGCAAGGGTGCGGCTAGGGTTTAAAATATATATGGTTTCAGAAAATAAAACCCTAAAATTAAGTCAAAGGCTTCTAGAATTAGGGAATTAAATCAGAAATAAAAAGGAAATTGGTTAATAGGTGCGGCTAGGGTTTTATTTGAAAGGGAAATAGGTTTAAGTTCAGAAAACCAAGGGAAAGGTGCGGCCAAGAGAAGGGTTAGGGTTTAGGTGTATAAAATGGAACAAAAATGCCCCCCCTTGCACGGCAAGGGAAGGGGAGAAGGGGAAAGGCCACAGCGAAGGGGTTTAAGGGGCCTAGGGCCTTTGTTTTGTGTCCTAAAGTGCCTACAAGGCCTTCAAAGTGGCTAGAAAATACGGACGTTTAAGATTAGGAAAGGTTACCAATACGGGAAACCTAAGGTTAACTTTCCTACTTCAAGTAGGAATCCTTGTTGGAGTAGGAATTCATCGTTTCTTCAAGTCTTCAACTCATTCATTCCTCTTTTGCTCCAAAAGACTCCAATTTGCATCTTCTTGCACACTTTGGCCTTATAATCTGAAAATACACAAAAGTGACTTTAAACACTAAAATAACTAAGGAAACACAACATAAATGCACGAGAACAAGCTAATTAAGTCGCATGAATATGCTCTTATCAGCCACGCACTGTATGCGCCATCACGATTTGGCTTCCCACTCGCCTTCACCATGTGATTTTCAGATTTTGCAGGTTTTTGGGCTAACTTTCAAAGCTCAAAACGAGCCCAAATCTCAACCAAAAGCAATGATTCAAAAGTTAACTAGAAGCTAGGAATTTGGAGAAGAGGTTTAAACCAGTTCGAGGTCTAATTGTGGCTAGAGTTGATTGGGGGAACAACCTAAAAGTGGCCTGATGGTCACATTCAAATTTTCCAAAAATTTGGAAATTTATTCCCAGAGTCAGATTCGTGCTAAACTTCACCAAAACAGGGTTTCAAGGTCACCATCAGCTCCAACAAAAAAAAAGGAAAGTGATTTATAGAACCTCGAGGCTTACCTTAGTTGGAATCGACAAGAACTAGTCGGAGAAGATGATGAACAATGGCAATGGTGTGAAATCCCGTTCCTGGATATCATTATTGCAAACTACGTATTTGTATTAAGCAGATATTATATTATTTTTGGAATTTATATTAATTGTAGAGTGTTGAGATTGTGTATTCAAAAGATATCAAGGTGAAAAAGCTACAATTAGAAGTTGCTTCTAATTAATTAAGGAGGAAATCTGGGTAAAAAAACAAAAATAATTAGAAACTGCCGAATGGTAGCAAGACAAAAAAGAGAGAAGAGTTTCAGGAAGGAAAATGAGTTGAGGTGGTGGCAAATCAGGAGAGGAAAGAGGAAAAGGATACGCCAATAGGAAGAGGGGAAAGGAGAGAAAGGAGGGAAGGATAGAATGAGGGGGAAAACCGAGTTCCCCTTGACCCGCGTGACCTGACCGAGTACCACAGTCAAAATTGAACCTCTCTAACCACTTTTCTGATGTAATTCGATGGGGAAAATACTTGAGAAAACATCCTTGATCCATTTCCTTCTATTATCACCCTAAAATTAAGAAAAACTGGCCTTGAATTCTTCGAAAACATGCCGACGAGCTCTATTAGGGCTGCGGCGATGATTAGCCAATTTTGCTGGTATCACCATCGAGTACCACCATCATTCAACTCATTTTGGTCCCAGGAACAAACCCTAAACATATTTTTGGGCGATAGAACACCGGAATGATCGAATTGAAGTGGACCCTTTTTAGGATTTTCGGCGGATCGAGGGACTTTCAAAGGGTTTCCTGGCCAAATTGGACTTCGACCCAGGTATAAAAGTTGTTCCCTTTGGCTTTCTCTACATTTATGTGAAATTTGGTAATTTTTCAAAATAGTTGAATTTTTCGACGAGTCGGGGCGGACGGCCGGCGTGTGCGGTTGCGCTTAGGCCAAAACCCCACCTGCATTTCCTAAACTAATTTGGATACCCTGATTTTATATGTGACGTTCGATTGACGAAATCTCATCGTATGACTATAGTTTTAATAGGGACCCCCACTTGGACATTATATGAATTAACGATCCGACCATTGGATCATCACCAAACTTTAATGCATTATAGAATGTAATATTTTTGGATATTAGGAACTAACGGATCAGGAATCCGACATACGGATTTTCTAGAATTGGATTTCTAAGTTTGTAAAAATAATTGTTAACCGCTACCTAATTCTAGCAATTGGTGGAGATCCACCCGTCAGATTGCGATGAGAATTTAGTATGTTGTTCTATGAGCATAATGAGGGCTTAGGAAGTTACAGATCCAAAATCTGATGTGCGGATCTATTGGATAGAATTATGTAGAGTTGTGGACCCTATCGTTGACTGAGAGTTGACTTTTAGTCAACATTTCTCGAAACGTTCTAAATACTAAAATTAGTATTATGGGAGCCTAAGTGTAGTCTAGTGGGCCTACATTGGTTAGTGACTAGCTTTAGTATATGTGACATGGTTATTACCTTAATTTCTTATATTAATATCATTTGTGAATATGACTCTATTTTATAAATATGATTTCTATTGAAATGTGATTTTTATATATTTAGCCATAGACCTATGTTCATTAAACATGATTTGGTCTGTGTACTGATGATGATTATGATATATGTGTGTTTAATTATCTTTTTAGTAATGTTAATGATAAGTATGATAAATGTTATGACAATGTGATCTTAGAATCCTATTAGAAGTATTCTGTAGAACTTATATGCATGTGTGACATAGTAATTGGTGGTTATGAGAAGTTGATAGTGTAGGTGACTGCGTGGTAATTCATAGGGGTTGAGGTATGGGTAGGTTGTGTGTTGAATTTACTGCATCATGTAGTAGTGGTACATAGATGGTGCTGCTTGATATATCCGCGTTGGGGGACCATACATATTTCAGGGGTGATCATGCTTGGTATACCGGCGATGGGTGATCACCGCCTGCACGATAAGACTATGTTTATGGTTCTGCTTGGTATATCCGCGCTCGGGGACCGTACGCATCCTAGGAGTGATTATGCTTGGTATATCAGCGTTGGGTGATCACTACCTAGAGCTATAGGATATAGTCCTGCTTGGCATATCTGCGTTAGGTGATCACTGCCTATGTTATTAGACTATGCATATGGTTCTGCTTGGTATATCCGCATTAGGTGATCACTACCTAGAGTTAGGATGTGGTCCTGCTTGGTATATCCGTGTTGGGGGACCATACGTCTTCAGGGGTGATCATGCTTGGTATATCTGTGTTGGGTGATCACTGTCTGCACGATGAGATTATGCATATAGTTTTGTTTGGCACATTCGCGAGGAGGGACCATACGCATTCTAGGGGTGATGAGGATTAGTTGTACTTGGTACATTATGATAGCTGATCATATTTTGGTTGGATTCCGTTTAGTGGTCCAGAATCCCTACTCTTGTTCATTTTCATAAGTTAGATTAGAACCCTGGATTCGAGTGACTGGAATTACCCATAATAGACCTTGTAAATATAAATTGAAATTATCATGTTATTACTTGGAATCTAGGCAGGGAATTATGTAGAATTCCTTTATTAAATTTCATGCATTGATATGTGATATTGTTGACTAATTAACGTAATTAAATGTTAATATCGTGATTCCTTGATTCATGGAATTGGTTACTTGAAGTGATTTTGGAATGATGTTCAATATGATTGTTATTATTATGATAGACTCGTTGACCAATGTGGCTAGAGAATAACATTGTGCTTCGTTAACTGTTCTTTGAGATGTTGCATACTATGAATTGTGGTATTATGTGAAACATAGTGATCTACATGATGGATGAATTGGAAAGCATATGCATGGGATTAGCATACCTGCGTGCATGATAAGGTGATAAATGTTGTTTGGTGTAAGGTTGAAGTGTGGTGTAGTACTTTATGATTTCTGCTAGAAATATTTTACGAAAAGATTAAAGTTTGATGAATGGTGAATTACAAATGGCTTCATCCCTATTGAGGGTACGTAGGCAGTCTAACGAGAAGGTTAGATGCAGCCATAAAGTATATAAAAAATTATTACGCAGTTGGATCTCGAGTGGTGTTTTGCCATATCCCCGTTGCGGGGTATGTTAAAGATACGAGTATTTGGTGACGTCACGTGTCGATCCTGGACGTATGTCAGGATTGGGGCGTGACAATTTTACCTTACAATGTGAGATATTATTGAGTTTGTGGATGTGAATTATGAAATACATTGATATTGCATTAGTTCATAAGTTCTTTGAATAATGGGGAATTTATGTGGAATGCATATATTGTGAATCATCATGAATTGAATGGGAGAAGGAAAATTTTAAAAATATCATATTTCATGTTATAGCTTCAAGGATAAGCATTTGATTAAAGTCTCGAATTAATCTTGAATTGGGTTGATATTATGTTACGCGTTATGAAAATTTTGAATGTTAAGATGATTGTGAAATGGTGATAAGTAGATGGAAAAGTCGTATTATACCTATGCAATTGAGAAATGTTGATTTGGGCAAAAAGGCCCGTGGATGATGAATTGGGGCAAAACAGCCCGTGGATGTGGATTTAGGCGAAATGACCCATGGAATGTGGAGAAAAGGTTGAACGGGCACAAAGGCCCAATGTTTTCAGGAGAAAGCTCTATGTGGAGGCTGTGAGAATGAACTATAGATGTGATAAGTATGTGTGGGAAGGTATAGTTGCCAGGTATATTACGATCGTTTCTAGTCTATTAGTCACTTATTGGGATAAAAGAAAAAGGTGATGAAATTGTTGTTTTGCTAATGATTTTTATGGCTAGAAATTTTAGAATGGTTTGGCCATTGATATTTTTGGCTGGGAATTTTATATTTACGAAAATCATGATGATTTTTTTTATTATTATTGGTTTCCGAACGAGAATGAAATCATAAACCGAGGTTATGATTGGTTTAATATATAGTGGTGGAAGAATGAAGGAAATAACTATGACCTAGCTATTGTGTAACACTGATAACGACTTCCTAGTTGTGTGACACATGTAACATTATTCCAATTTTTTTAACATTTGATGAAAAGGGTTGATTGGGAAAGCTTGTAATTACAAATTTGGTTGGTTTGGTTACCAGAATCATGAGTATATTGATGAATTCTTGTTAATAGTGGCATTCTTTGTGATTGTGCAGAGATTGGTGTTGAAGTCGTGCTGGGACAACAATGATTGTATTTGTGAGTTGAGGTACCATGTGGTTGAACTTGAGTTAGCTAAATCTTGAATTGTTGCATCAATGTATAGTGATTTGATACTGGGAAATTTCGCGGATGAAATTTTTTTAGGGGGGAAGAATGTGAAATCCTGTTCCTGGATTTCACTATTGCAAACTACGTATTTGTATTAAGGAGACATTATATTTTTTTTGGAATTTATATTCATTGTAGAGTGTTGAGATTGTGTATTCAAAAGATATCAAGGTGAAAAAGCTACAATTAGAAGTTTCTTCTAATTAATTAAGGAGAAAATGTGTGTGTGGGGGGGGGGGGGAATTAGAAACTGCCAAATGGCAACAATAGAAAGAGGAGAGAGAGGGAAAATGAGGGGAGGTGGTGGTGAATCCGGAGAAGAGATAGAGAGGAAGAGGATAGGCTAATGGGAAGAGGGAAATGAGAGAAAGAAGGGAAGGAGAGAAGGAGAGGGAAAACCAAGTTCCCTTTGACCCGCGCGACCTAACCGAGTACCACAGTTAAAATCGAACCTCTCCAACCACTTTTCCGATGCAATTTGATAAGGAAAATAATTGAGAAAACATCCCTGATCCCTTTCCTTCCATTATTGCCTCGAAATTGAGGGAAATTGGCCTTGAATTCTTCGAAAACATGCTGACGGGTTCCGTTGGGGTGTGGCGGCGATCAGCCAATTTTGCAGGTATCACCGTCGAGTACCACTATCATTCAATTCGTTTTGGTCCCAGGAATAAACCCCAAACATATTTTGGGGCGATAGAACACCGGAATGATCGAATTGAAGTGGACCTTTTTTAGGGTTTCTGGCGGATCGAGGGACTTTCAAAGGGTTTCCCAGCCGAATTGGACTTCGACCCATGTATGAAAGTTTTTCCTTTTGGCTTGCTCTACATTTCTATGAAATTTGGTCATTTTTGGAAATAGTTGAATTTTCTGGAAAGTCGGGGTGGTGGTGCGTGGGCAGTGACCCCACCTGCCCTTCCTAGACTAATTTAGATACCCTGATTTATATGGGATGTTTGATTGACGAAATCTCGCCATATGACTATAGTTTTAATAGGGACCACCACTTGGACATTTTATGAATTGGAAATACGATCGTTGGATCATCACCAAACTTTAATGCATTATAGAAAGCAATAAGGATATTAGGAACTAACGGATCGGGAATCCGATATACAGATCTTCTTGAATTGGATTTCTAAGTTTGTAAAAATAATTGTTAACCGCCACCTAATTCTAGAAATTGACGGAGATCTGACCGTCGGATCGCGATGAGAATTTAGTATGTTGTTTTATGAGCATAATGAGGACCTTAGGAAGTTACGGACCCAAAATCTAATGTGCAGATCTTCCGGATAGAATTACATAGAGTTGTGGACCCTACAGTTAATCGAGAGTTAACTTTTAGTCAAAATGTCTTGAAATGTTCTAAATACTAAAATTAGTACTATGAAAGCCTAAGTGAAGTCTAGTGGGCCTACATTGGTTAGTGAGTTGTTTAATATATGCGATATGGTTATTACCTTAATTTCTTACATTAATATCGTTTATGAATATGACTTGGTTTTATAAATACGATTTCTATTGAAATGTGATTTTTATATATTTAGCCATAGACCTATGTTCATTAAACATGATTTGGTCTGTGTACTGATGATGATTATGATATATGTGTGTTTAATTATCCTTTTAGTAATGTTAATGATAAGTATGATAAATGTTATGACAATGTGATTTTAGAATCCTATTAGAAGTATTCTGTAGAACTTATATGCTTGTGTGACATAGTAGTTGGTGGCTATGAGAAGTTGATAGTGTAGGTGACTACGTGGTAATTCATAGGGGTTGAGGTATGGGTAGGTTGTGTGTTGAATTTACTGCACCATGTAGTAGTGATACATGGATGGTCCTACTTGATATATCCGCATTGGGGGAACGTACGTATTTCAGGGGTTATCATGCTTGGTATATCTGCAATGGGTGATGACCGCCTGGACGACTATGCTTATGGTTCTGCTTGGTATTTTCACGTTAGGGGACCATACATATCCTAGGAGTGATCATGCTTGGTATATCTGCGTTGGGTGATCACTGCCTATGTTATTAGACTAAGCATATGGTTCTGCTTGGTATATTCGAATTTAGGGACCGGACCATACACATTCTAGGAGTGATCATGCTTGGTATATCCACATTGGGTGATCACTACCTAGGGTTAGGATGTGGTCCTACTTGGTATATCCGTGTTAGGGGGCCATACGTCTTCAGGGGTGATCATGCTTGGTATATCCGTGTTGGGTGATCACTGCCTACACGCTGAGATTATGCCTATGGTTCTGCTTGGTATATCTGCGCTGGATGACCATACGCATTCTAGGGGTGATGAGGATTAGTTGTACTTGGTACATTTTGATAGGTGATCATATTTGGTTGGATTTTGTTGAGTGGTTCAGAATCCCTACTCTTGTTTATTTTCATAAGTTAGACTAGAACCCTGGATTCGAGTGAATGAGAATTACCCACAATAGACCTTGTGGATATAAATTAGAATTGTTATGTTGTTACTTGGAATCCAGGCAGGGAAATATGTAGAATTCCTTTTTTAAATTTCATGCATTGATATGTGATCTTGTCGACTGATTGACGTAACTAAATGTTAATATTATGATTCCTTGATTTGTGGAATTGGTTAATTGAAATGATTGTGGAATGATGTTTAATATGATTGTTATTATTATGATAGACTGATGTGAAAATTAACTTGACACACAAATTAAACCCTATTTATGACAATTGTAGTAGATATGTAAGTAGGGATCGTTCTGGACCGGGGATTAACTAGAGATGCTAATCAATACAAATAAGACTTAAAAACACTACTTTAGACTCTATAGACTCAAAACTAACTCAAAACATTTAAAACAGCAACAAACACTCAAAAAGACTCAATTCTAGACCTAACAAGTGATTTTGACGAAAATAAGACTTAACTTGACTCAAAAGACTAAAAGAAAACAGATTTTGACTCAAATAACAAGACTAAATGAAAGGGGGATTGTTTTTGACAAATTTAAAACTTAAAACAAACTTTGTATAAAATACTTTGCAAAAACAAATTTAGGTGAATTAAATGGGTGAAAGGCTAGTTAGAGGGTCCTTCTCCACACATGATATATGCATATGAACCAATTTCTAGTTATTATTCCTTTGGACTGTGAATGACAATGCCCCAAGTTAGTTGCATCGCACAACTAACCATCAAATTTTCCTTATTTCATTGAATTAGATGGAATACGCATCTAAACCAAATTATCTTTCTCAAGTCCTTTATATGAAACGCATATTAAAGATACATATCAAAAGTCATTAAGTTTTGTGAAAATCATAAGCATTGACAAGGCATTCATCACTATGAAACGCATGAGATTCATACCAAGGATTTACTTAACGCGATTGTGACTAGCAACCTTCACTACTTGTGAATATAAGTGAATAACTATTACGTGAAACCCCCTTATACTCTAGCATCAAATTCATGCATGCAAATTAAGTGTCGACCCCCAACCCACACACATAAACAAGTTTTAATAACTTAGATAAGCAAATCACATTCATGCCTTAAGAAACAATAACTGGACGTAATCAATTCATATAAAACATATAATCATGGGTTTGAATTCACCTCTAACCAAAAAGAAATTAATTCCACATGTTCATCATAATTGAAAACAAAATTAATATAAACATTGAACTAAAACTAAGGATAGAATACACCTAGAAACACTCTACACTCCAATGGCATGAACGACACTCCCTTGGATGGCAGATTGCACAAGTCTTCTTCTCCTTCCTTCCTTGCTTGCAGCACTAGGGTGGTGTAGGGTGAATTGTGGTGTTTGATGGCTGAAAGTATGAATGAGTGAATGGATGCTTTGAATGGTGCGGCATAGGGTTGTATTTATAGGCTAATTTATGCACAATTTCGAAAGGAAAAAGATTGCACAATCCAATGGGAAAAGGGTTATGGCTTGGCAGTAACCGAGGGGGAAAGGGATACTAACCTGCGGCATTCAATTAGGATCAAGTATAGGCTTCTAGAAAGGATATTTAGGTCATATTTGTAGAAGAACAAAGACTAAGGGGTGCGGCACCTTTGTAGGAGAAGGATTACAACTCCTAAACCTCCTTGGAAAGGCATATATGTGGCACATAAAGGCTTAGGCTTCTAGAATCTGAGTTTATGTGTTTAAATGTATATCTAATCCCTTCTAAATAGCTAGATTTAAGGCACAACCTGATTTGGATAGGATAATATAGGATAATGTTAGATTTAGGAAAGGATAAGGTTGGTTAGGATAGGATAAGATAAGGTTCCTTATTCCTTGCTATTTCCTTATCCTCTTTGCATTAGAACTTCTTTCTCCAGATTTGTAGCCTTTCCTAGCCCTCTTAACTTCAATTTTGTCCATCCACTCTGCTCCATGGTTAAGCTATCCAATCCATGCCCAAAAATGCTCCAATTAGCTTCAAAATGCACTTTCTTGCTCCATTTGCCATTAGGACCTAAAAACATACGAAACAAGCTTAAAAGACTAAAATAAATAGTAACTAACTAACTAAATGCAAGGAACAACATAACTAAGTAGCATAAATATGCTCCTATCAAATTCCCCCACACTTAGCTTTTGCTAGTCCTCGAGCAAAACGAAATAAAGAAAACAAACAAGACACAATCTAAACCTTCGAACAATTGCCTCAGGGATTTCCAATGCAACATGACATATTAAAGATTACTACTCCCATAGATTTTAGCTATCCCTACCCTTTAGCATATACTTAATCATAATCACCACTCACTAGCACGCATTTAATTAATTAAAACAACATTTTGAATTTAGTAACATGCCTTAGAGAATTCCTCAATTCCTCACTGGATATACTCTCTATTTTCACATAGATTTTCTGACTACACTCCCTACGCTAAGTATATGTGAGAAGATTAATGTAAACATGTAGACTAGCACTCACATAAGTTATAATCAAAGAAGGCAATTTCTGGAATTATTAACATGTATATGATCTCATGAATGGAATGCCACTACTTAGACGCGAGACCCAGGGATACCATATGCTCAAACCAATTTTAAACTCCACATATTGAAACACATAACAATCAAGATCGAAGTCAAAGGGTTGTAACGGGGCTAAGGTATTGGCTAACAAAGAAAGGTAAGGATAAACAAAAGTTCTTAAAGCAATAGTAAGCAAAGTAATGAAATAAACACTTAGAATTCACTTTTGAATGCAGAAATCAACTTTGAACACCAAGGGAAACTTCACACAAAACTTAGGGTCAAATTCAAACTTTTGGACCCCTTCTTCAACAATCAACACTTGTGAGTTCATTCTCACTTATTTTCAACTCCTTTTTCTTTCTTTTCTCTTCCTTTTCTTCTTTTTCACGTTTTTTTTTCCCCTTTCGTGCCCTATTCTTTTCTTTGGCACATAAATCATCCATCCCCCTAGATTTCCACGAAAATCCTTCCTCCACACTTGTTTTTCTGCAAATTGTAGAACAAAAGGAATTCCCTCTAAGTCATGCTTTACTATACTTTAAGAACAAGAGTATGGATAGTCCTATTCTAGGCTAGGTAAGGATAATGTGGGCTAACAAAGACAATAGGCTAACTAAGGCTTAAAGGGGTTAATCCTACAATACATATGCAAAGGGGTAAGGCTTTTTGGCTCTGGTTTAACTAAACAACTTCATCTTGTTTTATGTTATGCACTCAATTTTATGCTTTGAATGAAATGGGCATGAGTTCTAGTATTTGGAACTATAGTGATGAAACGCATTCTAAGTAGCAACCAAGCAAAGAATAATGAGATCATGCAACAACTTAGAAAACAAGAAATCAAGATTAATAACTCTCCAAAGAATGTTTGGGCTCAAGTCTGTCAGGGTTGTAGCGTTAGTTTGAGTTCCTTCCTTCAAGTATGTTACAAAAACTGATTTTTTTTTTCTTTGTGATTACATGTGAATTCGTAAATGTCAACTACAACTAAGCATAAACTAAAGAGCATATCAAACTTCCATCCATGTTTGTAACTTTTAATAGTTATGCAATTAAAAACCAAATCCTCAATATTGTGTTGGAAGGTATCCTAAGACACAAACAAACACAAAAACGACTCTTTTTGGGTTTTCAAACACTCTTTTTCTATTTTTTTTTTTTTCAAATTTTCGGATTTTCAGTTTAAGACATAAAAACACTTCAAAACACACTAAAAACACTTAAAAACAGTGAATAACAACTTTAGAAGTGATAGGTGATAAAATCCCATGAATTTTCATGAAAAACACTTTATTTACCCCCCCCCCCCCACACTTAAACCAAATATTGTCCTCAATGTTTTAAGCATAGACTCACAAACAAACAACCAAATAACACAACTAACAAATATGACAAACATGGCAAAGTAAAAGCAATAAAGAGTAAGGTTTAGGAATGCAAATCTGGTCATAGAGTGTTGGAGCTTCCTAGTTCTTCTTTATTTGCATGGGTTGCCTCCCAAGAAGCGCTTGCTTTAACGTCTTCCGGCCGGACGATCCTTCCTCTTAAGCTTCATTTGGGCCCACAGCATGGACATTTGCACGATCCACGACATGCTCTTCAAAGTTCTCATAGTATGGCGCAATGAATGGGAAGGGATAGTCCTCCCTGATTGTGGTGTTTTGGTTCCTATAGTCCATTTAAATGCTCCCACCACCTTGAAATCAATTTGGAACCTGCACCAAAGAAGGTAACAACCTATTAGTTGAAATAGGAATTGGAATTGGGATTGGAGACTTACTAGGATGTTGTGGCAATGCCCTTAGGGCAGCCACCATCTCGCCAATTTTATCACTAGGCACGGCCATATTGGGTGTTTTTAGGGTAGTGGCGTGCTCCTTGTGCTCCACCCCAATTTCTTCCTCGATGGTGGTTCTAGATGCATCCTTCTTGATTGGTGTTGAACGTTCCTGCCCTATATTTTTAATTATACCAATGGCAAAACAAGAATGAACATCATTAGGATTCTCAATGGATTCAGAAACTTTAAAGTTAATCATATCACCACCAAATTCCATAGTTAAGGCTCCCTTGGCCACGTCAATCTTGGTGTGGGCTGTTTTCATGAAAGGTCGTCCAAGTAAGAGTGGCGATGGTGGAGAGTGGGTTGAATCCTCCATGTCAAGCACATAGAAATCTGGAAGAAAAATCAAGTGGTCTACCTGCATCAAAACATCTTCCAAAACTCATCTCGGGTATGCATTAGATCGATCGGCTAATTGAATAATAACACCATCATTTTTAAGCTCTCCTAGATTCATAGATGCATAAACAGAGTATGACATGACATTAATTGATGCACCTAAATCTAGCATAGCATGTTCAAACCTAGTATTACCAATTACACAAGGGATAGTAAAACTACCTGGATCTTTGCATTTAGGTGGCAGCTTTCTTTTAAATATTGCAGAGACATTCTCACTTACATGTACCACCTCTTTCTCCCAAATCCGTTTCCTTGTTGTACAAATCTTCTTCAAAAGCTTAGCGTACTTTGGAATTTGCTTTATTGCATCAAGGAGTGGGATATTGATGTGCACCTTCCTAAATGTCTCCAGAATGTCTTTTTCATCCTTCTGTGTCTTAGATTGCATAAACCTGCTAAGAAAGGGCACATTTAGTGGAATAGAACTAGACAAATTCGAATTTGGACTTACCTTGGTGGTTTGGGATGGTTTTGGTGCACTAGGGGGCTGCGGCAAGGTTTTGGATTCCCTTGCCATGGCCTTTGCTCCTTGTTCTTCTTCTTGCAGCAGCTTTTCCTCCTCGTTAAGGCCTTGTGTGGATGATTTTGGATGATTTCCAAGCTCCTTACCACTTCTCAACGTAATGGCCTTGGCGATTTCAAAGCCTCCATTTGGATTCACAACGGTTGAACTAGGAAGTTTGCCTTGCTCTCGAAACTACCCAAGGAACTCTGAAATCTGCCCTATTTGCTTCTTCACGTCACTCATCTCTTTTTCTTGGTTCGCTATTCTATTATTTTGATTTTGTAATCGTTGCAATATAGAAGTTAGTAATTGAAAAGTTTGATCATTATCAATTACTCAACCTGAGTTTTGTTGGGCAGTTTGTAATTGAGGTTGAGATTGTGCAAATGGCCTTTGATATATCCCAGGGGGTGGCTGTCGAATTCCTCCTTGTTGTTGAGGTTGTTGAGGCTCCCTCCACTTGAAATTTAGATGATCTCTCCATCCCGGATTGTATGTATTTGAGTATGGATCATTCCTTGGTTGATTTTGACTTTGGTGCCCCATGGCATGGGCACTCTCCCATCCTCCATTCTCTATCAATTGAGGACATTGATCATTGAGATGTCCTTGCATAGAGCACACTCTACATATGGCCATACCTTGCATTTTGGATCCTTCAACAACCTGAGACACAAGCATAGTGAGATTAGCTAATTAAGATTGAATTTCAGAAATTGCACTTACCTCATTCACTTGTTGTTACCGTGGAGGGTCTATTTGTCCAACTCCTTCGTATTGTTGTGCATTCAAGGGTCGATTTGCAATTAGGACCTTGGCAGTCACCGGTGTTTTGTCAACCAAAGCACCCCCCGCTGAAGCATCTAGCATTTGTCTCTCAATTGGAAGGACTCATTCGTAAAAGTATTGAATTAGAAGCTCTTCCTTCATTTGGTGTGTGGGCAAGATGCAACAAGGGCTTTGAAATGCTCATAATACGCTGGAAAAGACTCCCCTTGGTTTTGTTGAATGCCACTAATTTTCTTTCTCAAAAGAATTACTCTTGAAGTTGGAAAGAATTTCTCCAAGAACGCTCGTTTCATACTTTCCCAAGAAGTAACGGTTCCGGGCACCAATTCGTATAGCCAATCTTTAGCCTTTTCCAAAAAAGAGAATGAAAAGGCTTTCATCTTCAAAATGTTCCCATCGACATTAATGGGTGTCATGCTTGAGCATACAACTTCAAACTCCTTCAAATGCTTGTTTGGATCTTCCATGGACAGCCCATGGTATTTGGGAATATGATGCAGCAAGCTTGACTTTAATTCAAACTCATCGGTCTTGTCCGGGGCTGCCCTAGGGTATTGAATGCAAATAGGCATGGCATTGTCTAGTCCTGAGGCCGACAGTTCTTTGATTGTTCGATTGTCCGCTGCCATGCTTTCTTCTTCTTCAAATTCAGATTCGAAATATGAACTTGAACTAGGTGGATTAGGTTCCGGTTGCTTCCTCTTTCTTCTCAAAGTTCGTTCAAAATCGTCGTCAAAATCCAATATGTTTGTACGAATAGGTTGAGAACGACGAGTCATAAACTAGTACCTGAGACAAAGAACAAAAAAAATCAGTAACCACTTTAAAGGGGAACAGAAACAATAAACAAAAAGACACAAAGACACACAAAAGACACTTTGACACGACTCGACACAAACAAAAGGGATTAGCAAGTTTGCTAATCCCCGGCAACGGCACCAAAATTTGATGTGAAAATTAACTTGACACAGAAATTAAACCATATTTGTGACAATTGTAGTAGATATGTAAGTAGGGATCATTCTAGACCGGGGATTAACTAGAGATGCTAATCAATACAAATAAGACTTAAAAACACTAATTTAGACTCTATAGACTCAAAACTAACTCAAAACATTTAAAACAGCAACAAACACTCAAAAAGACTCAATTCTAGACCTAACAAGTGATTTTGACTCAAATAACAAAACTAAATGAAAGGGGGATTGTTTTTGACGAATTTAAAACTTAAAACAAAAACTTTGTATAAAATACTTTGCAAAAACGAATTTAGGTGAAGTAAATGGGTGAAAAGCTAGTTAGAGGGTCCTTCTCCAAACATGATATATGCATATGAACCAATTTCCAGTTACTATTCCTTTAGACTATGAATGACAACGCCCCAAGTTAGTTGCATCGCACAACTAACCATCAAATTTTCCTTATTTCATTGAATTAGACGGAATACGCATCTAAACCAAATTATCTTTTTCAAGTCCTTTATATGAAACGCATATTAAAGATACATATCAAAAGTCATTAAGTTTTGTGAAAATCATAAGCATTGACAAGGCATTCATCACTATGATCACTATGAAACGCATGAGACTCATATCAAGGATTTACTTAACGCGATTGTGACTAGCAACCTCCACTACTTGTGAATATAAGTGAATAACTATTACGTGAAACCCCCTTATACTCTAGCATCAAATTCATGCATGCAAATTAAGTGTCGACCCCCAACCCACACACATAAACAAGTTTTAATAACTTAGATAAGCAAATCACATTCATGCCTTAAGAAACAATAACTGGACGTAATCAATTCATATAAAACATATAATCATGGCTTCGAATTCACCTCTAACTAATACACCTAGAAACACTCCAGACTCCAATGGCATGCACGTCACTCCCTTGGATGGTAGATTGCACAAGTCTTCTTCTCCTTCCTTCCTTGCTTGTGGCACTAGGGTGGTGTAGGGTGAATTGTGGTGTTTGATGGCTGAAAGTATGAATGAATGAATGAATGAGTGGATGGATGCTTTGAATGGTGAGCATAGGGTTGTATTTATAGGCTAATTTATGCACAATTTCTGAAGGAAAAGGATTGCACAATCCAATGGGAAAAGGGTTATGGCTTGGCAGAAACCTAAGGGGAAAGGGATACTAACCTGCGGCATTCAATTAGGATCAAGTATAGGCTTCTAGAAAGGATGTTTAGGTCAGATTTCTAGAAGAACAAAGACTAAGGGGTGCAGCACCTTTGTAGGAGAAGGATTACAACTTCTAAACCTCATTGGAATAGCATATATGTGGCACATAAAGGCTTAGGCTTCTAGAATCTGAGTTTATGTGTTTAAATGTATATCTAATCCCTTCTAAATAGCTAGATTTAAGGCACAACCTGATTTGGATAAGATAATATAGGATAATGTTAGATTTAGGAAAGGATAAGGTTGGTTAGGATAGGATAAGATAAGGTTGGATAAGGTTCCTTATTCTTTGCTCTTTCCTTATCCTCTTTGCATTAGAACTTCTTTCTCCAGATTTGTAGGCTTTCCTAGCCCTTCTTGACTTCAATTTCGTCCATCCACTTTGCTCCATGGTTAAGCTATCCAATCCATGCCAAAACTGCTCCAATTAGCTTCAAAATGCACTTTCTTGCTCCTTTTGCCACTAGGACCTAAAAACATACGAAACTAGCTTAAAAGACTAAAATAAATAGTGATTAACTAACTAAATGCAAGGAAACAACATAACTAAGTAGCATAAATATGCTCCTATCATAGACTCGTTGACCAATGTGGCTAGATAATAACATTGTGCTTCGTTGACTGTTCTTTGAGATGTTGCATACTATGAATTGTGGTATTATGTGAAACATAGTGATTAACATGATGGATGAATTGGAAAGCATATGCGTGGGATTAGCATACTTGTGTGCATGATAAGGTGATAAATGTTGTTTGGTGTAAGGTTGAAGTGTAGTGTAGTATTCTATCATTTCTGCTAGAAGTATTTTATGAAAAGATTAGAGTTTGACGAATGGTGAACTACGAATGGCTTGATCCCTATTGAGGGTACGTAGGCAGTCTAATAAGAAGGTTAGATGCAACGATAAAGTATACGAAAAATTATTATGCAGTTGGATCTCGAGTGGTGTTTTGCCATATGTTAGCAACTGGGTATGTCAGAGATACAAGTATACGGTGAGGTCACGTGTCGATCCTGAATGTATGTCAGGATCAGGGTGTGACAAATGGCCACTGTGCAGTGCAAGCTCCATGTTTGGGTTTGATGCTCACGGTTTGAACTTAACAAAGATAGGAAAAGCAGGACGTGATGGTGGTTCGATAGTCTAACTTGCTGAAGTGGTCAAACGATGGTGGTTCAATGGTACTGTGCACGGAAAGTGTAAATAGAGTTTGAGGTGAGACAGTTTTGGAGAGATAGAGGAGGAAACAAAGAAGATAGAAATGATGTAAGAATGTCTTCGAGCATGGCTATTACAGTGGCCATCTCGCCGGAATGGTATCGATATGATGGTGGTGTGGTTGGTTTCTGGCCTTGTGGCCTCTCTGTTTTTAGAGAAGAAAAAGAAAACGAGGAGGAGAGAGGGAGTTTTAAAATAATAAACTTAGTAAGGTGTCAACAAGAGTATGGTCCAATAGTTTAAAAGAAATGGGAAAGTTTGAAAAGGGGACCGAGATTTTTGCAGAGAAAGGACACGAGATAGGGCAGGAGTGGGGTATGGGCCCCATATGGCTCACAAAACAAGCCACAAAATATCTCTAAACATGAAATTACCAAATTGTGCTTCACGTTTGTAAATCCGTAAAATCTCCATTGTAACTCCAAATTTGATCTCGTATGTGCCTATGCATTCGTGTTGTTGTGTATTACACGATTACGCTAAAAGAATGAGTCATATGTCTCTCTAAACGATGGTCAACAGAAGTCAAAATCCTTATCTCTAAGGCATTTTTGTCAATTCCCTCATTTAAAATTAATAAAATCGTGAAATTAGGGACGGGTTGTTATAGTAAGACAACACTGTTTGTTCTTCCAATCTTGCATGGCCTTTTTTAGAAAGTCGATGAGGTACTTATACTTAACTCACCTCATCAACTGTTCTTGATAGATTTTCTATCAAATGCAATCCACTAATTAGTTTTTAATAATAACAAAACAGAATATATACTAGATACTTCTTAGTTAATCTTGAAATTATATATATGTACCATATGGTTCTTAGTTAATCTGGATCTCAAAAATTCATCTCATACTGGCTGACGAATAAAATCATAGATTTTTGGTGGTTTCTTTTTCATGTTGACATTTGAACCTTAATTTGCACTCACATGTTAGACTACTCTTGAACGTCAGCCATGTCTTTGTAGCACTCTTCAAAATATCTGCTATGCTATTTGAATGTACTATAAAGGCTTTCTACAAATGCATAGTAAAAATTGGTCATTACTTTCACAAAGTCATACAGATGTAAAAGCTTTTTTTTTTTTTTTTTTTTTTTTTTTTTTTTTTTAGACAAACTTGAACCATGTCCCAAATCTTTTTTTTTTTTTTTTTTTAACAACATGACTCTACTTCTTTCCAAGTTGGAATTGTAATTGGTACAGTGGTACGCACCATAACACCAATAAAACTAGCTAGTTTTGCTCTTGCAAATCCACACAGTTGTCCCTTACTATTATATCCAACCTCCAACCGATCACATCACTTCTACCTTGCACTAAGTCTTGCAATTGAGTTGCACCTCTTGGTTTCCTTGTTACAAATTATTGGTCATCCTCTTCTGAACTTGTCATTTCACCAAGATATTTTGCAAGATTTATATTGAATAAAGACAATGATCAAATTAGAAGTGTTAATTAGTAACAAGAGATAAAACCTTTGTTATTCATGCAATTGTCAACTAGTATTGAATTTTGGATGCAAGTTCCTATCTAAAGTGCGAATAATAGTATATACATCGGAAAAAAAAAGGGGCAAACGAAAACATTAAGTATTGATGGCAAAAGACAACACAACATAAATGTCATGCTTTCCGTCGAAATAATGATTAAATTACAAGTTTAACTAATTGATAACAATATGTATGGTATGAGTACAATGATACAAAATTGGTCGAAGTAATTTGGCGGAAAGACAATATCAAAATGTAATACCACTACAGTCATACACCACTGCACCATCTTTTATTTGAACTTTGATTTCAAAACATGACATTAAAAGAAGAAAAATGTTAACAAAATGCTATAAGAAAAATAGGAAATTGCAACTGCATAAAAAGTTGGACAAAATATAAAGTCCTAATGTAATTTAAAAATATGCATTC